>NC_047095.1:47315115-47955067 GCF_902459505.1 Geotrypetes seraphini
TCCAGCCCATCCTGACCTGTCCTGCCACTACTAGGGCCTGAAGTTCAGTAGCCTTGCAAGCTGAAATGACCGCCACTAAAAATAAGACCTTACAGGTAAGGTATGTCAGATGATAGGAGTTAAGTGGCTCAAATGGAGCTTTCATCAACTGGGCGAGGTTTGATTGGGGGCTTTGACAACAGCAAACTATTCATGAAGCAAGCTAAAGGCAGTACAGAGATAGGCTTACCACTCACACAGTGATAAGCACTGATTGCACTGAAGTGAACTCTTACAGAATTAGACTAGATTCAGAAAGATGTAGGAGGTATTCAAACATGTTTTGTGCAGGGCAAGGAAGAGGATCTTAACCTCCACTTAAAAATATAACACAGAATGCTAGGAATGATAAAGAAGGGGATCACGAACAGATTGCAGGTTATCATGCAGTTGAACCGGGCCATGGTGCGCCCTCACCTGGAGTACTGCGTACAGCACTGGTCGCAGTACATGAAGAAGGACACGGTACTACTCGAAAGGGTCCAGAGAAGAGTGACTAAGATGGTTAAGGGATTGGAGGAGACTGCCGTACAGCGAAAGATTAGAGAAACTGGGCCTCTTCTCCCTCGAACAGAGGAGATTGAGAGGGGACATGATCGAAACATTCAAGGTACTGAAGGAGATAGACTTAGTAATAATAATAATCTACTATAATAAAACGCTAAGTGCGCATGCACACTCTTACCGGCGTGTTCCCTGATCTGTAGTTCCATGGTCGGCAGGAGTACGCATGTGCGCTTCGATCCCCCTCCCACTCACTGAAAGGAAGGCAGTTCGTCGTCATCACCCCCCTCCCCGCCGCACGCCTACCCGCCACACCTGAACCCCCGTTGAGCCTCCCATCCGCCCCTCCCACTTCACGGACAAAGTTTATTTTTAAATTCATAGCCGCCGCCGCGGCTCCTCTCTCGCGGTCTTGCCGGCTCAGGCTCCCTTACATGCAGGTGGGGATCGAGAGAGGCTCTCAATCCACCACCCCGGTCCAGCGTCCTAGCCGGTCCTACCTTCAAATTTATCTTCGGCAGCGGCAGTCAGGCCGGAAAAAGAAAGTCGCATCAGGAGGGGTGCGGGATGCGGCAGAGGGAACTTTCCCAAGCGGCGGGACTTGGCGGGTGGGAAGGAATAGGGAGACGTTGGTTTGGTATGTATCTGCAACCTCTGTCCCTGACTGCATTTGCATATATGTAGTCTTTTGTGCACATAATTGAAGGCAGTACGTAGAGGGGTATTTGGCATGGGACTTGGTGTTTCTATTACAATTGTCACTCGGTAGGGAGGAGTAGATACCAGCAGGGGTACATTACAGAGTGGACTTGAAGGAAGTGGGGGAGAGGCAAGATGGGAGATAGATTCAGGGAGGGGACAGAAGAGGGAGGGAGAGATATGGACAGAGGAAGAAAGAGAGGGAGAGATGGACATGAGGTTCATGCTGGTGGGCCAGAAGGGGTGCTGCTGGACAAGGGGGAGGTAAAAGGAAGGTAGAAGGGCTACTGCTGGACAGGGGGAGCAGTGAAGGGGTGCTGCTGGACAGGGGAAACGTAAAATGAAGGGAGAAGGGCTGCTGCTGGACAGGGGGAGCAGGGAAAGGGTGCTGCTGGACACGGGGGAGGTAAAAGGAAGTTAGAAGGCCTACTGCTGGACAGGGGAAAGAAAGAAAGAAAGAAAGAAAGAAAGAAAGAAAGAAAGAAAGAAAGAAAGAAAGAAAGAAAGAAAGAAAAGAAAGAAAGAAAGAAAGAAAGAAAGAAAGAAAGAAAGAAAGAAAGAAAGAAAGAAAGAAAGAAAGAAAGAAAGAAAGAAAGAAAGAAAGAAAGAAAGAAAGAAAGAAAGAAAGAAAGAAAGAAAGAAAGAAAGAAAGAAAGAAAGAAAGAAAGAAAGAAAGAAAGAAAGAAAGAAAGAAAGAAAGAAAGAAAGAAAGAAAGAAAGAAACCAAGGAGAAAGAAAGAAAGAAAGAAAGAAGCCAAGGAGAAAGACAGACACACATCTATTCTAGCACCCGTTAATGTAACGGGCTTAAAGATTAGTAATAAAAATAATAGTTTATATACCGCAGGACCGTGAAGTTCTATGCGGTTTACAATAATTAAAAGATGGTACAACTTGAGTGGAATATACAGAATTAAGAGCTAGTGATTAACAGGTATAGATTAACAGTTATTTTGGAGTAAGAATTGTACAGGTCAGCTGCCTAAATACTTCAAGAACAGATATGTTTTTAGGCGTTTCCTAAATTCCCCATACGTAGTAGTCGTAAGCAATTGATCTAGATCTTTACCCCATAGTGCTGCCTGATGTGAGAGAAGGTGTTGATAATGTCTTTTAAGTTTACATCTTCTAACTGGAGGGGAAAGGAAGTTCAAGTGTGAGCTTCTCTTATGTCTGTTGGCTGAGAAAGAGAAAAGGTCAGTTATATATTTAGGGGCTAGACTGAATAGTGCCTTAAAGCAAAAACAACCGAACTTAAACTTCGCACGCGCCTCCATCGGCAGCCAATGCAGTAGTCAGTAGTAAGGTGTTACATGATCGGACTTCTTCAGTCTGAAGATCAGTTTAATCGCTGCATTTTGCATCAGTTGTAATCGTTGCATATTCTTTTGGGTAATTGCCAAATAGGCGATATTACAGTAATCAAGTTGACTTAAAATGTTGCGTTATCCTATGACATCGTTTTATTTGGTATATCTATGAGGAAAAAAAGTCAAATTTCGTCATGTAATAATAAACTTTTGTTAATAATGACAGGGGTCGCCATTCAGCATATTGCCAACAATTGGAAAAACTACTCTAATCTTAACTATACATTTTGGTGGAATTCATTATGTCATATTTATAAGATGGAAAGAGCTATTGCTACGCAGAAAGGGACTTACAATAAGTTTATAAAGATCTGGGAACCAATGGAAAAGTATTGTAATGAGTAGACATCATTTTTTTAAGGGAGATTATATTTACACATTGGGGGGTGGGGGGGGCGATATAATTTTTATTTGAAAGTTTGTTTTACTTACTTTAAGAAGGGTGGGAGGGAGGGGATTTCTATTTTTGTTTATGAGGATTTGATTAAGAATTTTAAGTGCTGTATTGAAATTATAATGGATATATTTATGTACACTTATTGTCTGTTTTAAAATGACTCAAGAAATTTAGTTACTTTAAGAAGGGTGGGAGGTGGGGATGTATATTTTTGTTCTAGATGATATGATTAAGAATTTCAAGTGTTATATTGAAAGTTTAATGGATATTTTATTGTACACTTGTTTAAGATTTAAAATGAATAAAGAATTAAAAAAAAAAAAAAATGAGGGATTGTACCAGAATTCTAAAAGCTGACATGTCAAAATATGCTCTAATGGACCGAAGCTTCCATAGAGTGAAAAAAATATTTCTGATTAAGGCGTCAACCTTTCATGGTTAGGCTCTGATTCAATGTTTTTATGTAATTTTATATTGTAAACCGCTTAGAAAACTGATTAAGCGGTTTAAAATTTTTTTTTAATAAACTTGAAACTTGAAACATAGTAGATTGAATAGGGTAACTAAATTTATTGATGCAGAGTGATGTTTTGGTGTCAAGTGGGCCTGGGGAGGCTACGAAAAATTTTGTTTTTTCTGAGTTGAGTCTCAGTCTGAATTCAGACATCCACTGTTCCATCAGATTTAGTACTTCTGTTGCCTTGGGAGTAGCTTCCAAGAGAGAGTTAGCGAATGGGATGATGATCGTGAAATTATCTGTGTAACTGAATAATTTTATCCCCAGCTGGGTTAATTGCGCTCCTAATGAGGACATGTACACATTGAAAAGCAGTGGGGAAAGTGGTGATCCCTGCGGTACGCTGGATGGATTGCTCCAGGTATCAGAGAGATCGTAATTGAAACGTACCTGATAGGTGCGTGACATAAGGAAACCCCGAAACCAGTCTAAGACCTCTTCCCTGATACCGATTGCATCTAAGCATTGTAGTAGTTTCCCATGGTCCACCAAGTCAAAAGCAGAGCTCATATCGAATTGCATGATCAGGGCATTAAGGCCCTTACTGAACAAGAGATGCAGATTATCTAAGATAGCTGTAATTACTGTCTCAGGGCTGAACAAAGGTCTAAAACCAGATTGAGTCTCATGTAGGAGAGAGAATTGATCAAGATATTTCATCAATTGGGTATGTACCAATCCTTCCATAATTTTTACATTAAATGGGATGGATGCTACTGGTCTATGGTTGGTTACTAGTGCTAATGATTCTTACTATTCTTACTATTTTTTGGAATTGGGGTTATTATATGACCATTATTAGTGAGGAATTTTCCATTTTTTAATTTATCGGTTAGGTTTAAAGGATAGTTTAAAGTTTAATGGAACTGCCTTCATAATTTCTGGGGGACATGAGTCCAAAACACAGTATGATTTAGAATATTTGTTGTATAATTTAATATAATTATTCCATTCTAAGTCTTGAAAGGAACTCCAGATCATGTCCGCTGGTATTTCATTTCCTTGTGTGATAACTATTTGGTGTTCATTGATGTCATTTGTCGAACAGTTGTTTCTTAGTTTTTTAATTTTTGAGTCAAAATGCTGTGCTAACTGATTTGCTGAAGGTGGTTTAATATTGTGCATGTGTTAAGTGTAGTGTGTGGTGTCAAATAAATTCATAACCAAGTTGAACAGCTCTTTTGTATTGATTCCTTTTGAGCTAGATAAGTCAATTTTAGAAGAGTAAAATACTTTACGTTTGTCTTTTATCAGTTGTTTATAGATTTTTATGTTGGATCTCCAGTTGTTCCAGTCTGACAAATTTCCTGTTTTTTTTCCAAATTCTTTCTTGTCATCTTACTAGTAGTTTCATATTTAGAAGTTCGGAGTCAAACCATTTGTTATATTTATTTGCGCAGCTTTTGCTATTTAGTTTAGGGGCTATTTCATCTAAAATGGCTGTGCTAGTTTTCATCCAGTGATCCCAAAAGTCGACTTCTTCTCCTATCTCTGCTTGTAGTTCATATTGTGACCAATATTCCTCTGGATTGATATGACCCCTTGTGAGATGTTCTCTTTTTATCCTTGGGTGTGTTTTAGATTTTGAATGAGTCCAGATTAACTTGAAATAATAAGTAAAACACCAAGTGCCATCAGGTAGAGAGATGGAAGGGTGTGAAATCTCCTTTGTGGACATAGCTACCACATCTAAGTGATGGCCTTTTTCGTGTGATTGTGTGGGAAAAGGGAGTTTGTAGTTAAGCAAAGATAGAAAGTTTTAAATTCTTTCACATCTGGGTTGTCCTCTTCATCTAGATGTAAGTTTATGTTACCTGCGATGATATTATATGAAGGAGTAATTGAATTATGTAGCACAAATTCGCAAAAGTCCTCTTTGGCTTTTGGCCAGCTTTTCAGTGGGATGTAGACTAAAATGAGAGAGAGGGATTCTTCTAGGTCCTTATTGCTAATTTTACAGGCTAATATTTCTAACTGATTGGTCATTTTGTAATCCAATAGTTCAAACTCAAATCCTTCCTTAAGAATAATTGCTAATCCTCCCCCTTTTCTTCCCTTACGGTTTAGTGTAAGAATTTTAAAGTTATCTGGTAAGAGATCAATTATTATTGGATCTTCTTCAGACAATAGCCATGTTTCCGTTAGAAAAAGACAGGCTATTTGCTTGCTGATGATCCAATCTTTAATTAAAAAAGCTTTATTCCTGACAGATCTAGTGTTAAGATATGCACAGAGAATAGAAGCGGATGTGATAGTTTTCGTAGATGTAGTGGTTTTGATGGGTTTTACTTCCTTTGTCTTTTTTTAAGGGTACGTTGATGTCTTCCTTTATTTGAGATAACATTAATCTGATTTGCCCTGTCTTCCTGTAGGTTAATTATGTGCCCGATAGGTAGATCAGGATAATGGACTGATTGTAATTGTGGGTAGAATGAATTAACATCCTTGATGCTACTGCTTATTAAGTAGATCACTAAGATCAATAGGAAATTCATGTTTGCAGGGTAATGTCTCCTTCCTGTCGCAATAGCTATATTGGTTTCACCTACTCCTCCCAATTCCTAGGTTGCTTAGTTGATAACAATCTGATAATTCAACTCTTAGGTATAGCTAGTACCTGATGGTAATGAATTATGTTGGGGGGGTTAGCTGTCACAGCCTAGATCGCACATGCATCTAACAACCTAGCAGGTAAGTGCAGAGTGCTAAAACCTTAGCTTAATTTCTCATCCAATTCACATTGGAGTGCACTGAGCAGTCTAGCAAGTAAAGTGCAAAGTGCAGAAAACCTTAATTACACAAGCGTTTTACAAACTAGCAGGTAAAGTGCTCATGGGACCGATAACAGAAGTGGAAGTCATGGTTCCACTGGGAACGAGTGATCACAATGTAATCAACTTTAAACTTGACATCGGGAAAGGGAAACATGCCAAAACCTTAACCACCACCTTGAACTTTAAAAAGGGTAAATACGATAGCATGAGAGCCATGGTAGAAAAACGACTCGAGAAGATGGTGGACAAACTTGAAACGGTTGATCAGGCATGGACCCTACTGAAAAATACTATCACAGAAGCACAAGATCTCTACATTCCGAGGATTTCCAAAGATCGGAGAACAAAGAGCAAAAGAGAACCGGCATGGCTTACCATACAGGTGAAGGAAGCCATAAAAGAAAAGAAGGACTCTTTCAAAAAATGGAAATGCATAAAGACAACCGAAGCCTGGAACAAACATAAAGATGATCAGAAGAAATGTCACAAGGCGGTGACAAAACAGGAATATGAGGAAAAAATAGCCCAGGAGGCCAAAAACTTCAAGCCCTTCTTTAGATACGTGAAAGGGAAAAAACCTGCAAAAGAGGCAGTGGGACCCCTGGACGACCAGGGAAGAAAAGGGTACATCAAGGAAGATAAACAAATCGCAGACAAACTAAATTCCTTCTTTGCGTCCGTTTTTACGAAGGAGGACACCTCAACAATACCTGAAGCGGAGAAAGTGTTTGCAGGAGAAATAGAAGACAGCCTCACCACAGTTGAAGTGGACTTAGACCAGATATACTATCAGATTGACAAACTTAAAAGTGACAAATCCCCTGGACCGGATGGGATTCATCCGAGAGTCTTAAAGGAACTGAAGGTTGAAATCGGAGAGTTATTGCAAAAACTTGCAAACCTGACAATCAGAACTGGACAGATACCGGACAACTGGAGGATAGCGAACGTCACCCCAATTTTCAAAAAAGGATCGAGAGGGGAACCGGGCAACTATAGACCTGTGAGTCTTACGTCTGTCCCTGGCAAGATGGTTGAAGCACTGATCAAGGATAGCATAGTCCGGCACTTGGACGCACACGACTTGATGAAACCCAGTCAACATGGATTCAGGAAAGGGAAATCATGTTTGACGAATTTACTCCAATTTTTTGAGACCGTAAACGAGCAAATTGATAGTGGGAAGCCGGTGGACATAATATACTTGGACTTCCAGAAAGCGTTCGACAAAGTTCCACACGAAAGACTTCTCAGGAAACTACAAAGCCATGGCATAGAGGGGGATATACAAAGATGGATAGGCAAATGGCTGGAAAACCGAAAGCAGAGAGTGGGCATAAATGGGAAGTTCTCCGACTGGGAGAAAGTGACTAGTGGTGTACCCCAGGGCTCGGTACTTGGGCCGATCCTTTTTAATATTTATATCAATGACCTGGAGGAAGGAACATCCAGTGAGATCATCAAGTTTGCAGACGATACAAAACTATGCCGGGCAATCAGATCGCAGGAGGATAGAGAGAAACTCCAGAGCGACTTGTGTCGGTTAGAAACATGGGCGGAGAAATGGCAGATGAAGTTCAATGTGGAGAAATGCAAGGTAATGCATTTAGGCAATAAGAATAAGGAATACGAGTATACAATGTCAGGTGCAACTCTGGGGAAGAGTGAACAAGAAAAGGACCTGGGTGTACTGATAGATAGGACCCTGAAGCCGTCGGCACAATGCGCGGCAGCGGCAAAGAAGGCAAATAGAATGTTGGGCATGATAAAGAAAGGAATCTCGAGTAGATCGGAGAAAGTTATAATGCCGCTTTATAGGGCAATGGTCAGACCACACTTGGAATACTGCGTCTAACATTGGTCTCCCTACCTAAAGAAGGATATAAAACTGCTGGAGAGGGTGCAGAGACGAGCAACAAAACTGGTGAAGGGTATGGAGAAACTGGAATACGAGGACAGACTTATAACACTAGGATTGTTCTCCCTTGAGAAAAGGAGACTGCGTGGGGATATGATCGAGACCTTCAAAATACTGAAAGGAATCGACAAAATAGAGCAGAGAAGATTATTTACATTGTCCAATTTGACACAGACTAGAGGACATGTAATGAAGCTAAGGGGGGACAGGTTCAGGACTAATGTCAGGAAGTTCTGCTTCACTCAGAGAGTGGTTGACACCTGGAATGTCCTTCCAGGGGAGATTATGGCGGAATCGACCGTCCTAGGCTTCAAGAGCAAACTAGATGCATATCTCCTTAAGAGAGGCATATAAGGATATGGTGGACTATAAATTACGCCAGGTGTACACCTGGCGGGGCCTCCGCGTGTGCGGATCGCCGGACTTGATGGACCGAAGGTCTGATCCGGAGAAGGCAGTTCTTATGTTCTTATGACTGCAGATAGCCTTAGCTTATTTCTTGCCCTACTCACAGTTCAGTTCAGTGAAGTGATTGGAGTCTTGAGTAATGTCTCTTCTATGAATTCTGTCCAGCAAGTGAAGGGCAAAATCTCTGGTTTTTAGGTTCCGTACGCTTTCCGCAAAGGCGCGAGTCAAAGGCGGGCCGAACGACGGTGCGTCGTTATGCTCTGCCTTTTCAAAGGGCTGAAGATCAGCAGGAGAGGCTTTGGGGGCGGGACCAAAGCCCCGATGTTGCCTGTGGTGGTCGGGTTGGCAAGGCAGGGAGGGAAGATGGTGGCTCCCTTCTTCTCTGTCTTGTCGGCAGATAAGGACAGGTTGTTCATCCTCTCCAAGGTAGGGAAAATGAGAGGGCACTCTAAAGTTGAAAGGGGGATAGATTCTGTACAAACGTAAGGAAGTTCTTCTTCACTCAGAGAGTGGTAGAAAACTGGAACGCTCTTCCGGAGTCTGTCATAGGGGAAAATTCCCTTCAGGGATTCAAGACAAAGTTAGACAAGTTCCTGTTGAACAAGAACGTACGCTGATAAGGCTAGTCTCACTTAGGACGCTGGTCTTTGACCAGAGGGCCGCCTCGTGAGCAGACTGCTGGGCATGATGGACCACTGGTCTCACCCAGCAGCAACAATTCTTATGTTCTTATGTACCTCTTAGTGGAATCTTTCCTGGAAGCCAGCAGAATCCTGGAGACATCCTCAGGCAGCTGAAGCGATGCAGAATCTACACTTTGATGTTCAACACACCAAGAATTTAACTTTAAAAAAATCCCCAACCCACAACATTCTTATCTCAGCTTTTGAATATAACATTATTTTGTGAATAGCATACAAATTGGACTCCTAAGGAAGGCAATACTTGCTAAAACATGGTCCATTTTGGGTCTTGCTCCATGTTGTACTGCTATCATCAATATCACATTGCTATTTATCTGAACAGATCTTCAGTAGACTTGTTGCTCCTCTTTTCTTTTTTTGAACTTACACATTCAACATCCAGGCCATGAAGGGTTAGGGACTGGAGGCTGGAATGTTTTATATGATGAGGGTCCAAAGGAGGCCAATCTCCATGGTTCTCTGGAGAACAACTCTAGAAGTAGAGGGAACCAGATGTGCCTCAGCGAATAAAGTGTAATGAGAACATGGTCCCTTAGTCCTGCTTGAGTTTCAGCAAAGGATGGGAGGATTTGTATACAGGACACCCTTGCCCCAAATCTAGGAGAAAGACATTGGATGCTAGCCTGTTGTGTGACCTGAGTGCGAAAAGGTACTGAGAGACCTTGTGGTTAAGATCAGTGGCAAAAAAGATCCATCAAAGCGATGCCCCACTCTCGGAAGATCTTGTGGCAATACCCATGTTGAGAGACCACTCATGCGGTTGCCTCATCCTTCTCAGTCTGTTTGCCAGACTGCTGTCTTTTCCCACCAGGTATGTGGCTGAGCATCATGCCATAGCTAGTGGCCTATTGCTACATCCTGACTGTTTCCTGACACAAGGAGTGGGAGCTGGTACCCCCCTGCTTGTTAACATGGTATATGGCAATTTGATTTTCCATTTGAATTAGCACAATTTGGATCAAAATCCGAACTCTGAAAGCCTTTGAAGCATTCCAGATTGCTCATAGCTCCTGGAGACTGATATGGAACTGAGTCTCCTAAGTGGACTACATCCTTTGTGTGTGAAGCCTGTCTACAAGAGCTCCCTACATTAAAGAGGAAGCATCCATAATCAAAATCTTCTGAGGCAGAGAAATTTGGAATGGGAGTCCTAGGATCAAATTGGGCCAAAACATCCACCAGGGAAGTGACTGGGCTAACCCTGGAGTGACTTTGATGACATCTGCAAGGTTCCCCATGGCTTGGCATCACTAAGAAGCAAGAGTCCATTGGGCGTTCCTCAAATGGAGGCGTGGCAAGAAGTGACATGAACTGTGGAGGCCATATGGCCATCAAACCTCAACATCTGCCAAGCCATAACCTTCTGGATGTTTTGATCCTAAGCAGTGCTGGCAACAAGGGCATGTGCCTATTCCTGTGGCAGGTAGGCTAGAGCTTACACCGTTATCTAGAAAGGGTTCCAGTGTACTCCAATTGCTGTTCTGGGAAATGATGGGACTTGGGATAGTTGACAAAGAATCCTACTAGCTCCAGCACTCAAATAGCTCTCTGCATAGATTCCTGGTCACCTTTTTTGATGTGATCTTGACCAGTCAAATTGTCCAAGTAAGGAAAAACATGAACTCCCAGTCTGTATAACAAAGCTGTGACTATTTCATTAATACCCTTGGGGCGGACACAAGGCCAAACAGCAGGCCAAAATACTGGTAGTGGCTCTCCTGGGCAGGCATACTTGTACTCTGGAATCATTTGGGAGGAAAGTTTTGCTGGCCTTATCCCTGCATCCAGAACTAAATGCCCTGCACAAGCATTTACTTGAAGTTCTTGGTGTGCTTGAGTTTGTAGACTCTCCACCAAAGCAGCCACACACATTCACCAGATAGCCACAAGAGAAGTGCAGGAAGCATTTGGCTAAGGACACCTTTGTTTCTTTATATGTGGTGTCTAGGTTTCCTCCTTGGGTGTTAAAATGTGCAGATTCTTATGGTTGTGTGTCTTGGAACTGTAGGTGAAAACAGGGGTAATTAGTGTACAGGAGGCACCTACAGGCAACTGTCCCCTGCCTGAGCAGTGCAAGGAGAACAAAATGTGTCTAATGGAATTTATATGTATCACTCGACATCAGTGCTGATGCATTCATTATCTGTGTCTAGCACAGTTCCAGAAGATTTGGGATTGACACACTTGATGCTAATGTGGATGAACTGGACTTCTTAGTGCCAAAAAGTATCTCATACACTACTTCTCTAGATTTCTGGTTTCTCTTCTGCATTTGAGCACAAAGAGAACAGTTGAGAGTCATAATTGTGTTCTAGACATTTTAGGTACATGTTATGTGAGGCAGTCACAGATGTGGTCCTATTATGTGTATTTCTTGAAGCAACTGGCAGACTTCAGGGACATCACAGGAAAAATAGCTGCAGCAAAATCAAACAATTCAATGGTGGAGAAGGGAAAAATAAAAATCCTCTTCTCAGATTGTCATGCACAGATCCCAGCCAGGAGCTCAGGCCTAGAATGGCTACGAGCTGCAGAAAAGATAGAAACTGAAAGGGCCAAAAACCTAAGCAAAAAACAGAGAGAAAATTTTGGAAGAGGAGCAAAACCCTGGAGAAATTCCCCGAATAGTCACAAAAACACAAGCAAGTGAGCACAAAAATAAGTAAAACAAGAAGTCTCTTATGCCATGATGGAAGATGGGGCTTCACAGTTCTGTGGAGAAAAAGAAACAGAGGGACTTGTGTGACTTGGGCTGGTGGGAAGGTACTTGTGGATATGTGGTGGGGGCCTACCAAAGGGGTTTTTGTAATGAACACTAACTAGGTAGCGCCTGCATCGGGCTCTTCAGGAATGTCACCCATGTATGAGAAACTAAGTCCTTGTCCTCAAAGAAACCTCTTTTAAAATCATCAATATAATTATCCGACATTTTCATGGCATCCAAAACAGATCAAATGTTTACTATGAAAAGATTAACAAGTAGAAAAGTGTGTGTGTGTAAATGACTGATGCAGGAAGGAACTCTGATGCAGGTCTTGTAAGACTGGAGACTCTGAGTCATGCATTAGAGTTCTTTCCTGTACCACATGGCAATAGAGAAGCAGTTTCCAACCTTTTTCATTTAAAGGGCTATAGTGTGAATACGAGAAAGCTCTGAAGGCCACCAAAAATTTGAAGCTTACACATACTACTAATTTTGTATACTGCCTTGCCTTGGCCTGCTTGTTCAGACTGGGTATTAAACATTAAAAATTAATACTAAAATTGATTCTACAACACTTCAAGGACATATTTTAAAAACGCACTTAACATAAGAACATAAGAATTGCCGCTGCTGGGTCAGACCAGTGGTACATTGCACCCAGCAGTCCGCTCACGCGGCGGCCACCAGGTCAAAGACCAGTGCCCTAACCGAGACCAGCTCTACCTGCGTTCGTTCTGGTTCAGCAGGAACATGTCCAACCTTGTCTTGAATCCCTGGAGGGTGTTTTCCCCTATAAGATTCCAGAAGAGCATTCCAGTTCTCTACCACTCTCTGGATGAAGAAGAACTTCCTTACGTTTGTACGGAATCTATCCTCTTTTAACTTTAGAGGGTGCCCTCTCGTTCTCTCTACCTTGGAGAGGGTGAACAACCTGTCTTTATCTACTAAGTCTATTCCCTTCATTATCTTGAATGTTTTGAATATCCCCTCTCAGTCTCCTTTTTTCAAGGGAGAATATGCCCAGCTTTTCTAATCTCTCACTGTACGACAACTCCTTCAACCCCTTAACCATTTTAGTTGCTCTTCTCTGGACCCTTTCGAGTAGTACCGTGTCCTACTGGACGCAGTATTCCAGGTGAGGGCGTACCATGGCCCAATACAGCGGCATGATAACCTTCTCTGATCTGATCTTATTTTGGATTGACAACAGTAGCAAATTCCATAAATGAGACACCTGAATAACACACTTAAGAGATTGTCTGCAGTTACTGTATCAAGCATGCAAGATGGAAATTAATGCATTTATAGGATTTAAAGAGTATTTCAGCCAACTGTTTGAGGGCCACAATGGAGGACTTTGGGGACCACATGTTGGAGGCTACCTCTGTAAACTACCTGCTGTGGCAGCAGAAACCAGGAAGTGGGGACACTGAATTCTAATATGCAGTGGGTGCCTTGACTGGCTCAAATATTCAGGCCAGTCAGAAGCAAGGCTGGGATCTAGCAGGCATGAGTTTTCTATCTTATTCATAGTCCAGTCATTCCAGGGAGAGTATCCTTTAAGCCATATAGCAAAGCTCCTTCTGAAACCTTGCAGTCATGATTTCTACATCCAGCCAGTAATTATGCTGCTCCACAAGGACCATGATTCCCTGTATTTCCTACTCTCACCTGCAACAGGCTGAGAGTGCTATATACACAGAATCCCACCTTGGCTGACCTGAGCTGGAAATCAAATTCAGGTGCATCTTGAAGGCAGTGCACAGTACTGTCATTTTCTAGCTTCCTAGTTTATATTCAGGAGGTAAGACAGGAATAGGAGTTCAATATTGGAAGCATCCCTTCCTGATTCCACCCTGGTTTGCATCTTCTCAAACAGCAATTGCAATGAGTCCAGAGATTCTGATGTAAATCCTCTTCACTTTTCACTTGATTTTCTCATTAGCCAAATTTTATAAATTTTAGCTCAGTTTGGCTAAGACAACTTACTTCTCTTCCTCCTTTAAGTGAAACACTAATCCCTTCAGACATTTAAAATATGCAACCCATCTATCATATATACTCAAATATAAACCTATCCAAATATAAATTGAGGTACCAGTTTTGCCCTCCTTTTAAGGGAAAAATGGTAACTCGAATATAAACCGAAGGTTATATTCTACCATTCCTCCCTTGTGATGCCCTACTACCCTCTCTCCTAGTAGTCTTACCCTTCCACCACTGCTGCAAGCCTCCCCCGGGAACCGGCAGACTTTTGCTGGCCTCACGAGACTGCTGCTAGAAATCCCAGTAGCCATTTTTATTGTGAAGGAAGACTGGACAGGAGCAAATGGGAATCGCTCCTACCCCAACGTGCTGCTAGACCACCAGGAAATTGCGGTAGGCCTGCGTGAATATCAGTCTTGCTTGCTAGGGAGGGAGAGAGCGCTGACAATCCGGTGGTGTGTACATAGGGGTGCGGGTGTTCCTTTAGCTTGGGAGGGAGCAGTAGCTGATGTTCTGATGGGAGGGGTGGACGTGGATGCAAGACTTACTCTTGCTTGAGAGGAAGGGAACACTAGCTGGGGATGGGGATGCACTGATTGTGGCAGCAAAAGTCTGCCTGTTCAAAGGGATTGTTGCAGCAGTAGAAGGGGAAGACTCTAATATAAACCAAGACCCTCATTTTTGGACCATTTTTTGATCCACAAATCTCAGTTTATATATGAGTATATACAGTAATTCTCTATGAGATCCCTTCTTCAAAACTCTCTCCTGATCAGTTTGCTGCTGACTTTGCTGATAAGTCCTTGTCCTTACAGCTTTACCTCCCCATCTCTGGGCAATTCTTTTGCATGTTCCTTTTCCTCACCTGAACCCTCCAATACTGTCTTTTCTTTTACATTGATTTCATTTAGTTCCCTTACAAATTTTACTCTGCCTTTCAGACTCAATTTGAAAAATAGAGTTACTAGCCTAACATCCTTTTCTACTATCACTGACCCCTTACCAATTTTCTTTCTTAAACAGAGTTAACTTTATCTTCCTCTATTCTTTTAATTCTCCATATCAGTTTTTGAACTGGCATGGCAATGAATAGAAACAGACTCTTATTTTCCTTCTCCTGTAATCATCCAAATTAGATCTCCTCCTTCCAATTACTGCCCCATCTCAGTTCTTCCCCTTATTGCTATAATTGCTGAAATACTTGTTTCCCAATTATCTTCCTTTTTTGACAAGACTAATTTTTTCACCCCAAGCAAACTGGTTTCTATCATCATTATTCTACTGAATCTACTCAACTTTGGTGGATTTCATCAGATTATTATTTTTCTATGGATCTGTCTGTGGCTTTTGACCTGATTAACCATTCAATTCTAAACTAGCATTTCTCTAACTATCATAAATTTAGTACAGTACTGCTTTTTCTTGTATTTGTTCTATCTTAATCACCTCACATTTAAGTTTTCCTGGTCTCATTGGCTCTCCTCCCCTTTACCCATCTCTGTTCTAGTATTCCCCAGTGTTACATGCTGGGTCTACTATTGTTCAATGCTTTCCTTACTCCTCTTGCTGGTTTACTGCAGTCTCTTGGCTTTACACTGTCTATGCTGATGAAATTCAGCTTCTCCTTCCACTTGACCAATATTCTCCAGTCCATATCTATTTTGTCTTCCATGTTTGATCAAATCTTTGGCTAATTCTCAATCATCAGAAGTTAAACAATAATCTATTATTCTCTTCTCCTGGTGCTCCGTATTCACTTCTCCCTTTCTGCCTTTTACTGAGTCCTATCTTCCCTTGAAGGTCTGTCAAGGTTCTTGAATTAATCCTTTATAAGAATCTTAATTTTGAGTAGCAATTTCCTCTGTAGTTCAGAACTGTTTTATACTCATGGTATCACATCCCAGCCTTTCTTCTAGCTAATCTGGATAATTTATTCGGTTCATTCTCTTCTGGAAACCTCCTTTTCGAGGACTCTGATTCTTGTACTTGTGATTGTTAAGCTTGACTATTGAAATTATTTATGCCAGGGCCTTCCTTGCCATCAGCTTCAAACTATACAACATACTATTCGATTACTCTTTAATAAGGGTAAGTATGATCATTTCACTCCCCTTCTGGTGTCTGAAAATTGGCTGCCTGTAGCTTAGAGAATTCCTTCAAGATTCTTATCATTGCATTTCATGCTTATTACTCAGGTCTATCCCATATTTCATTCAGATTTCTTTATTCCTTACCAGGGCATGTCTGATTTTACTCATCACTACAATTTAGAAAAGTGCTTAATACACATTTGTACGTGTAAACTTTCTCCATTGTTGAGTTTTTGTATGATTGCTTACTAGTTTGTTTTATTTGTGATGTACTGTTGTTAAATGTTTTATGTTTGTTTTAACATTTTATGTATATTTTTATTATGTTAGCTACCTAGGAGTAGGAGTATAAAATTTTAAAATAAATATTGAGTTTTATTCCTTTCGCTCCTCACAAAATAACCTAACTACTCTTCCCTCTTACAATAAGATAAAATTGAACTATACATGTGATGTTTGTTTCAGTGCCCTGGCTCCCAACCTCTGCAATAACCTCTCTTTGGACATTTGGATGGATCAGTCCTTTAAAAAGTTAAAATGTTGCTCAAAGCTTTTCTTTAAACAAGTATTTCCTCCTGTTAAACTTCTGTCATCCTGGGTTTCCTGATTTTCCCTAGCTCATTATTTCCTTAGGTATCTGGTGTTTCTTCTTTCCCTTTGAAATATCATTTCTTTATCTTTTGCTTTATTCTATATCTTGCCTTCCTAAATCCTTCCTTTCCCTCCCAGTAGTCCTGATAATTTTTTCTATATCATAAACTGAACTACAATTAGGTTTTGGCCAGGTACTAGTGACCTAGATTGGCCTTTGTGAGAATGGGCTACTGGGTATTATGGACCCAGCAAGGCTATTCTTATGTTCTTATGATGGCAGGAAAAGACCATATAGCCTATTCAGTTTTTCCATCCAATCCTATAGATCAGTTTTCACAGAATGAATATCTGTCTTACCTAGGGTAGCAAGCTGTTTGAAATGCAGGCAAGCACTAGGCTGGCCAAGCAGATCGAGTCGGTGATACAGCAGCTTACTACTGGGTACAGTGTTCAGATTCTTCAGTTGCTTGACAGGTATCTCAGGATGTATCACTACTATACAGAGGATAAAGGAAGTATCCTGAATCTAAAAAATAAACATAGTAAGATTACACTTATAGCTCATTATCTGTATGCAGGGCATGCAACATGCAGAGATGGTCTCCAAAACAGATCCAAAGAAAAAAAACAATCTGTTGTCCTTAACAAGCTGGCTACTTTCTCATAAAATGGCCTAAAGACATAAGTAGTTCATGCTTGAAAAGCTCTGTTCCATAATTTCTGAAAAGATGGAATGGTAAAAAGAGATTCTGTTCTTACCTTGATAATATCTTTTCCAATAGATGGGGATGTTATGCTGAACTATAGGGTTATCCATCTGTGCTCACGATCATATTGCAGAAGATGTCAATCACAGCTTTTCAACTCCTCCTCCTTCTCCACTGTCTCTGCTACCCTCTTCAGTTCACACCAAAGCTAGTAACACCCTTACAGAAGAAGACAGGAGAAGAAGGGATTCGGGGAATTCCCAAGAAACAGAAGTCTGATCTGCTCACATGCAGTTAAAACAATCAATGAAACTAAACTAAACCTTAGATTTATAGACTGGGTCATCTTCATGTAATAAAGCTCGACTCGGTTTACATCAATTAACAAAATATAGAAAAGAACATGAATTTACAATTTAGTAAATAATCATGATTTTAAGTTTTTACAAAAAAGTTGAAATGAACCTAATTCTCTTAACTTTACAGGACTATCATTATATATTTCTGTTAGTTTGAAAGGATTAGATTTCCCCAATTTACCAGTAAAAATAATTTCTTTAAGAGAAGGAAAAGACAGTTTGAATTTTTGCATGGTCTTAACAAGACCCAGTCTTTAAAAGTTCCAAGAAAGAGGTACAAGTGAGGAACATATGCCAAATAGAATCTTGAAAGTAGAACAGGAACATTTGAAAAGTATCCTGGAGAATATCGGAAGCCAATGAAGTTTGACTAGTAGTGGAGATACATGTTCAAATTTACCCTTGCTAAAAATCAACCTAGCCGCGGTATTCTGAATCAACTGGAGCCTCTGCAAGCTAGTTTTGGTTACACTTAAATAGACTGAATTACAATAATCTAACCAAGAAAGGATGATGGATTGGACTAGAACAGAGAAATGCTGCTGGTGAAAACAGTACCTGATTCTCCTCAACATGTGAAGACTGAA
This sequence comes from Geotrypetes seraphini, assembly GCF_902459505.1. Classification (NCBI taxonomy): domain Eukaryota; kingdom Metazoa; phylum Chordata; class Amphibia; order Gymnophiona; family Dermophiidae; genus Geotrypetes; species Geotrypetes seraphini. Next base: position 47,333,473 of record NC_047095.1, read on the forward strand.
AAAGCATTTTTTTTTTTTTTTTTACTAAAGAGTTAATTTGTTCATTGAATGAAAGGGAGGAGTCTAAGATGACACCCAAAATTTTGGAAGAAAAGTCAATTTGCAGAGAAATACTTGACAGCAAGGAGACAGAAGAAGGTGATCCAATTTTGGGCCGAGCCATAAGAGTTTAGTTTGGGTTTCATTTAATTTCATTTGAACAGAGAATGCCCAAACTTGTAGATTTGCTATACACTAAGTTATGTCAGAGGACAGATTTGAAAGACTTGAATCTACCTTGAGGAGGATGAAAATATCGTCTGCATAAATGTAAAGGGATTCAAAAATCAATGTATCAAAGTATTTCAAAGTAGTCATATCAATATTAAAAAGGATGGGAGTCAAGGGTGAACCCTGTGGTACCCCACACGATGGCTTCCAAGGGGAAGAGAATATACCATCCATGTTTACAGTGTACGATCGTAATTGTAAAAAGTTGGAAAACCAGCGTAAAACTGAATGATCTAGACCTATTTCTGAAAGCAGGTAAGTCAAAATGTCGTGATGAACAATATTGAAAGCTGCAGACAAATCAAATTGTAACAAGATGGCAAATTTTTTCCTCACATGTAGCTGCTGAACCTGTGAGAATAGAGAGATGAGGAACATTTCGGTACTGTAATTTGGTCTAAACCCATGCTGGTTCAGCAGAAGGACAGAGAATCTCTCCAAGTAAATGGAGAGCTGATTGGAGACTATAGATTTCAACATTTTAGTTAACAGCAGTATATTTGCAATTGGTCTATAGTTTAATGGGATAGTTGGATCTAGATCGGCTTTTTTTTTAGCAGGGTGTAAAAACAATATGGTCCATATCAGAAGAAAAGAACCTAGTTTCCAAGGTAAAATTTATAAGATCAGTTAGCCATGTGAGAACTTGTGCAGAGACTCTCTTGTATAGGTAAGAGGGGATAAGATCTAGTGTGCATTTGCATTTCCTCAATTTATGGCAAAGTTGTAGGATCTGTGTTTCAGTTACCAGCTCAAAAGTAGTCCAAGTACGGTCTACAGGAATACCAGATGTATTCATGTCGAAGACCGGAGAGAGATCATAAAAATTTACTGCAGGAAAAGAGTCTCTTATAAGGGATGCTTTTTCATTGAGAAATTTTGCTAAAGCTTCTGCTTCTGGGAAAGAAGAGTGTAGCGGCTTTTCAATGGTATTTGTTAAACAGCACCAAATATTAAAAAGAGTATTACTTTGATTCTTTGACCTGACAATTTTATTTCCATAATAGTTTATCCTAGTCTTTTTTTAATACTGTTATTGTAATTTTTTTATATTATTTATCCATACTGGTTTATCTGCAAGAGATTTAGATTTTTTCCATTTACGTTCCCATATTCTGCAGTTTTGTTTCAGTTCTCTATGATGAGGCAAATACCATGGTGCTTTAAGTATATGAGATGGTTTTAGATGTTTGAGGGAGCAAGAGAGTTAAAAGTAGTCTCAAATATTTTCACCCAATTATTCCAACAGAGTTCTATTGAATCGGTTCTGGAAAAAGAGGACAATTGATTCAAAAATTGGGACCAAAACTGCTCACAGTTGATTTTCTTGCAAATAGTTATGGTTTTGGGGTTTTTTTGTAACTGGTCCTGAATATGAGACAAAGATAGGAAGGCATAATTCACAGAGAAAATGGTCCGACCAGGGAATTTGTTACCATTGGATGTCATCTAATACTATCTTATAGTTAGTAAGATCTAAGTAACTGATAATGTCCAGTAGTTAGGAAAAGCCATAGGAAGTAAAACCCTAAAGAACGGAGAAAGTTTTTGAACTCTAAAGCATCCTTGTTTGTACTGTCATCAAGATGGAGATTAATATTGCCAATCACTAATAGTCTTTGAAATTTTAGTGAGGCATTCATTATAGTCTCTAGCACTAGTTCAGAAGACCTACTCCAAGGAATTGGGGGACAATATAATAACAGGATACCCAATGGAAAGTGTAGCAGCTTGTCCTTAAAGGATGCAAGCATAAACTCTAATGATGGATCGCTAACTTTCTCAAATAATTGCACATCAAAGAATGATTTAAAAAGGAGTGCTAAGCTCCCTCCTTTTCGGTTATTTCTGAATGAAAAAGACCATTATAACCCTGCTTACAAAGCTCATTTTTTTGAGTGAATGTATCATCCTTTGCAATCCAAGATTCATTAATACATAACAAGCCAGGGTCTAAATCTAACAACAGATCCTTTATTATTTGTTGCTTGTTGCAAACTGATCTTGCATTACAACATAATACTGGGACTGGAGTAAGGGAATCATTATGGGAACTAGAGAGATTAGCAGTTGGGATGGCTTTAAGACAATTGTAATTACGTACACAGAAGGGTTTCTTGTAGGTATTTCCCACCAATACTGGAATTCTAAGACTAGGACAGATCTCATTATTTAAATTAAAGTCTGGAGAATTGAGTGGAAAAGGTTTAACAATATATATGACATTGATATTTGTAGACAATAGTATGCCAAACAGCAGGAGGAATAGCTCCATATTACCAGCAGTAAGGAACTAAAATGAATGGGCCAGACTACAAGAGAGAAGCACAGGTGAACTGATACTGGCTGTAAGGAACTAAAATGATTGTGCCAAGCTGCAAGAGAGAAGCACTAGTAAGATGGAACAAGTAAGCCAGGCTATAAGAAAAAAGCACTAGTGAGCTGAAACGAGTGAGCCTAGTTGCGAGAGAGAAACACAGAGGGATGAACTGGCTGTGAGGTACAAAAATGATTAAGCCAAACTACAAGAGAAAAGTACGAGTGAGCTAAGGCGGTAGTAAAACTAAATGGAGACAATAAGAATTCTAGCAATATATGACTAGAATGGATGAGAGAGGTAAGTTAACTGAAACTATCCTTCAGAAGAAAGTATGTCACAATGTTAAAGTTCAATAAAATCAGGAGTAAAAGTGCCAAGAATAAAAAGCACCAAACATGAAATGTAGAAAGAAGAGCAGGCTCACACACCGGGATGAAATGAAGAAACAGTAATGTAGTTAACACATTAACAAGCCTCTGAGAGGAACAATGAATTCAATAAAATATAAGTCAAGTAAAAAATATACACAACCTGAACATTTATGAAGCTCAACCATTTCTCCCTTGTAATCCTACAAGTATAAACAGACTCTTCCTAATCCAATTGTCTGACTGATAGTAAAATCTTAGCTATAGAGCTGACCATTAAGTTTGAGTCAGAAAACAAGTGCATCAGATAAATTGATGGGCAGGAGGTTCAGCATAGCATTCCTATCTTTTGGGAAAGATATTATCAAGGTTTTTCCAGTGCAATAGGAATGGTATGCTGAATCATAGGGATAACGTACCTAAGCAGCCCCCAAACTCTAGAGTCAGATAGATAAACCTGCTTGTAGTACTGAGAATCCAAAAGCGGCATCCTCCTGTGCTACTATGTCCACCCTGTAGCTAGGGAAGATTTTTCTTATCAGTTCATATTGTCCTTGTATAGTGCACAGGGGCCACACAACTATAGGTCCGAGCACTCCCGAACCCAGAATTGTGCCGCAGATTCTTAGGGCGTGCACAGGTGACCCACCAGGTAACCAATCAGAACTGATCTAGCAGGGGTTTTTTGGTCACGCAGAAGAATAATGAATAGAGTTCTTGTAAAAGGTCCTCAAGAGACAGCCAGATGTGCCAAGATGATAACAGCACAAAGCTCTGTTCATAGCAATGGTTGGGAAGCTGCCTCTCCTCTACAAATTCACATGACAACAGTGTTTCAACAATAGTAGATGTCCTTGGCTGTGCACACACAGATATTGTAAACACATCCAGAATGCTTCAGGACAGCAAAGATGGTTCTTGGCCTAAGTTTCAGGCCTGCAGGGTTCCCAAAAGGTAAAGCAGGAATCACCCCTACACTTCCCTCCATTCCCAACAGTAGAGCTGGTCCTGACAACCTCCTCCTTCCCTCTATTCCCGAAGCAGCAAAGCCAGTCCTGACAACCCTCCTCCCTCACTCACCTGATGACTTAGCAGCAGCCGGCAAGCAGAGGAAGCGTTGGTAAACAGCTGACTTCTGGCCAGCCCTGACAGAGCCTTTCCTCTCCCTCTCTCCCTTCCTTACCTGAAGCGCAGTCAGTCAGCAGGAGGCAGCCTCAAAACAGGCTGCTTGCGGTCAAACCTGGCAGGGCCTTTCCTCTGATGTATCAGAAGTGAAACATCAGAGGAAAGGTCCTACCGGGGCTGGTTGCGAGCAGCCTGTTTTGAGGCAGCCTCTTAATGACTGGCTGCACTTCAGTTACGGAAAGGGGACGGAGGGAGGGAGTGAGGGGGTTCACGGCTCAGGACCGCTGACTGCTTCTGCCAATAAGGGGTTTGAGGGAGGGAAGAGGGCTTTGCGGCTCAGGACTACTGCCACGCTGGTGATTCGGGATGGGAAGGAGGGGGCTTCATCTCTCAGCTGCTTTAGGGCTTGGGGACTTGAGGGAGAGAGGAGGGATTTGCAGTTTAGGATGCTGCCACACTGATGCTTTGGGTTGGGAGATGGAGATCGCGGCTTAGGACTGCTGCTGCTTGTAATTCTTTGGGGTTTGAGGGAAGGAGGGGGAGGGGGAGGGGTTGTGATTCAGGATCACTGCCGCTTCGGGGGACATTTTTTGCCAGTAATATTTTTGCCAGTTGGATGAGAGTGCCGGTTAACCAAGACTCGGTTAACTGTGGTTCTACTGTACATAAATTTCAGTGTTTGTTGTTTCTTGTGAAGTACCTACCATTTAAATTAGTTTTAACTATAAGGTTTTAGTTCTTTCTACTGTGACCTCTACCTCCTTGGCTTCCCATTCATTTCCAAATTCAAACTCCTCTTACTGACCTACAAATGCACTCACTCAGCTGCCCCTGACTATCTCTCTTCACTTATCTGCCTTTATGATTCCCACTCCCCCCTCCCCCCCCCCCCATGAGCTCTGCTCAGTTGGTAAATCCCTCCTATCTGTGTCCTTCTCTTCAACTGCCAACTTCAGATGCCATCCCTTCTACCTTGTTGCACCATATGCTTGGAACAAGCTGCCCGAATCCCTACAGAGGGCTCAGTCTCTGGCAGTGTTCAAGGCCGTTTAAAAGCCCACCTCTTTGAGAGTGCTTTTGACTCCTCTCACCTTGTCTGTCCAAGTTAGATTGTAAGCTCTTCTGAGCAGGGACCATCTATAAATGTCAAAATGTACAGCACTGCGTAAGCCTTTCAGCGCTATATAAGTGATAAATAGTAGTACAGTGTGTGCTGGTTGTCATGTGATACCCAAGCAGTCTCTCAGAATGGGCAGAGATACAAAAATATTATCTATGCATGATTTTCCTCTATGGGTTCATTTACTAATGGTTATTATGCAGCAACACTGTTATTAAATGTATTCTGCCACAATGGACGATGTGGCAGATGTATTATGATGATATGATAGACATTACTCGTATATAGATGTATACAATGGGCACTGTGACAGATGATTAGCAAATAACAGTCCCTCACAAAAACCAAATGAATGTCTATAAAATGCCAAAACACTTTATGGCAATATTGAGGGAAAGTCTAAAAACTTTATTCAACTAAATTGTTAATAATAAATTAATTTTTATATGTGAAACAGATGACCCTCAGTTCACAGTGCTTATTTAGAAATGCTCTCATATATGAGCCTTTATACTGGATCAGCCACACTAGGAAATGGTTACTGTGAACTTCAATGGGTCTCTCTGATTTTAGTGTGTTCAAAAAAATTGACATATCATCTACAAATTTAGATAAGTTATTTTGAGAAGGCCTGTTTCATCATACAATTAATGTTGAAGATGGACTGTTTGCGTTTTGAGAATGAGTTAAATGCTACAAATATTGTTATTGGCAATATTCTGGGAATGTGATGTGTTTACGGAAGTGGAGTTTATCTCTTCACAGAACACAAAAATTTTTTTGAACACACTAAAACCAGAGACACGCATTGATGCTCATAGTGACCATTTCTCAGTGTGGAGGGTCCAACAGAAAGGCTCCTATGAGAGAGCATTTGCTTTTCTAAATAGGCACCACAAACTGAGGGTCTTCAGTTTCACATATAAAAATTGATTTTTATTAACTATTTGGCTGACTAAAGTTTCTTAGAATTTTCCCTCAGTATTGCCTTAAAGTTGTTTTGGAGTCTTATATAGACATTCATTTTGTTTTGTGAGGAATTTCTGCCTACACTTTTTTCTTCATGAGGTGTTTAATAAAGCAATAACAATTAGCAAATGATTTATACCCCCTTTTATTAAACTGCAAAAGCAGTTTTTAGCACAGGGAGCCGTGCTGAACACCCCATGCTGCTCCCGACGCTCATAGAGTTCCTATGAGCGTCGGGAGCACCATGAGGCATTCAGCGTGGCTCCCGGCGCTAAAAACTGCTAGCTGCTAGTTTAATAAAAGGAGGTTTAATTTAACAATGTAAGATTCCCCCAGAGAGTAGGGATAGTTGTGCCCTTTTAGGTGCCAACATTTCAAACTGATTAGAGGTGCTAAAACAATACAAATTACTACTCCCTGGACAAAATGAAGGAGCTTGCTCATTTTTTAAATCTCTCAGCACCCAGAGCTGGTTCCTATGGAAAAATCCACTAGGCTGGATAAGTATTAAAAGGTTTGTTTACAAAAGTTAGATAGTTCTAAGTCTAATAGATGCTGGCATTGTCATCTTGATATAGGGACACTGGGATCATCTGTTGTTCTATTGTCCTTTAATACTCAAGTTCTGGAAGTTGATATGGGGACAGATTAATGCTATACTTGAAGCATCGATTCCTTTGCCATATGAGGAAATCATATGTGGGACGATGTTACACCCTCATTGGACATATATAGAGGGCGGCTTTTCCTTATCATGACCAGTGTAGCCATACAAATGATTACAAGCAAATGAAAGAACTGGGATCGCCTTAACTTTAATTTTTGGTGGGCAAGTTTATGCTTAACTTATAGATTTGAAAAAATGAACGCAGATATAATGGGTCATACTAAAATATTTAAGTTAATCTGGGGCCCTTTGATATCTTTTATGGATGCGTTGTAATTGGGTTTTTTTCCTCTGATCCTGTTGGTATATTGCACACACACCCAGGGGGAGGGAAGGTGGGAGAGGGATATTTATGTCATGGTTTTATTCTCTTGCAAGGTATTGATTGGGTGAGGGGGGGGGGGTTCTTATCTTGCTGTGGGGATTTTGATTGATTATAAATGCATATATGAATATTGTTGTTTGTGTAGATATTGTACTGCATTTTTGTTAACTTTGGAAAATTAATAAAGATTTAAACAAACAAAAAAAGGATAATCAACTGAAATTTTAAGCAAAAGTTATCACAAAGTTAAATTCACTAAAAATATAATGCTCTGAAAAATATAATTTAAATTACAAATAGCATTCTTCTCCAAGAATCATGTCTGTAACTTCTTTGTTTTGTAGCAACAATCCCTTTTTGTTACAACTCAAGTCAGCTGAATTACTGGTACATATTTAATTTTTCTTTATTTAAAAAAAACAAAAAACAAAAAAGTCATATTTTTTTCTTAGTATCAACTTTATTTTCACACTTTAAATATTCACTCTGTTTTCTTTTCACAAGATTTGACACGGGGTCCTTATATTTAAGCTGTGAGAATAAATGGTATTAGTATGTTCCTGTGTGGGTTTTTCTAGTTTTCTATGGCCATTTTTACTGCAGCAGTAAAATGGCCAATGTTTCAGTTTTTGCTATTAATGGCCATGTGCTAATGTTGTTAATGCAGCCCTTAAAAAATTTGTCATGTAAGTTAATGCACGGTAATGTAGTTATGCTAACTAATGGCATGAAAGCCTACTCTCTATTCTCCCCAGACAAAACCCCTCCAAAAAAATAAAATAAAATATATTTTCTAGCATATTGTTAGTGCGTGCATGATAATACCCTTTAAAAGTCTTCAAAAAATTCAAGCTTAACTTTAGATAAGAGTTTCTCAAAACATCCGTTTTCCTTCTGCATTCTTGGTAATATTTTCTCCACATTATTTGTTTCCCCCCCAGAACATTTTAATTCTCTTTCTCTGCTCCATTTTAGTTCACAAATCTTAGAATACTCTCACTAGAATGAAAATCAGAATAAAAAATTTCCACAAACATGAATGAAAAAAGGAAATACCATGATGTAGAAGGGAAGTAATGTTATACTGAAATTCTAACAAAAACAGAGAATGTTCAAGTTATATCTTAGAAATGATAGATTCCAAAGGCCAAACAGTCAAGACAGAGCTTTTGCTGTCACTTACCATTTTCCAGGCATAGCTAACATTGTAGGCTTCCTTTCCTGTCTCTCTCAGCTTGTTCACATGCCAGGAGAGTGAAGAATTTACTGGAACTGTAATAATCTGACTGCCCAGAGGGAGGCTATAATGGCAACAAATGAAATGAGACATTTCACTAATTTAAAAAAAATATGCATGGCAAAAGGAATTCGTGTCATGATGTTATTGTGTGAATGCCAGATTAGGATAGATTGTAAACACAGGGACAAAACACCCCAATATGACTGCTACACCAGGAGTAGATAAGGTTTCCAAGTTTATTTAAAATTTGATAAAATAAATTTTTCATAAATTCAAAGCAATGTACAATAATAAAAAACAGAAAAAGAAAAAGGGGAGACAGACAATTTTAGGACAATACTGACAGAAAGGGAGGTATGGGGAAGAACTACAATCGGTATAGGAAAGAGAACGGAAAAAGGGAAAAAAACATAAGGGAGTAACGTAGATGGTGGTATGCCTTCATAAGGGTTGGTGTCCTACTAATACAAAGTTGAATTATTCAAAGGTGTCCCTAAATAGGTAACTTTTTAATTTCCCTTTAAACTTATTAAGGGTTTTTTCATCCCTTACCTAGGCCGGTAACAGGTTCCAAATTTGAAGGTCTGTAACTGAAAAATGTGTATTGCGCCTGGTGTTGATTATTCTCAAGGATGGAATTGTTAGGTTTTTATCCTTAGATTGTAGCATACGAAACGGAATGTAAGGGATAATTACTCTATATAGGAATAGTGGGACATTGAATTGTTGGACGTTAAATGTGATTAACGCCAGTTTATATGTAATTCTGTAATTGATAGGGAGCCAATGTGCATTCCTTAGTAATGTAAATAATAATAATTTATTTTCTTGTATACCGCCCAGTAGTTCTGGGCGGTTCACAACAGGAGAATACCGAGACATTTCAGCACGTGGTACAGTTTCATAGAACACACTATCTATGTACAATCTAAAATTATATAATAAAAGTAATACAATTGTTAAAAACATTCAAGTACAATATTAAAAATTATTAAAAAATTAAAACATACTATGACAATAAGAATAGAAACAAAAGACCTCATTTATTCTTATTTGTCAAATAAATAGGTCTTTAATGATTTCCTAAATGTGAAGTAAGAATTAGATTGAACAATCATCGGACTTAGCCCGGAGTTCATCTTCCCAGCTTGATACTCCAAAGTCCTGTCTAAAAAGGTCTTAAAACGACAGGCCTTTGGAGTAGGGAAGATGAACTTTCCAGAATTTCTAGTTCCTTTTGTTGAATAAGGAAGTTTCAGATAGGGGGACAAATATGAGGGAGATAATCCAAAAAGCACCTTATAACAAATGCATCTGAACTTAAAAAGCACTCTGGCCCCCCACTCTGGCAACCAATGCAACTTGGTATAAAAAGGGCTAACATGATCATACTTTTTAAGATTAAAAATCAGGCAAACTGCATCATTTTGCACCAACCAAGTCTTAATATAATCTTTTTAGGTAATCCCAAATAAATTATATTACAATAGTCTAAAGTTGATAATACAATAGATCGAACCAGTAACTGAAAAGATTCGCTGTCAAAAAACTTTTTAATGATTCTTAATTTTCATAAAAGTGCATAACTTTTTTTTATTAATAAATTTGTATGTTTCCTAAAAGTTAATATGTGATCCAAAGTAACCCCCAGAATTTTCAAATTACACGCTATCTCAAAATTTTGACCCTTCAGTTGGATACTTTTTTCTTGAATTTTCTCATTAGGGCTTGCCAAAAAAAACCTTTTTTTTCATGATTAAGCTTCAACCTAACCTGTAGCATCCATAATTCTACCTTTTCTAAGATTATAGAAATTCGAGTAATCAATTCATTTGAGATGTTCTTACAAGGTACAAGGTGACATGATCAAATTTTACTTTTTTGTAATTATTTTTATGGCGGTATTTTGTATTATTTGTAATCTTCTAATTTCCTTTTGAGCAATACACTTATAGAGTGAATTCCAGTAATCCAATTTTGATATTATCAGGGAGTGTATTAGGGTTTTGGCCTGAATGACACTCTGATGGGTTCTGAGAAATGGAAATGGTTAGTACCCCCTTCCCTGATACCAATATTCTCCTATTTACTCAACAAGAACATTTTACTCACTTTAAAGTTCTTGCTGAGTTATGAGAAACACTTTAAAAAAATTTCATTGCTCGGCTTCCTGAAACAACCATTGCGAAACATGCCCATGTAGAGGCCAGGGTTTGCAACTTTAAACACAAAGATAAGTAAAAACGTTTTTTCCAAATATTTCCAAACCTCTCTCCTTCTCCACCCAGATCTACCTCTCCTTACCAGATATCTCTACTGAAACCCAGGCCTGAGTCTCAACCTGCCCGTCCAACATTGCCGTCCGGATGTCTCACTGCCATCTAAATCTGAAAATGGCTAAAATGGAGCTGATTATCTTCCCATCTAAACAAACCTCCCTGCTCTCTGTCTCTTTGGACAACACTCTCATCCTCCCTGTCTTGTCTGCTCACAATCTAGGGGCCATCTTTGACTCCTCTCTCTCCTTCACCACCCAGATACCACTAAAATCTGCTGCTTTTTCCTCTATAATATTACTAAATTCCAACCCCTTCTCTCTGAGCACACTATCAAAACCCTTATCCATGCCCTTTATCACCTAATGCTTAGATTGCTACAACTCACTACTCTCAGCTCTTCCACTCAGCTATCTTTCTCCCTTTCAGTCCATTCAAAACTCAGCTTCACAATTCATATTCCACAAGAGCCATTAAACTCACGTTACCCCTCTCCTAAAGTCACTTCATTGGCTCCCCATCCATTTCAAATACAGTTCAAGCCCCTCTTATGGACCTAAAAATGCATTCACTCAGCAGCCCCTCATTATCTCTATTCACTTATCTGGCCCTATGTGCTCCCCCCCCCCCCCCATGATCTCCACTTAGCTGGTAGCTCTTTTCTCTCTGTGCCCTTCTCCTCCACTGCCAACTCCAGACTCTGTCCCTTCTAACTTGCTGCATAAGAACATAAGCCGTGCCTCTGCTGGGTCAGACCTGAGGTCCATCACGCCCAGCAGTCCACTCAGGTCCAGGACCTGTATACTAGCCTTCTATCTATACCCTTCTATCCCCTTTTCCTTCAGAAAATTGTCCAATCCCTTCTTGAACTCCAATACCGTATCCTGTCCTAGCACTCCCTCTGGAAGCACTTTCCAGGTATCCACCACCCTTTGGGTGAAGAAGAACTTCCTAGCATTGGTTCTGAATCTGTCTCCTTTTAATTTTTCAGAATGCCCTCTTGTTCTTGTAGTTGTCGAAAGTTTGAAGAATCTGTCCCTCTCCACTTTCTCAATGCCCTTCGTGATCTTATAAGTCTCTATCATATCCCCTCTAAGTCTCTGCTTCTTCAGCGAAAAAAGCCCCAGTCTCTCTAATCTTTCAGCGTATGAAAGGTTTTCCATACCTTTTATCAAACGCCTCGCTCTCTTCTGAACCCTCTCGAGTATCGCCATATCCTTCTTTAGGTACGGCGACCAATATTGGACGCAGTACTCCAGATGCGGGTGCACCATCGCCTGATACAATGGCAGAATAACTTCTTTCGTTCTGCTTGTAATACCCTTCTTGATTATTCCTAGCATTCTATTTGCTTTCTTAGCAGCCGCTGTGCACTGTGCCGATGGCTTCATTGTCATGTCCACTATTACCCCCAAGTCCCTTTCTTGGGAACTCGCACTCAATTGTGTAGCTGTACCTCGGGTTTCTGTTTCCTACATGTAAGACTTTGCATTTCTCTACATTGAACTTCATCTGCCATCTCGTCGCCCACTCCCCTATATGCCTTGAACAACTTTCTCAAACCCTATGGCAGGCTCTTTCTCTGGTATTGTTCAAGTCTATGTTAAAAGCTCACCTCTTTGAGACTGCTTTCAACTCCTAGCTCCTCTCACCATGGATTCTGAATCCTCAACCTTTTATGTCATGTCTGCCTGTCCAAGATAGACAGTAAGCTCTTTTGAGCAGGGACCGTCTATTAAATGTCAAAATGTACAGTGCTGCATATGCCATTCAGCGCTATAGAAGTGATAAATAGTAATAGTAGTGAGTAAGGTTGGGTGAATCTTTAAAACCATTCCGACACCCCCGAATCCCCCAATATTTTTAGAAGAAGACCGGAAAGAGGGGTGGCTCAGACCCTCCTGCTGGCAAGCCAGCTTCTTTTCAAGATAATAACAATAATATTAGCAGTTTATATACCACAGGACCGTGAAGTTCTATGCAGTTTACAATGATTAGAAATGTTACAAATTGAGTGAATAAACAAAGTTACAGATGGAATGAATAAACAAAGTACAGACTTAGTGATTGGTGGTTCTTGCGGTCATTTGTTAAGGACTAAGATTGAATAGGTTGCTTTCCTAAGTATTTCAGGAATAGATGTGTTTTCAGGGGTTTCCTGAATTCTCCATAGATAGTAGGCACAAGCAATTGTTCAAGGTCTTTACCCCATAACGCTGCTTGATGTGTGAGAAGATGTTGATGATGACTTAAATTTACAACCTCTAACCGGTGGAGAAACGAAGTTCAGGTGTGAGCTTCGCTTGTGTCTGTTGGTTGTGAAAGAGAAAAGGTCTGTTATGTATTTAGGGGCTAAGCCATAGAGTACCTTGAAGCAAACCAAACTTGAATTTCACACGTGCCTCCATCGGTAGCCAGTGTAAAAGTTGATAGGAAGGTGTCACGCGATCAAACTTCTTCAGTCCACAAAGTAGTCTAACCGCTGTATTTTGGACTAGTTGCAATCACCGCATGTACTTCTGGGGGAGTGCCAAGTAGGTGATGTTACAATAATCGAGTTGACTCAGAATAAGGGATTGTACTAGAATTCGAAATGATGAGGCATCGAAGTAAGCTCTGATGGACCGAAGAGGGTGTGAAAGATTTTTCTGATCAAGGAGTCTACCTGGTCTTTCATGGTCAGGTTCTGGTCCAGTGTTACACCCAATATCTTCATAGTGGGTTGAATGGGATAACTAAGGTTACTGATGCACATTGGTGCTTTAGTGTCGAGTGGGTATGGCGCTGCTATGAAAATTTTTGTTTTCTCTGAGTTTAGTTTTAGTCTGAATTCGGACATCCATTGCTCCATCCGATTTAATACTTCTGTTGCTTTGGGGGTGACTTCTGAGATAGAGTTGGTGAATGGGATAATTATTGTGAAGTCGTCAGCGTAGCTAAATAGTTTTATTCCCAGCTGGGATAGTTGTGCACCCAATGAGGACATGTAAACATTGAAGAGAAAAGGGGATAGCAGTAATCCTTGTGGCACGCCATATGGATTGCTCCATGTATCTGAGAGATCGTGATTAAAACGGACTTGGTATGTGCGTGATATAAGGAAACCTCAAAACCAGTTCAGTTCTTCTCCTCTGATTCCGATTGCGTCTAGGCATATAACAGTTTTCCATGGTCCACCAAGTCAAAGGCGGAACTCATGTCAAATTGCATGATTAGGGCGTTGAGGCCCTTACTGAACAAGTAGCGCAAATTGTCCAGAATGGCCGCAATTACTGTTTTAGTGCTAAATAGAGGCCTAAAACCAGATTGAGTTTCGTGCAGGAGAGAGAATTGGTCAAGATATTCCATTAGTTGGGTGTGTACCAACCCTTCCATGATTTTTACCATAAATGGAAGATGCTACAGGTCTATAGTTGGTTATTGATGTTGCTGATTCTTTACAATTTTTTGGGATTAGGGTTATTATAATATGACCATTGTTGATGAGGAATTTTCCATTGTATGGGTTATTGGTTAGATAATTCAATAGGGATAATTTAAAGCCTAATGGAGCTGCTTTCATAATCTCTGGGGGACATGAGTCCAGGACACAGTAGGAATTAGAGTATTTGTTATATAATTTGATGTAGTTATTCCAATCTGAGTTGTGGAAGGAACTCCAGATCATATCCGCTGGTATTTCATTTCTTGGTATATCAATTGATTGATGTTCATATGCAGGAATTGTCGAGTAGTTATTTCTTAGGTTTTTGATTTTAAGCCTCCTTCTCGGTGCATCCTGGGATGCACAGAGAGTGGCCTAAGATTCCAATTGGCCAAGATACTAAAGATGCATCAGAGGAAAGGTCCTGCCAGAGCTGGCTGCGAGCAGCCTGTTTTGAGTGCTGCCTTATGCTGACCAGCTGCCGCCTCAGGTAAGGAAGGGAGGGAGGGATGGAATGTGAAGGTTCGCGGCTCAGGACTGCCACCTGCTTCTGCTGCTTCGGGGCTTGAGGGAGAAAGGGGGGCTTGTGGCTCAAGACTACTACTGCTGGTGCTTCAGGAGACTTTTTTCCCGGCGATTTTTTTTGCCAGTTGGGTGAGAGTGCCAGTTAACTGAGATTTTACTGTATCCAAAATTTTATTGAAACTGATCATGATTTGACACTTATGCAGAAAACAAAAATTTGTTAGGGTTTTTTTCTTTTTTACATAGACACAGTGTAGAAACCTAAGCAACATAGGAATAGGAATCTCATGTAACAAAGTGGTAATCCTACTAAAAACAAAATAGAACTTTACTCCATCATATCTTACCTTAAGATGTTCTGGCGAACGAGTTCAAACCTAGGAATATTCTCATAATGTATGATATCAGTGTGGAGGGGTGGCTCTGACAGTAAGTATGGCCTGGTAAGAGATGGATGCATAAGGGTGTATCCTTTGAAAAAAAGAAGAGGGAAAAAAAGCCAAAATCATTCCAAATGCTGGGATGTACTTAATATATAAATCAGCATTTCAACCCAGTTTAGTAGAAGCTGGCTAGACAGAATGATTCCATGTAAGGATATAAAATTACATTTCCTCAAATCAGATGATAACTTTTTAAGAAAAAAGGCACAACAGATCTCATAATACTCATTAAAAACCCTCATTTCTTTTCTGCATGGATAGAATACTATTAAGAAAGATAATTAAGAGAACATGTTTTTTTTATTCACAACCTTTTGATGTGTTTGGAACTTTGAAAAGATTTCACAACAGATCTTGTTCTATATTCTATATATTACTTTATAATATATCATACTATACTTACTTATACTTAATTATATATACTACTTTATATTATACTATTATACTTTGGAGTCATCATGATTTAACCGGGTAGGAACAATTATGGCAACCAGGTTCAGCCTCAATATGATATTCCACATTTTTTGTTCCGTATTTTTCAGAAAGAAAGAAAAAAGTGGAAAAAACACTGAACTAAGGTGTCTTTTTATCAAGCTGCGGTAGAGGTTTAACGCATGTTAAACCGCCTGCTGCACTAGCCGCTAACACCTGCATTGAGTAGACGTTAGTTTTTTAGCCGGCCGCGGGGGTTAGCGTGTGATGAAATGTCCAACGCGCTAACTCCGCTAGCGCGGCTTGATAAAAGGACCCCTAAGTGCATAGCCCTTGATGGAGACTGTCGCAACTTTATTGGTTGGGTTGATAACTTTTCAGTGGCCCCTCGTACTTACCCCTTTATTTTTAAAAAGGGTGGGTACACTTTTATTCATCATCTATCTATTTAAAATGTGATCTATAATTGTAAATAGGGGGTTGATGATTTGCACCTATCCTGTTTTTATAGGAAAGTCCCTAAGAGGTAGGGCTTGCTTTCTACTTTGTTGACCTCTTTTTTTTATATTCAATATGGAAGCATGCCCACAAAATCAAAATAGAAAAACTAAAGGCACTTCTCGGAGACTTCGATCCGGGTTTCTTGTGCATCACTGAATCATAGATTGAAAAAGATGATTTTTTCACACAAAACGAACTTTTCCTCCCTGGCTACTAGGGCCTCTTCTCTCCCAGAATCAACCGGAAAGGAGGAGACCTGGATCTGCATTACAAATCATTCTTCGATGACCAGCTCCTTGAAAAGGGCAGCCATACTTCTTTAGAATTCATGCTAGCTTCAGTTAACGATGAACTTTATCCCTACCCATTAGGTATCCTGTTATTTTACCGCCCACCTACCCCCTGGAACAAATCCTCCAAACTCGTTCTCGAGACCATAACAAGGGCCTTCCTAAAATTCCAGAGACTATTGATCATTGGCGATATTAATCTCCACCTAGATGATAACACCAACAAGGATGCAACTGATTTCAAAGGCTTCCTCACCTCCCTAGGCTTCATTGCTCCTTCGCCCACTCCTACCCACGGTAAGGGGCATACTCTAGACATCATCAGTTTCCTCGACCTGACCGAACACAAAACTTCTGCTGAAGAGGCCCGTTGGGAACATGTCCCCTGGTCTGATCACCTTCTAGGCTCCATCTGCCTTCCCATTTTCATGTCTCACCTTGGCACTCCACCCCGAGCACTAACTCTATTACCTACCGCAAAAAAAATCACAAGTGAATTGTTCTGGTCCCAATTTCTCAACCAACTTCCCCCTTTTCCTAAACATGCCGACCCAGATTCCAATTGGCACAACTGGGTAACTCTTTCTGGGACCACTTACCGTGCTCTTGCCCCTTTTTCTACTAAACCTATCTCTTATTCTCGCAAGGCTCCCTGGTATCTTCCATACCACAGGGAATTGAAGCAAAAATGTCGAGCCCTGGAGCGTAAATGGAAAAAATCGAAATCCCCTTCTGACAGACAATCCTGGAGAGACAATATCAAGTTCTATAACACTGTATTAAAAAAAGCAAGGAAGAATTTCTATGGAGATAAAATCACCAGATCAAAAAACCAAAATAGTACATTCTTCAACATCTGGCGCAACCTATCTTCAAAAAACGACTCCACCTTTCCCCCTTCCCCCCATCCGCAAAAGACCTAACCAAATTTTTCAACGAAAAGATTAGTACCATAAGGAGTTCTTCCCCCCAGCTGTCTCTTACAATTCTCTGCCTCCCAATGACTCCAACCCTATCCCTGCTGATAGATCCTGGACTGCCTTCGAATTCGTATCCGAACCCCAGATCTCTAAACTTTGTCTCAAACTGAAATTCTGCAAATGCATCCTAGATCCTTTCCCATCCTACCTTTACGAAAACATTCCTGCGCAGGCCATCTCCTCCCTTACCAGTCTTATAAATACTGCTCTACTATCGGGCCTGTTCTCCACAGAAATGGGACACATTGCCTTATCCCCTCTTCTGAAAAAAGCCGATCTCGACCCTCCCTTACAATCTAACTACTGCCCCATAGCACATATCCCTCTCCTAACTAAACTGCTAGAGGCCATAGTTGCTACCCAGCTCTTTTCTTACCTAGAGAGATTCTCCATTCTCCACTCCTACCAACACGGCTTCAGACCCAGCTTCAGCACTGAATCCCTCCTAGTTTACCTAATTTCTCAACAACTACATTCTCGTAACAAATTCGCTGTTCTTTTACAATTCGATCTCTCTGCAGCTTTTGATGTCGTCCACCACAACATACTGCTTTATCAACTTTCTGAGATTGGAATTGATTCCACCGTCCTAAAGTGGTTCTCAAACTTCCTTCGTTCTCGCTCCTATACTGTCAACACAAATGGCACCATGTCCATACCTTGGACACCATCTTGCGGTGTCCCTCAGGGATCACCCCTATCCCCTAATCTCTTTAAAATCTACATGTCCTCCCTGAAGCTCCTCCAACTTTCCCCCCTTGAAATAATCTACACATACGCTGATGACATCTTTGTCCTCCTTGAAACAGACCAGAACCTCATCAACCTCCACGAGAACATTACATCTTGCATAATGAGACTCCACTCCTGGTCCCTCTTGGTACAGATGAAACTAAATGAACCAAAAACAAAATTACTCTGGCTCGGCCCAAAGTTAGAACACCTGCCCACCATCTTCGCATTACCCACAGGCGCTGCTCTGCACCTTGAGTTCTCAAGCAAGGTCCTTGGCATCACTATTGATTTTCTCTCTCCTTCAACGACCACCTCAACTCCTTGGCAAAATCATGCTTTTTCAGCCTCCACATGCTGAGGAAAGTAAGCTCCTACTTTCGCCAAAAACATTTCGCCGTCCTCATCCAATCCATCATCCTCTCCAAACTTGACTACTGCAATGCCATTTACTTATGCCTAACAAAAAAAAGTCTTTAAAGACTCCAGCTTATCCAGAATACTGCAGCCAAGTTGATCTTTGCAAAACGCAAATCTGACCATGTCTCCCCACTCCTGTCCAATCTTCACTGGCTCCCAGTGATTTTCAGAATCCATTTCAAATGCTCCTGCTTGGCTTTTAAGATCATTCATGGCATCCTTCCTCCCCTAATCCCACTATCCTTTAACTCCTCGAGTCCTGACTCCACCTGACCCGCCCAAAGATATAAACTATCCTTCTCCTCTCTAAGAGGTATTCTCTATGCAGGTAAACTGGGAAAATCTCTTCTCTTCAAAATCCCAGGTCTCTGGGACGACCTTACTATCCCGTTGTGGAACCTGGGCTCTTTCCAAACTATTCCTCAAGCAACTGAAAACTTGGCTCTTCTCTAACATGTAATTCTATTTTCCCCCTTACTCTTCCATTCTATATATAAGCTCATATAAACCTTTTCCTTTCTCTTCTTTTATTTTAATTTCTTGTAAACCGTGCCAAGCTCCACTTCCGTGGAGAGGATGCGGTATATAAACTTAAGGTTTAGTTTAGTTTAGTTCTTAACAATAGCTCCAAGAAAGAGAGCAGGAGAGAAAGTGTGAGAACGTCACATTAATCATAATCCAAACTCTATAAAACATTTTTAGTTTTTGCAATACAGCAGTCTTGAGTACAACTAGAAGAGGATAAAGTGAAGTTTACTGTTGATAAACTATGGCAAAATCTCTTATTTTCTTTTTTATTTATTTATTTGAAACAAATTTTCAAACATCTTGTACAGAAAGATTGAAGAAGACTTTCTAAATATTAAAACATAAGCAAAATAAACTAATAAATCATTACTTAATCAATCTATAGTCCACTATTTGGATCCAAGATTGCTAATAAGTAAAAAAAAAAAAAAAAGACAAATTAGACTATCATCCAAATAACAGGAAAGCTAATTATCTAATTGTTGGTTCTGGAAGTCCAATACTTTCATTTTAACTTGTTGTTACCTCCCCTTCAAGGCGTCTCAAGGAAAGAAAACTTATTAACTGAGATGGATCAAAGAAGACATATTTTTGAGATCTATATCTTATCTTCTAAGGAAGAATGATTCTGCACAGTAGTGTTATTTATCCATATAGAAGCCTTTTCAGCTTTGGTTGATTAGGCCAAAAGGTTACATTGAGTATGTTCTTCATATGAAAGAGTTCTGAACATATGAATCATATCAGCAAGCTGAGCAACTTTTTATTTCATTTTCTTCTTGATGAAACGTACTGTGAGAAATCAACAGGATGGCAAAGAATCAACCATAGTTTGCTGCTGAACAGGTTTCCAGTGTAACTTATTAACGCATTTGTTAGTTTTGGCTGAGATAGTTGATACTATTCCAGTCCACTGTTTTTACTGAGAAGACAATTATACTGAAATATGTACTACTATTGTGATTTCAACAAAATTGCATGATAGATTTGGGGATAAGGAACTGGAATCCCCTTCTCCACCCCCATACACACAATTTTTCTTGTGTGTGAAGTATCTTTCATGTTTCTTTACCTTTTGAGAAGTTTTGAAAGACATCAACTGTACTATATGGGAAAGAGAAATGTACTGGATTACAACAGATATTTTATTAAGTGTTATTTCAGCTATATAACATATAGGAGCATTAAAGGCCCAAAATTAAAACTTTATCTATTTCCATTATAAGTTGTTAATGAATATATGAAACATTTCTATTTTCTAAACAAACATTTAACTTTGGGTTTAGGACAGGCATATCATAACCAAGGGTGAACAGAAAATAAAGGCAAAAGAGTTGGCGTTCCTGAAATATAAAAAAACCCCAAGAAGAGGAGTACAGAAAGGACTACAGGGTGAAACTGAAAGAAGCCAAGAGAGAGATACATCTGGCTAAAAATGTAAAAAAGGGAGACAACAATTTTTTCAGATATATTAGTGAAAGGAGGAAGATGAAAAATGGAATTGCTAAATTAAAAAATCCTGGGAACCAATATGTGAAGAATGATGAGGAAAAAGCAAATGTGCTAACTAAATACTTCTGTTCAATATTCATAGAAGAAAATCCTGGAGAAGGACTGAGATTGTCTGGCAAAGTAACATGAGAAAATGGAGTAAATTCTGTGCCGTTCAAGGAGGAAAGTGTTTATGAACAACTTGAAAAACTGAAGGTAGACAAAGCGATGGGACCGGACAGGATCTATTTCAGGATACTGAGGGAGCTCAGAGAGGTTCTGGCGGGTCCTATTAAAGACTTGTTCAACAAATCTCTGGAAATGGAAGTGGTTCCTGGAGATTGGAGGAGAGCAGATGTGGTCCTTATTCACAAAAGTGGTCACAGAGATGAAGTGGGAAACTGCAGGCCGGTAAGCTTCACTTTGGTTGTTAGAAAAATAATGGAAGTGTTGCTGAAAGAAATGATAGGAACTTCCTAGATTCTAATGGGTTACAGGATCCGAGGCAACATGGCTTTGCCAAAGGTAAATCGTGCCAAAAGAACCCGATTGAATTTTTTGATTGGGTGACCAGAGAACTGGATCGAGGACATATGCTAGATGTAATTTACTTAGATTTCAGCAAAGCCTTTGATATGGTTCCTCATAGGAGGCTCGTGAACAAACTTGAAGGACTGAAGTTAGGACGCAAAGTGGTAAACTGGATTAGAAACTGGCTGTCGGACAGACACCAGAGGATGGTGGTTAATGGAAGTTGCGCGGAGGAAGGAAAGGTAAGTAGTGGAGTCCCTCAGGGTTCGGTGCTGGGGCCGATCCTGTTCAATATGTTTGTGAGTGACATTGCTGAAGGATGAAAAGTTTGCCTTTTTGCGGATGATACCAAGATTTGTAAGAGTAGACACCGAGGAGGGAGTGGAAAACACGAAAAAGGATCTGCAAAAGTTAGAGGAATGGTCTAATATCTGACAACTAAAATTCAATGCAAAGAAATGCAGAGTAATGCATTTGGGGATTAATAATCAGAAAGGACTGTTTATGCTGGGAGGTGAGAGGCTGATATGCATGGACGGGGAGAGGGATCTTGGGAGTGATAGTGTCCGTAGATCTAAAGGCGAAAAAACAGTGTGACAAGACGGTGGCTGCTGCTAGAAGGATGCTGGGCTGTATAAAGAGAGGCATAGCCAGTAGAAGGAAGAAGGTGTTGATGCCCCTATACAGGTCGTTGGTGAGGCCCCACTTGGAGTATTGTGTTCAGTTTTGGAGACCGTATCTGGCGAAGGACATAAAAAGACTTGAAGCGGTCCAGAAGAGGGCGATGAAAATGATAGGAGGTGTGCGCCAGAAGATGTATGAGGAGAGACTGGTTGCCCTGAATATATATACCCTAGAGGAAAGGAGGAACAAGGGAGATATGATTCAGATGTTCAAATACTTGAAAGGTATTAACATAGAACAAAATCTTTTCTAGAGAAAGGAAAATGGTAAAACCAGAGGACATAATTTGAGGTTGAGTGGTGTAAGGAAATTCTACTTTACAGACAGGATGTTGGATGCCTGGAATGCACTCCCAAGAGAGGTGGTGGAGAGGAAAACGGTGACAGAGTTCAAAAAAGCATGGGATGAACAAAGAGGATCTAGAATCAGAAAATAATAGTAAATATTGAAGAACTAAGACCAGTACTGGGCAGACTTGCACAGTCTGTGTCTGTATATGGCCTTTTGGATGAGGATGGGAGAGGAGGGCTTCAATGGCCGGGAGGGTATAGATGGGCTGGAGTGAGCTTTGACGGAGACTTCAGTAGTTGGAACCGAAACACAGTACCGGGTAAAGCTTTGGATTCAGGTTAGGCAGACTGGATGGACAATTAGGATCTTTATCTGCCATCATCTACTATGTTACCATGTTAGATCATAGGACCTCCTATCATCTATATATTATTTCAGGTCCAAATCCTGACTTCAGGTTTTAATCACCTACACCTGTCCCACCTCACCTACCACTCTAATTGCGTGTATAATATCTATGAAATCACATATGCAAATATGTGCTTAACAAAAATGTGCTTAACCTTATCATCCAAGCAAAAAGATTAAACAAGGAAACAAAAAAATAGTATATCTCAATGCATTAACTAGAATACTATATACTGAAGCATGAATGAAATGTATCTGATACTTGGAAAAATAAATAGTGGTACCCATTTTTTAAAAAGTTATTCTGCTCTTAGAATGCAAACTAGGATTGAATCTAGGTACCTGGAAAGGTTGTGGAGGGGGGAGTAAAATCTACCAGTATCTGAATCCATAGCTCACCAGGACCTAACATACATAATACACAATGGCAGATGACCAACTGACATGTCCAGTTACAACTGTCTTTCTCTCTGGATCTCTACTACCTTGGATAGATAAACAGAAAAATTCCCACACTCAAATTATGTCATCTGGTCAGTTTCTTATTTGTCTATCATATTCTTCTATATCTGTCCTAAGCATGTTAAAATTATAGTGCCAGCCTCAACCACCTCTGCTACTAGGTTTGTCAACTGATCAACGGAAAAGTGGAAACAAATAACAGGAGTCTATTATACAGCATTGTTGGAACATTTGAAAGATGAGTTGAAGGAAAAATGGCCAAGTAAGATGCACAAAAAAGTGCTGTTTCACCAGGACAATGCACCATTCCATATATCAGCCGTCAAAATGCCATGAATTGGCTTCATACTGATTCCTCATCCTCTTTATTTCCTGGACATGGCCCCATCCAACTTTTCCTGTTGCCAAAATTAAAAAATTGGTTCGGTGGGAAGAAATTTCCATCAAATGAGGATTTTGCAGAGATTGACAAAACCTATATTTCCAAGGGGTGAAAAAACTAGAAACTCACTGCACTAAGGGCCAAAGCAACTTCGGAGAAACACACACAGGCATCCTATATAGAATCATGTTTGTCAATTATAGAATCGTATCTGTCCTAATGGACAGAATGCCTAACCTCATTTAATCCCACATAAACACCCCAATTCTCTAACTGGTGTCTATGTCACAGGTGCCAGTTAGAGAATTACGTTGCAGCAAGTCAGCTCAGCTGCAACCGCAGCAGTGGAGAAACCCTGATATCTTTCCCTCCATGAAGTTGGGTGGCAGGAGGGATTGGACATCCCTCCTGCCCCCCCCCTCCCGAAGCATGTTCTGGCAGGAGGAGTGCCCAATTCCTTCTGCCAGAACATGGGGGGGATGCCCACTCTCTCCTGCTTGAACAACCCCCCAAAACACCCCCTCACCCGGCAATCAACTGGCCCCCCCACCCACCCAGTGACCACCCCTCCACCTGGCAATCCCCCTAATGGTGAGACCACCTCCAACTCCCCCCACACCTTCTAACAGAGGGAGTGAGGGAGGTATACATCAGCCGGCAAGCTCGCCACTGGAAAATGGTGGGCCTTCCCCTTCCCGGTGCATTCTGGGATGAACTGGGGAGGAGCCTAAGGCCCTGTTTGGCTCAGATGCCTAAAGCCCCTCCTATAGGAGGGGCTTTAGACACCTGGGCCAACCGGAGTATTAGGCTTCCTTCCCAGTGCATTCTGGGATGCACTGAGACGGGCCTAAGACTCCTATTGGCCAGATACCTAAAGCCCCTCCTGCCAATCGGAGTCTTAGGCTCCTCTCAGTGCTTCACAGAATGCACTGAGGAGGCCTAAGACTCCAATTGGCCCAGATGCCTAAGGTATCTCCTATGGGAGAGGCCTTAGGCATCTGAGCCGGCTGGTGTGTGTATGCCTCCCTTTGGCTGCACCTTCTGTTTATAAGATACTTGGGCGGGGGGGAGTTCTCCTCTTTAGGGGGATTGTCAGGTAGGTAGGGGCTTGGTCGGTGGAGAGGGGGGGTCGCTGGTTGGGTGGAGGGGGGGGTCAATTTCTGGGTGGGGGACTGTTTCAGGGGGTGTTCTGGCAGGAGGGAGTGGGCATCCCTGCTGCCTATCATGGTTGGGTGGGGGGTTGTTTCGGGGGGTTCTGGCAGGAGGAATTGGGCATTCCTCCTGCCAGGGATTGTTTGAGGGGTTCTGGCAGGAGGAATTGGGCATCCCTCCTGCCGCCCGACTTTGCGGAGGGGAGGGGGGAGTTCCCTGCTGCAGTTGCTCAGTTGATCACAGCAGTGTGATTTCTTTGCCACAATCAGCATAGCAGCCACATCTATTTGAAATGTAAACAAACTTTTTGTTGGCCTATATTTCAGGCACCTATTGTGCCCTAGGGAGATTCATAGGGCCACCTAAGCTCGCCCAAGGCCACTTCTGAGTGTAACCACACCCACGCCTAGCCTTGGGTGAGCTTAAACATCCCTACAAATCTCCCTCAACTGCGACAGATGCCTATGGTGTAGGCGGCCTGCCTCAGGGTGTTTTTTTAAAAAACATGTGTCCCAATTGGTTGGTTAGACAGCAGTAGGACGCCTTCCACTGCCTACAATTGGGACGCCACTTATAGAACATGCCCCTAATTGTATAGCCCTTGATGGAAACTAGAGAATGACATGGTGAAAAAATCTGTCCCCGTCACTGCCCCGTCCCCGGCCCAGCATCCCCTTCACTGCCCTGCCATTCCCTTAACCGCCCCGCCATTCCCTTAACCACCCCGTCACCGACCCCACAGCACCCATACAAGCCTCAGTACTGCAATATTTAGCTTATTCCTTCCTTATAAATCAAAGTTCTGGCTGCTGAACTGGAGAAAGAGATGTTCAGCTGGCAGGGCTTTGTTTATATTTTTAGCAACACAACTAATATACTATTTTATCCTAACGCAAAAAAAGAAAAAGAAATAGAAATTTTTTTCTACCTTTGTCTGGTTTCTGCTTTCCTCATCTTCTCATTCAGTTCCTTCCATCCACTGTCTCTCCTCTCTCTGCGTCTTCCATTTGCTCTGTTACTGTGCCTCTCTCTTTCTCTCCCCCTCCAAATTGGTCTGGCACCCTTCTTATTCCCTACGCTCACCCATAGTCTGCCATCTCTGTCTTCTTCCCTGCCAGCATCTTCTCCCCAATCTCTCTTCCCCATTTCCCTTCAGCGTCTTCTCCCCACTCTGTCTTCTCCATTTCCCTTCAGCATCTTCTCCCCATTCTGTCTTCCACATTTCCCTTCAGCGTCTTCTCCCCACTCTGTCTTCCCATGTCCTTTCAGCGTCTTTTCCCTACTCTGTCTTCCCCATGTTCTTTCAGCATCTTCTCCCCACTCTGTCTTCCCCATGTCCTTTCAGCACCTTCTCCCCACTCTGTCTTCCCCATATCCCTTCAGCGTCTTCTCCCCACTCTGTTTTACCCATTTCCCTTCAGCGTCTGTTCCTCTCCACCCCACCTTTCCTCCCTTTCTCCCTCCCTGCCCCTTACCTTCCCCCCCCCTGCAGCGAGAACACCTCTTAGCCGCTTCTGCCATGCACCCGCGCCCCCACCTTCCCTTGGACAACAGGCCCGGTCCGACAACTGTGCCAACAAACCTGCCTGCCCTTTACCTTCGTTGCCGGCAATTTCTAAACTGCCTTCTTACAGCAGCCAGAGCGTTGAAGTTGCATATGGCTGCCGGAAATGTTGTCTCTGATGCAACTTCCGGTTGCGACAGAGATGACCTTTACGGCAGCCACAAGCCGCTTCAACGCTCCGGCTGCTGTAAGAAGGCAGTTTAGAAATCATGGCCACGAAGGTAAGGGGCAGGGAGGGAGTAGGGAGATGTTTAGACTCGGCGGCAGTAAGCAGGGAGGGAGCGCGATAGGTGACCACACACGTTCCCTTCCTTAACTGCAGGGACAAGGCCATTTACCGCTCCATGGGGCAGTGAATGGCCTTGTCCTCATAGCCATGGTGAACACAGTTTTTTCCCCACCATTTTGGCGTGTTACACGTATCATTCTCTAATGGAGACTACATTGAAAAATAAAACAGATTTAAATAAAAAATGTGTTTTTAACTTGCTTTTTTACCAAACTTTTCAAACAACCTTTGTACATTCAAACTAATGGATTTCTTCTGTTTAAATTGCAATGGAAAATTTATAATAGAAACAAAAAAAATTCAGATGCTACAGACATCGTAAAGTGTGTTTTATCTTCTAAGTCACAGTGGGCAATCTCTATACACAGATGGCTACATGAATGTCAGTTCAACCCCTAGAGGGCTACACAAATGTCAGTAATAGGGAATAATAATGCTTGAGGGAATAATGTCAGTGAGGGAATAATGCTTGAGTACCTGAATAATTTGTAATCCGCATGGAATTGTAGGATATGTGGAATATAAATTATTAAATAAAAAATAATAATAATACCCCTAGAGGGTTGCAACATTATGTAATATTGGAACCATAAATGCACAGAGTTCCGTAGATTTCCTATGATAAATAACCAAGTAAAAATGTAACTAAAAATAAATTTTAAAACCTGCTAGAGTGGTTATTCTGAAAATATTTGTAAAATACAGTATTTATAATCATCAAAACTAGTTAATGAAGTTGTCTGTGTATAATAATAATACTTCCCATGGTCTCGAGGGTAGCATAAAATTCAACGGCAGACCACAGGTTTTCCACTCCTGTTCTAAGTGGTACCTTTGGATATCTGATATTCATATGAAACGACAAATCATTTCTTAAACAATGAGCTTATTCATTAATTTGTAAAAAAAACAAACTAATATATAAATCCTAGAGACAATAAACTCACTGTTTCAGAAAATAACTGAGCAAAACTGGTTTAACTACTGCTGCTTGATCTTTCATTTTTGTTTATTTTTACAGCAGACATCATAAAAGACATACTGTTTTTAAATCTATGACTTCAATGGGACAGAGTACAGAGTGTAATACGTTCTCTATGTTTTTCATAGTACAAATACCTTTATTATCTATGAGAAATGTGTAGGTAGCCAAGGAATCTTGGTAGTAGGTCACATCCTCTAGGATATAAGCCAGGTTCACATCGACTCCCACAATGCCCAGTAGTAGGTTTCCAAAATAACATGGTTTACTCACAGTCATGATCAGGCCTTGAATTGAAAGAATAGAAATTGAAAACACCAAAATGCAGACAACTTTAATTAGTACAATTACATGGATTAATTTTAAAACATTTGTCCTCAAGGTCAACTGTTTTTAAGAAAAAAAAAAGCTTTCCTATAAAACGATGACAAAATGGTTTTCTATTGCTTTGCATATATTAAATCATATAAGACATGGGAAGCTGTTGAATTTTCTACAGCTACATCTCCTATTATTCATAACTCAACCTGTAGCTCATTAAAAAAAGGAAAAAAAGGGACTGTTCTCTATGGTCCTTATCATGACTCATTCATAGCACAGAGCTGTTTTAAAAATAACTCATAAGAAAATGAAAGTCTATACATACTGAATGTGGCTCTTTCAGACTGTGCTTCTTGCTGAACCATTTTACCAAATAACAAAAGTGGAGCACCATTCTTTTAAGCACATTTATCAGGCTTTAAAATTATATTCAGAAGTTAAAAGAGTACCTATTTATCATAGCACAAAAACTTGGATAGAGGTAGTGTACTAGATGTGGTTTATTTAGGTTTTAGCAAAGCCTTTGACAGTGCTCCAAACAGGCGTCTAATAAATAAACTGAGTGCCCTCAGGATGGGCCCCAAAGAGATGGACTGGGTCAGCAACTGGTTGAGTGGAAAGCAAAAGAGGGTAGTGGTAAATGGAGAAATCTCTGAGGAAAAGGGATGTTACCAGTGGTGTGCCTCAAGGTTTGGTTCTTGGGCCTGTTCTTAACATTTTTGAAAGCGATATTGCTGAAGGGCTGTCTCGTAAGATTTGTCTCTTTGCAGATGATACCAAAATCTGCAATAAGGGACCTAGCAAAGCTTGAAGAATGGTCTGAAATTTGCCAGCTAAGATTTAATGCTAAGAAATGCAAGGTCATGCATTTGGGCTGCATAAATCTGAGGGAACAACACAGTTTAAAGGGTGAAGAACTTCTGTGCACAAAAGATGAACGGGACTTGGGTGTGATAGTATGTGATGATCTTAAGATGGCTAAACAAGTTGAAAAGACGACAGTGAAAACTAGAAGGATGCAAGGGTGCATAGGGAAAGAAATGGCCAATAGGAAAAAGGAAGTATTGATGCCCCTGTATAAGACTCTGGTGAGGCCTCATTTAGAATACTGTGCACAATTCTGGAGATCACACCTTCAAAAAGATATAAACAAGATGGAGTCGATCCAGAAGATGGCTATTAAAATGGTGCATGGTCATCATAAGGCATATGGGACAGACTCAAAGATCTTAATATGTAATAATAATAATTTTATTTTTATATACCGCCATACCATGAACAGTTCAAAGTGGTTTACAGGGGAAGAGACTGTATACAGACAGCGACATTACAGAGAACTTTCAAAATTACATTTGCATGTTAAGGTTAGTCAAGTTTATCTGGAAGTGTTTTGGATGTACATCAAGGTTGAAGTGGGGTCAGATAAATTTGTCAAAGAGATAAGTTTAGATTGACTTCCTAAAAGTTTGGTACAAGAGTGCGTTTGAGATGATGTTGGTTAAACATTTGTTCCATTTGCCTACTTGGAATGATAATATTCTATCAACGTATCTCTTGTAGGTATAGCCCTTTAGGGATGGAAAAGCAAACAAGTAGGCACTGCGTGTATTAGTTGTGCCTGGGAATTCAAATTGATGAGACAGATAGGTTGTGGATGAACCTGTCATGGTTTTGAAGCAAAGGCAAGCAAACTTAAAAATGACCCTTGCTTCCACAGGCAGCCAGTGTAGATTTTTGTAATACGGGCTTACATAGTCAGATTTCTTGAGGCCATAAATGAGACGGACTGCAGCATTCTTAACCAGACCGTTTATATAAAATACTAGTTTTTTAGCCCGTTATATTAACGGGTACTAGAATAGATGTGTAGGCTTAGGCATGTCTTTCTTTCTTTCTCTCTCCCTGCCCCCTTTATTTCTTTCTGTCTCTCCCTGGCTCTCTGTATGTCTGTCTTTCTTTCTTTCTCTCTTCCCGTCTGTCTTTCTTTCTGTCTCTCTTCCTGCCCCCTGGTCTGCTGTCTTTCTCCCCTGTTTGTCTTTCTTTCTGTCTCTTTCCCTGGCCCCCCGGTCTGTCTTTCTTTCTGTCTCTCCCCCCTGTCCAGCAGCACCCCTTCCCTGTTCCCGCTGTCCAGCAGTAGCCCTTCTCCCTTCCTTTTACCTCCCCCTATCCAGTAGCACCCCAGCCCTGCTCCCCCTGTCCAACAGTAGCCCTTCTCCCTTACTTTTACCTCCCCCTATCCAGCAGCACCCCATCGCTACTCCCCTTTCCAGTAACCCTTCTCCCTTCCTTTTACCTCCCCCTATCTCGCAGCACCCCTTCCCTTCTCCCCCTGCCAGCAGTAGCCCTTCTCCCTTCCTTTTACCTCCCCCCTGTCCAGCAGCACCCCTTCCCTATTCCCCCTGTCCAGCAATAGCCCTTCTCCCTTCCTTTTACCTCCCCCCTGTCCAGCAGCACCCCTTCCCTGCTCTTATCTAAGTCTCCGTGTTCAGCTGGGGAAACCGCCGCATGCGTCACAAATCGCCACAGGCTCCTTCTACTGCACATGTGGCGGCATGGCACCACGGATCACGGCACACGGAGATTGAAGTGCGCATGCGCGCTAAGGGTTTTATTATAGCAGAAAGGGGGAAAACAAAAGACAACATTGTATCTAGACCAGTTACATTAAAATTTATAAGGGATTATTTGCTGCAAGCAAGCTAAAGCAGCTGCCTTCAAGGTGCATTATAACACAGCTATTGATAAAACTGGAAAACATTTAAACACTCCTGCAGAGAGAGTAGATGTATGTAAGACAAAGCTGACTTTTCAAATTCGATTGGCTAGGTCATCTTTTACTGGTACAAAATTCCCCTTCTGAGACAGACATGTAATCTGAAATTTATTTTAGCTCAGCAAGTCTAGGACTAGTGAACAAAGCAAGGAAAATATGTCTGTATGTCTGTCTATCTTTCTCTCTCCCTGCCCCCTTTCTTTCTTTCTGTCTCTCTCCCTGGCTCCCTGTATGTCTGTCTTTATTTCTGTCTCTCTCCCTGCCCCCTGGTCTGTCTGTCTTTCTCCCCTGTCTGTCTTTCTTTCTGTCTCTCTCCCTGGCCCCCTGGGTCTGTCTTTCTTTCTGTCTCTCCCCCCTGTCCAGCAGCACCTCTTCCCTGTTCCCGCTGTCCAGCAGTAGCCCTTCTCCCTTACTTTTACCTCCCCCCTATCCAGCAGCACCCCATCGCTGCTCCCCCTGTCCAGCAGTAGCCTTTCTCCCTTACTTTTACTTCCCCTTATCCAGCAGCACCCCATCGCTACTCCCCCTGTCCAGTAACCCTTCTCCCTTCCTTTTACCTCCCCCTATCTCGCAGCACCCCTTCCCTGCTCTCCCTGCCCAGCAGTAGCCCTTCTTCCTTCCTTTTACCTCCCCCCTGTCTAGCAGCACCTGTTCCCTACTCCCCCTTCCTTTTATCTCCCCCCCTGTCCAGCAGCACCCCTTCCTTGCTCTTATCTAAGTCCCCGTGTTCAGCTGGGGAAACCGCCGCATGCGTCACAAATCGCCACAGGCTCCTTCTACTGCACATGCGGCGGCACGGCACCATGGATCACGGCACACGGAGATTGAAGTGCGCATGGCACGCTAAGGGTTTTATTATAGCAGAAAGGGGGAAAACAAAAGACATCATTGTATCTAGACCAGTTACATTAAAATTTATAAGGAATTATTTGCTGCAAGTAAGCTAAAGCAGCTGCCTTCAAGGTGCATTATAACACAGCTATTGATAAAACTGGAAAACATTTAAACACTCCTGCAGAGAGAGTAGATGTATGTAAGACAAAGCTGACTTTTCAAATTCGATTGGCTAGGTCATCTTTTACTGGTACAAAATTCCCCTTCTGAGACAGACATGTAATCTGAACATTTGTTTTAGCTCAGCGAGTCTAGGACTGGTGAATAAAGCAAGGAAAATATTATACCCTACCAGCACAAGCTGGGAAGAATGTACACAACAAACAGGCCTTATTTCATTAGAAGGCCTGTAAAAAACTATTCACAAAGATGCTGCATGATTGGATTGTTTATTTTATATATTGTTTTGTATAAGGTGTTAAAGTAGTTTACAAACAAAAACAATAAAAATAAATAAATCATCATCACAATGCAACCTACAAATATAAAGCACAGAATCTAGAAATGACAAATTAATTAAAACATTTCTGAAACAACCAAGTTTTCAAAGATTTAATATGACTGTAGCAACTGGTCACTTTCCCTTTGACTCCTAACTGCCCTGATTTCAAATATTTCCTTTGCTACATTTGTCCCATCTTCCAGACTCACATAAGAAATGGCAGCAAATCAGAAGATAAAAAGCACTAGTAAGGACCAGAAAGCTGGCACAGGTTACCAACCAGAAAGCTGGCACAGGTTACCAGAAAGATGATGGGATTTGTTTTTGAACAAGATGATACCATTTATTTATTTAATTTTCTATACCGTTCTCCCAGGGTTTCTTCTCTGTTGTGTTGAGAAAAGCCCCTACTGTCCCCCTTTTTTTTTTTAAAGAGTGGTGCTCATACTGTGGGGGAGGGGGTGGAAGTGTCTGAATTCTATACAGCTATAAAGCACTGATGAATAAGTAGGGAAAGCAAGTAGAGCATGGCTCATGGAATTCTTTCCAAGTTCCCTGCGTTTATATCTATATCTATACACACACATACCGTATATACTCAAATATAAGATGAGATTTTGGGGCCAAAAAAAATGGCCCAAAATGGGGGTCTCATCTTTTATTCAAGTCAATGCCCTCTCGCCCCCTCCCGGACTTGTTACAGGCCTCCGTCGGATCTGCCGTATGACCTGGTGGGCCACGACAAGAGGGTTTGCTCCCATCTTCTGTCTCGGCTGACTCTTTGACAATTTTTTTACCTCCCTCTGGCCTACCTTTTTGAATCCCTGGTGGTCTAGCGATGTACTGGGCATGACCGAGCTTTCCATGCTCCTGCTCCATGCTGAGCCCCTCTGAATGGCTGCTGCGAGTTCTTGCGGTCCATGGGTGTACCGGAAAAGAGTGAGCTTTCTGCACTCCTGCCTGGCACTGAGCCACTCGTTGAATGGCTGCCACCAGTTCTTGCAGGACACACACACACTGTGAGCCATAAAATAATGCACCCTAGTTTTTTTTCATATCTTCCACAGAACTTGGCCGATTCTTATGAAATTTAGAATGTTATATCCTAAGGGAAGTTGATGTAAAATGATGTAAATATTTCCCACTGTACTGCAGCACTATCTTGTGAAAATGAAGTGTGAACTAATAAAAGCACATCAAAAAGTATTATGGCATATCTTACACAAAAATCTAGTCATTTAGTAATGTTCAATTAATCAGATGTTCAAAGTGCGCTCCCTTTGCATGAAGGCACACCTCAGTTTTGGTCGGTGTGATTAAGGCTCATCCTCCTGGCTCAGTACAGTATAATGTATAACGTCAATGTGCTCTTGTGTACGCATCAAGCAAGGACATCCACTGCCTGGCTTATGATCCACAGTGCCGGGTGCGTAGCAGCACATCAAGACCGTTTTTGTTCCAACTCTTCTGTGGGAACTCTTTCAACAGTTTTTACTGTTGTGACCTTTTAGCACTACCAAGTTCTTTATCAGAATTCAGACTTCTGCAGTGAAAACCATTTTGCTACCAACTGTTTACAAATTATCATCTGCTTCTGCGTGTATCCCATAGAAACAATGCATGTTGTGTGTGTGTCTGGGTATATATCTGAAGAAATGCTCACAAAGTAAGGGAACATAATTTTTTTGCTCATGTTACTCAATACTTAGAGGAAATGTTGGCTATATGCTAGACATTTTCAGGCTGAACACATCCATCTGTAAGTACCATTTTTGGGAAAAAAAATCCCAGGGAAAAATACAGTAAAACAAGTAACATTTGTCTGGCAGCTTTCCTAGTGAATTGGCCTCACAGAACATCTCAGCAGTGCAAAGGAGCAGCCTAGTGGTCAGTGAAGTGGACCTTACATAAAGGGACCCAGATACTAATCCATCATAAATCCCATATTGTTTGGTGAACCCTCCAGAAACAGAGGAGAAAATCTACTGCACGCACATGCCTACCACTACATTAGCTCTAAGACTTGAATGTCACTTATATATTTAGGTACAGGAGGCACTTCTATGTTCCAGGTGGGCTCAAATATATGTACTGAAATGAAAGGGTTAAAGTGGAAATTGAACCTGGGTCCTGTCGTTAACTGTCTACTGCACTGACCTTTAGGCTATGCCATCCACTTGATTGCTGCTTTCTTAGGAATGGCCATAACATCTGGAGATGTCATAGAGCCTGGTATGTACTGTCACCGTCACATTTTTGGGGGGTGGGAGGGAGTCAATGAAAAAATGTCTAAAATTCAAATTTGTGCCACTGGTAAGGGATTTAGTCTAAGTGTAGGATGAGAAAAAAAAAGTATACTTCCCATTTCAGAAGGCAAATGCATATCTACAATCATGTGAAAAAATTAGGACACCCCATGAAATATTCAGTTCTTTCTTAAGAAATGTTCACATATCAATGTCAAATCTTTTTTATTTATCTCTGGAAAAGAAAATGATGTAATGGCATAGACCTTAAAGGAGGCAGATTTCTTCAGTATGGACTCCACTACCAGAGACTGGTGAGAAAGCTGAGGCTTGTCGAAACCAGGGATAGGAATAATCTTATACTGAGAGTCCAGCTTTCTAGGAGTTGCTGGAATAGAATAAGGGGACTCCCAGTTCCTACAAAGAGACTCCTTCAGGATGCCATGCAGAGGACGTTTCAGTAACTTCTTAGGAGGATGCTTTATATCTAAGGCTTCCATATATTCCTTTGAATACTTGGAGTCTGCCTCCAATTTTACTTCCAGGTCTTTACTCATCTGCCTAATGAAGCGGGTAAACGAGACTGGCTCAGAAGCTGAAGGTTCCCGATGGGAAGTGGAGCGAGGAGAATGTTCCACTTGGGAACCATACGCTTCCATGGAAGAAGGAAATGCCTCATGAATGGATTGAAGATGGAGATCCGAATCTTCAGGAATGGAGGAAGAATGGCACCTTCTTTTGGTATGGTACCGAGTCGAAGAAGCAGGTGATACAGATCGCTTACGCGTGTCTGAGTGTGCAGGAGAAAGATACCTGGATTTAGTAGAATGTTTGCTAGATTTGGAGGATGGAGGGCATGGAGACAAATGTCTGGAATGACTAGATTGATGCCCAGAAGAGTGGTGCTTCTTATGCATATGCTCCGAGGAAGTTGAGCGATATCTAGAAGAGCGATGCTTTGGTGAAAGTGTCTGATGCTTCGAGGAGTGATGCTTTGGTGAAGGAGTCTGATGCTTTGGGGAGTGATGCTTTGGTGAAGGAGACTGATGTCTCAAAGACCAGTGTCGAGAAACATGGCTCTATGATGATGATGATGATCGGTGCCATTGAAACGGTACCGATGAGGCAGCGGTGGTACCTGCATCTAGCATGGAGCAACACTCAGGCTGGGCTGGTACCGGAGGAGCCGACATGGGAGTGAGCATCTGGAACATGTCCCCAAACTCCAACTTAAAGCATCACTGAAGCCACAGCTCGTTCCAGTGAGGATGACATCGAAGAAGATGCACCTCTTGACGTGGAAGCAAGCCGCATCAAAGGTCTCTGTTTGGCTGGTATGACTTTTCTGTACCTTTATGGCCTGAGACCCCATCTGGAAAGCTGGTGGCTTCTTAGCTGGCTTACCTGACGGAGCAATGAACGGCAACACTGACATGGACACCGGTACCTCTGGCAATGTTGATGCCTTAGATGTCAAGGGTTTGGACGGTGTCGATGGTACCTGTGAAGCATCCATGGTACCTAAGAGTTGCTTCTGCTGAAGTATACGATTCTTAATGGACCGCTTCTATAGCATAGAGCAGCATGAACAAGACTCTATGCGGTGGTCTGCGTCCAGGCACTGGATATACCACTTGTGGGGATCAGTAACAGAAATAGTGCACTGGCACCTGCCACACTTTTAAAACCAGTTAATGGGCAGAACATGGGAGGGAAAAGCACTTCAGCCAAATCAAAACCTGAGGGCTGAGGTGGAGGCAAAGGCCCCGGTGTCAAAAATGGCAAAGAAAGAATTGATTTTTGTGGTTTTTTTTTTAAGAGAAATAGAAAAAGTTCCAAAGGGAATAATAGAAAAAAAAATCAAAGTTTTTGTTATCAGGAAGGCAAAAAAGAAATGCAGAACATTCTAGCACGTTGCGATGCCGTTGTACCTCATCTGGAATATTGTGTTCAATTTTGGAGGCCACATTATCAAAAGGATAAGCTGAGAATAGAGTCGGTTCAGCGAATGGCCACTAGGATGGTCTCAGGGCTCAAGGATCTCTCCTATGAAGAACGTCTAAGTAAGTTGCAGCTAAGTTGCAGCTATACTCTCTCGAGGAACGCCGAGAGAGGGGAAACATGATAGAGATGTTCAAATATGTTACTGGCCGTATTGAGGTGGAAGAAGACATCTTTTTCCTTACTGGACCTACGGTAACAAGCGGGCATCCGTTAAAAATCAAGGGTGGGAGATTTCATGGTGATATTAGGAAGTATTTCTTCACTGAAAGGGTGGTTGATCATTGTAATGATCTTCCATTTCAGGTAGTTGAGGCCAGCAACGTGCTCGATTTTAAGAAAAGATGAGATAAACATGTGGGTTCATTTTGAGGAAGTGCTTAAGGGGGAGGGTTCTTGAGTGGGCAGACTTGTTGGGCCAATGGCCCTTTTCTGCCGTCATATTCTATGTTTTTCTGTTTCTATGACTTCGTAACTAGCGGAAAACTGAGAAGCCATGCACCCATGTCGGGTGGGTAGGCACACACGCATGTGCGGTGCGGTCAGTCGTGAACTTTCTAAAGTTCTTAAAGCAAAAGTGCTTTTGCAGCTGTCTGCATCGGGGCTCCCTGGATGATGTCACCCACATGTGCGAATATGCTGCCTGCTTGTCCTGGGATAAAGAAGTATTCCTTAATATTCTGCCTGAAGCAAAGACATAAATCAGAGGAGCAAAACTGAAATTAAGTTACTTGAGCTGATCACATTCAGTAGCTCTTTTAAAGAGAGATCATCCCTTTGAGCTCCTACATATATCATTGAACAAGAAGTACAAATTGTCAAATAAATAAATCTCACACTATCTTAAAAGTCTTCTGTTCCCTATAGCTATCATACTCTTTCCTGAGTGTCTTCATATAAAATCCTCATAACATGAAGACCATCTGATTATAGGCACCACTGTTAGCAGTACCAGAGTCCTTTTCTAGCAGGAAACACATGCAAACACATACACAAAAGATTGCTTTGTTCTTTATGATAGCATCTTGGGAATTGCCTTTACACAAAGACTCAGGACTTCATGAACTTATCATCCCCTGAGATATGACTCTTTATTAGTCTTAGGAATCTCCTAGATAGTAGCTAGTTTCAGCTACCCTAGATTCAACAGTGCTAAAACTTTTGTAAGGGAGAATCATCCAAGGTACAGTCTACTCTGCTGTCTTGCCTATTGCACTCAGCTCCAAATGGTGAATCCCATTTTATAGAGCTCTTACCATCTCCCATTTCGTCAGAGAAGGGTAGACTGAACATAGCTTCATCAATCATTCGGTTTGGAAGGTTTGTGTAAAAGCGTCCAGCTGTACTTTCCAGGTTACTGAGCTGGTTCAGCACCATCATGCTCCCTTTTGTTACAGAGAGAGCAGTTCTGTCTGACACACCATATTTTCCAGAGTTCTGTTCTGCCAAGTCTCGCAGAAAGGCCAATTCTTTTAATCCAGTTACACCCTCTGAAAAAAAATTAGATGCAAAATTTAGACATTTTAAAAACATATACACACATCAAACAAGTCTGCTCTTTCTCAGCATCTTACAGGAAAGTCTTTGTAGGCTGTAAAGGGATTAAAGGGCAGCAATGCAAAAATAATTAAGTCAAGGGTTAAGTGCCAAGCATATTAGATTTTTATCATCAAGTTTTTTGTTTTGTGTGTTCTGTTTTGTTTTAGTTAATTATATGTTTTTGATGCTAGAAGTTGCATAGTGGTAAGTGGGGTATACATTTTTAAAAGAAATAAATTCAATCAATTACATTAAATGACTAACAAAACTTGAATGCTGAGTTTTAGGCTTAGGGTAAGCAGGGTAGTTGCCTGGAGAATATAGTATATGATGAGGGGCACCAGTGGCCTGGGTCTGTACTAGTATTGTTCAACGAAATATGCAGATTGCAGCTTTATAGGAGCTCTCACAAATTCCAGATATTTACCACACCTCAGGACTGAAACAGGAATCAAACATGTATCTTACAATTTCCTTTGTTATGCCTGCTTATACAAATTTTTGCTGGTAACTGTGGTACAAGTTCACATTCCAGTACATTGCCATAAAAATAATATAATCTTAAAATAAAATATTGCCTGGTAATGCTCCCTACCATTCATTAGGGCGTAGGTAAGAATCATTACAGTATTGTTAAGGAAGCCGTTCTCCTCATTGATAACATGCAGAGTAGACTTTTTATCTTCTTCTGAAGAATCCTTTGATGTTATTCCTGCTGACAGATAGATGATGACCATATCTGTATCTGAAGAAAACACAAATATTATAAATATGCTATAAAAGAAAAACATTGTATATAAAAATATTTGTACCTTACATATACATTCAATATAACCATGGCTTAATTTCTGGGGAATTGGCTTTTTGTTTCCATACTTGAGAGCAGCAGAGGTGTTTTTCTCCAGCCTCAGCCTTCCAACAGCCTGCAGAGAAGGAAAGGGATAAGCCTTGAAGCAGAGCTAAGAAAAGTAGCTCTACTTCCTAATCATGGTCCCTCTTCAGCTCTGTTCCTGCCTCTCCTCTGGTTCCATAGTTCCACTTCCTTTTATTTAACAAATTACATCCCAAATTTAAGGAAGAGAAGGGATTTTGGATATAGTTCATGCCTTTTAAGTAGTAATTCAAGGCAAATTAAATTCAGACACAGTAGGTATTTTTCTGTCCCCAGAGGGTTTACAATTCATGTTTACATGAGGCAATGGTGGGTTAAGCAACTTGCTCAAGATCATAAGGAGCCCAAGATAAGTAGGACTTGAATCTTGAGACTTGCCAATGATCACATGGGATTTCCCTGGTTCTCCGCCCACTATTCTAAGCATTAAAGACACCTCATCTTTGGATCTACTTGATGCAGATATACACATTAAGGCATAATTATTAGTTTAATATTAGAATATTTGAAGTCCAAGTGAGCTTATCTTGGCAGTCACAGTGTTTGCTCTACAGCAGGATCTATTCAAATGAGATTTCAGAAATATCACCAAAAGGGGCGTGGCTTGGCACGCGCAAAACATGGACATGTGATCGCGTTGCTCCGCTTTCCCAGGCAGCGGTGTGAGATTTAGAAATACCTTTTCGCCTTAATTTTGGATTTGGGTGGGGATTGTGTGACATAAGGAGATGGCCAGTACGAGGCAGTCAAAAATTGATGCGGCTTTTGTGGCGTCCGGCACGGCAAAGCGCGTCAAACATGATCATGTGATGCCCTCTAAAGCCCCACTTCCGGATGATGAGGAATTAGACAAAAAGGAAGTAATGGCTGAGCTTAGAAACATATCAAAACTGATTCAGAAGAATGCGGATAGTATACAAGAAGTCAAAGAGGAAGTCTTAAATACAAATACGCAGATTGCTAATCAGCGAATGACCGTTTTAAAACATAAAGTGGAGCAGTTGGAGTTAACGGCTGCTCAATCTAAGGCTGACAATAAAACTATTAAAGATCTGCAAAAACAGCTGGTGGACTATGAAAATCGTGGACGGAGGAAGAACGTGAAAATCATTGGATTAGCGGAAAATTTGGAAGGGAAATCCTATTCATTTCTTGGAGAATTTATTGCCAAAGTTATTACAATTGA
The DNA here is from genome assembly GCF_902459505.1 of Geotrypetes seraphini. Lineage (NCBI taxonomy): Eukaryota > Metazoa > Chordata > Amphibia > Gymnophiona > Dermophiidae > Geotrypetes > Geotrypetes seraphini. The sequence goes on from NC_047095.1 coordinate 47,372,958, forward strand.
ACTTAAAGTACCCCCTAGAAATTGAACGAGCACATTTCAACGGTCTGCTAGTCAGTCAAAGCCCAGACCTCTTATTTTCAAGCTTTTGAGATTCCAGCAAGCATTTGAAATTTTAAGTTCAGCAAAAGCTGATAAGAACTTAAATTATAAAGGCTCCAAATTACTATTCTTGCCGGATTTTGCAAAGAGCACTGTGGCTTTAAGACAGCAGTTCCTTCAGCTTCGTCCTCAGCTGAAAGAAAAAGGTTTTAAGTATGAACTATACTATCCTGCAAAAATGAGAGTATCCAATGGGAATAAATCACTTTATTTTGAAGATCCTGAGAAATTGAAGGATTTCTTGATCACTTCAGAACCAATGACTATTTAAAGGTTTTTCAAGAAAAGAAGATAGAGAAGAAGAAGAGCAAGAGTTATGCTTCACCGTACTAATGAGTTTGTTCTAATAACTAATAATAATAATAATAATAACTTTATTCTTATATACCGCCAACAATCTTGCGACTTCTAGGCGGTTTACAATAAAGAGAAACTGTACATACAGCGAATTACAGAGTATAGCAGTGTACTTCTGATAATGGGAACATTAATGATAATAACAACAGTTCGTATGCTGCAGGGCCTTGAAGTGCCATGCGGCTTACAAAGAATTGGAAAAATTCCATAAATTGAATGGGGTATTCATAGTTTGTGATTGGGGGTTAACAGTTTACAAATTCAGTTTTGGGAACGATATTGCGAAGGGGGCTATTGTCCTGGTTCGTTACCTAGGTGTTTCGAGAACAGGTACGTTTTTAGGTGTTTTCTAAATTCTCCATAGTCATTTGTGTGAGTAATTAGTTTTTCTAAGTCTTTGCCCCATAAGGCTGCTTGATAGAAGTTGTTGGTGGTATCTCTTATATTTGCATCCTCTAGCCGGTGGGGAGACGAACTTCAGGTATGTACTTCTCTCATGTCTGTTGGATGGGAATGAGAAGAGGTCTGTTATGTATTTAGGGGCTAGCCCATATAATACCTTGAAGCAGAGACATCCCAGCTTGAACTTCGTGCGTGCCTCCATTGGCAGCCAGTGCAGGAGTTGGTAGGAAGGGGTTATGTGATCGGACTTCTTCAGCCCGAAGATCAGCCTGACTGCTGCGTTTTGTATCAGTTGCAGTCTTTGCATTTGCTTCTGGGAGATTGTCAGATGGGTAATGTTACAATAATCAAGGTGGCTTAGTATAAGGAATTGTACTAGAATTCTGAATGCTGGAGCGTGGAAGTATGCTCTAATGGACCTAAGTTTCCAGAGAGTGAAAAATCCTTTTTTGATTAGGGAGTCCACATGGTCTTTCATGGTTAGCCCTTGGTCTAGTATTACCCCGAGAATCTTCATCGTTGGTTGAATGGGGTAATTAAGATTGTTAATAAGTAATGATTTTGTCGTATTATGTGCATGTGGCGAGGCTATAAAGAATTTAGTTTTATCTGCATTGAGCTTCTATGCAATGAAATTTTTATTTTACTTTAAAGATGTTAATACAACTGTTTCTGTTTATTTTTTGTTCCTTCTTTTTCATTTCTTTTGAACATATGTTCTGTTGTGGTAGTTACAGTGATGTCATGAATGTTCTATGTTTATTTTATTAGCTGTGTTTATGTTTTATGATTTGGAAGACATCGTACTTGAATGAATTGTGGAAAGATATATTTCTGAATTTTAGTTTATTTTTCTTTATTATAATTTGGATGTGTGTTATTTATTTTTATTGATTCTGGATGCTCTCTATTTATATTTCATTTTGTTTTTGGAGTTCCTGATATATGATTTGGCCATTTTTATAATAACTTCAATTTTACAATTATTTATTGGGGATGTTAATTTATGATTGGAGTATGGAAAGTTATGAGATATTATTTGGTCCTGATGTTAATGATTTGTATGTTTTGTTGATTATAATTTCTAAATATCATATTAGTTATGAATGTAAGCTTTAAGATACATATATAAATTCCACATTTTATTGAACTTATTAAGAAGATTTGAATGGTGTATTTAGAATAAATTATGGTGGGGTGGTATGTGTTAGATTTTAAAAGGGATTTTATGTAAAATTTTATGGTTTTTTTTTATATTATAAAGTATTTTATATTTTGTCCTTTCAGTAGATGAATATAATTTGTAATTGGTCAAATGAGGAATTTCTATATTAATGTTAGAGTTTAGGAAATTAATTCTATGAGTTAATTATTTGATTAATTCTATCTATTTAATATGGATTTATATGAATAATTTCTTCTGGATTATTTTTATGGTCATTTCATTATATGAGATATTTATATTATTTTATTGTTATTTAAGGCATTAATGATTTATTATCATAATAATATTTCCATTAGAAGGTGGATTTGATTATATGTTGCCTGGGGGGTATTGTGGTTACATATCCTATGCGTGTTACAAGTTTATCCATTTTTGGGGAGGGTATGGGAGGGATGGGGATTGGATTTTTTTAAAATAATTTGGGAGAAGAAGGTATTAGAGGATGGGGGGATTTGTATAAAATCTATTTATTATTGGATTTCATGTGGGTGCTGGTGTCTAGTCATTTTAATTTGATTAAGTATACATATTATTATACAAAATCAGCACCGGGCGGCTTTTCCGCAGAAGAGGAATTCTTACAGTCACCACAGGCCTCCAGTCTCCTTGGAGCAGCCATTCAGGGTAGTGGCTGGAGCACAGGCAGTGTGTTGTGGGGAGGATTGCATGGAGGAGACAAATGCAGAGGAGGAGACATGGGCATCCTGGGACTATCAACCAAATCTCTTACCTGAAGAAGTCCTTTTTCTGGGAACGTCATCGTTCCTCCAAAACTTACTTGCTCCACTTCATCACTGAAGCTGAAACCGTGGATTGAAGACAATGTCAATTATAGAATCTAGGAAATTGGAAGGGGGTTGGGTTTCTAAAAATTTTTTTGCCCCTGCAATTGGGAAGAAAGCTGGGGTTGCCATTTTAGTTAATAGGAAATGTACAGCTGATTTTCAGATCATTGCTTCGGACCCTTTAGGTAGGTGGGTACATGTTAAAATGAGCATGGGAAGTACTACTCTTGACTTGTTCAATGTTTATGCTCCAAATACGAATCAAATTTAGTTTTTTAAGACTTTACAACAATTATTACTCCCACTGGCTGCTTCTAATTTAGTAGTGGCTGGAGATTTCAATGCTGTAATGGATCCAATTGTTGATAAAAGTCCAAGTAAAATTATGCAATCATTAGGATTAGATAATTTGGTTCAATCTTGTGATTTAATAGATAAATAGCATATTCTTTTTTAATGATCGGGAATTTTCTTTTTGTTCACAGGTTCATAATTCCTTTTCAAGGATTGATTATATTTTTGTTTCCAATAAAATAGTTCAGAATGTAACAAAAGCCATCATAGATCCTATCATTTTGTCTGATCATGGTGGTATGTGGATTGAGTTACAATCTGATGAACAAGTTTGTTCTAAACCGGTTTGGAGGTTTGATAATACTTTGATTGCAGATTCATCATTCCTTGAAGATTTTAAATTAAAAATAATTGAATTTTTTCAAATTAATACCTCTGATGATATTAATATAGAAGTGTTATGGGATGCATTTAAAGCAACTATGAGAGGTAATATTATTTCATATTCGGCATATATTATAAAACAACTTAAAAAACAATTTTGTGATTTGGAGAAAGAAATTAAGATATTGGAAAATAAATTAGTTAATAGATGGGAACAAATTACCTTACAAATTTTATTAAAAGCAAAAGCTAAGTATAATGAATTATCTTCTAAATTTGTAAGGAATGATTTGTTTTATCAGCAAGCTCAGTATTATGGAAATTCAAATAGGGCAGGAAGATTACTAGCAAATTATCTTAAAGCAAAAAAGAGGAAAACAAAAATTATTGGAATAAAAGATAATAAAGGAGAAATACACACTACAATTGAGAATATATTAAAACAATTTTTTACTTTCTATAATGACCTGTATTCTTCTGAGTCTTATGGAAACAGAGAAAAAGATGGACCAAAGATTTTTTTTTATTATTACCCCCTTAGGCATCAATATTAAAAACAATATTGAGTATACAATGAAGGAGAATGAAAAACTTTTATTAAGGAAAATAACAGAAATGTGTGAGAAATGGAATCCGTTACATTTATCTTGGTGGGGGAGAGTTCAAACGATTAAAATGATGATATTGCCTGTGGTTTGTTATCAAATGAGTACGATATCAGTTTTTTTTTCAGGGGTCCTTTTATAAAAAAAATTAAATGGTATTCTTATGAAATTTGTTTGGCTGGGTAAAAAGCCTAGAATTGCTTTAGTATCTTTACAAAAGTCAATTGTGGAGGGGGGGGGAGTAAATTTTCCAATTTTTTATAGGTATCATCAAGCCTATATTTTACGTCAGGGTATGTATTGGATCCTCCCAGAGCTCATGGAAAATGTCCCACAATGGCTGTATTTAGAGTGGCGACTCCTGTTTCCTTTACATCTGGTTCATCTTCCTAGTATAAAAATGCCTAGGAAATATAAAGATAATAGAATTTTGGTTGATACCTGGAAAACTTTACGTTATATTAGTAATTTATCACCTATTCCAATTTATAAATCATTACATCAATCCATTTGGCTAAACTCCAAGATTAAAATTGGATGAATTTAAAATTGTCTGGAAGCATTGGATTATTGCAGGTATACGAACTTTGAATGATGGTACACTGCTTAGTTTTTCACAGTTGCAACATAAATATGGTTTAAATAAGTCACAAAGTTTTAAATGGTTGCAACTGAAGCAGGCTAATCAGGAAGGGTTCCCTGAATAGAAAGATCTTAATAATCAGTATAGTTTGGAATTCCTATGCTTTCAGGCGGATTTCTTGGGACACCAAGCGCACAGTGGTATAAATTGTTATATGGTTATTTGAATAAAAAACAGAAAACTGGTCTTAGAGACATTTGGAGCATTGAGATCAAGCACCAAATTTCTGCATCTCAATGGCCACGAATTTGGTCTTGGAGAATAAGATGTACAATGGCTGCATCTATGAGACAAACTTGGTTTTTTTTGTTGCATAGAGTTTTTTGGACCCCAGTTCGCTTACAAAAGTTAGATAGCTCTAAGTATAATAGATGCTGGCATTGTAATCTGGATGCAGGGACTTTAGATCATTTAATTTTTTTCTGTCCTTGTATTAATGCCTTTTGGAAGTCAATTTGGCCCCAAATTAATTCTTTATTAGAGAATTATGTTGCCTTATCCTATGAAACAATTTTATTTGGAACATCAATGAGGTTAAAGAGCCAAATTTCAATATCTAATAATAAACTATTATTTTTTTTTTTTTTTCAAAATCTTTATTCATTTTAACATATACATCAAGTTTACATTAAAATATGAACACAACATATTACATTATCACTTGATAATTCCATAACAATATATAACTAAAAGATTTATATCCCACCCCATCTCATATCTATACATGAATAATATAATTCCTATGTATATTAATCAATTAAATTATGCACATATATATTGAATTATCATAACCCACCCATCCCCCTTCCCCCCATTCTATTAATATTGACAGGAATTGCCATTCAGCATATTACCAGAAATTGGAAGGATTATACAAGACTCAATTATACCTTCTGGTGGAATTCTGTATGTCATATATATATAAGATGGAAAGAATCATTGCTTTACAGAATGGAAATTATACTAATTTTAAAAAGATTTGGGGGCCATTGATTGTAAATTCAAATGATTAGACACCTTTATATATAAGGAGTATTATTAATGAAGGGTGGGGGGTATGCAGTATGTGATTTGATTGAGTTCATTGTTGTTGTGGGGAGGGATGGGAGGAGGGAGGGGGGTATTTATGTACTTAAGACATTATTGGAAAGGATTTTCAAGTGATTTATTTGAATTATTTGCTATAATATTGTACACTTGTTGAAAGATTTGAAAATGAATAAAGATTTTGGAAAAAAAAGAAATACCACCAAAAGTAATTAAACTCTTCCAGTGCTCCCTTTATATATCTTTTATTATGGACTACATAACTCCATGATTGTACTTCAGGTTCAAAACAGGCTAGATGGTTATCAAGATATGACTGAGTGAGGCAGGAGAGAGGCAGTCATTTTTGCTGGAGCTACCTTGTGTTGCCAATCAGCCAGTATCTGGCCAGAATGGGCAGTTTTCTTTAAGGTAGGCCAGTAGTACTTTTAAAACAGAGAACATGGTCCCCATCCCTATGGTCAGACCACTACGTCTTCAACTTCAACATCAACTGGACCAAAACCAAACACACACCTCAAACAAAAAAAACCACATATACCTCACGCAAACATATCGACCCAACCATCTTCTGGGCAAAGGTAGACGAAACCATCCAAGACTGCGACCCAAAAAATTTCATCTCCCACTGGAAAAATGCATCCACCAACATACTTGATAATCTGGCACCCCTACAAACCAAAACCAGAATCAGAAGGAAATCAGACCAATGGTTTGATAATGAATTACTCCAACTCAAAAGACAGTGTAGAAGATTAGAAAGAAAATGGAGAAAAAAGAATCAAGAACAAACAAAAACCGACTGGAAAAAAATCAACAAACAATACAAAAATCTACTAAAAGACAAGAGGAAAAGTTACTATACCAAGCTCATAGGCACAGAAACACAAGATTCCAAAAAAATCTTCCAAATACTAAAAGAACTAACAGACACCAAACCATACACTACCACCACCAACACACCTCCACCATCACCCACCATCTTAGCAGAACATTTCAAGAATAAAATCACCAACACCAGAGCCACACTAATACTCAACCCATCCAACCAAAATCCAATCACAATCCACCCCACAGGAAAAGAAGCAATCGCAGCAGACAGAACTTGGTCTCAATTCCCAAACATAACATGGCCAGAATTTAACAAATTATACAAAAAATACAGCCATGCCTCCTGTGACCTCAACCATTGCCCCTCATATCTCCTTACCACCTCTAGTATAAAGTTCCGCACCATAATTCTACAATGGATCCAATTCACACTCACAGAGGGCACATTCCCTGACAACCTCAGCGAAATTGTCATCACCCCAATCCAAAAAGACCCAAAGGCACCACAAAACCTCCCTTCCAACTATAGACCTATAGCCTCAATACCGCTATATGTCAAAATTACAGAAGGCCTAGTAGCCAAACTCCTCACCAATTACATAGAGGACCACAACCTACTACACCCCATGCAATCAGGATTCAGAACAAATTTCAGCACAGAGACACTACTAGGCTCCCTCATGGATACCGCCAGACAACAACTTAGTATAGGGAAAAAAATGCTACTCATACAACTGGACCTATCGGCAGCATTTGACCTAGTAGACCACAACATCCTTCTACAGAAACTAGATGCAATAGGCATCTCAGACAAAGTATACGCCTGGTTCAAAGGATTCCTAAAACTCAGAACCTACAGTGTAAAATCAAACAAAGAAAAATCAGAATCCTGGTCAAACCCATGCGGCGTACCACAAGGATCTCCACTGTCCCCCACCCTCTTCAATCTATACACTGCCTCTCTAGGAACCCATCTGGATAATCAAGGCATAACATCCTATAGCTATGCAGATGACATCACCATCCTCATCCCATACGATCATTCCAAACCTACCATGACAGAGGAACTTCACCAAACACTGGAAGCGGTCACAACCTGGATGGAAAATCACAAACTTAAACTCAATCAAGACAAAACCAAATTCATCCTCCTAGAAAACGACAGGATCCAAACCACAACCATCCTAGAAATAAACACAACCAAATATCCCATCCAAACAACAATAAAACTACTAGGCATGACCATAGATAGATGCTGCACAATGCAGCCACAAATAAACAAAACAACTCAAAAATCATTCGCAATCATGAGAAACCTGAGACAAGTACGGAAATTCTTTGAAAGCACACAATTCCTACTTATAGTACAATCCCTAGTACTAGGAATACTGGACTACTGTAACATTCTCTTCCTCCCATGTCCGGCAACCACGATAAAACAACTCCAAACAATCCAAAATACAGCCTTAAGACTCGTCTATTCATTGAAAAAACACGACCACATCACTGAAGCCTACATCAACTCACACTGGCTCCCAATCCAAGAAAGAATCCAATTTAAATTTTACTGCATATTATTTAAAACACTACATGGAGACAGCCCATCATACCTGAACAATCGCCTCATCCAAGCAACCAGCACCAGACACAGAAAAACGCACTCCCCATTCATACCCCCCCCATCCAAAGAAGTGAAAAGAACAAAACTACATGACGGCCTCCTAGCCACACAAGCTGCAAGACTGGATAACCAAATCTCCAACCTTCTGATGACCACCCCAGACTATAAGACGTTCAGAAAAGAAATAAAAACCACACTTTTCAAGAAATTCCTAAAACAGAAATAACAACACGACCACTAAAAACCCTCAAGATCTTCATATTACCTCTCTAGCTATTCTCTACAATTCATATAAGTCTGTCATTCAGTAACACTGTAATTCTTTATTCATTGTAATTCTTTATTCATTGTAATTCTGTCCTTAAACTAACCTTTTGTAATCCGCCTTGAACCGCAAGGTAATGGCGGAATAGAAATCCCTGATGTAATGTAATGTAATGTAATGTAATATTGCTGCCAGTATTTTTGCTGATCACTTGATATCATAAACATGTGGAGGGGGCATTTTCAGTATAGTCTCTAAATACAATTTTGGTTGGTTTGGGAAAAACATCCAAAAATCCAGTACAGAAAATGACCATTTTCAAACCAGAAAAATGTCTATATCTTTTTTTTTAAATGGCTATTTCCTAGATGTGTTTGTTCTCAGTGTATCTATCTTTTTGAACTATTTTTGAAAAAAACACAACCCCTGAAACATTCAAATGAAAAACATGCAGAAGCCAACCATTGGGACGTAGGAGGGTCCAGCATTTTTTAGCAGACTGGCTACACAGACATCCTAGCAGAGCACTGAGGCTCCCCTAGGGGGCACTGCAGTGAACTTCACATAAAAGGTCCCAGGTACACATCTCACCATAACCTCCTTACATTGTATGGAGCCCTCTAAAACTCACCTACTGTACCCAGCTGTATTTTATTTATTTAAAAATATTTCTAGCCCGCCTATCTACAAATCTAGGCGGAGAACAAAATCATATACAAAGTCATTATTAAAGAGCAGACAAATACAAAAACAAATACAAATCAAAATAGCAAAAAACTGCTCTGGCTCACACTGCCGCATAACTAGCACCCAAAAAGCGCTCAAATAGTACAGTTTTCACTCCCTTTCTTAACTACAACAAAATATTCAATTGGTGCAATGACAATTAAAGCATTCCACAATGCCAGACCCTGCACTGAAAACATAGATTTACAGTTCCCTGTAAGCTGCACGGCCACTAAAGACGGAATTTCCAATTTCAAACTATCCGACGACCGTAGTTCACGTGACGGGCAATACCACTGCAAAAGGAAACAAATACTGGACGGACAATTATGATGAAGCAATTTAGACATCATTAGAAAACTTTAATTTGACCCGCATACCAACAGGTAGCCAATGAAGCTTGTGAAATATCAGTGTAACATGGTCAAATTTTGAAGCATGAACAATAATACATGCAGCAGCATTTTGTGTATACCTCCCCAATAGCCCTTCTGCCTGCAGGTATCAGTATAGGAGGTTTTTGGAGGGTTTAGTGGGCTCCCATTTTCCACCACAAGTGTACTAGAATGGGATATGGGCCTGGGTCCCCCTTCTCTGCAGTTCACTGCACTGACCACCAGGTTAACAGAGATACTTGTTTGCTGCACTAAGAGGACTGGGGGTCCTTACCTGGATAATCTTTTTTTTTGGTAATCTTCTCAGGAGTATGTATGTTAGGTGATCAATAATGGGTTTTGCAGAAGTGTGTTATTCACAACTTTTAGCACCTCCCACATTGCCAGTGGAGTATAGTACCCCCTTCAGTTTATTCCAAAGCAATCAATTTCCACTGGACTAGAACACAAGAAGGAGGGGGGGGGATACAGGGAACTTCCCCGCAAACATCAAACAATTCTGTTTTGCTTTGAAACTTAGTAAAAGAAGAATATAGCAGCAATAGTGAACCAACCTGCTGTGTGCAACAACCACTAACATCAAAGGTGCCAGAGGCTGAGCTATTCACTTACTTATACAGTTTTGTCACATTATGAGAGAAGGATTGTTTCTGGGCAGTTTCAAGTTGGAGCAGATGAGCTGGTGGGATAAATAGTCGGTGTTCCAGCTGCGATCTGAGTGGTCTGGTCGGGCAACAGATGGTGAGTTTTTCAGCTATACAGTATAGTGAGGAGCCATGTTGTGGAAGCGCTTAAAAGCGATGGTCAGTTGTTTTCTTATGGGTAGCCAGTGTACTTCGTTCAGAGCTAGGGTAATGGGACCAAAAGGACTGAGATTTTTCAATAGCCTGACTGCAGTGTTCTAGACTCTTTGCAGTCAATGTTGTTTCTTCATAGGAAGGCTGGCGCACAAGCTATTACAGTAATCCAGGCAAGAAAGCACAAAGGTATAATATACTAGTTGGGTAAAATCTGTGTCGGAAAAGTATCACTGAAAATGCTTTAGTTGGCATAGGTGGTAGAAGGATGAGGACACTACCTTGAAGATCTGTGCCAAAAATGTGAGGTTGGTGTCTAGGATGATGCTTAGGCTGCATACTTTGTCTTTGGATACGAGAATGGTGTTATCCCAGGTGAGGGAGGGTCAAGAGGCTATACAGGGGTCTCTACGGATCCATAACAGCTCAATTTTGGATGGTTTTAGCTGGAGTTTGTTTGATGTCATGAATGATTTGATCTCATCTAAGCACGTTCTTAGCTTTTCGAATTGGGAAATCTGTATTGCTCACAATGGGATGTAGAGATGGATATCATTGGTGAACAAATGAATGTGGATTTCATGCCTTGAGGCAATTTTGTTGACTGGTTTCATGTAGAGGTTGAAGAGCCTTGGGGATAATAGTACTCCCTGGGGTACTCCATATTTTGGCGATTTTGGTGTTGAGAGGTGAGAGTTGGTCACTCTTCTTTGAACCTTTTCTAATTCCACTATATACATTTTTGAGAATTTAACACAATTCGCTATATTTTTTTTCAGAATTGAAAAAAAATACTCAAGGTGAGATTGTACCATGGGATTGTACCATGAGATTGTACTACAGAGCCATTATAACAGTTTTATTTACTATCCCTTTTCTAATAATTTCTAGCATCTTATTTGCTTTTTTGGCCATCACTGTATATTGGGTGGAAAGTTTTAGCATATTTTCTATGACGACACCCAGATCTTTTTCTTGGGCACTGACCCCTAAGGTGGACCCTAGCATCTGATAACTATGATGTGGGTTATTCTTCCCAATTAGCATCACTCTGCATTTGTCCACATTAAATTTCATCTGCCATTTGGATGCTCAGTCTTCCAATTTCTTAAGGTCTGCCTGCAATTTTTCATAGTTTGTATGAGTTTTAACACCTTTGAACAGTTTAGTGTTGGGGTGGACAACTCCGGTCCTCAAGGGCTGGAATCCAGTCAGGTTTTCAGGATTTCCCCAATGAATATGCATTGAAAGCAGTGCGTGCAAATAGATCTCATGCATATTCATTGGGGAAATCCTGAAAACCCAATTGGATTCCGGCCCTTGAGGACCGGAGTTGCCCATGTCTGGTTTAGTATCATCTGCAAATTTAGAAATAAATATTTTTTAAATTAAAGAACTGGTCAAAGAACAATACAGGATACGTAAGGTGAAATTTCCAATATGCAACAGAAGAAAACAGTCCACCCACCCCCACCCCAATCCCCGAAGCCCAACAACACAAGACTATCAAAAAAATACAGAACAAGTGACATGGTATCAGGCATGTTACAAACAGCAGGTGTCCAAAATCCCAAACTCACCCACCCACAAAAATCCAAGCCAGTCTGGAGACACAATTAATGCAAGAAAACCAAACTGGGGTCAGCACACGGTCCAAAGGTACTAGCGTGGGGGATATCAAATAAAAAGAAAAGCGGGGCCCCAGGGAGATCATGAGATCCAGACCCAGGAGAACAAGATCCCAACAGCCCTAAGGGGACGTGTCCCCTAATTTGTTCAAAAGCTGACTATGAGCTCTCAGAGGCAGGGACTGTATGTATGGGTCCCAAATGGATAACAAAAGCTTTCACTGCTTATATGTAACATGGGCATTCTGCAGCTCCCAGGCTACCAATCGAGCAATATGAGCCCATGAGCCCTCAAAGTCCAAAAAGAGGGGGCCTGTGAAGTAGTCCAGACCTGCAAGATAGTTTTATGTTCCAGTAAACAGAGCTTTCGAATCCAAGGCATAGTACCCTTCCCCTTAAAAGTAAAAGTCCCCGATAAGCCCAATAAAAGGAGTATGGGAGTACATTGTACCAACTGACACAGCACACCTCTCATATACGCATAAGCCCTCTTCCAAAAAAGCTGTACAACAGGGCAGGTCCCAAAAACATGGATATAGGTAGCACTGTCCAAGGAACATTTTGTGCAGACATCTCAAGTCTAAAAGTGCAAGCGATGGAACTGCACTGGAGTAATGTATGCCCGATTAAGAAACCGATAGCTACATTCCCTATGAGCAGCACCAGAAACAATGCTAGGTATAGATCTCAAACTAGCCCCAATATGCCCAAGTCCTGTTCCTAGCCAGCTCTCAAGGATGAGTAGTCTGTGGGTGCGTCACTAGAAAGTAGAGCTTTTTGTATGCCAGCTATCGAGGGGTGGTCAGAATCAACACTATCAAAAAAAAAAACTCTCTAAGTTTTCATCCCATTAAAAAGGTTTCAGTATTGACTGTGACATGGATAACCTGGACATACAGATGAATCAACTGGACATACTGGCCTCACTTGTGTATGCTGGACACTACAGACCTATATTTTCCCATAGCCAGGCCCAGCCTGTACCTTGCTGTCTGTGAACACATGCAGCCTTTGCAATGCTAACCCAGCTGACCTCTGCTACAACGTTTTTGTCTCCATTCCCTGCTGGGAGGATATTTCTTCAAGGTTCTGCTGAACTGTTATCAGTGCTGTATGACTTCATATGCCAGGCACCCTGGAAAGCCATAAAACTTTTATAATGAGCAAGGATCCCTGCAGGACGATGTGGGTGTAGCGAGATGAGAGAACTGATACCAAAACATTTGCTCCCTGTCTCTGAACCAAGTTATGGGAACCAAGCAGCTGGATTGTTGAAAGGTCACATTTGCCAACTTTCAGCATACAAGGACACCATCCCGAAGATGCACAGAATTGTAAAACCACTAATTAGCATCTACAAAGTGATAAAGATCTCAGCGCTGGAGAAAGAAAGTTCACCAAGAGTTCTCTGTTTCTGCAAGGTCCCCCTCCTACTGGGGAGGGGAGGGGGGTGGAGGTGAGAGAGGCGTGGACTGAGAAGAGGAGTTAGGTATACATTATTTTATGTACCAATAGGGAATTACATAACCAGAATTCGGGGATGTACTTTTTGGAACAAAGGAAGAATTTCTCTGTATAAAAAACATGTGCATTTTAGGTAAAGCCAGAGAGATTCACTTACTTATGCTACGGGGATCTGCTAAGCATATGGGTGCAAGTTCTTCTCTCCATTGCATATTCTGAACTGACAATACATTTTTCTGATATGTCTCTGCTGCTGTAATACTGTAAGTTTTTATACTAACAATAAACGAATATTGTCTGTTTTGGAAGATACAATGCCGTCTTGTAGTTATTCCAATGAGGTAAACAAAGCAGCCTTTACTTCAACTGCAAGGGAGGAAAAATAGCCTGAAAATCCAATTGGCCTGGTGGTCCTCCAGGACAGGGTTGGGGACACTGGTCTAGAATGTCTTACCTATTGCCCTGGAAAGTAAGACATCAACTCAGCAAAAGCAAACAATCTATACCAGTGTTCTTCAACCACCGGTCCATGGATCGGTGCCGGTACACAGAAATTTCCAGCCGGTCCACAGGGCCGACATGTGCATCAGGCCCACAACAATGTTCTTCAACCGCTGGTCCACAGTGCGATCGATGTGGCGTTATCTTCGAGCCGGCTCCCTCTTCCTCACTGACTCAGTGCACAAAGCCACAGGCAACGGCTCCTACACACGTCTTGCGCCTGAACCGGAAGCCTTCTCTCCGACATCACAACCAGCTTCCAGATGAGGTGTGGGACATGCAAGGAGCCGCTGCCCACAGCTTTGTGCACTGCGTCAATGAGGAAGAGGGAGCCGGCCTGAAGATAACGCCGGGGGCGGCATAAAATGGCCAGGTGGGAGTAGGCCAGAAGGTAAGGCATAGCATGGAGGGAGAGAGACAACAAAGGTAGGGGAGAGTGATTTTATTTTTGAAATGAGTGATTGAATTATGTCAATTTTGAGAATTTACATCTGCTGTCAGTGTGCTTTGTGTAGTTTAATTTTGTGGTTAACCATTATGTGTTGTAAATAAGATTATATTGTGAGTATCTATGAAAAATGAATGAAAAAAATAGTATTACAATTAGTACTATTATGGGGGCGGGGTCTGGGGCGGAGATTGGGTAGAGATGAGTGGGGGTCTGGCCCACGACTTAGCCCAGTGTTCTTCAATCGCTGGTCCGCAGACCGATGCCGGTCCATAAAATAATTATTTTATTTCTGCCGGACCATAGGTGTAAAAAGGTTGAAGAACACTGATCTATACTACTGCAATTTGACATCTCTGCAGCATTTGATGCAGTAGATCACTTTCTCCTAACCTCTATTTAAGAACACTGGGGAAACCTTTCCTCGACCTATGATCATAGCTTCTCTCATGCAGATGATATCTTCATTCTCTGTGCAGCCAAAGAATCCTTCAATAGTACCATAACATACCTGAAAAATACTATCAACGACTTAAGTGCTTGGACGATGAGGAAATTTCTTAAACTGAACAAATCTTAGACAAGAATATTATGGTTCAGAGTAGTGCTGCCCGATTCAGGAAAAAAAATTTTGATTCGATTCAACCTATCGAATCTATTTTTCGATTCGATTTTCCTGCTCAAATGGGTGGTTTTTTTTCAAACATCCTGGTGGGTTTATTTTATATCCCCTTCACCCCCTTTGCCCTCTCCTACCCATACTGGCGCTGTGGTGTAAACAAAATAAACAAAAAAGACTTTTCCTCTCTCTGTTAAATCCTAGTTCACAGTCTAACACCACCTCTGGCAGGATACACATTTCAAATCTGACATATTGTAATCACAAAATAGAAAATAAAATTATTTTTTCTACCTTTTGTTTTCTGATCATTATTCAGATCTTGTTGGTCCCAGGCTCTGGTTATCTTCTGATAACTCGCTTGCCAGGGTCTCCTTCTTTCTTCGTGCTAACCATCCATCTTCTACCTCTGTCCTCCCCTCTTGTTTCCCTTCCCTCCCCTCCCCCAGAGTTCTGGCATCTTTCTTTTTTTCAACTCCATCCCCAGATCCACCATCCAGCAACTCTCCCTCCTTCCCCACCACCCCAGGTTCTCCAGCTCTCCCTTTCTCTTCCCAACTACCCTCCTATCCAGCATCTTCCCCCCCCCCGCACCATCCCTTGTGCACAACTTCTTTTCCTTCCCTCCATATATCCCATTGTCCACCATCTCTCTCCCTCTCCTGTTTTTAGATCCATTATTTCTTCTATCCCTCCCCCCAAGTTCATCCCCCTTCTCCATCATCTCCCCCCAAGTCCATCTCCCCCCTCCATCTTCTCGCCATCTCTCCTTCTCCAGTCCACCAACTCCAAGTCCATCTCCCCTCTCCTCCCAGCTTTGACTCCCAACACAGAAGCCCAGTATTTGGCTGGCAGAGGGCAACACTTATGCATTGTGGCACCTATCAAGAGCTCCGGGCGCTTCGCATAGTGGACAAACACTTTTCCCGTGAGCTGCAGAAGACGCGGCCTTGTAAAAGCCGAGTGAGAAGTGTCTTTGCATTGCAGCACTTCCAATTTGCTCGTACCGCTCCTCGGGAGCCCCCGTGTGTCACCACGTCACCTGGCGCTCGCAAGTGCGCAGGGCTCTGGCCGTCATGTGGCCAATGAAAGGCCAGCCGCTGGCAGGACCCGGGAGAGCAGGCATGCACCACTGAGCAGCAGCAACAAGAGCAGTGCAAGCAGGTGGTGGATCGGGGCGTTTACCAGGCTCCGGGAGAAGCATGAGCATGCATGTGTGAAGATGAGGTGTGTGAAGATGAGGTGCGGGCATCTGCTGCCAGCCAACCAATTATAAATCACCTTGTTGCTGCCGTTCTGCATACAGAGGTCCACTCGGCTTTCTCTCTGCTACTGGAGTCCTTGCTTCTGATGTAACTTTCGGTTTCGCAAAACCAGAAGTTACATTAGATGGAAGGATTCCGGTGGCAGAGGGACAAATCGGTGAGTTCAATTTTTTACAAAAACAAATCAAAGTGAATTGGTGAATCGATTCGAATCGCGAATCGGGCAGCACTAGTTCAGAGATTACAACTCGCTACCGAGCACAGACCTAGAACTGTCCACTGGTGAGAGGCTAACAACAGAAAATACCTCCAAAGTCCTGGGAGTCACACTAAACTCAAACTTAGCCTTCAACACACACATTACCACACAAGTGAAAAAATTCTTTAAGTTCAGACAACTGAGGGCTATAAGACCAGTCCTTTCTGAAACAAGCTTCAAGACATAAGCACAATCTGCCCTATTGTAACTCACTACACTGTGGCATTACAGAAAAGGAATGCAAGAGACTAAAACTATTACAAAACACAACTGCAAGACTAATTCTAAAAAGGAGCTGATACGAGAGGGCAAGTCCACTATTAGAACAACTACATTGGCTACTGATGAAAAAAAAAGGATCCAGTTCAAAATAGTCTGCATGATCCACAAAGCAATTTATGGAGAGAACTCAGAGGGAATAACTGCCAGCATTAAAGTTCCACATTTCTTCTTCAATTCACATACTATGCAACGCTACAAACTATCCTCCCCCCATCTCCTCAACAAGTATGGCAAAAGAAGACATTTGAAACTACCTTCAAATACAGTGTTCCCGCTAAGGTGCGCTGGCCTGCGCTCGCGCACAAAATATTACATCGCAGCGCAAAGTTTCTCTTCACAGCGCACACACGCGTCGCAAAGGTAAGGGGAGGTAAGGTAAGGGGACGCATTGGGGGGATTGCACTTCCCCACAATTGCCATGCTTCGGTTCCTCTTCTTCCTTCCTTCCTCCCCCCCCCCCCCCGCGGGACCCTGCGGCACCATCAACTCTTACTCCCTCTAATGTCGGCCCTGCAGCTCCAGACTTCCTCGCACCTTCTCCCCTCCCCCTTTGGATCGCTATTATTTTAAATGTTATAGCCGCGGAGCTGTATCCATCAGTGGAGATGTCTAACCTCGGCCTGCCCCGGAACTCTTACTGCAACAGTGACTTCCTGTTCCTGCCTAGACGGGCGGCTGCTGCAGTAAGAGTTCCGGGGCAGGCCGAGGTTAGACATCTCCACTGATGGATACAGCTCCGCGGCTATAACATTTAAAATAATAGCGATCCAAAGGGGGAGGGGAGAAGGTGCGAGGAAGTCTGGAGCTGCAGGGCCGACATTAGAGGGAGTAAGAGTTGATGGTGCCGCAGGGTCCCGCGGGGGGGGGGGGGGAGGAAGGAAGGAAGAAGAGGAACCGAAGCATGGCAATTGTGGGGAAGTGCAGAGCTGCAGGGAAGAGTGTTGCGGTACCCAGCTGGAGGGAGAAGGAAGATGAGGGAGGGAATTAAAGGAGATGCCAGGGCTTGGAGCGTAGGAGGAAGGTATGCCAGTCTAAGGGAAAAGGAAGGGGGAGATGTGAGAGCATGGAGGGGGAGCGAAAGATGGAAGAAAAGGAAAGGAGAGAGATGCCAGAGAATCAGGGAAGGGGAGATACCAGACTATGAGGAGAGGTGTGGGAGAGGGAAGGCGAGGAGAGAGATGCCAGACCAATGGGGTGAAAGGAGAGATGGAAGGGGGAGGCATACAGTTTCTGGAAGGGGCATAGAAGGAGAGAAGATGCCATATAGGGGAAGAGAGACGGCAGACAGTGAATGGAAGGAAGAGAGTTACAAGAAGATGAGGAAAGGAGAAACCACAGAAGACAAAGGTAGAAAAAAATTTCTATTTATTTATTGCTTTAGGAGACATGTGTCACTGTTTCTGTGAAGCATTGTATGCAGAGTCCAGCTTCTTGCTGGTTCAATTTAACCTTTGTCTATGTATTTTTATTTTATCCCCCCTTTTACAAAACTGTGAAGCGTTTTTAGCACCAGCCTTGGTGGTAGCAGCTCTGATGCTCAGAATTTTATGAGCATCAGAGCTGTTACCTCCGTAGCTAAAATCCACACTACAGTTTTGTAAAAGAGGGAGGGGTTAGTTTGTGATTACATATTCCTTACTAGGCGAAGGTGTTTTCTGTGTTCTGTGTGTTTGAAAGACATGGTTTTCTGTTAGGATTGACGGTGTAGGATTGATCTGTGCTGGTCTGGCTTGTTTAGTTTTACAATGGGTGCATTGATGTACTGCTCACTGCAATATGTAAGATGCTGCCTTTTCCTAGGTACTCATGTGTGACGTGTGGTTTGTTACTAAAAATCATGTTTTTCTTACAGATGGGGGGGGGTGCCAAAAAATGATGGGCCCCGGATGTTACATATGCTAGGTACGCCACTGTATGTAAAGATACCAGAAAGCTGGCGTAGCAAAAACTTCTAAGTTTTGAGTATTTAACCCTCCCACAATCTCACGGGCACTCGTTTCAAGTTTATTGAGATTTTGATTTAAACGCAATATCAAATATTTTCAATGCGTATAACAAAAATAAATTTGGGGAAATAAATAAAACCATTTGAACCAGTGTTCCCGCTAAGCTGCGCTGGCGTGCGCTGGCGCACAAAATATTACATCGCAGCGCACACGTTTCTCGTCACAGCGCACGATCGGAAGAGGCGTACGGCAGATGGCAGGGCGGCGAGAGGAGAATCGGGCGAGTTGGCTCATAACTTGCTGGCGCCCGATATTTTTGGCTCACGGTGAAAAAAGTTTGCTCACAACACCCGCCCGCTTAGAGGGAACACTGCCAAGGACCTCTCATTTGGAACAAATGTCAATAAGCCTAAGACATCTCAACAACTACCTTGCATTCCAGAAGAAATTAAAGACGTACACTTCTCCCTCGTCATTCGCGGGGGATACGGGCAGAGCCGGACCGCGAATGCCGAAAAACCTTGATTATCCGTCTCTGACTCATCCCCACCTCCCTGCCGCCTTCCCGGCCTTACCTGGTGGTCTAGAGGGCTTTCGGGGCAGAAGCGATCTTCCTACGCTCCTGCCATGTGCAGATCGCCATCAGGAAATGGCTGTAGGGAGTTCCCGACGTAGTCTCGAGAGACTACGGGAACTCCCAGCAGCCATTTCCTCATGGCGATCTGCACGAGGCAGGAACGTAGGAAGATCGCGCCTGCCCCGAAAGCCCTCTAGACCACCAGGTAAGGCCGGGAAGGCGGCAGGGAGGAAAAAAAGATGGATTTTTTTTACATTAAGACTGTTTTTTTATTTTCCCCCCTCCCCAGAAAAAAATTGCGATTATATGAACCGCGAATGCAGGAACCGCGAATGGGGAGGGGGAAGTGTACCTATTTTCATTATAGACACTTTCTTACCCTTTTCATTCTTCCTAAACCAATGCTGCTGCAAACAATGTAACTGATGAACATGTTGTAAATCTTTTTGTAAACCGCATAGATTCCTTGTAGAAAACTGCAGTATATAAGACACTGTATTGTATTGTATATTGTATTTATTTATTGGGATTTATTAACCACCTTTATAAAAAGATTCACCCAAGGCAGTGTATCACACAATCATCAACTGAGGCACACTTTAATCAAGGGAGGAATGGGGAGGGGGGGCATGAAAGAGCAGAGAGTTTAAAATAGAGATCTAATATGCATTTATGGTTTCTGTTGTCGCATTTCCATCTCATCACAAGGTATACAAAGAGGCACAAAATGTCATCTGAACAATTATGCCTTAGGATACAATTCTCAGGCAAAACTTACTTCTCATCTAACACAAAAGTATGGTTTGGAAAGATGCTTACACCCCTCAAACCACAATAAGGTAAAACTCTGAATCCACTAAACCTGCTGGACTGCTGATTAGCATTAGAAAGGATTCACTCCTTGTTGTGGGAGGTAGAGCACTAGCTGTGTACAAAAACTGAAAAACAGGCTTGAAAGGTTGTAAGGCAGGAGGGAAAGATTTGTTGTAAAACTCTCTCCCCTAGTGGTATTTTATAGATTTTAAGCATTTACTTCTTCCCAGAAGGAAATAAAGATTTAGGCTATCTACCTGCTTTTCTGCTTTAGGCAATTATTTTCAGCTATTTTTGTACCTGTTTAATAAAAGGACATACTTGCTTGCGGCTTGGTGCTGTTGTTGGTATTCCGTATCAGCTGAAATGCTTTCTGAAACCCAACAGCATGCTGGGTAGGGCTGTCAGATGGCTTTATACTGCTGACAAAGGAAGACATTTTCCTTTTGGTCTCGCTGGTGGCAGGAGAAAGAAATGTCTTGTAGCACTGGTCCAAGGAGCAGGTCCTTACTGTGTCAGCCACAGTCAACATGGAAATCTGAGGTAGCAGATATAACAGAAAATAAGAATTTTAAAGGCATGCAAAAAAAATTAAATAAACAGGGAACTATGAACCAAATGTAAGAAAATATATTGTCACGAATCAAAAACACCCAAGTAGAATAATTCTCCATAATTATTTTCAAACATAATTTTAGATCAGTGATTCTCAATAAGGTCCTCAGCAGATACCCAAGTCAGTTTTTCAGGGTACCCATAATGAAAGGGTAAAGGAAGATGGGACTTGATATACTGCTTTTTCTGTGTGGTTTAAATAATCAAAGCAGTTTACATGGGGCAATGAAGTTTTCAGTGATTTGCCCAGTGTTAAGGAGCTGCAGTGTGAGTCAAACTCACAACTTCAGGGTGCTGAGGCAGCTGCTCTAACCACTAGGCCACTCCTCTACTCATGAAAATGCATGAGATAAATTTCATGCACTGCCTCCATTGTAAGCAAAACTCTCATCCATATTCATTGTGGGTATCCTGAAAATAAAATCCTGGCTAGATGTTGAAAGAAATTATAAGACTATAACAATTGCCGTACTGGGACAGACCAAAGATCCATCAAGTCCAGTATCTTGTTTCTAACGAACAGAGGCTAGCATTCAATGTTTCTTATTGAAGGTCATTGCTAACCTACAAAAGAGGAGTCTGTACAGAAGGAGATATTACTGAACACATTTTTTTTTTGAGTCTAGTGATTTACTATTACGGTACATACCAGAAGAAGTCTGTGCTAGGAGATAATAGGAACGTTTACTCTCTTCCAGAATAGGTGATGCTAGAAGATACCACTCATTAGTGATGAGCAGTCTGATTCTAGAGAAAGTAGGTGAGGTAATTAAGTATATTACTACAAAACATGTATGTATTTTCCTGGGTATAATTATGAAAATCACAGATTTGTAACATTATATCAGATAACTGCGAAGTTTTGTAGTCTGGACAGAGAATCTGTTTTTTGGCTATCTGTCCCCCAGCACTGACAAAATAAAACTCTTTCATATACTATTATGAAGACTGATTGATTTTAATAAATGGAAGCCTAGAGACCTTGAACTGGACTATTATGGGTGCCCAGAAATACTGGTTACTATTTGAAACTTGGTAAGAAATTTATTTTTATTCTGGTATGGCTGGGTCTTTCTGTATGGTCCCTTCGATGCCTCTGAATATTTAAAAAAAACAAAAACATTTTCCTCCTGTTAGTGCAAAGGCAAACTGGCATTATGGAAACTTTGAAAGTGGTTTATTTGACTGAATAACTGCATTTTTTTATATTTCTATTTCACAGTTGGGAATATTTCTGTTTTAATCTCACTCTGCGGGTTAGTTTGAGGATATTTTTCTTTCCTGCTTGAAGGATCCTCAAGCTCCTCTGGTTGATGCCCCTTTTACCCAGCTGAGGGTTTTCCACATCTGTCCCTTCAATTGGCACACACAGATGGGACACCCAGCTCACCTTCAGGAACACTGAGTAACCTTAAAACATTCTGGCTGACCATCGAAAAATGGAGAGTTCACCTTTTGAGATATTTGATTGTCCCTGCAGTGTCTCAGAAGGCGGTAAAGTGAATTTTCAAAAGTGTAAGCTTATCTGAATTCTGATTTCAGGTTTCTGAGAAGGAGGTGGAATTGAAAACACGATTGACAGCTTTCTGCAAGCAACTTGCAAGTTGAGATCCAGAATAGAGAATGATATGGGGACAAATTTTTCCCCGTCCCCATGGCCTTTTGCTGAGACCGATAAACAGGTTTTCTACAAGAGATGAATTAGATGGCCAGCCATAAGCTGTTGCTTGCAGTGCCATGGCCATTACTGCCGTAGAACATAGCTCTTATCCAGTGGTCCCAACACCACCCAAAGATATTTAATCAGTGTGGAATTCTTCCTTCCCCCCCCCCCCCCACAAACAAGCATCACAGGAGAAAGACCTTATCCTCCCCCCACCAGTGTAGTTTTGTTTGGGACAGTTAGCTAGCAGGTGCCTGTCAGTAAGAGAATGAAATGGGAAAAAATTTGTCCCCATCCCTGCAGGAACTCAATTTCCCTGTCCTGTTCCTGTGAGTTTTGTCATTGTCCCTATCCCATTCCTGTAAGCTCTGCCTTAACCACTCAAGCCTTGAACACTTATTATTTTTAAGTGTTTAAGGCTTGTGCAGATGAGGACAGAGCTTGCAGGAATGGGGCAGGTACAGGAAAAGAACTTGCGGGGATGGGAAAATGAGTTCCCTTGGGGACGGGGAAAAATTTGTCCCCATGTCATTCTCTACTGTCAGTACCTGTGAAGACATTCTCCGTAGAGACTATTTCTATGTGGTACAATCTAAAGCTGCCAAAGAAATTCTACAATGCTTAAAAAATTGTAAAGCTACAAATATATTTTGGTCCTTAAATTTGTACATACAAAGGAAATTTTTCATTAGCATTTACCCAGATAAATGGGCTATTCTTAATAATCCTATTTATTTTTATAATGCTACAGGGTGCACTTTGGTGATAAATATTCAGGTAAAATAGTTCTTTCTCTGTACAATTTACAATCCAAGTGGGCACCTGAAGCAATGGGAAGGATAAAGTTACTTGCCTAAGATTGCAAGAAGTGTCAGTGGTTATAACAAGATTTGAACTTGGCTTCCCCTTTCTTCTCAGCCCACTGTTCTAACAACTAGGCCAATAGGCCATGCCTTCTCATTAAAATTGCCTGCCTTCTTGCTTATTGCCACACGTCCTCTCTGTTGGTCAGTTTTGAAGCGGAAAAAGCCTTTGACCGGGTTTCCTGGTCGTTTCTGTTTGCCACGTTACGCCATTACGGGTTTGACGGGTTTTTAAAAAATGCTATCTCTGCTCTTTATGCTTCGCCTTTAGCGGCCTTTGAGATCCAGCAGAGAACTTGGCAGGGTTGTCCTTTATCCCCTCTTTTGTTTGTCCTCAACTTGAACCCTTTGGTTCGCGAGATTTTGCAGAATCCTGATATTAGGGGGGTTTCCATTGGTACTGTGGAATTTAAATGATCTGCCTTTGCGGATGACCTACTCGTTCACCTCACGCATCCTATCACAGCCTTGCCTTCTCTCTTGATGGTGATGGCTGAATATGGAGACTTTTGCGGGTTTTCGGCTAAATCTTGACAAATCTTTGACCCTTCCCACAACTTGTGAGGTTCGCGATACTTGGCCGGGAGTCTTTCCACTGTAATGGGCAGACCAAGCTTTCCGTTATTTGGGTATACAACTTACTTCTTCTGTTCCTTCCCTCAAACATACTAACTTGCATTTGCTCTTTGAATATACTCTCTGCGATGGCATGGAGTAGTGCTGCCCGATTCGAATCGGTTCACCGATTCACTTCGGGTGAATCGATTCGAATCGGTTCAAAACAAAAAAAAAATTGGCTTCCTGATTCACCTGACCCTCCCCCCTCCCCCCCTAAAGCAGGAGCGGCAGCACTGCTCTTGCTGGCCAGCCGCTGCCGCAGCTGCTTAAGAGGGCGAGGGTGCACACGTTCCCCTTCCTGTACCCTTAATTTTCCCAGTGTGAGCACCATCATGAACTTGCTGCCTGAGTCATGTTGGCTTTCCTTCTGATGTCACTTCTTAAACACGGGACCTGGAAGAGAACCGACACAAACATTTGCAGCAAGTATGTGACACTGCACACCCCTGGAAAATTAAAGAGGTACGAGGGAAGGGGCGTGCGGCAAGGAAGTATCAGGAAAGAGCAAGGGGGGTGGGGGGGGGTGGAGAGGATGACAGGTTCTGGCGCCTCCACCAAGACAGCACCCGGGGCAGACTGACACCCCCCACCTTTCTACGCCACTGCTTCAATAATGGGTATATTTTTAGCTGGATTGAGGAAAGTGTGTTTCCCAGAGGTGTGTTTACAAGGGATCCAAGAGGAAAAAGAACAAGAAACCGCCTGGCTCACCGTGGCAGTGAAGGAAAGGATCAGAGACAAGAAGACTTCGTTTAAAGAATGGAAAAGGTCAAAAACAGACGAAAACTGTAAAAAGCACAAACAACATCAAAGCAGGTGCCATAAGGCTGTAAGAGAGGCCAAAAGAGATTACGAGGAAAAATTAGCCAAGAAGGCAAAAACTTCAAGCCTTTCTTTCAATATATTAAGGGGAAACGACCCACAAAGGAAGCGGTGGGGCCATTGAATGACCATGGAATAAAGGGAGTAATAAAGGGAGTGCTAAAGGAGGACAAAGCCATCGCCGACAAACTGAACACATTTTTTGCGTCTTTATTTACTGAAGAGGATAAACAGAACATACCGGAAGCCGACAGGCTATACGCAGGAAACGAAGACAGGAAACTAACAAGGGTTGACAGTCAGTCTAAAAGAGGTATGCAGGCAGATTGATAGGCTTAAAAACGATAAATGCCCGGGACTGGATGGAATCCATCCGAGGGTAATCAAGGAACTAAAAGGGGCTATAGCTGAACTGCTCCAACTAATAGCCAATCTGTCGATCAAATCAGGAAGGATTTCGGAAGACTAGAAAGTGGCGAACGTTATGCTGATCTTCAAGAAAGGTTCGAGGGGAGATCCGGGAAACTACAGACCGGTGAGTCTGACCTTGGTACCGGGAAAGATGGTAGAGGCACTGATAAAGGACCGCATCATTGATCACCTTGATGGACACAATCTGATGAGGACCAGCCAGCACGGCTTCAGCAAAGGAAGATCTTTCTTGACGAACTTGCTGCACTTCTTCGAGGGAGTAAACAGGCAGATAGACAAGGGTGACCCGGTCAACATTGTATATCTGGATTTTCAGAAGATATTTGACAAGGTCCCGCATGAACAACTACATCAAAAAATTGCGAGCCATGGAATCGAGGGTGAAATACTCACATGGATTAAAAACTGGCTGGCAGATAGGAAAACAGAGAGTGGGGGTAAATGGACAATACTTGGACTGGAAAAGCATCACGAGTGGAGTGCTGGAAGTTTCGGTGCTTGGACCCATGCTCTTCAACATACTTATAAATGACCTGGAAATTAGTACGACGAGCGAGGTGATTAAATTTGCAGACGATACAAAGTTATTCAGAGTAGTGAAGACACAGAAGGATTGCGAAGACCTGCAACATGACATAAACACGCTCAAGAAATGGGCCATGATATGGCAAATGAGGTTTAACGTGGATAAGTGTAAGGTAATGCATTTCGGTAACAAAAATCTTATACACGAATACAGGATGTCTGGTGTAGTACTCGGAGAGACCCTCCAGGAAAGAGACTTGGGAGTACTGGTCAACAAGTCAATGAAGTCATCCGCGCAATGTGCGGCGGCAGTGAAAAGGGCGAACAGAATGCTAAAAATGATTATGAAGGGGATCACAAACAGATCGGAGAAGGTTATCATGCCACTGTATGGGGCCATGGTACGCACCCACCTGGAATACTGCGTCCAGCACTGGTCGCCATAAATGAAGAAGGACACAGTGCTACTCGAAACGGTCCAGAGAACAGCAACTAAAATGGTTAAGGGGCTGGAGGAGTTGACGTACAGTGAGAGATTAGAGAAACTGGGCCTCTTCTCCCTTGAAAAGAGGAGACTGAGAGGAAACATGATTGAAACATTCAAGATAATGAAGGGAATAGACTTAGTAGATAAAGACAGGTTGTGCACCCTCTCCAAAGTAGAGAGAATGAGAGGGTACTCTCTAAATTTAAAAGGGGATAGATTCCGTACAAACGTAAAGGAGTTCTTCTTCACCCAGAAAGTGGTAGGAAGCTGGAACACTCTTCCGGAGGCTGTTATAGGGGAAAACACCCTCCACAGATTTAAGACAAAGTTAGACAAGTTCCTGCTGAACCAGAACGTACGCAGGTAAGGCTAGACTCAGTTAGAGCACTGGTTTTTGACCTAAGGGCCGCTGCATGAGCGGACTGCTGGGAACGATGGACCACTGGTCTGACCCAGCAGCGGCAATTCTTATGTTCTTATAGATTGCATTTTCACAACTGTTTAGGTTATTCCTTAATTGTAATTTTACAAGCACAAAAGTAAGGTACCATGGTCTATGGATTCTTTTCACCCTAACAACTTTCAACACAAAAGCATATACATATTTTCAGGTCCAGTGGGACAAAATAGTATCAGATTTTTACATTTGGGGAGGGAGTTTGAAAAATTAATAAAATCCACTTATGGAAAAACTCACCTTGTCATGTTCATCAATAGAATGCAAAATAACTTGTGCTGCATCTTTGGCAATCTGAAGTTGTATGTCTGTGACAGATGCGCCATGGTCCACAATAACAACTATGTGCTTGGACTGGGGTCTAACGGTAGATACATAGACTGGTCTGAAATGATATAATCAAACATGTTATCAGTTGTGCTGGGAGCACATCTTGCAGGGGTGCTCAACTGCTCTAAATTTGGAACAACCATCTCTCATTTTGGTTGAAAGCTTAACCATTGTTTGTTTTCTACTGAAAATTAAAAAAAATATTATTCTATTCAACAACATTTCAGTAATCTCTATGGTACACCAGGTATTGCAAAATCTCTCTCAAAATGGCTTTTAAAAATAGACCACCATACATATGTAAGATTACAAAGGGAAATATACTTTCTGCAATAATTCTTAAAATCACATTTATCAAACAATAAATGTACTACAAAAGGGGTGGGGAAGAAGCCAAGATGGTGCCACGAGTTGATGTGCATCAGTTTACACTGAGAATGTGTGCTGTTTTCTGAGTCTGCTTATCTGACTCATGGTTGAAATTATTGACAAACGTTAAAATTTCATTTGCTGTTTTGATTTCAGTAGAAGATCTGATGGACAAAGACCTTTTCTCTCATACTCAGAGAAAACCAAAGGGAAGCTGAGGAACATTCAACAAAAATTTAGGTTGTGAGCTCACTGGGAGCAGAGAAAATACATACATATAATAAATGTTAACTATTTTAGTTGTAACACAAAAAGGCAATATATGAAATCCATGACCCTTCCCAGACAGGTAAGCTTGTCACTCAGCTCTAACAGTAGAATCCCACTTCATAGCTGCTGATGAATCCTAAAGGCTCAAACTCAGAGGAGGGAAATTTAATGGTGACACCAGGAAGTATTTCTTCACAGAAAGGGTAATAGATCACTGGAACAAGCTTCCAATGCAGGTAATCAAGGCCACCAGCGTGCTTGACTTTAAGAATAAATGGGACATACATGTGGGATCCCTACGAGGGTAGAGTTAAGGAACTAGGTCATTAGCACTCAGACTTAATGGGGTGGGTCAGAAGAGTGGGCAGACATGATGGGCTATAGCCCTTTTCTGACGTCATCTTTCTATGTTTCTAATTTGGAAAGCTCGGCTCGGCTTGGCTCGGCTATTTTCCTGTAAAGACAAGTCAGCTACAAAGCTAAGTCTTTTTCTGGTCTATGTTTTTCATATTCTGGCTTGCACTTACACAATGTAACCCTGTAGAGGTTGTATTTATAGCTTCATTTAAATGCTTTTGAAAAATTTTCTAAAAAAATTAATGCGTGTTGGCCAATGATTGGAGCAGGAGCGATTTCACTACGCAGATCATTCTCAGTCTGTGATTCCCACTGCTGTGCGTAGGCTCCGATTCTGAGGCCATAGTCCTTCAAATTTGTTGGGCTAACTACACTGTTGTGCATTGCTGGTTATTAGCAGTATTTAGGTTTGCTTTCTATTATATTTTTATATACTGCTGGGGCGATTAGTTTTAGGTTATACCATTATCTAATATAATAAAATGGTAGGACGCGCATGCGCACTAAAAAAAACGTGTTCCCTGATCCGTCGCGTTTTTTTTTAGTGCGCATGCGCGGGTTACGTCATGGTAGGACGCGCATGCGCACTAAAAAAAACGTGTTCCCTGATCCGTCGTGTTTTTTTTAGTGCGCATGCGCGGGTTACGTCACCAAACTCGGCAACTTGGAAAACAATCGCGCTTATGCTCAAGCCGCCGCCACAAATCCTCTCTCGAACCGCACCAGGATCGAGAGAGGAGCTGCGGCGGGGGCTTGAGCATAAGCGCCATTGTTGTCCCCCTACCTAGCTGCGAGGCTGCGGCGGCCTTCCTCACGGTTTCACGGTGCTTGGTCCGCCAAACAATTCCTGCCGTTGACCAAATTTGCCCCACCGTTCCTTCCCTTCCTCCATCAGGTACAGTTCAGCTCCGCCTATGTTAAAAGCAGCTGCTTTGAAATTGGAGCCCTGCCGCCACCGTAACACGTTCCCTCTGCCGCGGTCCCATATGTCAGAGAAGGGGCGGGACCAAGGCAGAGGGGAAAGTGCTACGGCAGTGGCAGGGCTCCGATTTCGACGCGGCTGCTTTTAATATTGGTGGAGCTGCACTGCACCTGATGGAGGGAGGGAAGGAAAGGTGGTTGTGCGCTGTTGAGCCCCTCTGCACGGGCCCAAACCAAAAAAGGAGCCAGGACTCTTCCCAACCCGGCATCGCCAGACCCGACAAAACGCCCTACACTCACAGACCCGCGAGCAGGGTTGCCATGGAAACTTAACCGGAATTACATGCAGTCGCGCAAGGGTCAGTGAGAGGGGATCAAGGGTCAGTGAGAGGGGATCAGGAGCTAAAGAGAGATTGAAAAAAACAAACAAACAACAGTGCAAGAGTAGAGAGAGACACACAGACAGTCACAGAAGGACAGGGGGCTAAAGACACAGATTGGAAAAATAACAAAACACAGAGGACAAGGAGAGAGAGACACACAGACACTCACAGAAGGACAGGGGGCTAAAGAGACAGATTGAAAAAATAACAAAACACAGAGGACAAGGAGAGAGAGACACAGGAAAATAAATGACAAACAGACATACAGCAGCCAAGGAGACAGACATACTTACATACATACAGCGTCCAAGTAGACAGACAGAGAGACAGCAAAAAAATACAAACAGCCAAGGAGACAAACAGAAAAAAATAAAAATTACAATGCCCAAGGATAAATTCAGGAAAAAAAACCTTCCAGACATACAGTGGCCAAGGTGTTAGAATGAAAAAAAGGCATAGAGACATACAGCAGCCAATGAGACAGACAGACTGACAGCGACCAAGTAGACAATCAGCAAAAAAACACAAACAAACACACAAAGCAAAAAATTAGAAACATACAGCGGCCAAGGAGACAGGCATGCAACAAATAGGAAAAATAAAAAAAAATTTTAATAAATCAACCATACATGAAGAAGGAATAAAAAAAAATAAAGGGAAAAGACACCTACAGGGAAACACAGGATCAAGAGCATACAGAGAAAACAGAAGTTTGCAGGAATCAGGAACATATAGAGAAAGGAGAGCAGAGACCCCTGCAAGAAGAGAAAAATAGCAAAGAGACTGGGGATGAGAAAGAGAGCAGAGATGCTTGCAGGGAGAAAAAGCTAAGCAGCAATGTTACAGCTTGAGAGTGCAGACTGAGGAAGAAAGCAGAGACAGCGCTACACAGGGAAATGGAGGGAGGAAAGAGACAGAAAGAAAAATACAGACAGACATAAATTCTAGCACCCGTTAATGTAACGGGCTTAACGACTAGTGAATTAATAAGATATTGTGTGTACATGAAAAATGAATGGAAGAAATTGGGGGTGGGGCTGGGGCGGGGCTAGGGTGGGATTGGGTGCGGGATTGGCTGAATGTTAATAGATGTCCCATTTTGATGAAAAAAAATAAATGGTCACGTTAGACTTGCAGAGAGGTGGCTTCTGGGGCAGGCTGGTGGAGCAGGTTCATTTCTTGCTGCTGCCGATTGCCTGAAGATTCAATTACAGTGGCCGGGCCTGGGGAGGAGGTAGGAGAGGAAGCTGGAAGAGCCAGATAAATCCAGAAGATTCCCCCATTTTTAAATAACCATCCAGGCACCCAGACAGTCCTTGAAAAAGAGGACATGTCCGGATTTTCCCAGACGTCTGGTAACCCTACCTTAATCTCATAATTCAGATTACTTTTTAAAAGTAAGTTTTATTAGTTTGTAAACATATATTTTTATGTTATTTTAATAGACTCCTGATGCAGGTGTTCTGCCAAAACATGGCCCTCATCAGGTTCTTTATTAAAGTTTGGATGACAACCTACAGTACTCTTGGAGGTCCATTGTACTTTTTCTACTTTGAAACAAATTATCTTTATAATAAAAATAGCAACCAGCCTTTTTCTTAATAAGTGTCTGCTCATATTTTGCAGATATAACATGTAAATATCCTGCATGGTGTTCCGATGATCAGCAAAATGATGCACCCATTTATTTAGGTTCATAAACTCAGAGACTAGATAGGAAAAGCAAGTGTCCTGTTTCTTCAGGATAGACTGGAAGCAGTTTTGTGAAACAGAATTTTGGCACATTCTACCCACAAGACAAGTTAAACCATACCTACTACGATGTTCATAACTTCCTTTACACTTGAACTTGTGGGCTGGAAACACTGTAAAAATGCCTTCCTCTGAGCTGAAGTACTGCCACTTAATTCCTGGGTTGGATTTCAGGTTGTCAGCAAGAACTAGAATTTGAAAAGAAAAGGATGAAATGGATTCAAGACAAAAAGAAAATCACAGGTGTGTTTCCATTCATGGCTTATTTTACATTCCTCTTGTATGAGAAGCTTAGAATGATGAGCACTTTTATGCATATTACTAAAATGTTTTGACTAATTTCTTCTTACTGGGAGATTTTTTTTAACTTCCTACTACATAAAATAATATTCTGAACAAATAATCCCAAGAAATGTCAACATTTTCATAAAATTGTGATAGTGAAAACACACATACAAAAACTTTTTTGAGGGAATAAACAGGCAGATAGACAAGGGTGACCCGGTCGACATTGTATATCTGGACTTTCAGAAGGCATCTTACAAGGTTCCGCATGAATGACTACTTCGGAAAATTGCGAGCCATGGAATTGAGGGTGAAATACTCACGTGGATTAAAAACTGGCTGGAGCATATGAAACAGAGAGTGAGGGTAAATGGACAATACTCGGACTGGAAAAGCATCACCAGTGGGGTGGTGCAGGGCTTGGTACTTTGACCCGTGCTCTTCAACATCTTTATAAACGATCTGGACATAGGGACGATGAGCGAGGTGATTAAATTTGCGGACGATACAAAGTTATTCAGAGTAGTGAAGATGCAGGGGGATTGTGAAAATCTGCAAATTGACATAATCAGGCTCGAGGAATGGGCATCGACATAGCAGATGAGATTCAACGTGGATAAGTGTAAAGTGATGCATGTCGGTAACAAAAATCTCATGCATGAATACAGGATGTCCGGGGCGATACTTGGAGAGACATCTCAGGAAAGAGACTTGGGCGTTCTGATCGACAAGTCGATGAAGCCGTCCGCGCAATGTGCGGCGGTGGCAAAAAGGGCGAACAGAATGCTAGGAATGATAAAGAAGGGGATCATGAACAGATCGGAGAAGGTTATCATGCTTCTGTACCGGGCTATGGTGCACCCTCACCTAGAGTACTACGTACAGCACTGGTCGCCATACATGAAGAAGGACATGGTACTACTCGAAAGGGTCCAGAGAAGAGCAACCAAGATGGTTAAGGGGTTGGAGGAGCTGCCGTACAGCGAAAGATTAGAGAAACTGGGCCTTTTCTTCCTCGAACAGAGGAGATTGAGAGGGGACATGATCGAAACATTCAAGGTACTGAAGGGGATTGACTTAGTAGATAAGGACAGGTTGTTCACCCTCTCCAAGGTAGGGAGAATGAGAGGGCACTCTCTAAAGTTGAAAGGGGATAGATTCTGTACAAATGTAAGGAAGTTCTTCTTCACTCAGAGAAGTAGAGAACTGGAACGCTCTTCCGGAGTCTGTCATAGGGGAAACACCCTCCAGGGATTCAAGACAAAGTTAGACAAGTTCCTGCTGAACAAGAACGTGCATTGGTAGGGATAGTATTAGAGCACTGGTCTTTGACCAGAGGGCCGCCGCATGAGTGGACTGCTGGGCACAATGGACCACTGGTATGACCCAGCAGCGGCAATTCTTATGTTCTTATGCCAGTACTGTGCAGACTTGCATGGTCTGTGCCTGTATATGGCCGTTTGGTGGAGGATGGGCTGGGGAGGGCTTCAATGGCTTGGAGGGTGTAGATGGACTGGATTGAGACTTCAGTAGGTGGAACCTAAGAGCAGTACCGGGCAGAGCTTTGGATTCTTGCCCAGAAATAGATAAGAAGAAGAAAAAAAAAAACCAAACAAATTTTTAGAATGAATCAGGTTGGGCAGACTAGATGGACCATCCGGGTCTTTATCTGCCATCATCTTCTATGTTACTATCCCCTCTACACCTCTTCCCTCTCTCTGCATATTCCTTCAAATCTCCTACCTGCTGCTTATGCCAGCCTCAGCTCTTCCTCTGACATCAGTTCCTGATCCCATGACCAGGAAGTGATGTCAAAAGGAAAGCTGAGACCATCATGAGCAGCACGCAGGAGATGCTGCTGGTGAAGATTTGAAGAGTTGGATAGGCAGAGAAGAGGAGAGGTACCTGCACCCCCACCAAGGCAGTGCCTGGGGCGGTCTGTCCCCGCCCCCCCCCCCCAGCCAT
This sequence comes from Geotrypetes seraphini, assembly GCF_902459505.1. Taxonomy (NCBI): domain Eukaryota; kingdom Metazoa; phylum Chordata; class Amphibia; order Gymnophiona; family Dermophiidae; genus Geotrypetes; species Geotrypetes seraphini. The sequence goes on from NC_047095.1 coordinate 47,406,350, forward strand.
GCTACTTGATTCATCCAGTCTGATCATTTGTGCCTGCCCACTATGTTGTTACAAGTATTACTTGGTCTGTGGTGTTCTTGATTCTCTTCATCAAATTGTTTTCACATCAGTATTTCTCAACTGTGCATCACAGAGTCTTTTTTCAACATCTTAAAAAACTATACCCTAAAAGTCAGGTACCTTTCTATTTAATTTTTTTTTAGTTCAAAATTTTTATTGAGGTTTTCAATAATACAGCAAATAATATTCATAGAATGGAGAGAGCAGTGGTATGTAACATAAGGGAACAAAAGAGTAAAGTCTTAACAACAATTATCTCTCACCTACTACCAGCTCAAAACAATACCAAGTGCAGAATATACACAAGCACAAAAGGTCAGTCACAACAAACTAACATATTGATCAAAAAATTTCCATGGTGATGTATGTGGGGAGGCATGAAAGCATGATGAGGAAACAAGCCATTTCTCTAATGCATATTGTTCATATTTGTTATAGAGCCCAAGTGAATTCCACCAGAAAGTGTAGTCTAACAGGGAGGCTGATTTCCCGTTTTTGAGGATATGCATGAGGGCTGTTGCAAACATAGAGTCAATCAGTTTTGGAGGACATTCTGAATTAGAGAAGCATGGATGTTGAGACCGAAGGATTACTACATCCAAGGATAGGTCAGAATGACAAGAAGTAATGTCCTTGTTAGTATTCCAAATGCGAGATCAAAAAGGCTGTAGAAGTGATGCCTTTGATGAGGGGACATTGACGTATTGCTGACACAAGGGGTTCAAGGTCCAAATTAAATAGTAAAGGTGATAGGAGACATCCTTGACGGATGTCCCTATGTACAGAAAATTTGTTAGAAAGTGAGTTATTGATAAGAATGCGTGAGGCGGGTTGCCAATAGAGTGTTTTAATCCAGTGTATGAAATATTCACCAAAATTATACCAATGCAGAACCCGCAGTAGGAAAGGCCATTCCACACAGTCAAAAGCTTTCTCAGCGTCAATGGCCAATCCCACCATGGGTTTCGCTAGACTCTTAACGTAGGCATTAATATGATGAAAGAGTCTAAGATTATCACCAATGTGTCTGTTTTTCAAAAAAAGCCCACCTGTTCCTTGTGTATTAATGAAGAGATAACCTTGTTAAGCCTGATGGATAGTATCTACTCTTTACCTTCCTCCTCCCAACTCCGATACTACCTGATCTACTCTTTACCGTTACTAGAAATGACCAATGACCTTCGCTTGCAACCCACCTTTTTAAACTCTTTTGTAATCCGCCTTAAACCGCAAGGTATTGGCGGAAAAGAAATCTATAATGCAGGGGTGTCCAACCTTTTGGCTTCCCTGGGCCGCATTGGCCGAAAAAAAATTTTCTAGGGCCACACAAACACCAACACTAGCTGATGAGTCAAAAAAAGGTTGAGCAGGTCCCAAATTTGCAATCACTAATATACAAGATGTACGTATCTAATAATAAACCTTCATTAAAGGGACACTGTGGAGAGGAACCCAAAAAAGCTGTAATATTTACCCTGACTGAGTGATCTTCCAAGTGCACCGCTGACAGTGGGAGCAGCCACAGGCTTCTGCATCCCTACACTGATGAGCTGTGATACGCGCTCCTGGTTCTCTCATTCACTTCTATTACAGCTATGGTGAGCATCTTCAGAGGTGAGCCTCTTCAGAGCGGGGATGCTGAATCAGCTGTCGGCAGCGCACGTGGAAGATCGTTCAGTCAGGGTAAATATTACTGCTTTTTTGGGCCTCCCACTCTGAGCTTAGACTCCCTCAAAATGAACATCTCCCCTGCTATAGTTAGTAGGGATCCCCAAGCCTCACCAACTGACAGCCACCTCCTCCCCCTCCCCCTCCAACTTCCCAAGTTCTGCAGCTGGCAACAATATTGCAGAGCTGCTGCCTTCCCTCCTCCCTGCCCCCCCCCCCCTTTGGCTTTCATGCATGCATGAAAGCAGGGGCAGCTTGAGGATATTACCATTGGCTGCAAAGCTTGGAGATTTTGAGTTGCCAGACTGGAGGAAGATGTCTTCAGTTGGCAGGGCTTGGGAATCCCCACTAGCTCAAATATTTATAAATTGCACTCAGGCAGGAAGAAACTTTGGTGCCCATCCACTACTTTTGGGCTCTAGTCCCTCCCCAAAATCAGCTGTATATGACTAAGCCACTGAATACAAAAATAATTGTGATATACATATCCCAAAGCTAACATATTCCAGTTAATAAATTCAAAATAAAACCATTTTTTCTACCTTGTTGTCTGGATGTTTTGTTTTTCCATCATTTTGGTCCCAGTTTATCTTTCTGTTTTTTCTCTATCTTCAACTAATTCTCTTTCCAGTGTCTGCTGTCCATTTTTTTCTCCTCTTCTCTTGTTCCATTTCCTTCTTATACCTGTCTCCAACGTATTGATTTTTCCCTTTCAGCTTTCTTAACTTTTTCTTTTCTACTCAAATCTTGCCTTCATTCCTTTTCTACTCAAATCTTGCCTTCATTCTCACCCTTCTTCTTTTTAAATGTTCAGCTATCTCTCAATTCTCCATCTTCTCTGACTCTAGCTCTCCCAATTTCCATCTCACTCCTTTCCCAGCCTCCTATTCCCTTCTTTCTACTCCCCATTACCACATTTCTACCACTGTACTCACTGCCTCTCACTCATCTTGTCATCTCCATTTTGACCTCATCCACATGGCTCACTACTTTCAAAATCCCCCTCCCTCTTTCCACTGGTCATGCTATAATGCCGTCCCTTTCTTTCTATCCCCTAGCATCATCTTATCCCAGCTCTCTTCCCTCCTGCCCTCCCATGGTTCCATCTCTCCTCTTCTATCTCCATGGTCCAACATTTTGCTCCCTCTCTTTTCTGTTTTTATTCTTCCCTCCCCCCCTTGATGCTGAACAATGAAATGGAGGAAAAAAAAAAGAGAGAGATGCTGCATCTCTCTGCCTTCCATCCACAGGCCTAACATTTCCCCCTCCCTCCCATCCCCAGATCCAACTTCTCTCCCTTTCTCTTCTCAACTGTCCCCCATCCCATCTCCCCCCATGCCTGCCTGCCTGCCTCCCTTCTCCAGGTCCACCATTTCTTTCTTTCTATTCCCAACAGTTCTCCCTTCAAGTATTTCTTTCCCTCTTCCTCCACACTACCCCAGGTCTAACTTCTCTCCCTTCAGACCATTGCCTACCATCTCTCTCTGTCCTCTGTTTCTGGTCCCATAAGCTCTCCCCCCACGCCCAATCTGGCACTTCTCTTAATACCCTCCCACCCAAAAAAAAAAAATCTCTGAACAAATCCCCCTTGCTTTAATCATCTTATTCTCACTCTCTTCTTTCTAGACAGCATCTGTCCTCTCTCTGTCTTCCATGTAGCATCAGCCCCTTCCATCCACTGTCTGCCCTCTCTCTCTGCCCCTTCCATTTCTCTGTCTGCTCTCTCCCCGTTACATATGATATCTTCCCTCTTTCTATGCTCCTTCCATAAACTGTCTATCCTGTGTCCCTTCTCTCCTTTGTATATGATTCATTTCAGCTTCACCCCCTCTCCATTTTTCTGTCTCCACCCCTCCCCTATGCTCTGACATCTCTTTCTTCTCCTTTCCTTCCTTCCTAACCACTCCACACTATGGTCAGGCATCTCTATGTCCGTCCCTTCCCACCCCCATGCCCTGGTACCTTCTCTCTGGCACCTCTTCTCCCTCTGGTCTAGCATTTGTCTCCTTAAGTTTCCCTTCCCTCTCCCATGCCCTGGCATCTCTCCTCTCCTTCCAACTCCCCCTTCCCCTCCATTATCTGGCATCCCCTCTCATTCTTTTCTCTCCTTCCTTCCTTTCCCATGGCCTGGCATCTGTCTCCTTCCCTCCCCTCCCATGCCCTGGCATCTCTCACTCCCATGGACTTGACATCTCTCATTCCTCTCCCTTTTCCTTCTCCATCCTTCCCTCTCTCTCCCCAACTGAGTGCAGAAGCATTTCTCTTCCCCCTTCCCTGTGCAGAAGCAGCATTTCTTCCATCCCCCCCCACCCATCAGCAGCGCAGCATTCACCTCCTAATTACCCCTCATGGCCAAGTGAAGCATTTGCTTAATACCACTGATCCCTTACCTGTTCTCCAGAAGGGTCATGCAGAGCACTGGGTTGTTGGCTTTGTCCATGGAGCAGCACTGTAGGTTCCACATGGCCACGCGCAGCAAGGGTCGGCACTTGTGCACGCCGGGAAAGGGCTCGATGGGCGCACGTGCCACCTGCAGCTGTCCCGGCCTGGATCACCCTCGGCAGGGTCATCAGCTCCACCTCAGTTGCCGCGTTGATGTTCAGTCACTATGGGCTCCCCAGGATCTGACTGAAGTTACAGGCGGCACTGAATTTGCGGCTCTTGGAGCAAAAGCCCTGCCTGCAGCGTTTGCTCAAAGCCGCGGGCAGCGTCTTCCATGCACCTCCTGCGGCTAATCTGGAAGCGTTCCCTCTGATGTCACAACGTCAGAGGGAACACTTCCGGGTCAGCCGCAAGAGGCACATAGGATCCGCTGCTCGCGGCTTTAAGCAAACGCTGCAGCAAGACAGAGGAGGGAGCCGGCAGAGGAAAACACTGCATCGTGAGCGGGGGCCACTGTGATATGCAAGGTGTGCCTGCTAGGACTGTCCCTAGTATAAAGCTCATTTCCAGAGCAGATAGTTCCAAAGCTGCTCGTTTAAAACCACAGTGTAGCCTTTTGCCTACCGTTCCTCCTGTATCCAGCAGAGGGAGTCCTAGTCCCAGACTGCAGGTTTCCCTTCCCCCACTTAATCAGGGAAGGAGGAACAGGATATCCGGTACACCTGAGCGTTTGGGGCGTGGTTGCCAGCTCCTAAACCTGAGGTCTGACCTGCTAGAAAGGCAGAAGAAAAGCTGGAGTGAACCAAGGCAGTTGCAAAGCTCAGGGCTGGGAGCTCTGCCAAGCTGTTCGGTACCTGAATGTATGGAACTGGTAGAGGCAGGAGCAGAGACGCCTACAGTCCCTTTGGAAGAGTTCCAGGCCATGGAACTGGAGTTGGAGCCGGAGTCACTTACAGGGATACCTTCCAGTGAGCAGCCCATGGAAGTCTGTTAATCCAAGGCAAGTGCAAGTGACCATAAACTCTTATGCTGGATTACAAATATCCAGGTTTTCCTGGAGGAACTATTTTTGGCAGTACAGACTGTTTTGTATTCAAGGTGTGTGGGGGTTTGTCCCACGTTAAAAGTGGAGGGATAGAGGGCCATATCTTGGCAAAATTCCATCACGTGGAGCACACCACCTTGTCCAGTACTACTGCAGCTGGAAGAATCAATGCTGAGGCACTGGTTCAGGCACAAGTCTTTTTAGTAAAGAATAAGGACTTATGCTGGGACTATATTTTTGATGTGCAGAGAAACCTTATTGTTTGGAACTCTTATTTACAGAAAAGAATCCCTTTTTGTTGAGGTTTAAGGTTTCTGGTTTTGAGTTTTGAAACCCCTTTCTTTTTGAGAAATATTATACAGCAATAGGACTATTAAGTTTACCTAAAGTGAATGTTCAGGGACTTTCCTATTGACGGTCAACTTCTGACAAAGTTTATCTTTTGATTTCTTGTTTTTTGTGGACTGATTTAAAGCTGAAGTTTGAAGCAACTGTTTTGTTGTGTGCTACAAAGTAAATCCAGTCCAGGTTTTGGATTTCTACTTTCCTGATTCTAGTGTGTTTTCTTTTACAGAACCTGCCTTATCTATCCTTGTGTCGCTCGTGGCAGCACACAAGAGCCAATTTCCTTGTCCCAGCGGCTCGGGACCCATTGCCCTGACCCCGCTGGTGACACCGCCCAGAATTCTTCATGGGGCCGTCTGCGGTTTGGACACCCCTGCTCTAATGTAATGTAATGTAATCTAAGCCATAATCTTGTAGTCTAGATTTAACAGGGAAATGGGCCTGAAATTTTTAACAAGGGCAGGGTCCCTATCTGGCTTTGGGAAAACAATGATGGTGGCCTTGGCAAAGCTGAATTGTTTATCAGGGGTAAGATGTATATAATTGTAATAAACTGCCAGACTTTTGGTAAACTGAGATGAGATAAGAAAGAAGTCAATTCTAGTATATATGTTGTGTGGAGGGGAAGAAATGAGAAAACTCCTTACCCTTAGGATTTAACAGACGCCATGAGTCAACTAGTGAAAAATTATCCATAAGATTATGTAATTCCTGAAATGTTTTAGATCTGGAAGGTTTGCATGAGGAGGATCTATCCAGAATGAGATCTTGAATTTGATTAAAATCTCCCCTAACATTGGGCAGGAGCCAGATTCAAGGAGAGTGGTTTGGAGTTCTCTAAAAAAAATTCAGGGTGATCCAATACAGGAGCATATATATTTAGGAGAACATATTCTACAGAGTGCAACACAGTATGAACCAAACACCATCTTCCCTCTGCATCCGTCCTGTGGGATATAATAGTGACAGGTAGTTGGGCTTTAAAGAGGATAGAGACACCTTTTTTTTTTGTTATGCATAGCTGGGAAGAATAAGTGGGATGTATATCATGCAATATGAAATTTAAGCACGGCATCATGGAGAGGATGCGTTTCCTATATGAAAATAACATCTGGATGCTTGGTAGTAAGGTAATTAACAATTTTCTTACATTTAATTGGGTGATTTAGCCCATTGACATTATATGATATTATTTGTAAATCAGCCATTATCAATAATACTGGCATACAGGCAGTGTGAGGCATACAGATGTGCATAGGAAAAGAAGCCATGTACTACAGCACATGACTGACCATTATAGTGAAACATCAGCCAAACAGAGAAAAGTAAGTATAAAGATAAGCTAACCAAACTAGCACAGAACATGTCAGTTAAAAATGACATGCTGATGTGCACAACAGAAAACCAATATATGGGTGTTTCTGTAGACCAAATGAAAAGCACAATGGAGAATGAAGCAACTCCACACCAGAAAGACAGAGTGCTATTAGGCCATCCTAATTATATAAAGGCATAAAGAGACATAGAACCCTGATTAGTGAAAGTCACTACATTGTCACGGATTCCAAAAAGATTTTAAGATCCTTTGGATCCATATACGAGGTGATGTGATTGTTGTAAGTTACCTTCATTCTTGCAGGTAAGCACCAATGTCTTTTAAATCCTGACAGGGGAACCTTTTTATAAAAGCAGCACACACTTTCCCACAATGCTTTCTTGCATTTTCTTCAGACTTTAAGCAGCCCTAGTCTTACTAGATGTGGAAAGACTCAAGAGACTCTGCATTATTCTTTACTAGTGATGGCAAGTGCATTGCTAGAGGCTCTCATGCTATGCTGCCCAGCAACAAAGAGCAGCAGCATGCTCAGCATACAGATAATTTCAGTCTGACTGAGAGCTAATAAGCCAATGGTATCCAGCACTCACATTAAACAGTTTTATTTTTTCATGTGGTTGTGTTTCTCAAACTACTGAACACATTTATGAAAAAAAGACTCAATTTTTGAAGATGTGGGTTATTATCTGACAACTTGCAAATAAAAACATTTTCTTCTTTAATTTAAAAACCAAAATCAAAACCCAAACCCTGTTATAAAACAGGCATGGGAGGGGAGAGGCATAGCAGCAAGGATTAGGTTCTTACTGCGATAATCCTCTTTCCTGTATAACAGCATATGATTCATTACGGATGGGTTGGGTACCCCAACTCCCAAGTTGGATTGTAGAAGGCATCAATCATTTTTTGCAGCTCCGCCTCCTTGTCTCCCTGGGAAGTACCCTCTCTCTTCAGTCCATACCAAAGCAAGCGATAACTCCTACAAGAGGAAATGATAACAAGGAGGGATTTGGGGAACACCCCAAAAACACTAACTTTGCTCTGCATTAGGAACAAAAAACAGTAAACGAACATTGCAATTGCAAAATTAAAGGTGGAACCAAATCACCAGCCAGCACTAACGCTTGCAAAGCTCTATGAAAGCAGTGTGCATACAAAAACAAAGCCCCAAACAATGAATATATCAGGAATGGGTGTCAGAAGCAGAGATGGTCCAATTACATCAGGTGCAGCACTTGAAGTCACTGGGAACCTTCAATGACTTGGAAGGTAAAATGTCCGTGGCTAAATCAAATGACTCGATAGTGAAAAAAGGGGCACGCACTATAAAAATTAAGAACAGGTAGTTCCCGACCGAAGCTCAGGCCTAGAAGGGCTAACAAGCCATGAAATACAAAGGAAACAAACTTGGAAAAAAGTCTATAAAACTTTAGGGAAGGGAATGAAAAAAATATTTCCCATAGGAACAAAAAGAGAAAACAATTTGGGAAGGCATCCCAGGACAAAAAATACATGTCAGTGAAAAACAAGGCTGAGAGGATAAAAGTACTCTGCAGGTTTATTACTCGTGAGGCTGGCAGGAAGGCACCCGAATATGCTTCAACTTTGAAAGTGATATAAATGCTTTAAAGTGCCCGCACCCTGGGCTCCGTAAATACATCACCCACATGTAAGATAATATGACCTGCTTGGCTTAGTGAAAATCTTTTTAGAAAAGTACTTAGCACCGATTCCTGTAACTAAGATTAGATACCAGGACTTATGCCTACTGAACACCTCATGCACAAGTTGGACATGCTTCCTCTTAGTTCTGTAACTCTGCGCATAACATTTGGGAATATCCATGCCCCTCCATTGGCCATGACCCCTTTTGGGTTGCATGAGAGGAAATTTAGGCACAGTTCTTTATAGAATCGCATATTGGCAGCACAACTCCAAATTAGTACCAACTAATGTCAATAATTGATCGTTAGCAGTCAATTATTGAGTGTTAATGGCTTATGAGTAATTTATTTATAACTCAGGATTGTGCCCATATTTGGGCAGCCTTTATGGAATACAGGGATATATGTGCAGTGATAGAGTGGTGACCCCACAGTGAAGACAGTGACAAATGGAAAAAAATTTGTCTAAGCACGCAAATATTTATAGTATTATTTATACTGAGGTTGATTCATAAGTCATGGCAACTATTTTTTTTCTCTTGAAAATGTGCCAACACTGGAAATCTAATATATATGTTTTCAAGTGTGTAACATACTTCTTAATGTGGCCACCAAATAACAGATGAGTGCAGGAGTCTCTGGTAGGGGAGAGGCAAAAAAACATGACATTTGAAATCATCCTTTTATTGTGGCATACAGTGTACAAAATGAACAACCTTCAAAGCGGTCTCTCAGGTTGTCCACGGTTCAATGCCATAGATGGGGAAGGCAGTGAATACTATCAGCTGTATTTGATTCGCTAATGTGTGCCACATATCGCTGAAATGCAGTAAAATGTTTGACTTTAGTTACTGCAAACACAACAAAGGTGACCAATTGGTGTTCTGTCTCTTTTATTGTAATGTACTCGACAGCAACAGACGCCATTTATTCGAGCCGCAGTCAGCAGCATATGGTTGTTTCTCAAGAAGCAGTTTACTACATGTGTTTAAAAGCTTGTGGAAATTGCATGAATTGATTTACAACAAGACTCCTGAGGCCGAAACACGATCGTGTCAAGTCCATTACAATAAAAGAGACTGAATACCAACTGGTCACCTTTGTTGTTGTGTTTACTGGTGTGAAGGCAGTTTCTCCTGTTTGTTTCCAATGACTTTAGTTACTTCCATTATGCAACGCTGTCACCAAAAGTTTGAGATTGGAGGCATGATCAATTCCAGCAATTCCAGACAACTGCAACATTAAGAAGTACATGTTACACACTTTCAAATGTATATATTAGATTTTCAGTGTTGGTGCATTTTCGAAAGAAAAAAAAAAAATAGTTGCTATGACGTATGAATCAACTCCGGGTATATTTTATTGGATATTATTTGATATATTCAAACCCAGGCATCTATATAAAGAGATTATGTCCTTACCTTGATATCATCTTTTCTAGTAGATAGGCGAGTCATTCTAGACAAGTGGGTTCTCTCCCAATGGCCATAAGGCATCTGCAGAAGGAATGCACTCTGGATTTTTCTCTACTTCACAGGGAGTTCTGCTGCTACCTGCAGTTAGTACCCAAGCACAAAGAGCTTCATCGACAACAGGTAAAGTAGGAACACTCATGGGAATTTTCCCAAGTATCAACAGTTCTGCTCAAACAAAGTAACAGAGGAACACAAACACTGGACCAGCCAACAAAGCATCAAAGGAGCCCAGATAGTACCCCCTGTATGAACTCAAATATATTATACAAATATCTGCAAGACCCCAAAGGGCATACTGGCATTCAAGATACAACTTGGGGAAGCATATACAGCATGAAAACAGTAGGTAGGAACAGAAAGGACAGGGTGGGAGTCTTGGATGACTTACCTATCTACTGGAAAAGATATTATCAAGGTAAGGACATAATCTCTTTTTCCAGTGCAATAGGCGAGTCACTCTAGAGAAGCAGGATGTACCAAAGCAGTCCCCAAAATCTAGGGTGGGCTGACTGTGCCAGCCTTCAAACCAAGGACCCAAAGGCAGAGTCGTACCACCACACCCACTCTATAAAATTTGGCAAAGGTATGCAGACTGGACCAGGTAGCTGCTCTGAAAATCTCCTCTGGGGGAGACTGATCTAGCTTTGCCCCAAGAAGAGGCCACACTCCTGGTAGAATGTGTCTTGATAGAAATAGAAGACTGCTTTCCATAAATAATGTAGGCTGACAAAATAGCTGTACGTATCCATCTGGAAATCGTGACCTTGGAAGTGGGAGCACCCTTGTTTAGAGGAATGTGTTAGCACAAACAAATGGTCTGAGAGTTGAAATTCGTTGGTGAACTTCAAATAGCGAAGAAACACCCTGCGCATGCCCAACTTTTTCAAAATACTGTTTTGTGACTTAGACCCCTGTGGGTTGAAAGACAGGCAAATGCATTTCCTGATTAACATGAAAAGCAAAAAAACTACCTTTGGCAGAAAAGAAGAAAAGGCACGCTGCTGATTTTAAGGCCAAATGGGATAGGCACGTGGGATCTATTCACAGAGAAAGGTAGGGGAGGGTCATTGGGGTGGGCAGACTAGATGGGCCGTGACCCTTATCTGCCGTCTATTTCTATGTTACTTGCTTGTTCTTGTTCTTCCTTGTCGCAAGATTGTGGCGGTATAGAAGAATAAAGTAACAGGAGTAAAACCCCCTGTTCTGCTGTTCCAAGGGAACTGGTTCAATGGCATGGAGACGAAGCAGAGCTTGAGCTTCCTGAAGAAGAAGGGCGGTCTGGGATGGACTGGAAGGATACTCTCTTGCAGGAAGCTCCGATGGAACCTGAGTGAAATGAAGAGAGTATCCTTCTCTGATGATGGTAAGCACCCAGAGTTCGAATGTAATTATCGTCCATCGGTTGTAAAAATGATGAAGACGACATCCTATAGGGGGGAAAAAGAGACAGAGACAGAACTGTGGAGGTTATGCTCTGTTGTAAACAGTCAAAAAGGCTGAGAAGCCTTAGGTGCAGCAGAAGGTTGGAGTTTCTGTTTCTTCTGAGATTGTTTTTTCAGAGGAGGGCGAGTATAAGGAGCTGGCCTTGGAGCAAAACGCCTTTGATAGATAACAGCAGGGCGTGCAGGCTTGGCAGGAGCTGGCTTTGGTTTAGGTCTGACTATAGAAGCAAATTATTTTTCATGGTCAGATAATTTCTTTGTGGCTGCCTTGATGGATTCATCAAAGAGGTCGTTGCCTTGACAAGGAATGTTAGCTAAGCAGTCTTGAAGGTTAAGGTCCATGTCAATGGTACGAAGCCAGGCAAGACGAAGCATAGCCACAGAGCAAGCAGCTGCTCGGGCAGATAACTTGAAGGCATCATAAGATGATTGGAGGAGATGCAGACGTGATTGAGAGAAAGAAGCAATGACTTCTTGAAACTCAAAATGCATTTGGTTATCCAAAAAAGCCAAAAACTTTGATAGAAGAGAAAGAAGAAATTCAAAATAAGTGATGAAATAAAAATTATAATTGAGGACTTTAGAAGACATCATAACATTCTGGTAGATGCGACGTCCAAATTTGTCCATAGACCTTGGAAGGATGGGATCTCTTCAAGGAGGATTCAACAAGCAGGGATTGATGAGATAACTGTGAGTTGTCAAACCCTTTGCGATACACTTTTATACCTAGAGTCTAATTTTCCTGGAACAGCTGGTATGGAAAAAGGTGTCTCCATGCATCGAGCAAAAGTCTGATTCAAAAGCTTATGAAGTGGAAGCTTAAGACACTCTGCCGGAGGTTGAGAAAGATGCATGACTTCTAGATACTCCTTAGAATATTTGGAGCCAGTATCCAATTGAACAACCAAGTCTACAGCCATCTGTCGCAGGAAAGACGAGAAAGATAGCTGATCTGCCAATGCTTTGCCTCGAGAAGGACTCGAGGATGTTGAGGCAGCCTGTGTCGAAGAAGAAGCTTTGGCATGGAAAAAGGCATCAAAGGAACCTGGTGACTTGGATGAGGCAATCAAGACCGGAACATCCTCGAGGTCCGGCATCGGAGACCTCGAATGAGGAGTCGGTGGTCTGGTCGAGGTTGAAGTAGATCGAGGCTTTGAGGAGGATGGTCTGTCCTGAGAAGAAGAACGATGCCTGGAAGGATGCCTCGATGAAGGCCTCGAATGGTGGTGAGAACTGTGTCTGGAACCAGATCTCGAGGATCGAGGAGACTTCGCCTCGGAGACGTGGGCAGCCGAAGCCGATGTATGAATAGGACTAGAGGCTGTAGATCGAAGCTCCAGTGGCTTGGTGGAGGAACCTCGATGCACTCTCAGAGACTCTGCTCCTTGTTTAGAGTGTGAGGATTCTCTTCGAGGCACTCGCAAAGAATCTGCTCCTTGCTTTTCATGCTTGGATGGCAGACCAGACACTCGCAGAGACTCTGCTCCCTGCAAAGAGTGTGGAAGCTCAGACTGGGGCAAAGGAAGCAGCTCGACCTCCAGTAGTCTGCTGAATGCCTAGGCTGGATAAGAGGAAGCAGTTTAGGTCCCATGTTAGTAAGGAACTGAATAAACTGCTTCTCTAACATGGTCTGGAAAGAAGCCAGCAAGGATGGATCCGCGTCTGAAACCGGACCACCTGCTTTGGCTGGAGGTTCCTTCGAGGTAGTGTGAGTGTGTTTCGACTTAGAAGTATTGGACACTTTAATCACCACCGGTGGAACCGACTGCTGAGCTATCTGACCTGAGGAAATAGGGGAAAATACAGCAGATGACGTCGAAGCAAGAGCCGCTGCAAACGATGAGGCTCGAGGTGGAAGCAGTAGGCACAAACGGAGCCTCAATGGAAGTCGAGGCCGAAGACGCTTTCGAAGTCGAGGGATCAGTAGGATACTCCATCTCAAAAAGCTTGTCCACCAGAATGCAACGGTGCTTGAAAGCATGAAGCTGAAGGCACGAGGCAGGCACGACCTAGGATGATGTTTCGGCCCAAGGCACTTGAGGCAGCGTCTGTGAGGGTCCGTGAGAGAGATCGCGCGCTGACACTTGCTACACCTCTTAAAGCCTGTAGCAGGCCGGGACACAGATGGGAAAATAGCCGCCGCAAAGTCGAAGCCCTCGAGCTGCAGCCGAGCGGCCTTTCAATCTCTCCCTAAGTTCGGGGAGAGTCCCCATAGACTGGAAAACAGCTAACGTCGTTCCACTGCACAAAAAGGGTTGCAGGGCAGAGGCTGCAAACTACAGACCGGTGAGTCTCGCATCAATAGTATGCAAACTCATGGAAACACTAATCAAACATAAATTAGACGCAATCTTGGATGAGGAGAATCTACGGGATCCCAGTCAACACAGATTCACCAAGGGTAGGTCCTGCCAATCCAATCTCATCAGCTTCTTTGACTGGGTAACAAAACAGTTAGACTTGGGAGATTCCGTGGACGTCGTATACCTAGACTTCAGCAAAGCTTTCGATAGTGTCCCGCATCGCAGGCTGTTGAGCAAGATGAAATCTAATCTAATCTAATCCTTAGGTTTGTATACCGCATCATCTCCACGTTCGTAGAGCTCGATGTGGTTTATAGTAGGAGAAATAGGAAGGAACTACAACAGAGGGGCTGGGAGAAACACTAACTACATGGGTCAATGACTGGCTGAGTGGCAGACTTCAGAGGGTGGTAGTTAACAGTACCCTCTCTAAAACATCGGAGGTGACCAGTGGAGTACCGCAGGGCTCAGTCTTGGGCCCGCTCCTTTTCAACATATTCATAGGTGACCTAACTCAGGGGCTTCAAGGTAAGGTAACGTTATTCGCTGACGACGCCAAACTATGCAATATAGTGAGAGATGGCAATTCACCCGATAGTATGACACAGGACCTACATTTGTTGGAGCTTTGGTCCTCGACCTGGCACCTGGGCTTCAACGCTAAGAAATGCAAGATCATGCACCTCAGCAGCAGAAATCCGTGCAGAACTTACACCTTGAATGGTGAGACCTTAGCTAGAACTTCAACAGAATGAGACTTGGGTAGTGATCATCAGCGCAGACATGAAAACTGCTGATCATGTGGAGAATGCTTCATCTAAGGCAAGACAGTTGCTAGGTTGCATCCGCAGGAGTTTCGTCAGCCGGAAGCCTGAAGTCATAATGCCATTATACAGAACCATGGTGAGGCCTCATTTGGAATACTGTGTGCAATTCTGGAGGCCACACTACCGAAAAGATGTGCTGAGAGTAGAGTCGGTGCAACGGATGGCCACCAGGATGGTCTCGGGGCTCAAGGATCTATCGTACGAGGAAAGGCTGAAAAATTTGCGGCTGTACTCACTCGAAAAACGTAGGGAGAGAGGAGACATGATCGAGACGTTTAAGTATATTACCGGCCGTATCGAGATGGAAGAAGAGATTCTCTTTCTCAAAGGACCCTCAGCCACAAGAGGGCATCCGCTCAAACTCAGGGGCGGGAAATTTCATGGTGACACCAGGAAATATTTCTTCACCGAGAGAGTGGTTGATCCTTGGAACAAGCTCCCGGTGCAGGTGATCGAGGTAAACAGCGTGCAAGAATTTAAGAGCAAATGGGATGCCCATGTGGGATCCCTTAGAGCAGGGGTGTCCAATGTTGGTCCTCGAGGGCCGCAATCCAGTCGGGTTTTCAGGATTTCCCCAATGAATATGCATGAGATCTATGTGAATGCACTGCTTTCAATTTATATTCATTGGGGAAATCCTGAAAACCCGACTGGATTGCGGCCCTCGAGGACCGACATTGGACACCCCTGCCTTAGAGGGTTAAGCCAAGGGAACCTGTCACCAGGAGTGGGATCCCTAGGATAGTAGACTTGGGGGGGGGGGGTCAGTAGAGTGGGCAGACCTGATGGGCTATGGCCCTTATCTGCCGTCATCTTCTATGTTTCTATGTCCCGGAAAACGAACGGAAGAAGAAAAAAATTTTTTTTTTTTTTTTACTAAAATAAAAGAAATAGAATAAAACAGCAATTCGTGAAGAAAATAAACACAAACCACGGTTGAGAGAAGGAACAAAGTGAACGAAGTTAAATGCAGAGAGTCAAAGACGGACTTCTCGGCTCCGCGGAAAACTGAGGAAACGCGCCCTGTGCTGGGCGGGAAGGCACTCGCGCATGCGCGGTGTAGGCAACTCGAAACTTCGAGTTTCTTCAAGCTCCGTCGATGACGTCACCCATATGTGAGAATACCTGCCTGCTTGTCCTGGGATAAAGCTGCAGACCAGAGTCTACCTCTTCTCTTTGCAGGCAGAGCTGAAAACAAAGTGAAAGCTCTGAGCACTGAAAGCACCAAATAAATGTGAAAAAACACAGAATAAAATAAGAAAAAGAGAGAGCAGAACAGGAAAAACTCCCTCCAGCTTCCGTACAGAAGGGAAAAACTGCAGGTGGCAGCAGAGCTCCCTGTGAAGTAGAGGAGAGTCGGAGAAAAAATATGAAGTGGATGCCTTCTGCAGATGGCTTGCAGCCATTGGGAGAGAACCCGCTTGTCTAGAATGACTTAACTACTGCACTGAAAAATATATTGTTTGCTTTTTATAATCCACCCTAAACTTGTAGGGAGGACAGGCTAAATCTCAGAATAAATGAAATGAAAACATACAAATAGCTTCAGATATTTGCTTTGTTGCCAGGAGATGTATCCTTTACAGTTTTTGCATGCTTCATGCACACTCACAGCCGCAGCCTCCATCAAAACATACAGTGTATTACTTAACTGTTCCTCATCAGAATCCTAGTCACACATCACACTGACAGAGTAGAGCAAAGCTGCAGCACAGATAATCAGTGGTACATAATGGAAACTTTTAAAAAGAAAAAGGTATAACCATATTAAAATATTTATCAAAAAAGCCAATCACCCTCTCAATAAACTCCCAATGTGATATATATATAATCAAGTTATTGTTTCACTCTGCCGCTTATTTCACGGGAACAATGACCCAAAATATTTTTGAAAAGAGCCGCAAGCTTCCTAACTGGCTCAGCGAAAGCATGTTAACTTTTAAATATCTCATTCAATAAATATATAAAGTGCTCATAATCTGGTTTTAGTATTTTTACTTATCTTTCACTGCCAAAATCCCACGCCAACATGCATGTTTTGCAAACTGTGTCAGAGCTGGGTTTCAACTAAAAGAAAATCAAACACCAAACTCAATATATACTGTATAACCACATCAAATCTTCCTAAAAAAAAAAAATCACTTTTAATTTAAATGGAACTTCTCTTACAGTACTTACTACAATTTACCCATGGCTGCACATATAAATTAGTTCTTACAAATGGCGCTCAAACCTCCAAAGTATCAGTTGATTTTAAAACCCAGAAGATGTCACCCCATTGGCCGGTTCGGTCAGTGTATAAAGAATTGTCATCTCCACCCATGTTTGCCTGTTAAAGAGGATAAACACTCACATACTTGTACAAATGTTTGGTCTATTCAGTGGACAGGGTGGTTACAATGGGGAATACCAAGTATGGTATGTGTCAATGGTATAATTCCACAATTGAAGGCTCTTTTTGGACACCCCCAGGTAGTAACAGAAAGATTTGGTCTTGTACCAATACCTCTTGTCTATTTAGTTGCGTTATATATGCTATTATATGTACATGTGACAAAGTTTATGTTGGTAGATCAATGCGTGCCATTAGAACCCATTTAACTGAGCACAAATCTAGACTTAAAAATAAAAAAGCTTTGGCTCCTAAAATAGCCCATTGGGAACAACTGGGTCATGTAATTTCAGATTTCAAATGGAGAGTTATTGAACAAGTTGTGTCTGAGTGGGAGGGTAGTGATATTGAATTACTATTAAATTATAAAGAACTGTGTTGGATATTTGAGCTGAACTCAATAGAACCTGCAGTCTAAATGCAGAATTGGATTGGATGTCTGACGTAATGTTGGTTTAGAGTCACGTTGGGAACGGGGTGACATCTTCTGGGTTTTAAAATCAGCTGATACTTTGGAGGTTTGAGCGCCATTTGTAAGAACTAATTTATATGTGCAGCCATGGCTAAATTGTAATAAGTACTTTAAGAGAAGTTCTGTTTAAATTAAAGGTGATTTTTTTTTAAGGAAAATGTAATGTGGTTATATATATTGAGTTTGGTGTTTGGTTTTCTTTTAGTTGAAACCCAGCCCTGACACAGTTTGCGAAACATGCATGTCGGCATGGGGTTTTGGCAGTGAAAGATAAGTAAAAATACTAAAATCAAATTATGAGCACTTTATATATTGATTGAATAAGATATTTAAAAGTTAACATCCTTTCACTGAGCCAGTGAGGAAGCTTGTGGCCCTTTTCAAAAATATATCGGGTCATTGTTCCCGTGAAATAAGCCGCTTCTGAGGCTTTATGGACAGAGTGAAACAATAACTTGATATATATCACAATGGGAGTTTATTGAGAGGGTGATTGGCTTTTTCTGTTTTTATCCCATGTAGAATTGACATATTAAAATATAGTCACTCTTCAAAATGGCTTTTTTTAAATAATGAAATTATAAATGAAGCAATTCCACAGTCTATACAATTATACTTCACTTCTCAATTCATCTTCTATCTTTTCTCTTCATTTGACTCTTTCATATACATTTTCAATATAAATTCATAAAGATTCAACAAAGGTAAGAACTCAGTGGCTACACTCAAACATAATATTTCATTTTAGTTCAAGTTTACTGAATAAAGCTTCCTCATTAGTCTACCCAAAAGTCTTAATCACTCTTTATTTTAGTGCAAATTACTTAACTTAGTCAGCAAGTTGTTTGGGGCTCCGACATGAATTCAAGTTTCACAAATTAGCTGTCTCAAAGAGTATCCCCTTATGAAAGTCAACATTAAATCATCATTCCACTATTTAAAGCAACAATATTACTAATATCATCTATAACCTCAAACACATAAAACTTAGAAAGATCCACTGCCATCTGTTTCATTCTAAAATGGTGTCATCATCTCTCAAATCACTTATATACCTCCTCATTACCTATCTTCACCAATCACAGAGACTATAGAGCAAATCGCACTACTTTTCAAATCAATTTTATCCAATCCAACTCTGCATTAAGGCCAAATGGGCTAACTGCTTTAAACTCATATATCCATTTCTGCTCATGGTAGTACAGAAACCTTCCTCCCACCCAACCTTCATCTGATCACCCACCATCTTAAATCTTTTACTGTATGCTTATTTTCCAGCCAATGAACAACAATTGGTGTCTGCAAAAAACCCATCACAATCTGAGACTTATGCTCATTAAGTCTTATCTTGATTTGTCTACTGCTTCTCCCAACATACGAGGGCTGATCAAAGAGTATCACACCTTAATTTTTCTTGCGTAAACAAATAAAGCTAGGGAGGCGTGGTTTGGTGCACGTATGTAGGCGCCCCTAATGTGGATGCTTGAATTTTTTCCCACCTACAGAAGCTGTCAGTCGCTGGCAGACCGCCGATGAGTGAGGAAGTATAAGTGAGCGCCGTCCAACTTCCATTTTTGAAAAAAATGACAGAAATGAGATTGTCATTGACCAAGTGAGGACCCTGGTGATGCAGGATCATCAAATCACGATCAGAGAACTTGCAGACGAGTTGAGCATCAGCATTGGATCTGTTCATTCCATTTTGACTGAGGATTTGGGCTTCAGGAGAATTTCAGTGAAGTTCGTGCCAAAGTTGCTAACAATCGAGCAGAAGCAACTCCGTTTGGAGACCGCACAGGACATGCTGGAGACTGTGAACAGTGATCTCAACTTCCTTAGCACAGTGATCACTGGCGATGAGTCCTGGGTTTATGGGTACGACCTAGAAACCAAGTTGATGTCATCACAATGGAAGCATTCAACATCCCCAAGGCCAAAAAAAGCAAGGCAGGTCCGCAGCAATGTCAAAGTCATGCTGACCGTCTTCTTTGACTCCAGTGGCATGGTTCATCACGAGTTCACATCACACAGCACAACCATTACCAAGGGGTACTACTAAGAGGTTCTGCGTCACCTTCATAATGCTATGAGATGCAAATGACTGAACCTGTTGGCAGCAGGCAATTGGCAGCTCCATCACGATAATGCACCTGCACATTCTTCACATTTGATACGGAGTTTCCTGGCCAAACACCTGTGATTCCTCAGGCTCCCTACTCTCCCGACATGGCGCCGTATGACTTCTGGCTTTTCTCCAAGCTGAAAATGCCCCGAAAGGGACCAGATTTCAGTCAAGAGAAGACATCATGCAGAATGCGATGGAGCAGCTGTGAGCAATCTCAAAAGAAGTGTTCCAGCGCTGTTTCTGACAGTGGCAGAACAGTTGGGAGAAGTGTGTGGCAGCCCTAGGGGACTACTTTGAAGGAGATTAGTATAAGATTGTTGCATCTGAATACGAGTGCTTTTATAAATAAAGGTCTGATAGCTTTTGAATAGACCTCGTATATCTTATCACATGGGCAAATAACAAGAACATAAGAAAAGCCTTATTGGATCAGACCAATGATCCATCAAGCCCAGTAGCCATTCTCACAGTGGCCAATCCTGGTCACTAGTAACTGGCCAAAACCCAAGGTGTAGCAATATTCCATGCTACCGATTCAGGGCAAGCAGTGGCTTCCCCCTTGTCTTTCTCAGTAACAGACTATGGACTTTTCCTCCAGGAACTTGTCCAAACCTTTCTTAAAACCAGCTACGCTATCCGCTCTTACTGCATCCTCTGGCAACGCGTTCCAGAGCTTAACTATTCTCTGAGTGGAAAAAAATTTCCTCCTATTGGTTTTAAAAGTATTTCCGTGTAACTTCATTGAGTGTCCCCTAGTCTTTGTAATTTTTGACGGAGTGAAAAATTGATCCACTTGTACCTGTTCTGCTCCACTCAGGATTTTGTAGACTTCAATCATATTTCCCCTCAACCGTCTCTTTTCCAAGCTTAAGAGCCCTAACCATTTTAGTCTTTCCTCATACGAGAGGAGTTCCATTCCCTTTACCATACTGGTCGCTCTTCTTTGAACCTTTTCTAGCGCCACTATATCTTTCTTGAGATAAGGAGACCAGAATTGAACGTAATACTCCAAATGAGGTCGCACCATGGAGCGATACAGGAGCTTTATGACATTCTTAGTCTTATTAACCATCCTTTTTTAATAACTCCCAGCATCCTGCTTGCTTTTTTAGCCACACATTGGGCGAAAGGTTTCATCGTATTGTCTACAATGATACCCAGATCCTTTTCTTGGGCGCTAACCCCCAAGGTGTACCCTAGCATCTGGTAACTGTGATTCAGGTTATTCTTCCCAATGTGCATCACTTTGCATTTGTCCACATTAAATTTTAACTGCCACTTAGACGCCCAGTCTTCCAATTTCCTAAGGTCCACCTGCAATTTTTCACAATCCGCATGTGTTTTAACAACTTTGAACAGTTTAGTGTCATCTGCAAATTTAATCACCTCACTTGTCATTCCAATTTCCAGATCATTTATAAATAAGTTAAATAGCACTGGTCCCAGTACAGACCCCTGCAGCACTCTACTCCATTGAGAAAAATGACCATTTAACCCTACCCTCTGTTTTCTATCCGATAATCAATTCCTTATCCACAACTGAACTTTGCCACCTATCCCATGACTCTTTAATTTTCTCAGGAGCCTCTTGTGAGGAACTTTTCAAAAGCTTTCAGAAAATTCTAGATCAGGGGTCCCCAAAGTCCCTCCTTGAGGGCCGAATCCAGTCGGGTTTTCAGGATTTCCCCAATGAATATGCATTGAAAGCAGTGCATGCACATAGATCTCATGCATATTCATTGGGAAAATCCTGAAAACCCGACTGGATTCGGCCCTCATGGAGGGACTTTGGGGACCCCTGATCTAGATACACTATATCAACTGGCTCACCTTTATCCACATGTTTATTCACACCTTCAAATAAATCAAGCAAATTTGTGAGGCAAGATCTCCCTCGGCTGAACCCATGCTAACTCCGTCTCATTAAATCATGTTTATCTACGTGTTCCAAAATTTTATTTTTTATATTCGTTTCTACCATTTTTCCCAGCACCGAAGTGAGGCTTACCAGTCTGTAATTTTCCGGATCTCCCCTGAAGCCCTTTTTAAAAATTGGCGTAACATTGGCTACCCTCCAATCTAAAGACAATTTTAGCGACAGGTTACAGATCACTAACAGCAGGTCAGCAATTTCATGTTTGAGTTCTTTTAGTAGCCTGGGATGTATACCATCTGGTCCTGGCGATTTATCACCTTTTAAACTTGTCGATTTGGCTCAGTACATCTTCCAGATTTACCGAGATTTCTTTCAGTTTCTCCGCATCGTTACCCTTGAAAACCATTTCCGAATCAGGTAGATCTGTTACATCTTCTTCCTTAAAGACCGAAGCAAAGAATTCATTCAGTCTTTCCGCTATGGCCTTATCCTCCCTGAGCACCCCTTTTGCTCTTTGGTCATCCAACGGTCCCGCAGATTCCCTCACAGGTTTTCTGCTTCTGATGTACTTAAAAAAATTGCTAAGAGTTTTTGCCTCTTTTGCAAGTTTCTCTTCATATTCTTTCTTAGCTGTCTTTATCAATGCTTTGCATCTAACTTGCCAGTGCTTGTGTTTCTTCTTATTTTCTTTATTCAGATCCTTTTTCTATTCTTTTAAAGGATGTTTTTTAGGCTCTAATAGCCTCTTTCATCCCCATCATGTTCAGCTCAGTTTCAGTTTGGGCCCACCCAGTGCAAATTGCTAGTACAGCTGGAGGTGATCCCCAAGTCCTGCCAGCTGAAAATGAGTCCTCTGAAAAGCCTCTCTGACCTGTCTAAACCTTGGAGAAGTTGTAAACATGCTTTCAGCTGCCGACCCTGAGATCTCCCCATACATCCTCAGTTCATACATGAACCTCACCAGCCAAAGTATTAATTTATACTGTTTCAGGGAGGGGAAGGGAAGAGGGTAGCGAGTGGAGAGGAAATGTCTAGCCCATGCCCACCCAGTCCACCTCCAGGCTTACCAAGAAATAGAGGTCTGGCTATGCTCCTGATTTGGCTACCTATATGGTTGGCATACTAGAGACTTGACAACCAGCATTTAAACATGGATGACTGGGGTCCAGGGCTTACACAGAGTGATAAATGTGGCTCTGGCCACCTTGTTGGGCAGACTGAATGGATCATGCGGGTCTTTTCCTGCTGTCACTTACTGGGAAAAATGCTTGAAGTACCTGCATGTAAACTGTTTTAAATGTGGTTGTAAAAACTACAAAAGGCAGTATACAAGTCACAATCCCCTCCTTTTCTGCTGTCATTTACTCTATTACTATGTTAGTTGCAGTCTCTACGTAGGGAAGACATTCATTTCTGCATCCTTGCTTACTGTTTCATGTGCTTATACTTATGAATGTTGATTCTTTCTTTGGCTCTGGATCATTCACACTCACTAGTCAACAAAACTCTTGCTGGGCAAATTGTCTTATATCTGGAAATATTCAGCTTGCATTTTTTTTTTTTATTCTTGAGGCAAACTAAAAAAAGAAAAGTTGCTTAGTTCTGTTCTACGGAGATTTACTCTTGCATATAATTTCCACACATTTCTAAATGTTGACAAATTAGAGGACTTGATGCTTTACGGATAGAGCATAATCCACCTCATGATGTTCCTGGACATCTGAAAAGGGAGTTCTGTGGATGCTCTCTTTTCTGATACAGTATGTCTATGTTGTTTATCTGAGCTAGCAGCTCTTAGCAAAGGCACTGTGGTGCTTTTAACAAGGGCTTTGAAACTTCTACACCCCCCCCCCCCCTTCAGTCAAGACAAGGACAATTTTTTTCCCTATTCCCCATGTACCTTTTTTTTTTTTTTTTTTAACTGAATTCTCCCCACCTAGATGGGCTTGGTGCTCAATTCCTTTCCTTGTTCCTATGCATCAAAACTCAAACCTCTCTGAACACTGAGTATATATACAGAGATTAGAAACCTTCCAGAGTACAACAGCCTCTCATTTTCTGTAAGACTGGAAGACAAAATTGGTACTGTGCTATGAAGGCATTTGCAACCATGCGCAACCTATATTCGGAAATACTTCATCAACGAACAATTCAAATTCTTAGTACAACTGCTAATCCTAGCACTCCTGGACTACTGTAACATCCTATACCTGTCATGTCCAACCAACATGCTAAAACAATTACAAACAGTCCAAAATACAGCTCTTAGACTGATTTACTCACTGAAAAAATATGACCACATCACCACCGCTTTTCGAGATTCACACTGGCTCCCAGTACAAGCATGCATACAATACAAATTCTACTGCACCCTATTCAAAGCCCTAAATGGAAACGGACCAAGCTATCTGAGCAACCGCCTAATCAGGAAAAACATATCCAGACCAAGGAAAACTCATGCACATTTCACCCGTCCCCCAATCAAAGGTATACAAAGCAAAAAAAAAAATATGATGGACTATTATTCGTAATGGCATAAAATTTAAGAAGCAGCATGGCGAAAAACAAGACGCGGATGAGCTTGGTGCAGAAAGATGGGTCATGGAAGTGTTGCCATCAGTCATTGGTGGATATGAACCATGCAATGTTTTCAACGCTAATGAGACGGGCTTGTACTGGCGTTGTACATTGGCTTTCAAATGCAGCGAAACTGTTGGCTTCAAGGTTCCAAAGGAACGATTGACATTGCTGCTTACCGTAATTGCAGTATGGACAGTAGTGAAAAGCTCAAGCCACTCGTGATTGGGAAGAATCGAAATCCTCGGTGCTTCAAAAACATTAAATGCCTGCCTGTTGAATATGAAAGCAACAAAAACGCATGGATGATGGCAACACTGTGGATTGAATGGTTGCAGAAGCTTGACAATCTAATGAGAAGGCATAGGAGGCACATTGTAATGCTGTGTTATAACTGTGCAGCACACAACAATGGCATAAGACTAACCAACATCAATCTCGTGTTTCTTCCACCAAACACGACCTCTTTGACCAAGGGATAATCGCCAACTTTAAACGTCATTATAGGTCGCTCGTCTTAAAGATTTGTGATGGCAGTGGTTGATGCAAGCATGGAATCCAGCCCCCAAGCTGCTGAGCTCAAGAGAAAAATGATGGTGCTCGACTCTCTTCACATGGTACGGGAGACGTGGAGTCGAGTCTCATCATCAACGATTTCAAATTGCTATCGATGAGACAACTGAAGCTGACACTTCGTCCAATGAATTCTTAGTTGGACTCTCGCCACAAGAGTTTGAGCTGTAT
Organism: Geotrypetes seraphini; assembly: GCF_902459505.1. NCBI lineage: Eukaryota > Metazoa > Chordata > Amphibia > Gymnophiona > Dermophiidae > Geotrypetes > Geotrypetes seraphini. Next base: position 47,431,086 of record NC_047095.1, read on the forward strand.
GTCGCCGTTGACAATCATAAAGAACACTGTACAGTCATAAAGAACACTGCAGACAAGGATGGAGATACTGCTGTGGTCATCACGACTAATGAACCACCTGCAGAGATTGTTTCCTTCCCGGACGCGCTGAACTCCCTACACATGCTGCGTTGTTATCTGGAGATAAATGGATGTTATGACTATGGATATTTTTACAGCATCAGTAGTCAGATACACTGCCTGAATCGTGCAATCTGCGTGCAGAAAATAATGATTGATTATTTCAGTAGAATGTTGGTTTAAAAAAAGGTTTACAGTGTATTGCATTAGGCGGAACAGTGCTATTTCTATAACTGAACTATGTTAAATTGTATTAGGTGTGTTTTTTGCTGAATAAAAGTTTTATTGCATTTGACTACAGTATACTGTGGTTTCTCATGACTAAAAAGTGGTACTCCGATTAAGCGCACACTCTATTTAAGCGCACGTTGCGGTCCATTCCAGAGGCCTTGCACTTAAGCGGAGTCGATTGTAGTTGGTATACACAGCATTCCTCCTTGCTGGAGTCGGTGTGAAAAATTGCTATGGCAATTCAAAGAGCTCTGTTCTCTATCACAGGAGTTTTAAAATAACCATTACTGTACCCTGCTATTTTTGTTGACTAACTACCATGCAGTTGTGGGCATGGATTCAACTTCTGCCTCTATCCTCAACTCTTTCCTTCCCATTGGCAGCTTGAGTTCCCAGTCCACAAGACATTTCCATATAGACTACTCTGTGGCTTACCTAGCCGCAGCACAAGTCAGCCCTTTGGCTATTGTACATTATTCATTAGAATAGCCAAACTCAGTCTATGGCTCTGTAGAAACATGTGGCTCTCCTGGGCCTTCATTACAACCATTTTTATTTTTACAGTATAGTAATCTGATACTTTAAAAACAGATCATTACCGAATGCATCTTTAGTCTACAAGATTGGCTTTCTGAGTGATAAAGTTTGAATGTCATTGTGTTAAAGCCACATACATTGGCATGTTAGGCATTTTATTATCCTTTCCACCACCTAAAATATTAGTTTAGCTTCTATCTATCCATCATGACTCCTCTCAAGATCAAAAGTTTAAAGAACAAGAAAGGAAAACTTAAGCTTAAATGTCACATACTCCAGTGACCTATTAAAAGCTATTTTAACACAAAATGAAACACTCCGGTTATGTTTCGCTTTCCTTCAACTAAAGTCTATATGAGCAACTTGGATCTCCCACTGGATGTATAAAACACAATATAGTCACTCATTTCTTGTCAGTTATCATAATGTAGATTACTGCAGTAAGAACCTCCTTAAAGACTAGTCCACACGTTAGGATTCAAAGAAATTAGAATACTCATATGCTTATTGTAAAAGTATTCTCATGCTATCCATTGCTAATAATGCACAGACTTTAAGACATTCTAACTTTTCCTGCTAGGCAAAGTAGGTAGTTGCTGAGACACAAGGCTGAAAAGGGTGCACTTACCTCTGTCCAAGTGATTAGAGGTAGCCTACAGGGCCAGCCCAACTATTAGGCAAGATTAGGTGGGTCACTTTGGGCAACAGCTTCTTAGGGGCAGCAGAGAGTAGCTTCAGTCAAAGCAAAGAAATAGGTCCCAACAGCCACACAAACTCAAAGTTCCATTAGCATATACTTTATCTTGTATTTTTATAGGAAGAATGGTCTGAAATTTGGCAGTTAAAATTTAATGCTAAAAAGTGCAAGGTTATGCATTTGGGCTGCAAAAACCCGAGGGAATGGTACAGTTTAGGGAGTGAAAAACTTATGTGCACGACAGAAGAGCAGACGGGTGTGATTGTAGGTGATGATCTTAAGGTGGCCAAACAGGTTGAAAAGGTGACGGTGAAAGCTAGAAGGATGCTAGGTTGCATAGGGAGAGGGATGACCAGTAGGAAAAAAGGAGATATTGATGCCCCTGTATGAGACTTTGGTGAGACCTCATTTAGAATATTGTATACAATTCTGGAGGCCACACCTTCAAAATGATATAAAAAGGATGGAGTCAGTCCAGAGGAAAGCTACTAAAATGGTATGTAGTCTTCATCATAAGGCGTATGGGGACAGACTTAAAGATCTCAATCTGTATACTTTGGAGGAAAGGTGGGAGAGGGCAGATATGATAGAGACTTTTAAATACCTACGTAATTTAAACGCGCATAGGTCGAGTCTATTTCAGTTGAAAGGAAACTCTGCAATGAGAGGGCATAGGATGAAGTTAAGTGGTGATAGGCTCCGGAGTAATCTATGGAAATACTTTTTTACAGAAAGGGTGGTATGGAAGGGTGGCATGGAAGAGTCTCCCAGAATAGGTGGTGGAGACAGAGAATGTCTGAATTCAAAAGGACCTGCGATAGGCACATGGGATCTCTCGGAAAGAGAAAGAGATAACGGTTACTGCGGATGAGCAGACTAGATAATAATAATAACTTTATTCTTCTATACCGCCATAGTCGAGAGACTTCTAGGCGGTTCACATTCGAAGAAGGCTGGACAATCAGCGAATTACAGGAGTCAAGAAGTAAGGGTTATATAAGAAATAGATAGAGGATATCAAATTACATTGTGAAAGATAGAGAAAATAGCCTTGAGAGTGGAGAAGCTTCTGTTTAGGAGATGAATTTGTCAAACAGAGTGGTTTTAATTGATTTTCAGAATGTGCCGTGGGTCAGACTGGCTCTATTTATGTTGTTATTCAGCCAGGATTGCTGTCTGCCTGCTTGGAACTTGAAGGTCCTGTCCAAAAAGGATTTGTATTTGCAGCCTGTGCCATCTGCCATCATGTTTCTATGATGATCACAATTTTAAGTTCAATTATCAAAATATTGGAAGTGTTTCATGCTAGGAGCCTCAAAGGTAACTGGGGAGAGGAGGCTGAAGTTTTCTTTAGGGCAGTGTTTTGCAAACTGTGTGCTGCTGTCCAGGTGTGCTGCAAGGAGGAGAGGTGCCGGTGCGGGCTGACTGCTTGCAGGATGTGCATCTCATGGTGAGGCACATCCGGTAGGCTGTCAGCCAGCACCTCTCCTCCTCGCTGGCGTCTCTCCTCCATCAGTAACCCCTACCGGCGTTGAAAAAGGCTCAGGGTCACAGCTGGAGGGCCTCCGCGCATGTGCAGACATCGAAGTGATAACATCACTTTGATGTCTGCGCAATTCTGGATGCCCTCCAGCTGCAGCACTGAGTTTAATGTGCTGCGGCGTCAAAAGGTTTGCAGGACATTGACAATGATAATGTATTGTGCTTGTAAGGCTGTGTGATATTAAATTGTAGTAATAGATTCTGTTATATTAGTTTTACTTTTAATTTCTATAGTTAGCCCTGAAGAGGTCTGTTTTGTCTGTCTACTGCTTTCAATATTTGATTGTCCAGCTTTTGCTCTTGTGTACAAGCCAACACCTTTCAGGCATAGAATGAACCAGCTTCACCAGATGCTTGTGGGTGATAATCCTATTCCAAGGCTTCAATCAATGACACTGTATTTTTGATATTTCCAGTGACGGCTTGGATTGAGATCTGGTGACTGAGCAGACCAATCAATTGTCTTCACTCCCTTCTTTCTCATCCATTCGAGTACAGTTGTTGCTTGATGACATGGTGTATTATCATCTTGAAAGAAGTAATCACCAGAAAACAAGTTCTCTGCTGAAAGCAACATGCATTTCTGCAGGATTTCAAAGTACTTCACTGCATTCACCTTGCCCTCTACAATGTGAAGTCAACCAACACCACTTGCTGCCATATATTCCCATATAGTATGCTTAATCAATAGGTTAAGGCATTCAGGCTTGGATTCTTCTCCTGGATATCTGCGTACATACGTTCTGCACTGATCTCCCAAGTTACAGAAAGTGCTCTCATCAAATAACACCTTCTCCCACATTTCCTTTGTCCACTTGCTGTATTGCCCAGCCTATGCTATTCTTCGCTTTCTTTGCTGAACTGTCAGTAGTGTTTTTTTCCCTAGCTTTACACCCTCTCAAATCAAATTACAGGCACCTACACCTCGCTGTGCTTGTACTAACCATGGCTGAGCACATGTCCTGCTACTCTCTCAGTAACTGAGGTGACGTCAGCTTCCTATTGTCAAGAGATGTGTGTCTTAGCACTCGATCTTGTCTGTAGCTTGTCTTTCTTGGTTGACCTGAATACTGTCTATCCTGTGTTCCTCCTGTCTCCTTCTTCTTCTGAAGCACCCTGATCACTATACTTTGATTGCATCCTAACCTCTGTGCAATCCGCCAGCTGGAATACCCCTCTTCACCAAGAACTACTATTTGAACCCGGTTTTCTTCCAACAAGAATTGAAATTTGGACTTCATTGCTATTGATGTAGCTGGTCAATCAGTTTGAATGATACCAGTTGCAAGAATCACAGAAATTTATACTTCCCGCCATGTAGTGAAGCTGGACTCACTTCTGCTATCCCGGACTTACAGTCCTTCAATGACTCGAGGAGAATTCAACGCTGGAAGCTACCACTCCCCTCCCCACGCCAGGTCCGGAGAAAAGCTCTCTTCGAGACCACTTTGAATTCCAAGAACCCAAAGTCTAGAACAAACTCCCAAGCAGCTTACGATGACTTTATCACATACTTCCAATTCCACATCTATTCTCTTCACTGCACTGACCTGTTATAACTTATTCAAGTGTATGTGGTCTATACCCTGTACCATTTCTAATATTATGTAAGCCGCAATTATTCCTAGTTGACATTTATGGGATGCAAGAATCAGTATGGTATGGTTAATGCTGACAGGCTGCAAAAATATCACTTCTGATTTGCTGCAAATGCTACACTGCTCATTGGTGAATTTCAATTCAATTTTCACACAAACTCTTATGCCTGTTATCAAAATCATTCTGATCAATCTGATGTAACTGAAAGTCACAGTTATCAAGGAATTACCAGAAGTTTTATGAAATTACATGAAATTATACTTTTCAGACAAAATTATGTTTGATTAGTATCTTAAATTATGTTATCTTCTCAAAAAGTAAATTTGACCATGTCTCACCACTCCTGTCCAAGCTCCACTGACTTCCTGTAATCTCCAGGGTCCACTTTAAATGTGCCTGCCTAACCTTCAAGATCCTACACGGCATCCTTCCTCCTTTTATTCCATTATCCTGTAATTCCTCAAATCCAAATTCCACCAGATCCATCCAGAAACTAAAATTATCCTTCTTTAAAAGGCATATCCCATGTTGGTAAACTAGGGTCTTCCCTCCCCTTCAGAATCACTGAGCTCTGGAATAATCTTACCTCCCCACTTCGTAACTTGAGCTCCCTTCAACTATTCCGTAAGCATCTGAAAACCTGGCTATTCTCTAAAATGTAACTTTTCTTTCCCTCTCTGGTACACTAAGCCCTCTAACCTCTCTTTATACTTACTTCTATAATTCCATTGGAGTTCCTTTCTATCCCAACCCCTGTAAACCGTGCCGAGCTCCACGTTTGTGGAGAAGATGCGGTATATAAACTCAAAGTTTAGTTTAGTTTAAATGGGTCTTTTTTTTTTTTTTAATAATTCTTTATTCGTTTTCAAATTAAACAACAAGTGCACAAAAGAATATATTACAACAAATTATTCCAGAATAGCACTTTGATATCTGCCATATAAACATTTAGTAAAATCAATAAACCCCCCTTACCACCCACCCTTCATCATATTTTCAATAAAAATATACACATATTATATATCATAGTATAACATAATATGTAACATTGTTTCCAACAGGTTATACTTGGAATGGCGCCTTTTGTTTCCTTTGAATTTAGTTCATGTTCCAAGCATCAACATGCCTAGGAGATATAGGGAAAATAAAATGTTAATGGATACCTGGAAAATGTTGAGATATATCAGCAATTTAACACCTATCCCAATTAATAAGTCAACTAATCAATCTTTATGGATAAACTCCAAGATTAAAATAGGCGGAGTCCAAATCCTTTGGAAGAACTGGATTATTGCAGGCATTCTAACTCTAAAGGATGTTATTTCAGATGGTAAACTGATTGAATTTTCACAACTGCAACATAGATTTGGTCTTAGTAAAACACAAAGTTTTAAATGGTTGTAGTTTAAATGAGTCTAAAAAGACTAAATTGTTGAATTTCATCATATGATGCAGGACTTTTGCATACCACTTTAATTCTGTATTCCCTGATGGTTTAGCTATATGCTAAATATATGATTGAGATGAGGTATTCTGTTAGTATGGGAATTGTGTAGGGATTTTACTAATCTGACTTGTTATATACATTAGATAGATTGTGAGCCCACTGGGACATAGTGAAAATGCTTGAAGTGTCTGTATGTAAACCGCTTTGAGTGTGGTTGTAAAAACTACAAAAAGGCAGTATACAAGTCCTAATCCCTTTAGTTTTCCCAGTAGGTGTATTGATGTTCTAATCTAGAGCCTTTTTCAAAATGGTGCCACTGACCCCTAACACCAGTCTTGCAATACTACTGCTGTGGGTTCAAGCTGCCTTATAAGGGCTTTTTTCTTTTATATTCTTAGAAGTGCCATTTTGAGGACCACAGCCAACAGAACAATAACAACTAGGGATTGATCCTGACCCTGTGTCCCATGAACTGAGTTGGGGTTACACAGATGTGCTGACTGGTTACAAGAGAGCTGATATGGGGAAGCCCTGATGTGAAGGGGGTACATACCAATGCAGGGGAGAGGGGCGCTGATGTAGGAGGAGGGCACCAGGGCTAAAGCTGGCTCAGGGCACCACAGTCACTTAAGCCAGCCCTGGTGCAATAAGCCAACTTTTGCATTGGCAGTGGCACACCTCCTGCCCACCCTTGATCCGGTATCTTTCCCTCTACTCCATTCGTGATACATTATCTCCTCTTCTCTCTCAAATCCCCCCCCCCCCCCCCCTTCTTGTTAGTGATAAAAGTTGCCAAAATCCCAGTCCGATATTTCTCTCTCTCTTCTTTCTCATGCCGCTGTACCAGGCCATGGTACGCCCCTACCTGGAATACTGCGTCCAGCACTCATCACCGTACATGAAGAAGGACACAATACTACTCAAAAGGGTCCAGAGAAGAGCAATTAAAATGGTTAAGAGGCTGGAGGAGTTGCCATACAGTGAGAGATTAGAGAAACTGGGCCTCTTCTCCCTTGAAAAGAGGAGATTGAGAGGGGACATGATCAAAACATTCAAGATAATGAAGGGAATAGACTTAGTAGATAAAGACAGGTTGTTCCCCCTCTCAAAGGTAGAGAGAACGAGAGGGCACTCTCTAAAGTTAAAAGAGATAGATTCCGTACAAACGTAAGGAAGTTCTTCTTCATCCAGAGTGGTAGAAAACTGGATCGCTCTTCTGGAGGCTGTTAAAGGGGAAAACACCCTCCAGGGATTCAAGACAAAGTTAGACAAGTTCCTGAAGAACCAGAATGTACGCAGGTAAGGCTAGTCTCAATTAGGGCACTGGTCTTTGACCTAAGGACCACCGCGGGAGTGGACTGCTGGGCACGATGGACCACTGGTCTGACCCAGCAGTGGCAATTCTTATGTTCTTATGTAGTCCAGTATCTCCTTTCTCTCTTTCTCTAATCCTTCTCCCTGGCCCACCTTCAAATTCCCAGAGTACAACAGCAGAAGCTGTGATTTATATGTGCTAACCGTGCCCAGCCTGGAGCCTTCCTTCTGCCATATCCCACCCTATCATGTTTCATCAGAGGGATGGTTGCTTGAAGGAAGCTGCCCGAATCCCTATGGTGGGCTGTCTCTGGCAGTGTTCAAGGACCCGTTAAAAGTCCACCTCTTTGAGCGTGCTTTCAACTCTAACTCCTTTCACCTTGGTTTCTGCATACTCAACCCTATATGTCGTGTCTGTCTGTCCAAGCGCTGGGTATGCCTTTCAGCGCTACATAAGTGATAAGTAGTAGCAGTAATAGAGTGCAGTCACTGTGTGTGTATCACTCCCACTGCCAGTACCCACTAGGAGTCTAAAAGTAGATTTGAAGGGAGGAGGTTGAGAGGGAAGATACAAGACTTTGGGTGGGGTAGGGGTGATGGAAGAGAGGAGGAGTGATGACAGACCAGGATTTTGACACCCTCTATCAGCAGTGCCCTCAGTCAGTGCCTCACCTGGTCCATAGACTGAACTGGCCCTGGAAATACATATATCGAAGGAAGAAAGTCAAGGAGCCGCCACTGGCTTCAAAGCCTTACAATGAAAAGCACTGTGTTAAAGTGATAAAAGATGACAAAGAAAGACTAATTATTTCTGATGGCAAGTTCAAAAACTGAACTGTCTATTAAATCCTTTTGTGAGTATCCAAAGTGTTTGATCATAAAAATGGATTACAATGACAGAAAGACTATATGCCATGGGTTTTAGGATCTCCACAGAACATTCAGCTCCTCTTCCTAAACCTCCTACAGTTCTAAAAATAGGTTTGTTTGTGCTAAAGGATGGACAGACACTGCTTGTTTTAACCTTTTCTGTTTACTTTTCTTTAATTATTGTAGTTCACCTTTCTCCCACTATGTTTTCAGTACGTCTGTTATTGTCTCTGTCTGTGTATGTACAGCGTTTGTTTAATAAACTATATGTATTCCCCATATTTTTATTGCTCATCGCCTAGAAGTTTCGATAAGCGATTAATCAAATTCTTTAATAAACTTGAAACTTAATAGGCGCTCTTGCTCTAACAAAATATGCTGTAACAACAACAACAAAAGAGAACATAACCCCTTGAGTTCATAGCTATTAAGACAGAAAATGGGTAATAATCTAGAAGTCGTCTGTCATTTCTGAAATCTAAGATTAAACCTGCAAAGTAGTTTGAAGGAGCTGAACCCCTGTTTTCATTGTATTCTCAACTAACTCTATTAAGGGGTGCTCAAGCACACTAAAACAACATAAGAAGGTGCCTCACCAGAGTTTAAATCCCGTCCAGGATTGAATGCTCGACTACTGACAGTTGTAGACAGTCTGTCACAGCTGATGGTCTTGGAAACATTAGTGTTGAAGTTTCCATCAAATCTGAAAAAAAAAATAAAAAAATTCAAATACAAAGCTAGTAAAATATTTAGGAAGGCTCAAGATGGACAGAACAAGTAATCTGACATGCCAAAACCACTAAATTAACAGGATCACATTGTTCAGCATGCCATTGTTAAAGTGCAGAATTTGCTTTACAGGGGTTTTGATCAAGTGGCAGATATTGTCAGATAGGCTGGCAAGTCATTGGTCAATGCTGTTATGTAAGAAATTACAATGATTTTAACATTTAACCTGTAAATGATTTTAACATTTAACCTGTAAAGTCATAAACCATGGTGTACAAGTGGGTAGAAGGGATTTTGGGAGGGAGGTTTTATTCTATGCAAGGCATATTTGTACTATCTGTTGAAAGCTCAGAGTGGAAATAGACTTGGACTTAGAAAAAAGCTTTTCTTCTATTTTGCTTATTACAGACTATTTCTACAATGGTATTTTCAAACAAATAAAATCACATAGAAAATAAAGATATAAAAGGTGCTACCAAAATTGCCTTATTCTCTAAGAGAGAGAGGAAGTGATTATAGTGCTTAGTAGTTGGCACTGATGGGCAGACAAGATAGGCCATATAGTTTTTCTCTAATGTCATTTTCTGTATTTCTATCATGACCTCTTTCATATTGTCCTTGGCTCATTTAGACAATCAGATTAACAGTAATGCTTCATGTCTAAAGCCATTAAAGTTGTACGGTTGGGATTAGGAAAGCCTAACTGTGATAGATGGGTGACACCAGGAAATACTTCTTCACTGAAAGGGTGGTTGATCGCTGGAATAGTCTTCCACTACAGGTAATTGAGGCCAACAGCGTGCCTGATTTTAAGACAAAATGGGATCATCACGTGGGATCTCTTCACAGAGAAAGGTAGGGGAGGGCAGACTGGATGGGCCGTGGCCCTTATCTGCCGTCTGTTTCTATGTTTCTATGTTAAAAGCAATTAAAGCTAAAAAGAAAGAGGAGGCACTATTCAGCTGGGCACTGTCTGTCACCCACTTTCTCACTCCTCTGTGGACCTCCCAGTTATATACTCCTCTTAAGAACTAGAAATTGATCAGCACTTGGGCACTACCTCCTGCCTCTTTAAAAATTAGCACTCAACAGTCCATGCTCCTAGTTTTCAATCTTTTTCCCATAAAGGCCATATTTTGGTAGCAGCTTTGCTCTGCTACTCTCTCATTAAGATGATCAGAATCATGTCTCCTCAATGATCTAACCTTCCTCTTTGATGATATTCTGTGTCTCGGGGACAGCTGTGGACCAGACTTTCTCCTTCTCCTTTAGTCCCTTGAAGGAGCTGATGTTCCTATGGGCCCTGAAGTGGGATAGCTCGCTTACATACTTATTTCTGTGGCCTCCTCTAGGTGATGGAGGAAAGGTTCCTCCCTTGACTCAGAGCTTTATATTTCCCTCCAAAAGTTTAAGCTTCAATTATATTTAGGCAATGTCTCAGAATAGAACACGTCTAATTCAGATTGGATAGGCATCTTTCTGGAGCAGGTGCCCAGAAGCTTAACCCAGTAAAGACCACAGTGTGTTGGATTTATGGAATACTTTTCCCCCTTATACAAAATATTAGATTTTTTTTTTTTTTTTTAATCGATCATACCCCTGGTTACTTCATTTCGTTATCTTGGTGTTATGTTTGATTCTTCTTTAGCCTTCGATAAGCAGGTGTCACAAGTTCTTAATAAGGGATATTACTGGTTAAGACATATTCAATCAGTTAGTTTTTGTAGTAATGTTTTGAAACAGGGATAATATTAGCACACTGATATTAATGAGGCCCTGTGTAAAAAGTATGAATCATTCCTCACTCCCTCTCTCCCCCTTATCTGTCACACATTAACCCTTATCTTATCTAAGCTGTCCTTATTTGGAAAGGACATCAGCTGACAGGCATTGCATTGCATTGCATACATGCAAAGACTCAGATTCTGTCCACGTGTTAATCAGGCCCTTGTCTAAGTGCTGAGTTGGAGGATGATCACGAGGTAAAAGCACGAGGTAAAGGGAGGGTGATCACGAGGTAAAAGCATGTACCTTTTTTTGTATCCACCAATGTAAAAGCATGTACCTTTGTACCCACCAATCATTAGGTGTGTTACTATGATGTCATTAGCTTAGAAGCATAATAAAAGGGACTCAGAGCTAGCCCCGGGCAGTGCTTCCATCCTGACTCTAAGACTGCGTGTGTGTGTTTACTGGGTTCCATTCCTACAAGTTTTTTGGGGGGGATTTTCAATCTTTGCATACTCTCTTACATACGTTAATTATTTCTAGGATTGATTATTGTAATTTAGCATACTTTGGTACTTCTGTTTGCTTACATCATCTTCAAACACTGCAGAATTCTGCAGCTAGATTTCTTTGCAAGGCCAAATTGTATGATCATATTTCTCCGTTGTTAATTCAATTACATTGGCTTCCAGTGCAGTATAGGTGTTTCTTTAAAATATTATGTCTCACCTTTAAGGCCTTACATGTAGGACAACCATCTTGCTTTGATCACTATACCTTATACACCGTCACAGTCATAACATTCTTTAGATTTTAATCAACTAGTTCTTCCATCATCTATATTAACTCATTATGAATCCACTCGTAATGCTGCTTATTATTTCCTTTCTCTGTTTCTTTGGAATAATTTTCCATCACATATGAGGTCTATTCAAAAAGTTCCAGGACAGTTTGAATTGTGTGCCAATGGGAAGTTCTTTTGGACACGATAGGCAGTGTTGAGTAGCTTGAATTCTCATGAGTAACCTCCTTTTTTCTGTTTGTTGATATCTGTTTTCGTCTTCAAGCTACAGCAGTTTTTGTGAAAGTGTGTTTTCGTGATTGGCTATTTTTCATCATGTGCAACTTCAATGAGCAGTGCTACAGCATGAAGTTCTGTTTTAAATTGTATAAAACCACTACCGAAATGTATGAAATGTTGAAAGGGGCTTATGGGGAACATGTCATAATTCATGGAAGGTGTTTTGAATGTGTCAAAATTCATAAATGTTGTGCAAAAATGCAATGACAGTTCTTCCCCAGCCACCTTACTCTCCTGACTTGGCCCCTGCTGACTTCTTCTTGTTTCCTAAACTTAAATCCACACTGAAAGGAAAGCAATGCAACACCATTGAAGACATAAAGCAAAATTTGACACAGCAACTTTTGGCGATTCCTGAAGATGTATTTAAGGACTGTTTCCAGAAGTGGAAACAACATTAAGAAAAGTGTATAGGACCAAATGGAATAAGTTGTTAGATTGTTTAATACATTTTTATAAACCCTGTCCTGGAAATTTTTGAACAGACCTCGTATACATGAAGAAGGAAAAATTATGTTCAGGAGGAGGAAGGGATAAAGTGGATTCCAATGGACTGTCCCCTCCATCCATAGGGGCCACTCTGCGACGTTTAGCTGCTTGCAAACCCTGCTGAGATTGGGTAACCGGAACTTGAGGAAAAGCAGCTAAATTAACTTCCCCCTGAAGTGCAGTCTGAGCACTCTGCAATAGAAATGATTTATGCAAAATCATCACAAATTCGGGGGAAAACGGCAAATGCTATGTCTGAGGATTCACAGCAGTCAAATTCTGAGCCATGTCAGCTGGCTGAAGTGCTGCCACAAGAGCCGACTTCTGCCCTGCAGATATGCCTGACCTCTGTCCTGCTGCTACAGCCGACTCCTGCTCTGCCGCTAAATCCGACACCTCGCAGAGAAGAGAAACCGCCGTCGGCAACGAAAGCCCATTATCCATCAGCTGAATGCTTTGAACCGACGACGACGAGGCCGTAGCCGCTGACAGAGCCGGGGAACTCGCGTCTTTCGGGCGGGAAAGTGCAAACTGAACCGGCACCATATTTATATCTTCCCCTGAAGCGTCCGCACACCCTATCTAGCACAAACCTGACGGTGTTTGCCGCTTCCCACAGCAGGAACACTCTGCCCCTAACCCCATCGAATATTGAGGGAGAAGTGTAAACAAGATGAAGATTATGAACACAGAAAACGAAGATTTTGAGCTTAGTGACAGAAGTTGTAAAGGATTTCAATGTCCTGTGCTCTTTTGTAAACAAAGAAGCAACTAGCAGGGAGGAAATACTCCACAGAATAGCACTTGGTTGCTCTTCAATGAAGGCTCTCAACAAAGTATTCAAAGGCAAAGAGGTAACACCAAACGAAGATCAGACTTGTCCATGCACTCATTTTCTCAGAGGTCAGTTACGGATGCAAAAGCTGGACACTATGGAACCAAGACAAAAAGAAGATTGACTCATTTGAGCTTTGGTTCTGGAAAAGGATTTTAGGCGTGCCGTGGACTGCCAAAAGAACTAACAAATAGATTCTGGAAGAGATCACTTGAAGCCCAAATGATGAAGTTACAACTGTCTTATTTTGGTCACACTGTCAGAAGAGAGATCACTGGAGAAGGACATCAGGTTTGGGAAAATCGAAGGAACCAGGAGAAGAGGGCGACCTGCGACCAGATGGCTGGACACGTTGAAAACAACCATAGGGATGACACTAGAGGACCTTTCTGGACTAGCACAAAACCAATTTATTTTTAGATCTGCAATTCATCAAGTTGCTAGGACTCGAGCATGAGTCAATGGCACCTAACAACAATAGGAATAGCATCAGTCCATTTAAATCACTAAACTGATTCATACTATTCATATAAAAGTTGGGCAGGTTTTGGATGAGCTGAAAAATTATTGGTTTAGTGGTGATATTTAGCCACTAAATGGACTGTATCAGCGCAGCCAACACACTACCAACATCTATAGTCAGAGCCATTAATTTATGGATAGTGCCACTGAAAATTCAGATTAAGTTCAACATCAGTCCATGAATTTAACTTCATTGGTGATCATGTCAGCTTTGTATTGACCACATTTCTATAACTGCATTTCCAAATGAAATAAGCAAAATCTATAAAAACATGGCTTACTGAGCCACACAATTTATCATGAATACAGAAGTGGTTAAACAATTTACTAGACACTGCAACATAATCCAGTGGTTAGAGTGCAGTGGTCTGAGATCCTGGGTTTAATTCCTGTTGCAGCTTATTGTGACTCTGGGCAAGTCACTTAAACCTCCATTGTCTCAGGTACAAAATAAAATACCTATACTGCATATTATATGTAAACTGCTTTGATTCCAAAATAATTACATACCTCCAGATTTCTGCTACTTTTGGTCTAAGGCAGATAGAAAATAGAAACATAGAAAGATGACGGCAGAAAAGGGCTACAGCCCACCAAGTCTGCCCACTCTACTGACCCACCCCATTAAGTCTGAGTGCTGCTCGACCCACGTAGGGATCCCACGTGGATGTCCCATTTATTCTTAAAGTCGAGCACGCTGGTGGCCTTGATCACCTGCACTGGAAGTTTGTTCCAATGATCTACCACCCTTTCTGTGAAGAAATACTTCCTGGTGTCACCACTACATTTCCCTCCTCTGAGTTTGAGCGGGTGCCCCCTTGTGACTGAAGGTCCCTTAGGAAAGAATGTCGTTTTCCACCTCGACACGACCTGTGATGTACTTGAATGTCTCAATCATGTCACTCCTCTCCCTGCGCTCCTCTAGAGAGTACAGCTGCAACTTGTCCAGTCTTTCCTCGTATGAGAGACCCTTGAGTCCAGAGATCATCCTAGTGACCATTCGCTGGACTGACTCAGCTCGAAGCACATCTTTACGGTAATGAGGCCTCCAGAATTGCACACAGTACTCCAGATGAGGTCTCACCATGGTTCTGTACAGTGGCATTATGACCTCAGGTTTACGGCTGACGAAGCTTCTATTGATACATCCCATCATTCGCCTTGCCTTGGATGAGGCCTTCTCTACTTGTCTGGCAGCCTTCATGTCTGCACTGATGATTACTCCCAAGTCCCTTTCTTCTGAGGTCCTAGCTAGTGTTTCTCCATTCAAGGTGTATGTTCTGCATGGATTTCTGCTGCCGAGATGCATCACCTTACACTTCTTAGCGTTGAAGCCCAGCTGCCATGTCGAGGACCAGTTTTCCAACTTGATCAGATCCTGCGTCATACCATCCGTGAGATCGCTTTCACCTACTATATTACACAGTTTGGCGGCATCGGCAAACAGCGCTACTTTTCCCTGAAGCCCTCGGGTCAAGTCCCTTATGAATATGTTAAAAAGGGATGGTCCCAGGACTGAGCCTTGCGGCACTCCGCTAGTCACCTCTGATGTCTTAGAGAGGGTGCCATTGACCACTACCCTCTGAAGTCTTCCACTCAGCCAATCATTGACCCATGCAATTAGTTTCTCACCTAACCCCATCGATTTCATCTTGTTTAATAGTCTACGGTGTGGGACACTATCAAACGCTTTACTGAAATCCAAGTACACTATGTCCAGAGACTCTCCCGAGTCAAGCTTTCCTGTCACCCAGTCAAAGAAGCTGATAAGATTGGATTGGCATGACCTGCCCCTAGTGAATCCATGTTGACAGGGATCCCTCAGATTCCCCTCATCCAATATCGTGTCTAATTTCCCTTTTAAGTAGAGTTTCCATGAGTTTACACACTATTGATGTGAGACTTACTGGTCTGTAATTCGCAGCCTCCGCTCTGCAGCCCTTTTTGTGCAGAGGAACAACGTTGGCAGTTTTCCAGTCCAGGGGGACTCTTCCCGTACTTAGGGAGAGATTGAAGAGCATGGCTAACGGTTCCACCAAAACATCGCATAGCTCTCTGAGCACTCTTGGGTACAAATTGTCCGGTCCCATGGCTTTGATCACCTTGAGTCTTGACAGTTCTCTGTAAACATCAGCTGGTGTGAACTCAAACTTCTGAAATGGGTCTTCCATGCTTTGCTTTGCTTCCAGCCGAGGCCCGTGCCCTGGTGCCTCGCAGGTAAAGACTGAACAGAAGTAATCATTCAGTAGTTTGGCTTTATCGGAATCTGTTTCCACATAACTCCCGTCTGGCGTTCTAAGTCGTACTATCCCGTTTGCGTTCTTTTTTCCTGTCGCTAATGTACCTGAAGAAGGATTTGTCCCCTTTCTTGATGTTCTTCGCTAGAGTTTCTTCCATACGAAGTTTGGCCTCCCTGACTGCTGTTTTGACAACTGCAGACTTTGTCCTGTATTCAATGTTTGCTTCTTTCTCCCCCATGCGTTTGTATGAGAGAAATGCTCTTTTCTTCTCCTTGACTAGGTATGATACCTCATCTGTGAACCATTGGGGTTTCCTTTTTCTTTGTTGTTTGGTTACCGATTTTATGTAGCGGATAGTTGCCTCATGAAGGATTGATTTCAAGGTTGACCACATAGCTTCCACATTATCAGTTACTTCTTGAACCTGCAGCGTCTGGTAGACGAAATCTCCCATGCGTGCGAAGTCAGTGCCCCTGAAATTGAGTACCCTTGTTTTTGTTTGTGATCTAGGGAAGCCTTTCTTGAGGTTAAACCATACCATGTTATGGTCACTGGTGGCTAGCGTCTCTCCCACCGAGACCTCCGAGATGCTTTCCCCGTTCGTAAGTATCAGGTCCAGGATGGCCTGGGCCCTAGTGGGCTCTAGTACCATTTGTTTGAGCCGTACTCCCTTCATGGACGTTAATATCCTCCTGCTAACACAAGTTGTCGCTGATAGTGTGTTCCAGTCTACATCAGGCATGTTGAAGTCTCCTAATAGAACAGCCTCTCCCCGTAAGGTGATATTCTCAATGTCTTCAATTAATTCTGCGTCCTTTTCCTCCGATTGTCTCGGAGGTCTGTATACCACACCAAGGTACAGGCATTTTTCTCCGCCTCTGGCCAGGTTTACCCAGATGGATTCCCCAGTATACTTTACATCCGTGATCCTGGTTGTCTTAATGTTCTCTTTGATATAAAGTGCTACCCCACCTCCTAACTTACCCTCTCTGCCTTGTCGAATCATGTTGTATCCTGGAATAGTTATATCCCACCCATGAGAGTCTGTGAACCAAGTTTCGGATATTGCTACTACATATGTCAATAAAGCACAGTTACTTACCATAACAGGTGTTATCCAGGGACAGCGGGCAGCTATTCTCACATGTGGGTAATGTCATCCACGGAGCCCCGATGCGGACAGTCTTGCAAGCAGACTTGCTTGAAGAAACTCAGAAGTTTCGAGTCTGCCACACCGCGCATGTGCGAGTGCCTTCCCGCCCAGCACAAGGCGTGTCTCCTCAGTTCAGATAGCTACCAGAAAAGCCAACCAGGGGAGGTGGGTGGGTTGTGAGAATAGCTGCCTGCTCTCCCTGGATAACACCTGTTACGGTAAGTAACTGTGCTTTATCCCAGGATAAGCAGGCAGCCTATTCTCTCACATGTGGGTGACCTCCTAGCCAACCAGAATGGGATGGTGGGAGTATTGGCAATTCAGGAGAATAAATTCTGTAACACTGCCTGGCCAAAATGGCCATCCCATCTGGAGAAAACATCCAGATAATAATGAGAGGTGAAAGTATGAACCAAGGACCAGGTGGCAGATTTGCAAATTTGGGAGTGGATCTGAGGAAAGCTACTGAAGCCGCCATGGCTCTGACTTTGTGGGCTGTGACTTGACTCTGTAGATGCAATCCAGCCTGGGCATAGCAGAAAGAGATACAAGCAGCCATCAAGTTGGAGATGGTTCACTTAGAAATTGGGTGTCCCAACTTGTTTGGATCGAAGGATACAAAAAGTTGAGGAGCAGATCTGTGTGGTTTGGTGCGTTCTAAGTAGAAGGCCAAAGCACGCTTACAGTCCAGGGTATGAAGAGTTGATTCTCCAGGATGAGAATGAGGCCTTGGAAAAAACACTGGAAGTACAATGGATTGATTGAGATGAAATTCTGAAACCACTTTAGGTAAGAATTTAGGATGAGTATGGAGGACCACCTTGTCATGATGGAAAACTGTGAAAGGTGGATCAGCAACTAACGCTTGCAGCTCACTGACTCTTCAAGCAGATGTGAGAGCAATGAGAAACACCACTTTCCAAGTGAGATATTTCAGATGAGCCGTAGTCATTGGTTCATATGGAGGCTTCATCAACTGAGCAGGAACAACATTGAGATCCCAAACCACTGGAGGAGGTTTGACATTGAAAAGTCCTTTCATAAATCTGTAAACCACAGAATGAGCAGAAAGGAGTTACCCTTCGATAGGCTGATGGAAAGCAACAATTGCACTAAGCTCGAATGGATGTAGACTAGGCCAGAGGCAGATAAGTGCAGAAGATAATCTAAGATGGAAGACAAGGAGGTATCTCAAGGCTCCTTATTGTGAGAGATGCACCATGTAGAAAATCTAGTCCATTTTTGGTGATAACATTGTCTAGTGGCAGGTTTTCTGAAAGCCTCTAAAATGTCCCGAACAGGTTGAGAAAACTGAAGAGGAGTTATGCTGAGAGGTACCAAGCTGTCAAGTGTAGAGGCTGCAGGTTGGGATGAAGTAGAGATCCTTGACTCTGTGTAAGCAGCGATGGAAAAACTGGTAGAAGGTATGGCTTCCTGCTGCTGAGTTGAAGAAGAAAGGGGAACCAGAGGAGCTATTAGAATCATGGTGGCATGATTGGTCTTGAGCTTGACAAGAGTCTTGAGAATGAGAGGGAATGGAGGGAACGCATACAGGAAGAGATTCGTCCATTCCAGAAAGAAAGCATCTGCCTCGAGGTGATGAGGAGAGTATATCCTGGAGCAGAACTGAGGTAATTTGTGGTTGTGGGGAGATGCAAAGAAATCTATCTGAGGAGTTCATTCATGAAGTTGCAGAAACATAGAAACATAGAAAATGACGGCAGAAAAGGGCCACGGCCCATCTAGTCTGCCCACACTAATGGCCCACCCCCTAACTACCTCCATGAAGAGATCCCACATGCCAATCCCATCTTTTCTTAAAATCTGGCACGCTGCTGGCCTCAATTACCTGTTGTGGAAGATTATTCCAGCGGTCAACCACCCTTTCGGTGAAGAAATATTTTCTGGTGTCGCCATGAAATTTCCCACCCCTGATTTTCAACGGATGCCCTCTTGTTGCCGTGGGTCCTTTAAGGAAAAAGAGATCCTCTTTCACCTCGATAGACAGTTTTTCCATCAGACAGTTTTTCTCTCCTTGAATGTAGACAGCTTTCAGGAAGGTGTTGTGATAGATCGCCCAATCCATTCATGAGTGTCCATTCATGAGGTTGCAGAAGACGACTCAACTTATCCGCCAGACAGTTTTTCTCTCTTTGAATGTAGACAGCTTTCAGGAAGGTGTTGTGATAGATCGCCCAGTCCCATACCTTTAGAGCTTCCTGATAAAGAGGGAGAGATCCTGTTCCTCCCTGCTTGTTGACGTAGTACATGGCTACTTGATTGTCGGTCCGAATAAGGACTACCTGGTCGTGAAGAAGATACTGAAAAGCTTTGAGAGCATTGAAGATCACTCTGAGTTCCAACAGATTGATATGAGTCTGAAGATCCATGCTGAACCAGTGGCCTTGAGTACGGAGACCGTCAAGATGAGCCCCCCAAGCATAGGTCGAGGAATCTGTTGTGAGGACCTTCTGATGAGGGAGTGTCTGAAACAGTGAACCTCTGGAGAAACTGGAAGAGAGACTGTCTCAACAAAGGAGTGACTGTAATGTGTTGAGAGGGTGGATCGCAAGCCTGCGTCCATTGAGATGCCAGTGTCCACTGAGGAATTCTGAGCTGAAGTCTGGCAAAAAGTCATGTGAACGGTGGAGGCCATGAGACCCAGTAGTACCATCATGTGTCTCGCTGAGAGTGAAGAAAGGGAAGACACTTTGTGGTAAAGCTGAAGGAGAGCATCCAAACGCTGCTGAGGAAGAAATGCTCTGAGTTGGATAGTATCCAGAACAGCTCCGATGAACTGCAGATTCTGAGAGGGCTGAAAGTGAGATTTTGGAAAGTTGATTTTGAATCCCAAGCTTTGTAAGAACTACGGAGTCCGTTGGGTCGCTACAATAACCCCCTGAGATGTTGAATCCTTGATAAGCCAGTCATCCAGGTAGGGGAATACCTGAAGACCATGGTTCCGCAGAGCTGCTGCCACTACCACTAGGCACTTGGTGAAAAATCTGGGAGATGATGCCAGGCCGAAAGGTAGCACTCTGTACTGAAAATGCAGATTCCCCACCCGAAATCTGAGGTACTGATAGGAGGCCAGATAAATGGGAATGCGAGTGTAAGCCTCCTTGAGATCTAGAGAACATCGTTCTGATCTAGAAGGAGATAAAGGAAAATTTTTCTTTGAGCAAAAATTTGTTGAGAGCTCTGAGATTCAGTATGGGCTGCAGATCGCCCGTCTTCTTCAGAACTAGGAAGTAACGGGAGTAAAAACCCCTGCTCTGCTGTTCCAAGGGAACTTCCTCGATGGCATGGAGACGAAGCAGAGCTTGAGCTTCCTGAAAAAGAAGAGCGGTCTGGGAAGGATTGGAAGGATACTCTCTTGGAGGAAGCTCTGGTGGAATCTGAGTGATATGAAGAGAGTATCCTTCCCTGATTATTGACAACACCAGATATCAGATGTAATGGTCTCCTATCAATAGTAAAAATGATTGAGACGACCTCCAATGGGAAGGGGAAAGGACAGAGGCAGAACGATGGAGGTTATGCTCTGTTTGAGACAGTCAAAAAGGCTGAGAAGCCTTTGGTGCAGCAGAAGACTGTGGTTTCTGTTGCTTCTGCTGTTGTTGCAGTTTCTAGGAAGGTGCTCGAGTGTAAGGAGCTACCCTCCGAGGATAACACCTCTGATAGGATGGAAGAGGTCGAGAAGGCTTGAAAGGAGCTGGCTTAGGCTTTGGTCTGACAATGGAAGCAAAAGATTTCTCATGCTCAGACAACTTCTTGATGGCGGCCTCTATGAATTCATCAAAGTGGTTATTGTCTTCACAAGGAATATTGGCCAGACGATCCTGAATGTTAGGATCCATATCAATGGTGCAAAGCCAGGCAAGGCAGCGTATCGCTACAGAGAAAGCAGTGACCCTCGAGGAAAGTTCAAAGGCATCATAAGATGACTGAAGAAGGTGTAACCTGAGTTGTGCTAAAGTAGCAATGACTTACTGGAACTCTAAAAGCCTGTGTTGACCGAACTCTTATGGATCAGGAAAAACACGCCCAACATTAGCATGGGACTCCACTCTACTAACGGCAACAGATCAAGTACGCAGCGTAGGAGTAACCTTAGACGGACACCTAATCCTATCCGCTCACATATCCCAAGTAGTCTCCACCTCCTTCTACTATCTCCGCCAACTGAGAAGAATCAAACCCTACATCTCCACACCTGACCTGGCCCAACTCCTCTACGCATATGTCCTCTCCAGAATGGATTACTGCAACTCCCTATTTAACGGACTAACCAAAAATAATCTTAAGCGCCTCCAATGGGTCCAAAATACATCTATCCGCCTCCTACACAGCCTCAACTACCATGATCCCATCTCCCCAGCACTCCGCGCTGAACACTGGCTCCCAATTAGCCAGCGCTGTGCATTCAAGGCCCTGGCAATAGCGCATAAAAGAATTTATACCACCACTCCTTCCTACATAAATTCCAAGCTACCCATCTACATCCCCACCCGCACTCTCCGCTCAAAATCGGAGATACGCCTATGCATTCCCCCCGGAAGGTCCCTCCTCTCAGAAACCGCCCGCAAACGCTCCTATAGCCACCTCATTCCTCAACTCTGGAACCAACTCCCCCCTCAACTCAGACTACAGAACTCATTAATGACATTCCGGAAAATGGTAAAGACCCTCCTCTACAACTAAATGTCACCCTCAGTCTACACTCCTCCCCCTTAAGCCCCACCTCTACTCTTCTCTCTCCTTTCTATCTTCTCCCTAAATTTCTGTATAGTCCTCTCTCAGCCTGTACTTAAATAACTTGTATTTAAACTCAAATAACTTGTATTTAAACTAAACTACTTATATTTAAAATACTGCTCTTAATTTGCTGTATAGTCCCTGTATTTAAACTGCTGACAGTCTTGTATGTCCAATTACACTCCATTGTGAATGTTTACTTGTAGACTGTTCTGAGCTACTGGGAGGATGGGATAAAAATCTAAATAAATAAAATAAATAATAAATTAATAAATAATAAATAAAATACTTGAAATAAGTAGTAAAGATAAAATTATAATTTAAAACCCTGGAGGCCATCATGGTCCTGCCCTCTCTGCCAGGAGGTACAGTAGCATAGCATACCTCCTGGCAGAGAGGGCAGGACCATGGACAAGTTTGGCTGTCATCTTTATCAAAATTCGATGATGGCCTCCAGGGTTTTAAATTATAATTTTATCTTTACTACTTATTTCAAGTATTTTATTGATATACTCCATGGTTTTTCTAAAGACCTTGATCAACACAGGCTTTTAGAGTTCCAGCAAGTCATTGCTACTTTAGCACAACTCAGGTAGATGACAGCCAAACTTGTCCATGGTCCTGCTCTCTCTGCCAGGAGGTACGGTAGCATAGACCCTGGAAGGATGATTTCTCTTTAAGGAAGATTCCATAAGAAGGGACTGATGAGATAGTTGGGAGTTCTCAAAGCCCTTGCAATGTACAATTCTATACCTCGATTCCAACTTGCCTGGAACAATAGGGATGGCATAAGGAGTCTCCAGGTTTCGTTTGAGAAAGAAGCCTGTTAAAAAAGGGAGTTTGAGAGACTCCGCAGGAGGCCGAGGCATACTCATTTCCTCTAAATACTCCTTAGAGTATTTAGAACCAGTGTTCAATTTAACATCTAGGTCCTCAGTCATTTGACGGAGGAAGGAGGAAAAGGACAATTGATCCACAAGAGGATGGCCTTGAGAGGGACTCGATGACTTCGAGCCGCCTCAAGTGGAAAATGAAGGTGAAGCCTCCCTGGAGTATCGATAGTCCAGTGAATAAGCAGACTGAGACGAGGCACTGGGAGAAGCGGAGCCATCAGGTTCTGCTATTGGTGTTCTGGATCGAGGAGTTGGAGACCTCGAAGAGCTGGGAGGCCTGGATGAGGAAGGCTTCTCTCTGGAGGAGGACCTGCGCCTCGATGAGTGCCTCGATGAGGGCCTCGACCGGTGATGAGAGTGGTGCTTGGAAGCAGGTCTCATGCGAGGTCGAGGAGACTTCGCCCTATGCCTCGAAACGGGCAATGCCTTATGTGAGGATATAGGGCTGGAAGCTGTAGATCGAAATACCATATTCAGTTGTTTGGATCGAGGAATCTCGAAGCACTCCCAAAGACTCGGCTCCTTGTATGAAGTGTGATGATTCCAAACAAGACACTTGCAAAGACTCGACTCCTTGCACAGAGTGTGAGGATTCCAAACGAGACACTTGCAAAGACTCGACCCCTTGCATAGAGTGTGTAGATTCAGCTCGAGGCACAGGCAAGGACTCAACCTCTTGTGAAGACTGCTGAGTGCCCAGACTGGACTGCAGGAAGCAGAGTCAAGGCAGGTCTATTATTTGGTCAGTAACTGAACAAATTCCCGCTCTAAAATGATCTGGATGGTAGCCTGCAATTGTGGATCTGAGTCTGAAACTGGACCACTTGCTGAGGCTAAAGGCTCTGAGGACAAAGAGGAAGAATGCTTCGACTTGGAGGAATGATGTTTGGGTAGCTTGAGGACCACTGCTGGAACTGTCTGCTGAGGTATCTGACCTGAGGGAAGCTCAGGTGGAGATTTGGCAGATATACTCGAAGTTGAGGATGTTCCAAACGAGGAAGGTCTGATGAGAGTCAAGGTCGAAGTCGTGGAAGCAGGAGGACACCCCATAGCAGGCCTGACCGAATCGGAGGTTGAGGGTGTAGCAGGGGTTTCCATACTGAAAATCTTCTCCATTTGAACTCAACGACGTTTGAGGGCTCAAGGTTGAAGGGTAGCACAGTGAACGCACGACTCCCGGCAATGGTCAAGCCCCAGATACTGAAGGCATCAGCAGTGTGGGTCAGTGAGGGAGATCACATGCTGGCACTGGCTACACTTCTTGAAGCCCATGACTGGCCGGGGCATAGAAGGAAAGATAGCCGCCGCATCAGTCAAAACTCGCAGGTTGAGGGCATGCGACAAGCCCCGCCAGTCACTCAATGAAAAAATTTAACTTTTTTTTTTTTAATGACCGAAAGAAAAGCACAGCAACACTGTAATAAGTAAAATAAAACACAAGCTGCGGTGAGAGAAGGCACGAAGCAAACTAAGTTCAGCGCAGAGCATCAAAGATGGACTTTTCGGCTCTGTGGAAAACTGAGAACTGAGGAGACGTGTCCTGTCCTGGGCGGGAAGGCACTCACGCATGCGCTGTGCGGCAGACTTGAAATTTCTGAGTTTCTTCAAGCAAGTCTGCTTGCGAGGCTGTCTGCACCCAGGCTTCATGGATGACATCACCCACATGTGACAATAGGCTGCCTGCTTGTCCTAGGATAATGAAAGTAATTTCACAGTCCTCTAGAATCATTTTCCCTTGGAAAAATCATATTTGGCTGCAACTGGCTCTCCTCACCAACTTTCATGAGATCAAAAGGCAGCTGATATTCAGTTTCAAGAGAAACTATTTTTTTAAGGCAAAAAATTCATGCCTTGTGAATCCACTATAATGAACTGATCGAAATTGCATCCCAAGGGGAAAAACAGAGCTGTGACTCCCACTTTGATCTCCTCCCTCATGGGGAAATTCACTCCCTGCCTGGCTTGCAAGATGTTCATTTGATTGACATTTGCTATGATGTGCAAACTGCTTTCAACTTCAGACATTTAATTCCCATCAGGCTGCAGTCATTTTTATTCTCCTTCAATAGGATTTACAAGCTGGAGATCAGCAAATGTATGAGATAAAATACATTTGCAGACACTTTGAATCATACATGAAAACCATGTTTGACTGAATTCCAATTCAGTTTCATTTGGCCTCAATTCTGTATAATCAGTATCTTCAGAATAGATTTAGTTTAAAAAAATGACATAAATAAGCAAAATATATTGAGGTAACAACTGCACCTCCATTGAGAATATCCAAAATAGATTTGTAAAATGAGAAAATAAAATAGGAATGTGCATTTGTTTTTGGACAAATGGTAAAACATGATGAATAAGGGCTGATCTGTTTATATAGTATCTATACTGTTTATATAGTATCCATACTGAAAATCTTCTCCACTTGAACTCAACAACGTTTGAGGGCTCGAGGTTGAAGGGTAGCACAGCGAACGCACGACTCCCGGCAATGGTCAAGTCCCAGACACTGAAGGCACCAGCAGTGTGGGTCAGTGAGGGAGATCACATGGTGGCACTGGCTACACTTCTTGAAGCCCGTGACTGGCCGGGGCATAGAAGGAAAGATAGCCGCCGCATCAGTCAAAACTCGCAGGCTGAGGGCATGCGACAAGCCCCACCAGTCACTCGATAAAAGCCTAAGCGCGCATGCGCACTCCCACCTGCGTGTTCTGTTTTCCATGCGCTGTAGGGCCCCGCAGGTAGGAGTGCATATGCGCGCTTAGGCGGAGGCTGTTGGCTGCGGCGGCTCTTGGTGGCTGCAGGCCGCGGCAGCTGTCGGTGGAGGCCAGGGAGTGCGCATGCGCGCTTAGGCTGAGGCTGTTGGCCACGGCGGCTCTTGGCGGCTGCAGGCCGCCGTGGCTGTCAGTGGAGGCCAGACGCGAGGTAAGGGGTGCTGCTGGACAGGGGAACAGCCGGGGGGGGGGAGAAAGGCCTACTGCTGGACTGGGGGACAGGAATGAGGTGCTGATGGACAGGGGAAGAGACGGGGGGAGGGGAAGAAAAAGGAAGGGAGGCCTACTGCTGGACAGGGGGACAGGAAAGAGGTGCTGATGGACTGGGGAAGAGACGGGGGGGGGAAGAAAAAGGAAGGGAGGCCTACTGCTGGACAGGGGGACAGGAAAGAGGTACTTCTGGACAGGGGGGAAATTTAAAAAAAGGGAGAAGGGCTGCTGCTGGATAAGAGGAGCAGTGAAGGGGTGGTGGTGGACACAGGGAAGGTAAAAGGAAGGGAGAATGGGTGGACAGCCGAGGAAAAAGAAAGACAGAAATACAGAAAGCGGCTAAGGAGAGAGAGAGAGAAAGAAATAAACACAGACACACACACATATATTCTAGCACCTATTAATGTAACGGGCTATAAGACTAGTGTTTGTATATTTTGTGTTCAAGTTGCAAGTTTATTAATATTTTGATATACCGACCATCACAAGTATCTGGTTGGTTTACAATAATAAGACATCCTTTAATCTGTACTGCTAAGTGTACCTTAGGCATCTACAAGGGTCATATAATCTCATAGGTTGAATACTATATATGACCTATTCTCTTTAGTCCCATTAGACTATTAGATTCTCTCAGTTCACATTCTTTATCACAGATCGTAAATTCTATCCTTAATGGCCATATCTAGCAAGACCAGTACAAACTATGCACTCACATGAGGCAGCACAGGCAGGTGCCATCAGCTTGGTGAGCTGGGCAGACACAGCTGTGGAGGGCTAGAGCAGTGTTTCTCAACATGCAGTAGTACAAGGGTACACGAGCCGCTTGTTGGGGATACGCGGTAGTGCTGTCCAATTCAGTCAGTGGCAGGCAGCTAGTGGGAATTGCTATCAATACAATAATGAGATTAAATGCCCACCTCCGCCTCCGTCCTAAAGCAGCAGTAGTAAACAGGCTGCTCCTGGCCTGCCCCCTGGGGCCTTCCCTCTGCCGTATCACTGATGACATCACTGATGATGTGGCAGAGGGAAGCCCTGGTGGAGGCGGGAGGGGGCAAATCAGCACCGAATCTCGTTGCGGTATCGGCAGCAATTCCTATACGCTGCCTGCCGCTGACTCAGAAGTCTTTCCACAGCAGAGGAGAGACTTCCGGGTTAGCGGCATGCAGCACGTGAGAGTCACTGTCGATATCGCGACCCGAACAAGCAAGCTTTGGAATACAGGGAAGGAGGAAGGATGGCTGATGGCACAGGGGGAGGGAAGAGGTAAGAGGAAGAAAATCTGGTAGCACAGGGGGAGGGGAGGGGAGAAGAAGGAAAGATGGGGAGGGAGTAGATGGAGAAGTGCATGGTGAGGGGAGAAGAGAAGATGAAATTGCAAATAAAGGAGGAGAGGAAGGGAAGATGTTGCTTGGAGGGGGATAGAGAGATTTGACACACGGCACAAGAAAGGGAGAAAGAGAGAGGTGCTGGACATGGGGGTAGATGAGAAGGAGAGAGAGAGATACACAGGAGGTGGAAGGGGAGGAGGAGGGAGATGTTGGGTCCAGGAGCAGAATGAAGTGATGGAGAGATGCACAGAATTCTGCCAGGAGTAAAAGAGGTAGAAAGGGGTGAGGGGGAGAAATGTTGGATATGGTGGTGGAGAGGGGACAAAGAGATAAATTGAAGGGGATGCAAGGGGGAGGAATGTTGGACAGTGATGGAGGGAGAGATGTCGCATGGTGCTGAAGAGGGGTGATAGAAGGAAAAATGGGTATGGGGCTGGTGGGCAGTGGTGAAAAGTGCTGATGAGAGAGGGAGAAATATTGGATGTGGCAGGAGAGGGGGTAGGAGAGATGCCTGGATCTCTCAAAACAGATGCACAGTGAGAGAGGGAGCGAGACATGTTGCCAATAGGGGTGAAGAGAGAGGAAGAAAAGTTGGATTCATGGAGGGACAGAGAGAGATGTTGGTTGGGGAAGGGAATGGGGTCTGGAGGAGAGGAAGCACGCAGGAGGCAGAAAGAAAGAAATATTGGATGCACAGCCAGAAGGAAATGCAACCAGAGACTCATGAAATCACCACACAACAAAGATAGGTAAAATGCTTTAATTTTCAATTTAGTGATTGAAATTGAAACCCTGCTCTCTGCCCCGACTCTTTTGCTGGCTCTCTGCCACGATTCTCTTGCTTGCCACCCTTCCCTGTAGCATGAGCCTATGATTTTAACCTGCAGGTTAAAACTACGGGCTCACAAGTAAAAAAAAAAAAAAAAACACGGACAGCAAACGCATACACAGACCATCTACAGGCAAAGTAGATGGTATGCGCATGCGTCAGGATTGCTCTCAGGCAATCCGTGCGGTCGGTTGGGGGCGTGATTACGATCTCCCTCATTTGAATGAGGGTCCTTCATGAATCAGCACCCCTCTCCCACCCGGCCACAGATAAGATTGGATCAGATCCATGGCCTTAGTGAATCTAGCCCTTAGTGTGAATGAGAACTGGATGGGTGAATGAAAGTCTGTGGGGAAGTTATGATAAAGTTTGAAACAATTCATGATGGTCAAAATGTGTGAGTAGTAATTACGGTGCTTAAGAATGTGTCTGGAATGACTGTGGGGCTGAGAAACTAGTTATAAGAAATCCAAATTACTGTACTGCTTTTAAAGTATTCTAGAAAGGGAGATAGGCTAAGGCAAGCCACTACAAAAACTTTGAAGGTAATTCAGAGCCCTGAGAGTTAAAGTAACCTGGGAATAGGAACCGGGGAGGGAAAGGGTCATCATTATCAAGAGGGTGATTTAGGTTCCTCATTGCCCTGCCCAGGACTCCAAGCTGGTCAGTTGGGGAATACCTTATTCAGGGAGTCAGGGGCTATAACTTCATGAAGTGTCTTGAAGTAAAGCACTACTTTACTTCAAGACACTATGAAGCCTAGAAGAGAGAAAGAAGCCAGAGCAGGGAGGGCGGGTGGGGCTCTAGGACCTACTTGGAGGTTTTGAACCCAAAAGCTGCATGGACTGAGACTAGAGAATGCCATAGGGACAAATTTGTCCCCATCCCCACCCCACAAGTTTTGTCGCTGTCCCTGTCCCATTCCTATAAGTGCTGCCTTAACCAAACAAGCCTCGAACACTTATGATTTTAAAGTGTTTGAGGCTTGTGCAGATGAGAACAGAGCTTGCAGGAATAGGGTAGGAACAGGAAAAGAACTCTCTGGGACGGCACGAGAAAATGAGTTATCATGGGGACTGGGAAAAATTTGTCCCTGTGACATTCTCTGAGACCAAAAGGGGCAGCTGGACTTTGAGTTGCTAGAAGCCAGTTTTGGACTGTTTTTGTTTTCTTCCTTTTGCTTTTTGTGCTTAGCTGCAGAAAAATGATTATTAGAGACTTGAGTTGTAGGGCTGAGTGAGCCCGCATAAAAACAGGCCTAGGTGGCTTCTATGAATGAAACTGAGCAATACCTGCTAATAAAGGATTATTTTGCCACTAGCTATTTTGCTTTATTTCTCCAATACCAGTGTCAAGTGGTCACTCCAGGAGCGCTCAGTTTTGTGCCTGGGATGCTGGATTCCTCAGCCCTGTCACAATATACAGTAGAGCAAAACTGGAAAATTTTCTATCTGGTTTAATTCTCTGATTAAAATAAATAAGACATCAATAACATGGCTTCTGTGAAGCAAAGGGTCTTTGGACCACAGCACTACTTTATGAGGAAGGGAATCTTCTACCATTTTTTTAACTTTCTAATACTATGGCTTCAACTAATACATTGTCTCACTCAAAATTCTTTATCAAGTCTCCATGAAGAAAATTTTCCAAATATTTTCCAATTGCATTAACAATATTCATTGAGAGAGTTACATGGCCTTAGACTTTTATAAAAAGATGAGAGTTTTTTATGATCTGGAAAACCAGAACCTAGAGGAAGTATGAATTAAAGATACAGGGACTGAAATGGATAACTTAAAATTATGCAATTCAAAGCTCTTTTGAAAGTCCACTACTTTGCCTGGACCTTTCCCTTGTAGGTGGTTATTTTCAACTTGCTTAGCTGCTTAGTTCACATCCCCTTAAGTCAATGGTGTCTTAAGTCTTTCTCTTTTGTTGTCCTCCCTTCCTTACTTGTCATAGAGTAGCGATCTCAAATACGCAGTCCGTGGGCCGCATGCGGCCCCCTCAAGGACTATTTTGCGGCCCACGATCTGTCCTCTCCAGTTCACAAGTTTTCCGATTGTGTAAAGGACAATCGCGTACAGACCACGAATGCGGCTCACCTAAAGCAGGGGTCCCCAATCTGCTTCCCTTCCCTTCTCACTGCTCTCCCTCAAGCCACCTTAATCGGGAACAGGCCAGCGCCGAGGTCTTAGCTCTCCCTTCTTATCTTCCCCAGCTCGGAGCCAACCAATTCTCGCCACCCGACGTCAATTCTAACGTCGGGGAGGAAGTTCCGGGCCAATCGCTGCCTGGCTGGCCTGGAACTTCCTCTCCGACGTTAGAATTGACTTTGGGTGGCAAGAATTGGTCGGCCCCACGCTGGGGAAGATAAACAGGGAGAGCTAAGACCTCAGCACTGGCCTGTTCCCCGACTGCGGCGGTGGCGGCCTGTTCCCCAATGGTGGTTGCTTGGGGGAGGGCAGGGAGAAATAAAGAAAGAAAGGGGGGGGACAGGGAGACAGAAAGAAAGAAGGGAGACAGGACACAGACAGAAAGGGGCACGGAGAGAGAGAGAAAGACAGACAGACAGACATATAGAAAGAAAGGGGGCATGGAGAAAGAGAAAAAGAAAGAAGGGGGCAGGGTGAAAGAAATAAAACGTTGGGGGATGGAAGGAGACAGATGCCAAACCAGGGGAAAGGAAGGAAGAAAGGAGGGAGGGAGAGAAAGGAAAGAAAGAGATGTCAGACCATGGAATTAGAGACGGAAGAAGAGAGAGATAGAAGGGAAGGTAAGACATGGAAACGTAGATTTTGAAAAGAAAGCAGAAAAATTGAATATTAAGTTAATGCCAAAGATGGATGCAAGGCAGAAAGTGAAGACGGAGAGAAAAACAGTCAAAGGCCAAGAAGGCCCTGGAAACAGTTAAAAGCACAGAAAAATAAAGTCACCAGCCAACAAAGGTAGGGAAAATGATTTTATTTTCAATATAGTGATTGAAATGTGTCAGTTTTGAGAAAGGAAAGATATTAAAATTTAAATGCGAGGGCCGCAGAAAAAATAGTTAATGACAATTTTGCATAAGGTAAAACTCTTTATAGTTTATAAATCTTTCCTTTAACTGTTAAAGGAAAGATTTATAAACTATAAAGTTTTACCTCATGCAAAGTTGTCATTTCTTTAATAAGACATTAACTATTTTTTCTGCGGCCCTCCAAGTACCTACAAATCCAAAATGTGGCCCCATTAAGGGTTTGAGTTTGAGGCCACTGTCATAGAGTAATGTCCCTTTCCTTCCCTGCCTTGTTAATATAAATATGTAACTTAGGCCTCCCCTTGTAAATTTTCCATTTCCCTCTGTACAATTTGATTTATTGCTTTATGTAATCTGCTTAGTTACTTTGAATTATTTGTGGTACCTCAAATAAAGTTAAATATGAAATGTCTAAGGTCAGTAGGCTTACTTCAGCAGCAAGTTTTTATTCAATCTAGGATTTTTTGGCTTTTTTCCCTACTGACTTATTTTTGTCCACCAAACCCCCTCTTTTACGAATGCAAAGCGCGGGTTTTAGTGCCAGCAGTGGCAGTAACTGCTCCAACACTCCAAGGAATTCTATGAGAATCTGAGCAGTTACCGCTGCTGCCAACGCTAAAACCCACACTATACGTTCATAAATGAGGGGGTAAACTCTGTAACTGGAAAATATGCCATTTTTCCCACTGATTTTCTCCTGCTTTTATTATAATAAACCAGCCAGAAATTTAAAGTAAAATAAAAACTGAAGACACCATGTCATAGAAGGGCTTGTCATTTAGTGTTCAGTATGTTTATTAAAATACTTTATATAATGCAATCATTGGGAATATTTCAGGAAACAACTGAAAACACAATTGTTCGTTCATGCATTTATGTAATATGGATTGACTGTATGTTATCATAATTTAGCATCATACTGCCTCAATGGGTTAATGAAGGGAACAGTCTTGGTTTCACTGTTCTGCTATGTAGATGTTATTTTGTTTGATGTACTTATGGTTTGCCCATTTTCTGTAACAGGGACATGGAAGACCTTAAGTGCCAGTGGCAGGAACGGCAGAGAAAGGCAAAATCTGTTCTCCTATTGCGATAGGTTCTGGAGTAATCTAAGGAAATCTTAGTCTGAATTCAAGAAAGCGTGGGACAAGTAAGTGGGATCTCTTAGGGAGAGGAGAAGATAGTGGATGCTGCAGACAGGCAGATTGGATGGGCCATTTGGCTTTTATCTGCCATTATGTTTCTATATTTCTATTAGACCTCTCTGCAACCTTTGATCTTGTTGATCGTTCCATGTTGCTTTCTAGGTTACATCAGATTGGGCTAACAGACACTGTTCATGCATGATTTTCATAAGAACATAAGAATTGCCGCTGGTGGGTCAGACCAGTGGTCCATCGTGCCCAGCAGTCCGCTCATGCGGCGGCCCTCCGGTCAAAGACTAGTGCACCGAGACTAGCCCTACCTGCATAAGTTCCGGTTCAGCAGGAACTTGTCTAACTTTGTCTTGAATCCCTGGAGGGTGTTTTCTCCTACGACAGACTCCGGAAGAGCGTTACAGTTTTTTACCACTCTCTGGGTGAAGAAGAACTTCCTTACGTTCGTATGGAATCTATCCCCTTTCAATTTTAG
The DNA here is from genome assembly GCF_902459505.1 of Geotrypetes seraphini. Taxonomy (NCBI): domain Eukaryota; kingdom Metazoa; phylum Chordata; class Amphibia; order Gymnophiona; family Dermophiidae; genus Geotrypetes; species Geotrypetes seraphini. The sequence continues at coordinate 47,463,648 of NC_047095.1, forward strand.
AGAGTACCCTCTCGTTCTCCCTATCTTGGAGAGGGTAAACAACCTGTCTTTATCTACTAAGTCTATTCCCTTCAGTATCTTGAATGTTTCGATCATGTCCCCTCTCAATCTCCTCTTTTCGAGGGAGAAGAGGCCCAGTTTCTCTAATCTCTCACTGTATGGCAACTTAGTCGCTCTTCTCTGGACCCTTTCGCGTAGTACCGTGTCCTTCTTCATGTACGGCGACCAGTGCTGGACGCAGTACTCCAGGTGAGGGCGCACCATGGCCTGGTACAGCGGCATGATAACCTTCTCCGATCTGTTCGTGATCCCTTTCTTTATCATTCCTAGCATTCTGTTCGCCCTTTTCGCCGCCACCACACATTGCAACTTGTCGATCAGAACTCCCAAGTCTCGTTCCTGGGAGGTCTCTCCAAGTACCGCCCCAGACATCCTGTATTCGTGCATGAAATTTTTGTTACCGACATGCATCACTTTACACTTATCCACGTTGAACCTCATCTGCCATGTTGATGCCCATTCCTCGAGCTTGATTATGTCACATTGCAGATCTTCGTAATCCCCCTGTGTTTTCACTACTCTGAATAACTTCGTATCGTCCGCAAATTAATCACCTCACTTGTCGTACCTATGTTCAGATTGTTTATAAAGATATTGAAGAGCACAGGTCCAAGCACTGAGCCCTGCGGCATCCCACTTGTGATGTTCTTCCAGTTCAAGTATAGCACAGTTACTTACCGTAACAGTTGTTATCCAGGGACAGCAGGCAGATATTCCCACACATGGGTGACGTCACCAACGGAGCCCCGCAGCGGACAGCCTCATAAGAACATAAGAACATAAGAAGCGCCATCTCCGGATCAGACCTTCGGTCCATCAAGTCCGGCGATCCGCACACGCGGAGGCCCTGCTAGGTATACACCTGGCTTATTTTATAGCCAACCATATCTTTATATGCCTCTCTCAAGGAGATATGCATCTAGTTTGCTTTTGAAGCCTAGGACTGTCGATTCCGCAATAATCTCCCCTGGGAGAGTATTCCAGATGTCAACCACTCTCTGTGTGAAGCAGAACTTCCTGATATTAGTCCTGAACTTGCCCCCCCTTAGCTTCATTTCATGTCCTCTTGTCCGTGTCAAATTGGACAATGTAAATAGTTTTTTCTGCTCTAATTTGTCGATTCCTTTCAGTATTTTGAAGGTTTCGATCATATCCCCACGCAGTCTCCTTTTCTCAAGGGAGAACAATCCCAGTGTTTTAAGTCGATCCTCATATTCCAGTTTCTCCATACCCTTCACTAGTTTAGTTGCTCGTCTCTGCACCCTCTCCAGCAGTTTTATATCCTTCTTTAAGTAGGGAGACCAATGTTGGACGCAGTATTCCAAGTGGGGTCTGACCATTGCCCTATAAAGCGGCATTATAACTTTCTCCGATCTACTCGAAAGCAAACTTGCTTGAAGATCTCGATCTTTCGAGGACTGCACAGCGCATGCGCGCGTGCCTTCCCGCCCGAACTAGGGGGCGCATCTCCTGAGAGGATCCTCAGTTCAGATACCTAGCCAAGAAGCCAACCAGGGGAGGTGGGAGGGTTGTGGGAATATCTGCCTGCTGTCCCTGGATAACAACTGTTACGGTAAGTAACTGTGCTTTATCCCAGGACAAGCAGGCAGCATATTCCCACACATGGGTGACCTCCAAGCTAAGTAAAAAGGGATGGAGGGAAGTTGGCAATTTACGAAAAAAGATTTTGCAAAACAGATTGGCCAAAATGGCAATCCCTCCTGGATAAGGTATCCAGACAATAATGAGAGGTGAAAGTATGAACCGAGGACCAAGTGGCAGCCTTGCAGATTTCCTCAATAGGAGTTGATTGGAGGAAAGCTACAGATGCCGCCATAGCTCTAACTTTGTGGCCCGTCACTCGATCTTGCAGAGGAAGACCAGCCTGAGCATAGCAGAAAGAAATGCAAGCAGCCATCCAGATGGAGATTGTGCGTTTTGATATAGGACATCCTAACCTGTTTGGATCAAATGAGATGAAAAGTTGAGGAGATGTTCTGTGAAGTTGAGTGCGTTGGAGATAGAAAGCCAAGGCACGTTTACAGTCCAAGGTATGAAGAGCCGCTTCTCCAGGATGAGAATGAGGCTTTGGAAAAAATACAGGTAGAACAATAGACTGATTGATGTGAAATTCTGAAACAACTTTAGGTAAGAATTTAGGATGAGTTTGGAGTACCACCTTATCATGATGAAAAACTTTGAAAGGTGGATCTGCAACCAAAGCTTGTAACTCACTGACTCGTCGAGCAGATGTGAGGGCAATCAAGAACACAGCTTTCCAAGTGAGATACTTGAGGTGAGCTTTGTCAAGCGGTTCAAAAGGAGGTTTCATCAGTTGAGCTACAACAACATTGAGATCCCAAACCACTGGAGGTGGTTTAAGCGGTGGATAGAGATTAGAAGTCCTTTCATAAAGAGAGAAACCATAGGATGTGCAGAAAGAGGTTTTCCATCCAGAGGCTGATGAAAAGCAGCTATAGCACTAAGATGGACTCGAATAGATGTAGTTTGAAGTCCAGATTGTGACAAATGAAGCAAGTAGTCCAAAACTGATGCTAAAGAGGACGATATAGGTTGCAAGTGATGCGTAGAACACCAAGTAGAAAATCTAGTCCACTTCTGGCCATAACATTGTCTAGTTGATGGCTTTCTGGAAGCAAGTAATATATCTTGAACAGACTGAGAAAATTCAGGAAAGTCTGTTATGCAGAAAGGTACCAAGCCGTTAAGTGTAGAGACTGCAGATTGGGATGAAGCAAGGATCCTTGACTCTGCGTGAATAGAGAAGGAAATATTGGCAGAAGTAGAGGCTCCCTGGTGCTGAGTTGAAGTAGAAGGGAGAACCAAGGTTGCCTGGGCCACCGAGGAGCTATCAGAATCATGGTGGCATGTTCTGACTTCAGTTTGACAAGAGTCCTGAGAATCAGAGGAAACGGAGGAAAGGCATAAAGGAACTGATTCCTCCAATCCAGTAGAAATGCATCCGCTTCGAGACGTTGAGGAGCGTAAATGCGGGAGCAAAATTGAGGCAGCTTGAAGTTGAGAGGCGATGCAAACAGATCTATCTGCGGAGTTCCCCAACGAACAAAGATTTGGTGAAGAGTAGGAGAATTGAGCGTCCATTCATGAGGTTGTAGAAGACGACTCAATTTGTCCGCCAAATAATTGTGTTGACCCTGAATGTAAACAGCTCTGAAGTAGAGGTTGTGAAGAATTGCCCAATGCCACAATTTCAGAGCTTCTTGACATAGGGAATGAGATCCCGTCCCTCCTTGTTTGTTGACATAGTACATGGCTACCTGGTTGTCTGTACGTACAAGAATTACCATGTTGTGAAGGAGATGTTGAAAAGCTTTGAGAGCATAGAATATCGCTCTGAGTTCCAACAGATTGATATGACACCGACGGTCTGCCTGAGTCCATAGACCCTGAGTGCGGAGACCGTCCACATGAGCTCCCCATGCGTACGTTGACGAGTCGGTTGTGAGGACTTTCTGATGAGGAAGAGGGTGGAACAGCAAGCCTCTTGAAAGATTCAAAGAGAGCATCCACCAACAGAGAGACTTCCGCAATGAAGGAGTTATGGAAATCAGTCGAGAAGGTGGATCCACGGTTTGCTGCCATTGGGATGCCAGTGTCCATTGAGGAATACGAAGGTGAAGTCTGGCAAAAGGAATCACATGAACTGTAGAAGCCATGTGACCGAGCAGAACCATCATCTTTCGTGCTGGAACAGATGGAAGGTGGAAGACTTGTTGAGAAATCTGAAGAAGTGCGGCCTGACATGGTTGTGGAAGGTAGGCTCTCAGATTGATAGTGTCCAGAGTTGCTCCTATGAACTGGAGAGACTGAGAGGGAGTCAACTGAGATTTGGGAAAGTTTATGTGAAATCCCAAACTTTGAAGAAAAAGAATAGTCTGTTGGGTCGCTGCAATAACCCCTGAAAAAGAGGGAGCTTTGATAAGCCAGTCGTCGAGGTATGGAAATACTTGGAGACCCTGGTTGCGAAGAGCTGCAGCCACCACCACCAGACATTTTGTGAAAACTCTGAGAGAAGAAGCCAACCCAAAGGGGAGAACTCGGTACTGCAGATGAAGGCTTCCTACTTGAAATCGGAGGTACTTGCGAAATGCTGGATGAATAGGGATATGAGTATACGCCTCTTTGAGATCGAGGGAACACATCCAATCCCTGTGATCCATTAAGGAATATAAAGTTGGCAGAGTGAGCATTCGAAATTTCTCTTTGAGTAGAAATTTGTTGAGAGCTCTGAGATCCAGGATCGGTCGCAAATCCCCCGTCTTTTTGGGAACTAGAAAATAAAGGGAGTAGAATCCCAAGTTCCTTTGGGGAAGAGGAACTTCCTCCACAGCTCGCAGGTGAAGCAGAGCCCGAGCTTCTTGAAGAAGAAGGGGAAGGTGCAACTGATTGGAAGGACACTCTCTTGGATGGCGATCTGGAGGCATCTGAAGTAACCGAAGAGAGTATCCCTCTCTTAGGATGGTAAGCACCCAGAGATCTGATGTAATGAGCTCCCACTGGTGATAAAATGTGGAAAGACAACCCCCTATGGGGAGGGGAGAATTTGGAAACAGAGAAATTGGAATGCTCAGGCTGAGACTGTCAAAAAGACTGAGCAGGTTTGGTGGCAGCAGGAGTCTGAGACTTTTGCTGGCACTGTTGTTGAGGAGGATGACGAGGAGGAGGCCTGGAAAAAGCAGGAGTCGTTTTCTGAGGATAACGACGTGGAGTCTGTTTGAAACCTCTAGTTGGTGTAGGTTTAGGTTTTGGTCGAATGAGGGAAGCAAAAGAGCGTTCATGTTCTGAGAGACGCTTGGTAGCTGCTTCAATAGTCATCGAACAATTCGTTTCCCTGACAAGGTAGATTTGCCAAGTGATCTTGAAGATTGGGATCCATGTCAACAATACGTAACCATGCTAAACGACACATGGCTACAGCAAAGGCAGATACTCGAGACGAGAGTTCAAATGTGTCATATGAGGCTTGTAACATGAAGAGTCGTAATTGAGAAAGAGTCTTGAGGATGAGTTTGAATTCTGAAAGACGAGTGGTGGAGATATCCGGGTAAAAAGATGGTAAAATCTTCAAAAAATGGTTGAAGTAGGATGTAAAAATGTAGCTATAATTAAGAACTCTATTTGCCATCATAGAGTTCTGGTATAAACGGCGACCAAACTTATCCATGGTACGACCTTCTCTGCCTGGAGGAACTGAAGCGTAGATTTTAGAAGGATGTGCTTTCTTCAAAGAGGATTCCACTACCAGGGATTGATGAGACAGTTGAGACTTTTCATAACCTTTACATGGAACTGTTCGATAACGGGATTCCAATTTAGATGGAATGGCAGTGATGGAATAAGGAGTCTTCATGTTATGAACAAAGGTTTGTTTAAGAACAGGAGTCATTGGTAAACGTAGTGACTCTTTAGGTGGATGAGGAAGCTCCATATCTGCTAAATATTTAGGAGTATATTTAGAATCAGAATGAAGATCTAGTTTGAGAGCTTGTCCCATATCAAAGATAAATTTGGCAAATGAAATGGATTTGGAATCAGACGCTTCCTCAGGAGACACACTGCGAGATTTAGGAAGTGCTGAGTATGAAGGAGAAGCCTCTCTGGAATATGGTGACAGTGGTTCTGAGTCTAGACGTAGAGTCACAGAAGAAGCTGCACTGTGAGGTGGAGTAAGAGAATGTTTTCTCTTAAGGCTCCTGGATGGAGAAGTACCAGGTGTACGTGGTACCGAATGAGTCGAGGTCTGAGGTCAAGTGTCTCGACGAGCTGGTTTCGACGGTGGAGTCTTCGGTCGAGAAGGACTTCGAGTCGATGCGCGATGGTGTCAGGATCAGTGCTTCGACTTCGAAGAATGAGGCAGAGAAGTCTCGGTATCCAAAGCCGAAGACTCCCTCTGAAGCTTGGAAGCAATATGTCTCGAATGCTTCGACCGGTGCTTCGGAGGAGGTGATTCCGGAGAAGAATCAGATGAAGGAATTCTCTTCGGTGTCCGGGATCGGCCTCGAGATACTGGAAGCTCCGGTTGGGTGACAGGCTGATCCATCCGAGGCAAGGTCGAGGATGGGACCAATTGAGCCACTAAGGAGGAAATCTGAGTGGTCAGTATAGATTTTAGCATGTCCTCCAGCATCGGCACCGAGACAGAAGGTTCTGATCTCGTAGGTGCAGCAGTACACTCCGAAGAGGGCGACCTCGAAGGTGAGTATTCCCTTATCTTGGAGGTACGCTTGGAAGATGGACGTGCAGAGGACTCTGGTGGCTTCTTGGGTACAGTACCTGAAAGAGAACCCGGAGACTTACCCCCCATGGAAGACTTCACCGATGGCACCGTCTTCGAGGGAACCGAAGCAAGCAAGGTCGAGGCCTTCGAGACCGAAGCTCCAGCCGGAACTTGGGTCGAAGCCTTCGAGATCGTGGTTGTCGATGTTGTCGGAGTCGAAGCCTTCGAGACCGGGGCAGCCGCCGAGGTCGAAGTTGAATCTGAAGGTTGCTCCATGTCTCTGAAAAGTTGAAAAAATTGGGCGCACCTGCGTCGAAAAGCCCGTGGAGTGAGAGTGAAACAATGATGACAATCTTCTGGGGAATGGGTTGGACTAGAGGTCTGCACGGGAACGGGGATCGCGGGGATCCCGCGGGTCCCGCGGGGATCCCGCGGGTTCCCCCCCTGGCCCACGGGACTCCCACGGGGACGCCCCCTGGCCCACGGGACTCCCACGGGGATGCCCCCCTGACCCACGGGACTCCCACGGGGACGCCCCCTTGCCCACGGGACTCCCACGGGGATGAAAACAACCTACCTAAATTCTGGCGATGCAAGTCTGGCGATGCAAGTCTGGCGTCGGGTCGGGAAATAGCCATGTTGAGCAGTGAGCTCAGCACGTACACAGATGAAAGCCTTGCTTGCTGATTGGTCCGGCGGCCCCGCCCCACCGTGCCGCCGGACCAATCAGCAAGCAAGGCTTTCATCTGTGTACGTGCTGAGCTCACTGCTCAGCATGGCTATTTCCCGACGCGGGCATTAGGCTGTTTTTTTGTCATTTCGGGTGGGGGATGGCAGCGGTAGCGGCAGCAGCAGCAGCAGCCTGAAAAAGAAATCATCCTGGCCGGGTTCGGTGTCATGCTCCGGAGCTTCTACAGCCTTCCTATCTCCCTCTCCCTTCTACCTGCGGCTCTCTTCGGCAACAACGATCGACACAAGCTTCTGGCGTCGGGGCCTACCCTCTGCGAGTCCCGCTTGTTTCAACTTCCTTTTTCCACAAAGGTGGGACTCGTAGAGGGAAGGCCTCGATGTCGGCAGCTTGTCTTGATCACCGCTGCTGACGAGTTGCTTAAGAGAGCCGCGGAGCAGGGGGGTGTTGCCAGGTGCAGGTAGAAGGGAGAGGGCCAGATGCAGGACTCGTGGGTGAGGGAGGAGAAGAGAGAGGGGAGAGAAACAAAAGGAAATATTTCATACTGGGCTGGGCCGGAGTGGAGGGAGGGTGGAAAGATTCTGGCTACAGGGTGCATTAACAATGGAAAAGGGGGGAAAGCTGAAAATGGAGATAGTGACACAAAGAAGAGAAAGGGTAAGCAGGACCTTCTGAATAAGGATAGAGATACAGAGGGGACATGAAGAGGAGGTGAAATAGAGACATAGAAGTAATGCTGAAAAAGTGTGTGTGGGGGGGGGGAGATAAAGACATTGAAAGGGCAAATGGTGAATATGGGGTAAAGACAAGGACAGAGACAAATGAAGATTCTGAAAAAGTGGTGAGATACGGATATAGGTGAGATGGACACAAAGAAGGGTGATGCTGGAAAATAGGTGGAATGGTAATTCTGACAGACACAGAAGGGAAATGCTGGATCAAGGAGAGATGGGGCTCAGGCTGGATGGAATGAGGAGAAATGCCTTGTTGGCCCGGAACTTCCTCTCCTACGTCAGAATTGACGTCAGGGAGCGGAATGCTGGTCAGCGCGACGCTTCTGCAGGGAAAGCTTGGGACAGCGGTGGCTTGGGGACTATTCCCCGATGGCGGTGGCAGCAAACCGAGTGGCTTGGGGGAGGGCAAGGAGAAAGAAAGAAAGGGGGCAGACAGAGAGACAGAAAGAAGGGGGAACAGGGAGACAGAAAGAAAAAGTTGGGGGAGAGAATGAGGTCTGGAGGAGAGGAAACATACAGGAGGCTGAAAGAAAGGAAGAAAGATTGGATGCACAGTCAGAAGAAGAAAGTGCAACCAGAGACTCATGAAATCACCAAACAGCAAAGATAGGAAAAATGATTTTATTTTCAATTTAGTGATCAAAATGTGTCTGTTTTGAGAATTTATATCTGCTGTCTATATTTTGCACTATGGCTCCCTTTTACTAAACCGCAATATTGTTTTTTAGCGCAGGGAGCCTATGAGCATTGAGAGCAGCGCGAGGCATTCAGCGTAACTCCCTGTGCTAAAACCTACTATTGTGGTTTAGTAAAAAGGGAGGGGGTGTATTTGTCTATTTTTGTATTTTGTTACCGAGGTGACATTGCATAGAGTCATCTGCCTTGGGAAATGTATATGGCAGATATCTTTGTTTTGTGTTCAAAAGAAAAGGAAATGCATTTCTGGTTTTATTTCTACAGTGTTGAAGTACTTGTTGGCCCTTGCTGTGACTGGTGGGGATCCCCAAGCACCGCCAGCAGAGGACCTCCTCTAGAGATGGTCAGAACTCCCCTCCACCAAGCGCAGCAGTTGCTGGCAGCATCCATGAGCCACTGAGGTGCCAGCATCTGTGACTCAGGGACGCTACTGCTGCCTGCCAAGCTTGGCAAAAGGGACCCCAGGCCAACTGCAAAGGAAGTCCTCAGCTGACAGTTTGTGGGTTCTCATCAGCTGAGTATTTATATTTTATATTTACATTAGAGGTTCTGGTAGAAACCCATTTACAAAGTATGTATTCTTCCCAATTAATATTTCCAAATTAATAGTCTCTTTGCTTATTTGTAAATGGGTCTCTACCAGAGCCTTTAATTCAGTAGCATAATTAAATAAAATAACTATTTCTGAAGTTTATAGGGAAGGATGGTGACGGAGGGGATTCCTCGCGGGAACGGGTGGGGACGGAGGGGATTCCTCGCGGGGACGGGTGGGGACGGAGGGGATTCCTCGCGGGGACGGGTGGGGACGGAGGGATTCCTCACGGGGACGGGTGGGGACGGAGGGATTCCTCACGGGGACGGGTGGGGATGGGTGGGATTTTGGCGGGGACGGGTGGGGACGGGTGGGATTTCTGTCCCCGCGCAACTCTCTAGGTTGGACCCAGGCACTGTAGACAGCGGCAGTGGGGATCGGTGACCGAAATCACACGATTGCACTGACGACAACGTTTAAACCCGGTGAGAGGCCGGGACATAGAAAAAATAAAGTCCTTGTCGAACGGAAGGAGCAATTGGGCCTAGGCCCAAGGCTCACCGGCTGGACAAGAAATAAAAGAAACAATTTAAATTGGTTTTTTTTTTTTTTAAAGAAAAAAAGAGAAAGAAAATAGGAGAGCACAGCGACCGAACTTTACTGAAAAAAAGAAACAGCCGCGGTGAAGAGAAGGCTAAATTGCTGCAGAGATGTAGAAAAACGTGTCTTCTTGTCTCCGCGGAATTAAACGAACTGAGGATCCTCTCAGGAGATGCGCCCCCTAGTTCGGGCGGGAAGGCACGCGCACATGCGCGGTGCAGTCCTCGAAAGATCGAGATCTTAAAGCAAGTTTGCTTTCGAGTCTGTCCGCTGCGGGGCTCCGTCGGTGACGTCACCCATGTGTGGGAATATGCTGCCTGCTTGTCCTGGGATAATGTCCATTTACCCCCACTCTCTGTTTCCTATCCTCTCTCTCAGATCAAATCTATATACTGCAGTTCAACTTAATTCATTTTCCAGTTCATTTTCACAAGATTCTGATGTCCCCTCCAAGGATCGATCCTGGCTCCTTTATTGTTAAATATTTTTCTTTCTCTGCTCTTGACCCTTGCACAATCTTTAGAATTCATCATGTCTATTTACACCAAGATATTCAAGTTTTATGTACACTAGTTTCCTCTAACCCAGAAGAGGTCTGGGGCATGCGACAAATCTACTAAGTAGTAGATTTAAAATAAACCAGAGCAAATATTTCTTTATTCCACATGTAATTAAACTCTGGAATTCGTTGCCAGAAAATATGGTGAAAAATGTTACTTTAACAGGGTTTGAGAAAAGGTTTGAAAAATTTCCTAAAACAAAAGTCCATAAGCCATTAAGATGGACTTGAGGAAATCCACTGCTTATTCCTAAGATAAATAGCATAAAATCTGTTTTACTCCTTGGGATTTTGCCAGGTACTTGTAATTTGGGTTGGCCACTGCTGGAAACAGAATACTGGCTTGATGGAGCTTTGATTTGTCTCAGTATGGCAACCCCTATGTTCTTATGGACACTGCATAAGATTTTGCAAAACTGGAATGGTCCAGTCCAAACCTGGGCATTTGGTTAAGCTAATCTGTTTTTGTAAATTTAGATTTAGAAAAGCAATCCTGCCTCCACCAAACTTACTAGACATACAAGGGTGGTTTGAAAACTTCTGAAAAAAAAATCAAGTTAAACAAATATTTTTTTTTAATTTGACAAGGCCATATTTTTCTGATGGGTTGGAAAAACTGGAAACACGCTGGACTAAGAGAGAGAGACTATGTTGAGAAATATAACTGGTTTTTAAAAAATGTTTAACTTGATTTTTCAAAACCCTCATACTTTGAAAACATCAGCTGCAGGAAAACCTGACCTATAAGTTAATTTCATAATAGATTTTACAGCTATTTTTAAATGATGGATGTTGCCTTCTGAGACATAACTGAACATTTTAAAAGTGAAATCATCATCATAAATCCAGGCTGACACAGTCTTTCTACTTCCTGATCACCAGAGGAAGCACTTTCTGGTGAACAAGACAGGCTGATTTTCAGAGATTTCAAACTGCACCAGCTCATGAATACTCACTCCATCATGGAAGGCGGAATAGTACAACAGTCCTGAATTGCAGTGAGTGGAGATGTCAGGTGTGCAGTGTAGGACGCTTCCACCACCTGCTTATTACGATTTACCACATCCAGATAGCGATTAAACTTCTCCCGGATCTTCTTGGCCAGCTAATTGAACAAAATTATAAAAAGTCAAGTTAGACGGGGTTTGCATTTTCTCTCAGAAGAGCCATTACAAAATGGTTAGTGAACTACATGCAACCTGTGCCACGAAGGAATCCACCTTAGGTAGCGTAAATAGTTGCTGGAAATCGGGAGCCATGGGATACAAAATAAAACATATAGCTAATCAAGATAATAAAAAAATTGAGATATCATGAAAAATACTTTTTGAATAACCAATATTTAAATGGTTTACGGAATCTCAAATAATCACTTTCACTTCTGAAGGTGAAGAATTCCACAGGAATACAACAGCAGCAGTAAGAAGTTTTTGAAGGATGATTTCATTTCTGATGAAGAAGGGAACTTACCTTTGGAAGTTCATAATAAAATGTATTAAAAGTAAGTCCAATAAAAAGGCATTATCTATTATCTTTGAATGATAAAGAAAACCTACCATAGAGATAGGAGAGGGAAGAATTAGCTTAATGACATGTGTTCTAGTTGTAGCTCAACTGGGCTGAAATTTCATTAATGAAAACATATATTCAGGACCAAGACCATATACTGTAAAATGTTAAAAAAATACAAGCACAAATACTTAAATTAAATTCTGGCAACCACAGATAACAAGTGAAGAGATTTAAGCAAGGGTGTGATATAATCATATTTTGATTTGTGTAAAAGTAGTCTTGCTGCAGTATTTTGAATTAAATTTACAGTCTTCAAATGATTGATTTAAATCATCACCTCAGATGCAATCTTAGTACACTGTTCCTATACTAAAGCTATTTTAATTTACATGTACATAAGAACATACAAATAGCCTTACTGGGTCAGACCAATGGTCCTTCAAGCTCAGTAGCCCGTTCTTACGGTGGCCAATCCAGGTCACTAATACCTGCCAAAACCCAAGGAGTAATAATATTCCATGAAACCGATCCAGGGCAAGCAGTGGCTTACCCCATGTCTTTCTCAATAACAGGCTATGAACTTTGCCTCCAGGATGTTTAGTGCACTTATAAGAAGGTATGTCGCCTTGTGGTTCTGTGCTTTTGGCTTGTGGTTCTGTTCTTCTTGTTGAATCCTGGTGTTATTTGCAGTAGAGATCTCCTGGTTCTCCTCCTACTCTAAAGCAAAACACCCTCAATCGTGTAAGTGCAATTGTCTGGACTCTATAATCCCTCTTTGAACCAGATATACTATGCATTTTTCCCCACTAATAAAAATGGGATAAACCCTATAGTATATCTACTGCAGCCTTCTGAGCTTCAACTTACTGCCTTCATAAATTCAACATGCCAAAAGAGGAAAAAGTTAATATCCAAAACTAAGGAGAGTGTTCACCAAATCAGCTTAAAGCTGGAATTCCAGCAGTTGGAAGTAAAGAATGAGCACCCCAGTGAAGAAAGAAGGGTGGCTGCTCTGATATCATCAAGCTGTGACTGGACTAGGAAATAAAGCATAACTGAGGCACAGATCTGAAAGAGTAGTGGAGAATTAAAAGAGAAAGAAAGAATGCTCATAAAGTAGTTATTTACCATAACAGGTGTTATCCAGGGACAGCAGGCAGATATTCTCATATGTGGGTGATGTCATCTACGGAGCCCCAATGCGAACATCTGCAAAAGCGCTTTTGCTTTAAGAACTTTTAGAAAGTTTGCAACTGACCGCACGGGGCATGCGAGAGTGCCTTCCCACCTGACGTAGGCACGTGGCTCCTCAGTTCAGATAACCAGCTAAGAAGCCAATCAGGGGAGGTGGGTGGGTTGTGAGAATATCTGCCTGCTCTCCCTGGATAACACCTGTTATGGTAAGTAACTGTGCTTTATCCCAGGACAAGCAGGCAGCATATTCTCACATATGGGTGACCTCCAAGCTAATCAGAATGGGATGGTGGGAGTGCTGGCGTTTGTAATACTGTTTGGCCAAAGTGGCCATCCCTTCTGGAATAGGATTCCAGACAATAATGAGAAGTGAAGGTATGAGGGGAGGAGATTAACAAAGATGGTGGCCTGAATGCATTTGGCTGATCGCTATCATGCCTTTCTACAATTTTCATGGTCAAAAGGAAATCTAAGACCCTCGGAACCCAGGCAACAAACAAATTTACCTGGCCCAATGGATGCGTTCGTCGCACGGGGGCCCAAAGGAGAGCCGGCTTAGATGAGCTCGGCGCAAAGTGGAGGCATGTCAGAGGGTCCTCACACTTCTTTCGAGGAGACCAGCTTATCGCCGGAGGAGCGTAGAGTGCCTGCCCAGCCTCTTCCCCAACCCGTGTTGCAAGACACGGAGAGTGAGGGGAGTTTAGCAGCTACCTCCGAGAGTTGCGAAGATGAACGGGAGGAAGAACAAGGAGTGAGGAAAGTTTCAGCTACTTCACTGACATTAGTGCTGCCGCGGGGAACCTTGGAAATGGTAGGCGAGGTGCACAAGTCACCTCTGGAAAAATTTCCTTCAGGTACTGTGGAACTCAAAGATATGGAATTTAAATGTTCTTTAACTCCATTGCTTAAACCACTGTTCTTCAACCACTGGTCCGCGGACCGGTGCCGGTCTACAGGAAATTTCTGCCGGTCTGCGCAGAGCCGGCCAGATTAAGGTGATCATAGGTCCCGTTTTCAGACCTCCTGTCCCGTTGTCCCCGAAGCTGTGCTCGGGGACAACGGGACAGGCGATCATTTCCTGTCCCTACCTGTCGCAGAAAAAAAAAAAAAAAACCTCCCTCCATCCTTTGCCTGGGTCGGCTGCTATCTTACCGCCCTGCTGCTGCTGCTGCTAAAGCCGACAGGAAGTCTTCTTTCCGACGTCAATTCTGACGTCGGAGAGGACGTTCTGGGTCAGGGCGGTAAGATAGCAGCCAACCCGGGGAAAGCAAGGAGGGAGGCATTTTTTTTATTTTTTTGCGCGGCAGGGAGAGAAGGAGGTAGGCAGACTGGCTTTGGCCAGGGAGGGAGGGAGAGAGGTAGACAGGCAGGCAGGCTGGCTTTGGTGGTGGGGGTGGGACAAAGTGTGGAAGGCAGTGTGAGGGACATAGGAAGGAGGCACTGGGGGCACTAAAGACATGGGAATGAGGCACTGGGGGCACTAAAGACATGGGAATGAGGCACTGGGGGCACTAAAGACATGGGAATGAGGCACTGGGGGCACTAAGGGAATGGGAATGAGGTACTGGGGGCACTAAGGACATGGGAAGGAGGTACTGGGGGCACTAAGGACATGGGAAGGAGGTACTGGGGGCACTAAAGACATGGGAAGGAAGCACTGGGGGCACTAAAGACAGGAAGGGGCACTAAGGACATGGGAAGGAGGCACCGGGGGCACTAAGGACATAGGAAGGAAAGAGGGAGGGAATAGAAAGGGACAATTCTTGGGCCTGAGTGCAGAAAGAAAGAAATGAAAAAAAAGATACACAGACAGAAGGAAATGCAACCTTGGAAGGATGGGATCTCTTCAAAGAAGATTCAACCAGCAGGGATTGATGAGATAACTGTGAGTTGTCAAATCCCTTGTGATGCACAGTCTTATACCTCGAGTCTAATTTTCCTGGAACTGCTGGTATGGAAAAGGGAGTCTCCATGCATCGAGCAAAAGTCTGGTTCAAAAGCTTATGAAGCGGAAGCTTGAGACACTCTGGTGGAGGCTGAGGAAGAAGCATGACTTCGAGATATTTCTTAGAATATTTGGAGCCAGTATCCAATTGAACATCCAAGTCTACAGCCATCTGTCGCAGGAAAGACGAGAAAGATAGCTGATCTGGCAATGCTTTGTCTTGAGAAGGACTCAAGGACGTCGAGGCAGCATGTGTCGAAGAAGAAGCTTCGGCATGGAAAAAAGTCTCATAGGATCCTGGGGACTTGGATGAGGCAATCGAGACAGGAACATCCTCGAGGTCCGGCATCGGAGACCTCGAATAAGGAGTCGGTGGTTGGTCGAGGCTGGAGTAGAGCGAGGCTTCGAGGAAGATGGTTTATCCTGCGAAGAACGATGCCTGGAAGAATGCCTCGATGAAGGCCTCGAACGGTGGTGAGAACTGTTTCTAGAACCAGATCTTGAGGATCGAGGAGATTTTGCCTCGGAGACAGAAGCAGCCGATGACAGTGTATGAATAGGGCTAGAGGCTGTAGATCGAAGCTCCAGAGGCTTGGAGGAGGAACCTCGATGCACTCGTAAAGACTCTGCTCCTTGCTGAGAGTGTGAGGATTCCCATCGATGCACTCGCAAAGAATCTACTCCTTGCTGTTTGTGCATGGATGGGAGACCAGACACTCACAGAGACTCTGCTCCCTGCAAAGAGTGTGATTCGACTGGGACTTAGGAAGCGGCTAGACCTCGCGGGAGTCTGCTGAATGCCCAGGCAGGATAATAGGGAGCAGTTTAGGACCCATAATGGTAAGGTACTGAAGAAACTGCTTCTCTAATATGATCTGGAAAGAAGCCGGCAAGGTGGGATCAATTGCCTTGGCTGGAGGTTCCTTCGAGGCAGTGTGAGTGTGTTTCGACTTAATAGTCTTAGACACTTTAATCACCACCGGTGGAACCGACTGCTGAGCTATCTGACCTGAGGAAACAGGGAAAAATACAGCAGATGACATCGAAGCAAGAGCCGCTGCAAACGATGAAGGTTTGATGAGGCTCGAGGTGGAAGCAGTAGGCGCAGAAGGAGCCTCGATGGAAGTCGAGTCTTCGAAGTCGAGGGATCAGTCGAAAACTCCATCTTGAAGAGCTTGTCCGCCAGAATGCAACGACGCTTAAAAGCACGAGGCTGAAGTGTTTTGTAAGGCAAACACGACCTGGAATGATTTTTAAGCCCAAGGCACTTGAGGCAGTGTCTGTGAGGGTCCGTGATAGAGATCGCGTGCTGACACTTGCTACTTAAAGCCTGTAGCAGGCTGGGACATAGGCCAAAAAATAGCCGCTGCAAGGTCGAAGCTCGTGGGCTGTGGCCGAGCAGCCCATACCGGAGAACGGACGGAAGACAAAAAAATTATTATTTTTTTTAAACTAAACAAAAGAAAACAAAATAAAACAGCGATTAGTGAAGAAAAATACCAACCGCAGTTGTAGAGAAGGCAAAAAGTGAACGAAGTTGAATGCAGAGAGTCAAAGACTCGGCTCCGCGGAAAACTAAGAACTGAGGAGACGCGCCCTGTGCTGGGTGGGAAGGCTCTCGCGCATGCGCAGTGCGGGCGACTCGAAGCTTCTAGTTTTTTCAAGCAAGTCTGCTTGTGAGGCGTCCGCATCGGGGCTCCGTCGGATGAGGTCACCCATATATGAGAATACCTGCCTGCTTGTCCTGGAATAATCTGTTTTTACTCCTTGGGATCTTGCCAGTACTTGTGATTTGGGTTGGCCACTGTTGGAAACAGGATAGTAACATAGTAGATGATGGCAGATAAAGACGCGTATGGTCCATCCAGTCTGCCCAACCTGATTCAATTTAAATCTTTTCTTCTTAGCTATTACTGGGCAAGAATCCAAAGCTCTACCCGGTACTGTGCTTGGGTTCCAACTGCCAAAATCTCCATCAAAACCTACTTCATCCCATCTAAACCCTCCCAGCCATTGAAGCCCTCTCCAGCCCATCCTCCCCCAAACGGCCATAACAGACACAGACCATGCAAGTCTGCTCAGTACTGGCCATAGTTCAATATGTAATATTATTTTCTGATTCTAGATCCTCTGTGTTCATCCCATGCTTCTTTGAACTCAGTCACCATTTTCCTCTCCACCACCTCTCTCGGGAGCGCATTCCAGGCATCCACCACCCTCTCCGTATAGTAGAATTTCCTAACATTGCTCATCAATCTACCACCCCTCAACCTCAAATTATGTCCTCTGGTTTTACCATTTTCCTTTCTCTGGAAAAGATTTTGTTCTATGTTAATACCCTTCAAGTATTTGAAAGTCTGACTCTTATCTCCCCTGCCCCTCCTTTCCTCTAGGATATACATATTCAGGGCTTCCAGTCTCTCCTCATACGTCTTCTGGTGCATTTTCATCGTCCTCCTCTGGACCGCTTCAAGTCTTCTTATGTCCTTCGCCAGATACGGTTTCCAAAACTGAACACAATACTCCAAGTGGGGCCTTACCAATGACCTGTACAGGGGCATCAACACCTTCTTCCTTCTACTGGCTACGCCTCTCTTTATACAGCCCAGCATCCTTCTGGCAGCAACCACTGCCTTGTCACACTGTTTTTTCGTCTTTAGATCTTCGGACACTATCACCTCAAGGTCCCTCTCCCCGTCCGTGCATATCAGCTTCTCACCTCCCAGCATATACGGTTACTTCCGATTATTAATCCCCAAATGCATTACTCTGCATTTCTTTGCATTGAATTTTAGTTGCCAGGCATTAGACCATTCCTCTAACTTTTGCAGATCCTTTTTCATATTTTCCACGTCTGTACAGTATGGCAGCTCTTATGTTTTTATGTGAGTCAAGTATAGGACAATCAAGCCATTGTGACATCACCGATGAAGTTGGCTCTTAGGCATTGGTGGAATAAGGCGTTATGACATTACAATCTGAGCTCTAGAATGTTGCTACTCTTTGTGTTTCTGCCAGCTCTACAAACGTGGAGATGATGCGGTATACAAACCTAAGGATTAGATTAGATTAGGTACTTGGGAACTGTGATGGCCACTGTTGGAAACAGAATACTGGGCTTGATGGATCTTCAATCTGTCCCACTATGACAAGTCTTATGTTATTAAAAGAGCTATAATATCCAATACAGTAAGAATATTATTGTCCCAGTCTAATAGCAGCTCTTCTGGATCTACAGAATCAGAATTCAATCAAGTAATTACCTGATCCCCAAATAGTTTTGGAGGAGGGGGAGTTTATAAGTTTTCTCTCTACTAACAAAAGTTTTCCTCTGAGGTGGGGAAGAGAATATGATAAAGTACAATTCAAGGTAAAATTACAAATATAATTATCTATGGGACAGATGTCCAATCACAAAAATTTAATGGGTGAGATGAAGAAATAGTGATAAAATCCAGTGTGTGCTCTTTTTCATGAGCATGAATAAAATCCTGCATTACAAAATACAAGCTATCCAAAAATCTGACACATTATCAGCTTGATCCTTCAGATGCAAATTAAAATCTCCTACAATAACCAGCAAGGGAATTTAGTAGACGCTTCTAAAATTTGTTCAAACAAAATTGATGTTCTGGAAGATTCAAGTAGCCTATAGACTAACAAAATACTTAACACTCTCTACTTAACTCATTTACTTTCAAGTGGTTTGCGATTGTTACTGTACCTTATGCACTACTTTTACTCTGCTGTTTTTACTAACTGCCTCTCTCTTTCTCCATTTTACAGATTGCATTCTGACATATTTCACACTCCGACATATTTCATACTCCTGATTCTGTCTCTCTGCCATCAAGGTGATGTAACTTCTATCTCTCTAACCTACAAGGTGCTTACACCTTTGGTGTAAATCAAAGGTGCACAACATTACTTTTTCCACTTATCCTCCTTACTCTCGCCTCCATATTGAGTGCACACTCCCCTCCAGCTCCTATGGCCCCCTTCCTTTCTAGTCTCTTCAGTCAAGAATTCAATCTCTCATTCCAGTAATTTTCCATCTATGACTTATCTTACTGTCCACATCCCTCCCAGAATTACCTTGCTCTCTATTCCTGTAATCTCCTCTCTCAACTCTGCTACTTTTTTCCCTGACTCCTTCAGTTGGGCCTCTTGAATGCTTGCTTGTTGAGGCACAGAGGCCCATTTGTGGCTGACTTGATTCGTCAGCACGCTCTTGACATTCTCTGCATTTCGAAGACATGGCTTAGATCTGGTGACACTATCTTTAGTTGACTCACTGCCTGACAGCTTTTCTTTCTCCTCCTTTGCCCACCCTGTTCGTCATGGTGGCAATTTAGCCTCTTGCTTATTGTTCATTTGTGTCTGTTAAGTTTTTATGTCCATTTCTGCCCTTTACTCTCAGTATGTTGTTTACTGGTTTTGTGTTCTATTTCAGCAGAATTTTTTTTTGTACACCACCTTGATGCATGTAATCAAAAGGCAGTTAACCAAATTAACAATTAGACAGATGCCTAATGCTTTTCAAATTTAGGAAATGTAGAGTTGCTTTGTTAGTCCACTTCAATGCTCAAAAATAGAAGGTCAATAAAGAAAGAAAATTTTGTATAATGCAATGCATTTTTATTGGTCTAAGACAACACATTCTCGATTAACTTTTGGGCTCTAACAATTCCTTCCTCAGGTCAAAACTAAATGAGCCAATCAGAGCAAAAGATGACACTGCCTGAACATTCTAAATAAGCTAAAATGTTGACATAATTCTATAATTACAGTATATGACCTTAAACTGTAATATGAAAATACAGTTTTCAATTAATTAGAATATTTTCTGAAATAATTTAAAAGAATGATTCAAATGTTGACTTTTACTAACTTTCAATATCATTTGTAAAGCAAAACAAATTTTCCACGTATTCTTTTAAACTAGGTCATCATCTAGTGCAACAATTTTATTATATCATCTACATCTATATATAACAAATCCATATATTATATACACACATGCATACACGCCTCTCTTACAAATTATTTTGTATGTTCCATTGCCAGCCTGTATCTTATATCGTTCCTTTACTTACAGATGGATTTAGGAAGGTTATCCATCCTTTTTCTGATGACAGTGAGGATTGTAAACAGAGTATCTAGTAATCTATCAGCTGTTAGTTTCCATATGTTACAATGCCAACATATTCATAGTGCTTAGATCTTTGATGAAGTTGGCCATATTAACCTGTTGACACTACAGTGACATGCCTGACCCTTCCAAGAAGCAGACTTATGTCAAGTCACAGCATCTAATATTACCATCAGTAAAACGTGTCAAACAGAACACCAAGGCTTGCCCTTCACCAAATAATACTAGGAAATTCAACATATTCCTTCTAGGATTTAACAAACAATAATACAAATGTTGGAACATATTGCAAGTAAAACAGTACAGATATGCCTTATGGATCGTGGAAAGAAAAATATAAATATAGATAGTGTAACATCCACAAAGGGAGCTCCCATGGAACAAAGATTTCCCGTAACCAAGAATACTTCAGTTTGCCTCAGGACAAGCATAGAACTCAGAGATACATATATGGAAGATCTGGCCTTTCACTGGGAGGAAAACAGTTTGCATATAGAGTCCCCAGAAGGCTAAATGTCAGACTTCAGGCAAGGCTGAAGTTTGAATGAGGCCCAGCCTCCCTGCTTGATGAAAACAATACATATTAGGATCAAAGATATACTGGGGAAGAGAGGGATGTTTCACTGCTCCCTGGAAAGACACTATGAAGAGGAAAGAAAGCAGTTGAGGCTTCTGAACAGCCTGAGGAAAGTATGGAAGTTTTGGAAGAATGGAAACTTTACCTTGATGAACTGATTTAGGTTACTGCAGAGTAAATTATAGCTAAAACCAGTGTTCTTTAACCACCGGTCTGTGGACCGGTACGGGTCCACAGAAATTTCCTGCCGGTCCACAGGGCCGGCACGTGCATCGGGCCCAAGACAGTGTTCTTCAACTGCCTGTCCACGGTGCGAGCGATGCGGCATTATCTTCAGGCTGGCTCCCTCTTCCTCACTGCTGCAGTGCACAAAGCCACGGGCAGTGGCTTCCATGCGCGTCCTGTGCCTGAACCGGAAGCCTTCTCCCTGATGTCGCAGCAGAGGGAAGGCTTCCAGATAAGGTGCGGGACGCCCACGGCTTTGTACACTGCATCAGTGAGGAAGAGGGAGCCAGCCCAAAGATAACACCGGGGGCGGCATAAAACGACCAGGCCAGAAGGTAAGGCACAGCATGGAGGGAGGGAGACAACAAAAGTAGGGGGAATGATTTTATTTTTGAATTTAGTGATTGAATTGTGTCAATTTTGAGAATATATCTGCTGTCTGTATTTTGCACTGTTCTGGAAGAAATGCATTTGTTTCTTTTTCTCTGGGGTTTGTTCAGCATACAGAGTATTGAATTTTAGGGTTTGTTGTATATATTAGTACTTTTAGTTATTGGTTCCGTATTTGCATAGGGGTTATCTGTGTTTTAGTAGAAATGAATGTTGAGAAGCATACAGTGTGCTCTGTGTAGTTTAATTTTGTGGTTAACCATTATGTGTTGTTAATGAGATTATATTGTTTTTATATATGAAAAATGAATGGAAAAAATAGTGTTACAATTAGTACTATTATGGGGGTAGGGTCTGGGGTGGAGATAGGCAGGGTCTTGCCCACAACTTAGCCCAGTGTTCTTCAACTGCAAGTCCGCGGACCATTGCCGGTCCACAAAATAATTATTTCCTCCGATCCATAGGTGTAAAAGGGGTGAAGAACACTGGCTTAAACCATTATTCTTCAATGCAAGGCCCTGGGGCCTACAGTGGCCCTAGAGATATCTTTGGCAGCCCTCATTGTCTTTCTGTGGGGGGGGGGGGGGGAGTCCTGCTACTCTGCCTCTCTACCCAGGTTCAGGACAGAAAGGGAAAAGTAGATGGGAGAGGAGTGCATACTTGAAGGACATGGCATTTCTGAACAGACAAAACAGTATGCATTTGGAAATGCTCAAAATCATTGAGGGTACACCCCAACGAAGTTTGAAGGTGGGCTAATGGGAATGGATGTCATTGACACTGGTCAGCAGTGTCGTGACCCTGGATGGGAGGATATTTGGCAGCTTTCCTTCAGCTCATTAGAATCCAAACTGGCCCCAGTTTAAAAATTTATAAAGATAACTGGCTTAACTGTGACTCTGGGTTTAAGCTAGCTGCCCAGCTGGAGACTGTCAGGTGAGAGAAAAATCCTGACAAGAGGGAGCTGGGCTGCAGACTCAACTGTGTTGAGTTGTGGTCAGGGTTTTATTTTTGAGAAGTTGGACAGATTTGTGCATGTATGAGAAAGATCTTTTTGATTTAGATAAGAAAAAAGGGGAGAGGAATCCATTTTCCGCTCTGCTGCAGGGAAGCACTGTGTCAAATGAAAGATTAGGTTCTTACCTGGATAATCTTTCTGTTAATCTACTACAGATTCCGTACATACAGTGTTCAATCCAAATCTGAAAACCGGGACTTGTAGAAGTGACACTCACAGTTTTCAGCACCTCCAACATTGGCAGTGGAGTATAGTGTCCCCTTCAGGTTTTGTCCCAAAGCAATCAATCACAACTGGAAAAAAACACAAAGAAGAAGAGGTATGGAGAACTTCCCCACCAAATTATAAGAGAACAAACAATTAGAAACAAACATGAAAACATGGATGACGCGATCTCCGTGATGGGTTCCCCAGCCAAAAAAAGCTGGTATCTATCATGAGTCACCTACTCCATCATCCGAAGAGGACAAGAAAACTACTTGAAGCCAAAAGAGTCAGCTGATCCTCGTTGTCCCCGTCCACGGGCACTGCATATGCAGAGAATGATGCTGAGGGGACCACCTGGCCCAGGGAACAACCTCCAGTGAGGCTGTCATAGAGCCCAACACCAGGCCATGGGGGTCAGAAGGTAATGCCTGGCTGTAAGGGTCAGAAGTGCTAAGAGATCCAAGATTTGTTTCTGGAGTTTCTGTTTGCATGGTTATGCCTTGTCATACTGAATGCCCAGATATTCCAAGCTCTGAGTTGGTGCTAGATGGTACTTCCTGAAGTTGACAATCCAGCCCAGCCATTGCAGGAGAGCTACAACCTTCCGCACTGCCTGCTTGCACTCTGGCTTGAGCCAATCATCTAGATAGGAGTGTACTTGACCCCCATTTTGCGGAGATGTGCAGCCACTACCACCATTACTTTGGTGAAGGTGTGGGGAGCCGTTGCTGTTCTGAAGGGAAGGGCTGCAAATTGGGAACACTGCTGGAGAACATGAAATCTCAGATATTTCCTGTGTTCCTAGAAGATGGGAATATGAAGATAGGCTTCTGTTAAATCCAGACTGATTGGGTTGTTTCCATGTGGAATCTTCAAAAAGGAATTGACTGCCTCCAGTCCTCTGTGCCTTTCTTGTATCTCCCTGAGCCTGATTCTTATCGGGTAGTGCTGCCCAATTCGAATCGGTTCACAAATTCACTTCGGGTGAATCGATTCGAATTGATTTAAATTTTAAAAAATCGGCTTCCCGATTCGGACCCTCCCCCCTCACCCCCTAAATCAGGAGCGGCAGCACTGCTCTTGCTGGCCGGCCACTGCCGCACCTGCTTTAGAGGGTGAGGAGGGAGGGTCAGTCGGGAAGTGCTGCTGTGTTGCTATCCGGCTTCCCCCCTGGCCTACCCTCACCAAGATCGCGGTACTAGCGTCTTTGCATACTGCTTGGAGCTGTTTCCTCTGCCGTGGTCCTGCCCCTCCTCTGATGTCAGAGGCAGGATCGCGGCAGAGGAAACAACTCCAAGCAGTATGCAAAGACACTAGTACCGCGATCTTCTGTCCAGGCTGCACCTACTATAAGGTAAACGGTGCGGGGAGGCCAGAGGGAACACAGAGCTCTTCCCGGGGGGGAGGGGGGTGCGTTGCCCATCGGGGTGGGGGGTGGGACAGGCCTTCAAGGGGGGGACATAGGCCTTTTTTTTTTTTTCAAAAAGCAATACAAACATTTTAATGAATATTCATGTGCCATAATTACTAGCAAATATATAGTTGGTACATGACACTGCCACTGGAGGGTAGTTATTGGCTGTTTTTTCTATCATAGACCCATAAAGTTGTTACAGAAAGAATGTAAAATTCACAAATGTTAGTTGTATCGGGGTAAATCTCATAAAATGGAGGGAAACCCCCCCTAAAGAGAGTAGGTATTATCTTTCTTGTACTATAGTTAAACTCCTACTTTATTGGGCCCAGCATTTGAGTAGGCTTTTGAAAACAGCTATTTTAAACCCTGTTTACAAAACCATAGCACAGTTTTTTTGCGCCACCTGTTACTTCTGTAGCTGGCGCTAAAAACTGTGCCACGGTTCCATAAAGGGGGGGAGGTTAGTTACACAGTGTGCATAAATCTGTTTGCTGCTGTAAAAATCTTCACATCAAAAAATGATGCATATGGGGAACAGGCCTTCAAGGGGGGACATACCTTCAAAGGGGGGACAGGCCAGTGATGGTGGCATAGGCCTTCAGGGGGGACAGGCAGGCTTTCAGGGGGAGGTGCAGGCCTTCAGGGGGGGGTACAGACCTTCAGGGGAGGGGGGCCCTGGTGTAGAAGTACACGGAGGGACGGGAGGGAGGGAGGGAAGAGGGGTTCAAAGAGACGTGCATATACCGGACTTTGGGGGGGAAGAAATAATGGGTCTAAAAATAGAGGAGAGGGAGAGAGATGATGGACAATGGGAGGGGGAACAGAAAGGGAGAGAAGTTGAGTTGGACAAAAGGGATGGTATGGAGGGGGAAAAGAAGGGGAGAGATGGTGGACCTTGGGGTGGTGGGGAAGGAGGGAGAGATGCTGGATGAAAGGGTAGTTAAGAAAAGGTGGATCTGTGCATGGAAATGAAAAAAAGGAAAGATGCCAGACTTCCAGGGCAGGGAAGGGAAACAGAAGGGTAGGACAGAGATAGAAGATGGATGGTTAGCACAGAGAAAGGAGGAGACCCTGGCAAGCAAGTTATCAGAAGACAATCAGAGCCTGGGACCAACAAGATTTGAATAATGACCAGACAACAAAAGGTAGAAAAACTAATTTTATTTTCTGTTTTGTGATTACAATATGTCAGATTTGAAACGTGTATCCTGCCAGAGCTGGTGTTAGACCACAAACGTGTTAGACTGCAAACGTGAGCTAGAATTTAACAGAGAGAGGAAAAGTCTTTTTTGATTGTTTATTTTGTTTACACCACAGCACCAGTGTGGTTAGGAGAAGGCAAAGGGGGTGAAGAGGCTATAAAATAAACCCACCAGGATGTCTGGAAAAAAACCAAAAACCAAAC
Source organism: Geotrypetes seraphini (assembly GCF_902459505.1). Taxonomy (NCBI): domain Eukaryota; kingdom Metazoa; phylum Chordata; class Amphibia; order Gymnophiona; family Dermophiidae; genus Geotrypetes; species Geotrypetes seraphini. Next base: position 47,488,818 of record NC_047095.1, read on the forward strand.
AAAAACCACCCAATTGGGCAGGAAAATAGAATCGAATAACTAATTCAATAGGCTGAATCGAATCGAATCAAATTTTTTTTTCCTGAATCGGGCAGCACTATTATCGGGGACTGGTTCTATGGTATGAATGTCTAAGAGTCGCTGAAGTATGGCTCAGATCCTGGCCTCTTTTTCCAGCTTCCCAGCTGCAGAATCTAGAAACAAATCTAAAAAGGGACAAAATAATTATATCATGTACCTCTCTCATATGATGTCCAACACCCATTAGTCCAAGGAGATCAGTTTCCACTCCCTCTGAAACACCAACCATGGAGGAGTGGTTCCAAGCCTGGTGTCATTGAGACTTTTTGGAGGAAGGGTTAATGTGAGACCTGAAAGTCTGTTTGCACTGCTTCCTGAATGGCTGCTGTCAGTTCTCACAGGACTCGCGAGAACTGACAACAGCCATTCAGGAAGCGGCACAGAGCCAGGCTGGATGCCGAAAAGATTGCTCCTGCCCTGCACTGCTGGCCGCGAGATTGGAGGAGGCAGCCGGCAGCCAGCCAGTGAGGGAGGTATTTAAGGGGGATTTAAAAAGGTACAGGGGGCATGTCTTTAGATAGGCCTCCCCATTTAAGCAAGCCACACCCAGTACTCATGTTTATAAAATCAATCTATAAGTTTCAAGTTTATTAGGATTTTATATACCGCCTATCAAGGTTATCTAAGCGGTTTTACAATCAGGTACTCAAGCATTTTCCCTCTCTGTCCCGGTGGGCTCACAATCTATCTAACGTACCAGGGGCTATGGAGGACTGAGTGACTTGCCCAGGGTCACAAGGAGCAGCGCGGGGTTTGAACCCACAACCCCAGGGTGCTGAGGCTGTAGATCCAACCACTGCGCCACACACTCCTCCTCGGCCTATCGTTGGGGAAATACGGTAATGTTGAAATTGTTAAATACTTCCGTAATAATCATTCTGCGGCAGCAGCTCTGAAAAGAATGAGTGGATCCAAGCTAAATCTCCCAAAAAATGTTAGATGGAACTCTGTAGTATATCCAGAACTGGCCTATTCTGATGACAATTTATATACAAAATTAAAAAAAAAAAAAGATGGCACTGTTACAGCCAAAATCCTCAACAGTGTGCTTAAGAGTGCCGATGCCAATGAGGACATCAAATCCCAATGTCTCCTCAGTGTCAGTTCCGATGCTGACTGGTCCTGATGGCACTGCTCAGTCATTGGCACCAAAGCAGATGACGCCCAGAGTCGATACAGATTTCTGAGCCATTTGGACATTAGTGCAGACACCAATGTTGATACTGAAGCCGACAATTTGGTCCTGGCTCTAAATTTTTTTCAGTTTCTGAGCTTCTACGGATCTCTGTGTTCTTTTCTGCACACATAAGCAAAAACAACAATTTAAATGGTTACATTCTGGCACCAAACACTGAATATACCAGGAATTGGTGTCAAAATCAGAGGTAGTCCAATTGCACCGAGTGCTACATTTGAAATCACTGGGAACCTTTGATGACATGGAAGGAAAATCTATGGTGAAAAAAAAAGGGCACTCACCAATGAAAAATTGAGGGAAAAGTTCCTGGCCAATGCTCAAACCTAAGAGGCCCTTGAGAGATGCAAAAACAAAGAAAAATAACCTGGGCAAATTTCTAACACACACAAAAAAAGAAATGTATGAGGAAGGAAGGAAAATCTACCCAAAGGCAATCTAAGAAGAAAATTCCTCAAGGGAAGGCACCAACACGTCGAAAAAAAATCAATTTTCAAATACGAAGCTGAGAGAAGCTGCTAAACAAATGTTCCTCACTGCAGATTTAAAAAAGACAGGTGGGGTGTGGGACCAACAGTTCAGAGAGAAGGTACCCATGCTTGTGTGGTGGGGGCACTGCCTCAAGCTTTTAAAGCTATGCAATGCTTTTAGCATCCACACCGGGGCTCCATGGATGAAGTCACCCATATGTGAGATAATATGGCCTTAATGTCCTCGGAGAAAACTTTTTTTTTTCTAGGAAATATTAAAAATAAAACAAACTTAGAAACCTTTTATTTTCTTCTGAATTCTGCACCATCCTATTAGTTTTGAAGAAGATTGTAGCAGGTACCTCATCAATGGAAACAATATACTGTACCTGTTTTTTATTTTGTTTAAACAAAGAAGTTTGACAGACACCAATGGATTAAAGCTGGTAAAAATAAAATATGAATCTCGCATAATACATATTCCAGGTGCCTCATTACATGGCTGTAAGGTTTCTTGCTTTGAAGAATAAATTGACATATTACATTAATATATCCCCAAGGTGAGCTTACAATACAATAATAAAATAAAATAAAAACAAAATGAGCTTTCCCTCCCTTTTATAAAACTGCTCTGCAACAGCCCTAAATCTCTTTAAATTCCCATAGGCTTCAGGGCAGTTACCAGAGCAGCCTGTGCTAAATTGCTTCACAAAAGAGGTCCTTTGTTAGTAAACACTGCATTAAGTTCATTAGAGCAAAATAAAATTAACTTGATCATAGGGAAATCTAAATGCTATTTAACAATTTCAGACAGTCAGACTATATAAAAGGAGCAAGGTATACAAAAGGAGACATGAAGAGTCATAGTGAAAAATGAATGTTCACATTTTGTGCTAGGGTAGAAATTTTTAGTGAATAATGTATTAAAACAGAGGAAGAGACAACTGAAATGAGAAATAGAAAAGCAAATGACACCATAGATCAGTGTTCTTCAGTGCAAGGCTCAGGGCCCAGTGGCAGTCCCTGAAGACCTCTGGGGTGGTCCCTATCATCATTCAGGATTTTTTCACGCTATAGTGAGCTTCTCTATCCAAGTTCCTCATGGAAAAGGAAATTTGATGGGGAAGAAGAGCTGCATGCTTGAAGAACTAGGCATTTCTTAACAGAGAAGCATAAAATGCCCACCTCCTTCAGGATATTCACAATAAAACATCTGAAGGTGGGTATTTGGGAAGCTCTCTCCAGGCTGAACGACACCGTGTCCAGGTCTTCTCAAGAAGCTGCAGTCCTAGTAAGTGCAGTTGACACCTTGGGACTTAAACTAGATGGGACCAAAGAAGAATTCACTAATAACTTAAAACAGATTTCTGAAAAAGTAGAAAATCTTCAAGAGTTATCTCAAGACTTATAAGGGATAAAAATCAGTTGAATAGAAAAGTAGAGCAGTTAGAGAACTTTAATTGTCGTTTGAATATACGCCTTTTGAAATTTCCAAGAACAAAGGGGATTTCTCACATTGAAATGTTTAAAAAATATGACTGAAGTCTTGAAATTTTCCTCTGAAGCTATGCCACCAATAAGAAAAAATTATGTTCTTACCTGTTAATTTTCTTTCCTTTTAGACGCAGCAGATGAATCCAGAGAATAGTGGGATAGCACACATCTACTAGCAGGTGGAGATAGAGAAACTGATTAACAGGTGGTCCTATTGGCTGGCAGTCCTCCTGTATCTTCAGTATTGCTCCTTGCCCAAGCATCCGGAACCAGTAATATGCTTAGCATGTAAAAAACTTCTTTCCCATAACCAAGTTCACAGGTAATACAGAATACAACTACCAACTATAACGAAACTTCAGAAACTCGCGAAAGAAAAAGCAACAGACTATATCCAGAAAGGGTGGGGCTCTGGATTCATCTGCTGCAACTAAAGAAAAGAAAATTAACAGGTAAAAGATAATTTTTCCTTCCTTTGCAACCGCAGTAGATGAATCCAGAGACTAGTGCAGTGGTCTCAAACTCAAACCCTTTGCAGGGCCACATTTTGGATTTGTAGGTACGTGGAGGGTCTCAGAAAAAATAGCTATTGACTTATTAAAGAAATGACAATTTTGCATGAGGTAAAACTCTTTATAGTTTATAAATCTTTCCTTTTGGCTAAGTCATAATAATATTGGCATTTATAGCTAAGGAGACATATGATCAAGAAACTTTTATTTTACTTTTGTGATTATGATAAACATACCGAGGGCCTCAAAATAGTACCTGACGGGCCACAAGTTTGAGACCATTGGACTAGTGGGATGTAGCAAAGCAATCCTCAATCTGGGTGGGAAGCGAACGCTGCCTCCGCAATGACCAAAGAACCAAAAGCAGTCTCTGAACGCATTATCACATGGAACAGGAAATGCTTAGAAAAGGTATTCTTAGAAGACCAAGTAGGATCACGAAAAATCACCTCAAAGGAAAAACCTCTGGACTGATTCCAGGAAGTAGCTATCACTCTGGTTGAATGAGCATGAAGTTCTTTCAGTAACCACATTCCTGCCATCAAGGAAGCTTAAGTAATGGTCTCTTTGACTCATCGAGCAATGGAAGCTTTGGACACTGCCATACCTTTGTTGCGTCCCGAGAATAAGACAAAGAGGTGATGTGAATGTCGAAAGTCGTTAGTAACCGGTAGATAGAGTAGAAAAATGCTACACACATTCAGGAAATGCAGTGAAAAGAAGCACGTCCCCCTAGTTTTTCTCCCGGACAGGAGGAAGGAAAAGAGACTGGTTAACAAGAAAGGTTGATACCACCTTAGGAAGAAACTATGGTACTGTCTGAACTGACACCCCAGAATTCGTAATACAGAAAAAGGGATCCCTGCAGGACAAGTCCTGCAAGTCAGAAAAACTCGCCAAGCTGAAGCTAAGGGTACAAGAAATACCGTTTTTAACTTTTTATCCTTTAGAATGTGATTAGATAAAAGTTCAAATGGGGTCTTTTGTAAACTATGCTTAAAACTCTAGTGTGGACAGGATTTCTAAATAGGTTGACGAAAATGGTGTAGTCCTTTGAGTATGCGAACTACATCAAATGGTTGTCCCTTGAAGCTGAAGGGAATTAAACACTAAGCCTTTGGCTACCCTTCATTCAAAAAGGAAAGAATAACCCTTACGCCTTAGTCGTGATTTTTCAATATCTAAGTCGTAAGACTAAAGTGGGATGAAATTCCATGGTGATCGACCCCTGGGTGAGCAATCGGAGGTACCGGGAACCACAACGGCTCACCCACCAACAAATGGTACAGATCTGCATAGCATAGACGGAGTAGAAAATCCAGAGGTACCAGAATTACCATACCGGAAAAGTGAGCCATGAGATGAAACTCACATCCAAACATCATCTCAGGGGAAACACTTAAAGACGACAACTCAGAGGCCAGTAACGAGCCAATGTGTCTACCTCCTTATGTCTCCCGCTCTCTGCAGTCAGAGAAAAACCGAGAAAGCTTTGCATTTTGAGACGAGGTCATGAGTTGGAGTGCTAGGAGATCTCACATGTACAAAATGTCTCAAAGTACTCAACGGTACAGCACCTGCCTATCTAATCGATCGCCTACACCGCAACCTTCCACCCAGAATAAGAAGAACACTGACACCATTCTCATACCCACCACTCAATGGCACTCATCGTAAAAAGCTTTACGATAACCTCATAGCAACGCATGCAGCAAAACTCGAACCCTCCATAACCAGATTGTTAACCTCAACATCTGACTTCAAAGCATTCTGCAAAGAACTCAAAACGCTACTTTTCAAAAAGCATATGCAAAACACCTAATCTCCTCTTCCACATACACCAACCAGGTTACTCACTCCCTGACACCATATCCTCAACCGACCAAAAAAAAACAAAAAAAAAACCTAATTCATCCTACCGATTCATATTACCTACCAATGCCTGGAAAAAGATTTGATATGTAATGTAATATAACTGCTTTCATCCATTGTTACCAAGTCTATACTCATTCTGTAACTATGTCTTACCCTAAATGTCACGTACCCTCCTGGAAATGTCCAGCTTCTTCTTATGTAATCCGCTTTGAACCGCAAGGTACAAGCGGAATAGAAATCACTAATGTAATGTAATGTAATGTAAAAATGAGCTCGAATGCCTGAGCCGACAGTTCCCAATTTCAGGAGTGAAAAAGATTCTTGCTGAGGAAGTCTGTCTAATGTGATCCACTGAGAGAAGAGAAAGATGAGCTACCACTCTTCGATGGAGGAACATTGCCTCACAGGGCAACTAAAAACTAGGTGTATCGCTCTGGCTATTGAAAAATGCCACCATCGTGACACTGTGTTAAAAAAAAACCCTCCTTGTATAATCCTGAAACATGGCCTGAAACATGGCCTGAAACGCCTGATTGTCCACGTCCAGAAGAGTGAGCAAGGACTGAATCTCCTGATGAGACCAGACTTCTTGCGCTAAGAATTGGAGACACTGAGCCACCCAATCCAATAGACTGGCACTCTTGGTGACTATGAGACAGACTAGCAACGAGTTTGAACAGATTGATCTCGCTGCGCCAGCATCTCATACTGAGCTATGCATTAGGATTCCACTAGATACTACGATTGCAGCTTTGAAATTCCGGGAATTACCGGAACAGAAGCGACTGCTGTAGCGCTCTCACTCTAAAGCGAGCACAAGGCCAAACTTTCAGAGTTGCCACCAAGGAGGCTAGAACCTGAACATAATACCATACTCTCGGTCTGATTGACTGAAGAAAAAAGGCGAATCTGAGACTATGACTTGTCGCCCCGGTCTCTGGGAAGAAGCAGATTCCACACCTTCGTGTGGAAGAACCCCCCCCCCCCCCCCCCCCCCCCCCCCCCGAGATGTAGCAGTGATTGGGACGGGACAAGAGAGCTCTTTGGAAATTGAAGATGTACTCCAAAGATTGAAGAAGAAAAATCACACTTTTGTGTCACTTTCAAACTGTGCTGTCTGGAAGACACCCAAATCAATTGGTTGTCAAAAAAAAAAAAAAAGAATGTACCTGAATCCCCTCTTTGCAACGAAACGCTGCCAGTACTACCATTCCCTTTGAAAACGTAGTGGAGCAGTGGCTATGTCAAATGGCATATGTCAAAACTGATATTGCTGCACGAGGACGGTAACACAAAGAAACCACTAATGCTGTGGACATATGGGAATATGTAATCAATATTCTTTGAAATTGAGCGCTGTAAGGAACTCTTGTAGTGGAACCACTGTAATGACCAATCTCACAGTTTCCGTACAGACATGTCTGACTTTGATAAACTAGTTGAGCCATAACAGATCCAGCACTGGTCTGACCAATTCTCCCTTCATGGGCACTATAAAGAAAATTGAATACTTCTCTTGCCCCTTTGTTCCGGAGGAACTGGAACTACTGCCCCAAGTTGAATTAGCACTTGAATGGAGCCCCTCACCAATGCCACCTTTGGTTGCTCAATACCCGATGACCCTAAAAAATAATCTGGAATGGGAGAGGAGGATTCAAAGTTGCAATTATTCTGAATAATATCCAAAACCTAATGACCGGATATCATCTCCACTAGAAAGCCTGAAGAGCTGGCAGAGGGAGACAAGACCCTTTCAGAAAGAGGCGCGGGAGGTTGGAGTACAGTCAGACAATAGTTGTAAATTATAGATGAAAGAAAGGAATTCTTCTGCGAAAATTCCAGTTTTGTGCTGTAAGAAGGAACATAAGAATGACTAGAAGAGATCCAACCTGGACTATATATCTTGGAATTATGAAAAGAGAGCCGTGAAGGAGAGGGCTTAAAAGAACTCCTAGGATTAACCTGCGACAAAGTCTGTTACCCGAAATCCCTAAATTCCACTACCAACTTCTCCAGAGCTTCTCCAAAAACAAACTACCCTTAAAGGAAAGGCACATTAGGCGCATCTAGAAAGTGCAATCATTGCCTCGTGTCGTTAGATCAGCATCTTGATACCTATAAGACAAAGCTGCAATTTTGAATGAGAACTTCAGGGATGACTCCAACTGTCACATAGCGTTTGGCACCTTGAGACCTGCCTGCTTCGTGGCTCCGAGCTGAAATAAACACTCGCATAGCTATGTAGACAGGGAAAAATATGGGAAGCTGCTTAGTAGAGGCCAGAATAAGAAGAGAGCCAGCTCAGAAGTGTGCACAATAGGCTGCAAAATACAGAGACTCTGAGGCACGCTAAAAATAAAGAAAGCAGTTCTGCTCATTGGAAAAGTGAAGGTGCCACCAGGCCACCCCGCTCCACCACTAAAGTTTCCCCAAGTAGAAACCTAACACTCCAATACCATGAACTGATGCTATAGCATTACCAGACACAAACACAGCACTGCACAGAAGCCCAGAGAAGAAAGAAAATGCAAACATGCAGAGTCTTGCCATTCCTGAACCCCGAGAGTGAGGAGGAAGAAATACCCATACAAAGCACAGGGTACTCTCATGTCTTGGATCTTAGTCAGCTGCGATTAGCCTTCTTCCGACCTAGATCAAATACATGCCGAAACTGAGTATTCGAGCCCCAAGTTAAATGTCTCTCATTCCCAAAGTACCCTCATGCCAAGCAAAATGGGCCCCTTGTCATGCCACGCAGAATGGGCCCCTTGTCAAAATAACACGGAGTGCAGGAAAATTAAAATTCAACTCGAGACATTTCCACCAACTCCAATTGCCACACTAATAAGGCAGCGGCAATACCGCCGACAGGTCTATGTGCAATAACACGGAGACCGCGACATCTGTTTACAGGAATCAGCTGCAGAAATTACAGGAGTCAGCAGTAGAAATAAATTCCCTGACCTCTGCGGAGCTCCCGCCAGCATTGGAGACTTAAGCGTGTGCCTGTTTCTCGCTGAAATGAGCTGGCTCCGTCAATCGTGCTATAAGAAAATCCCTGGAGCCATCCAATCTAAAATTTCCACAAAGCTGCAGCATCCACTGACACAAGAAATGTGCAAAAATAAACTCCCTGAACACTGCGGAGTTCCTGCCAGCGTAGGAGACCCAATTGCACGCCTGTTTCGCACTGAAATGAACTGGCTCCATCAACAGTGTTATAAAAAACCTACCCATAGCTAAGCAAAGCAATATTTCCCAACAGCCGCGGCATAAATTTAGTAAAGTGAACTTCAGGGAGAACTGCATGAACGTTTCGTTGTTCCCCTCAATATATGTGAATAAGCGTGCGCGCGGTTCACTGAAGTATTCCTCACAGATTTGTTAAACCACCACTACTGTCCTACAAAGTCCAGCTTTTTTTTTTTTTTTTTTAGAAAATAACACAGAACTCACAGTTCAACACAACCAGAAGACAGAACCCGCAGCACACAATTATAAAATAGAACCCACAGCTCCAATCTAAAAACAGTTACTCACAAGCTCTTTGTTAGTGCTGGTAGATGCCGGTGAATGTCAGTTACTCAGTAGTAGCAGGGCATAACTGGAATTTAGTAACTGTGGTCTACCTTTTTTTTTTTTTTTTTAATAATTAAGAGAAAGAAGAAAAATAGAGACCCAGTAAGACCCTCTATCACTGGAGGGAGGGTGAGGCAGGGACCTGGGGGGGGGGGGCAGGTATAACCCCTAAAGCCGGTACCATTCAGCCGGACATCCCTTTCTCACTGAAGAGAAATCTCAACAGGAGAAATAGAATTGCTGTCTCACTGAAGACAAACCTCAACAGGAGAAAATAATTTTTCAGTCACAAACAGAATCCAGGAACAAGTTGAAAAGCGACCATCACCTGCTGGGAGACAGAGCATACTGAAGATACAGGAGGACTGCCAGCCAGTAAGACCACCTGTTAATCAGTTTCTCTATCTCCACCTGCTGGTAGATGTGTGCTATCCCACTAGTCTCTGGATTCATCTGCTGCTGTTGCTAAGAAAATAGAATTTATTATTTACCATAAAAAAGGAGCAGGAGTAAATCCAGAGACTGAACAACTTAATTTAAATATTGGTGGACCTTTAAATGTTATGGATCTCCTAGAATATACAGTATCTGAGACTTCAGAAAGAATGACATTACTAGTTTCTCTAATTTTTGAACAAGATGTAAATGCTATTTTTTTATGATATTTTCGAACTTCACAAATGTTATTTTATGGGAAAAAAGTGTAAATATAGCCTGATGTAACTAGACAGACGCAGGAGCGTAGAAAATTGTTTCTTGTAATGAGACCTGAAATAGTGTCCCTTGGGGGTACATTTTTGCTAGCCTACCCCCTGCAAATGAAGAATTTCAACAAAAGTGAAGAGAAACTTAATTTTCATATATTGAAACGAATTGGCTTAACAGCATTGAATCCCATTACAGTGGTGCCTCGCATAACGGACGCCTCGCACAGCGAACGCTGCGCACAACGAACTTTATGTCTTGATTCGTACAACGAACTTCGTTTCACACAACGAAGTCGCCCGAGCTGCATCCTTCCGCGCAGGCACTGCGCTTAACTGCCCTCTCTCCGCCTGGCTCCCTCTTGCCCCCCCCCCCGACTCCCCGACACAATCGGGGCAAGAGGGAGCCCAAGCCCTCTTGCCCCCCCGACTCCCCGACACGATCGGGGCAAGAGGGAGCCCAAGCCCTCTTGCCCCCCGACTCCCCGACACGATCGGGGCAAGAGGGAGCCCAAGCCCTCTTGCCCCCCCGACTCCCCGACACGATCGGGGCAAGAGGGAGCCCAAGCCCTCCTCCCCCCCCCCCCGACTCCCCGACACGATCGGGGCAAGAGGGAGCCCAAGCCCTCTTGCCCCCCCGACTCCCCGACACGATCGGGGCAAGAGGGAGCCCAAGCCCTCTTGCCCCCCCGACTCCCCGACACGATCGGGCCAGGAGGGAGCCCAAGTCCTCCTGGCCACGGCGACCCCCTAACCCCACCCTGCACTACATTACGGGCAGGAGGGATCCCAGGCCCTCCTGCCCTCGACGCAAACCCCCCCTCCCCCCGACGCCCGCCCCCCCCCAAGAACCTCCGACCGCCCCCCAGCCGACCCGCGACCCCCCTGGCCGACCCCCACGACACCCCCAACCCCCTTCCCCGTACCTTTCTGTAGTTGGCCGGACAGACGGGAGCCAAACCCGCCTGTCCGGCAGGCAGCCAACGACGGAATGAGGCCGGATTGGCCCATCCGTCCCAAAGCTCCGCCTACTGGTGGGGCCTAAGGCGCCTGGGCCAATCAGAATAGGCCCGGGAGCCTTAGGTCCCTCCTGGGGGCGGGGCCTGAGGCACATGGGCCCAACCCGACCATGTGCCTCAGGCCCTGCCCCCAGGAGGGACCTAAGGCTCCCGGGCCTATTCTGATTGGCCCAGGCGCCTTAGGCCCCACCAGTAGGCGGAGCTTTGGGACGGATGGGCCAATCCGGCCTCATTCCGTCGTTGGCTGCCTGCCGGACAGGCGGGTTTGGCTCCCGTCTGTCCGGCCAACTACAGAAAGGTACGGGGAAGGGGGTTGGGGGTGTCGTGGGGGTCGGCCAGGGGGGTCGCGGGTCGGCTGGGGGGGCGGTCGGAGGTTCTTGGGGGGGGCGGTCGTTGGGGGGAGGGGGGTTTGCGTCGAGGGCAGGAGGGCCTGGGATCCCTCCTGCCCGTAATGTAGTGCAGGGTGGGGTTAGGGGGTCGCCGTGGCCAGGAGGACTTGGGCTCCCTCCTGGCCCGATATTGTCGGGGAGTTGGGGAATCGGCGGGGCAAGAGGGCTTGGGCTCCCTCTTGCCCCGATCGTGTCGGGGAGTCGGGGGGGCAAGAGGGCTTGGGCTCCCTCTTGCCCCGATCGTGTCGGGGAGTCGGGGGGCAAGAGGGCTTGGGCTCCCTCTTGCCCCGATCGTGTCGGGGAGTCGGGGGGCAAGAGGGCTTGGGCTCCCTCTTGCCCCGATCGTGTCGGGGAGTCGGGGGGGCAAGAGGGCTTGAGCTCCCTCTTGCCCCGATCGTGTCGGGGGTGCCAAGGACCACACGGAGTCACCCACCGTACCACCCGATTCGGGTAAGCGCAGGTATCGGTGGGTGGCTTATTTGCGGGGGGGTGCCTTATTTTACATTTTTTTCTAAAAAGGGGGGGCTGTCTTATTTGATGGCCCTGCCTTATCATCGGGGAAACACGGTAGAAAAAAAAAAATGAACAGTTAAGTCCCAGTTTTTGCCGCTGAGACTCTGCCCTCTCACTGTAAAATTAGACTCTACTTAGTCTGTCTTTAAATTTAAAAAATGTGTGTTGTTTTAAAAAACAATTATGTTTTTAGATGTATCTAAATAAAAATAATAACCAAAAATTTATCTTTTTTTATGTCATCTTAGCATATTTTATGCTGCAGAACGAATTATTTTTTTTTACATGTATTCCTATGGGAAAACGCGTTTCACATAACGAACGTTTCACATAACAAACTTGCTCCTGGAACCAATTAAGTTCGTTGTGTGAGGCACCACTGTATTTCTAATTGCTGTTCTAACTAAATGTTCCCTATTACCAGCCACTTCAGATCTAAAAAAGCTCGCAGCTGTTCAGGAGAATAAAACACATATTTAACCCCTAGTTTCTCTTCACTTTTGTTGAAATTCTTCCTTCTGTCATTGGGGTCTAAAGAGCTTAGAATTTTTTTTCTTATATTGTATTATGATTTCCTTGTTTATTTTCTGCTGTACAGCGGTCAAAACAGCAATTAGGGAGGCCAAACTTCGTGTGGAAGAAACTCTAGCAAAGAACATTAAGAAGGGGGATAAATCCTTCTTCAGGTATATTAGTGATAGGAAAAAGAACACAGACGGGATAGTACGCCTTAGCAAACCGGATGGGAATTACGTGGAAGCAGATTCAGATAAAGCTGAACTACTGAACGAATACTTCTGCTCGGTCTTCACTTGCGAGGCACCAGGACATGGTCCTCAGTTAGAGGCTAAGTCAAGTGCGGATGACCCGTTTCAGAATTTTGAGTTCACACCAGGTGAAGTTTACAGCGAACTGTCAAGACTAAAGGTAAATAAAGCCATGGGACCAGATAATCTGCACCCAAGAGTGCTCAAAGAGTTGTGCGATGTCCTGGCGATACCACTAGCCGCACTCTTCAATCTCTCCTTAAGCACGGGGAGAGTACCCTTGGACTGGAAAACAGCCAACGTCATTCCTCTGCACAAAAAGGGTTGCAGGGCAGAGGCTGCGAATTACAGACCGGTGAGTCTCACATTAATAGTGTGTAAACTCATGGAAACTTTAATTAAACGCAAATTAGACACGATCCTGTATGAGGGGAATCTACGGGATCCCAATCAACATGGATTCACCAAGGGTAGGTCCTGCCAATCCAATCTCATCAGCTTCTTTGACTGGGTGACAAGGAAGCTAGACTTGGGAGAGTCTATGGACATCGTGTACCTGGATTTCAGTAAAGCATTTGATAGCGTCCCACACCGCAGGCTGTTGAGCAAAATGAAATCGATGGGGTTAGGAGAAACACTAACTACTTGGGTCAAGGATTGGCTAAGCGGAAGACTTCAAAGGGTAATGGTTAATGGTACCCTCTCTAAAACATCGGAGGTGACCAGTGGAGTACCGCAGGGTTCAGTGCTGGGCCCACTCCTTTTCAACATATTCATAGGGGATCTGACTCAGGGGCTTCAGGGTAAAATAACATTATTTGCCGACAACGCTAAACTATGCAATACAGTAAGTGAATGTAATTTACAGGATAGTATGACACAGGACCTGCTTACATTGGAAAGATGGTCCTCGACCTGGCAGCTGGGCTTCAATGCTGGGAAATGTAAGGTTATGCACCTCGGTAGCGGTAATCCATGCAGAAATTACACCTTGAATGGAGAACTTTAACTAGTACTTCGGCGGAACGAGACCTAGGAGTAATCATCAGTGCAGACATGAAAACTGCCAATCAAGTGGAGAAGGCTTCATCTAAAGCAAGGCAGATGATGGGATGTATCAGTAGAAGCTTTGTCAGCAAGAAGCCTGAAGTCATAATGCCATTGTACAGAACCATGGTGAGATCTCATCTGGAATACTGTGTACAATTCTGGAGGCCACATTACCGTAAAGATGTGCTTAGAATCGAGTCGGTTCAACGGATGGCCACCAGGAGGATCTTGGGTCTCAAAGGTCTCTCGTACGAGGAGAGACTAAACAAACTACAGCTCTACACTCTAGAAGAACGTAGGGAGAGGGGAGACATGATTGAGACATTTAAATACATTACAGGACGTATCGAGGTGAAAGACGATATCTTTTTTCTCAGGGGACCCTCTGCCACCAGAGGGCATCCGCTCAAACTCAGGGGCGGGAAATTTCATGGCGACATCAGGAAGTACTTCTTCACAGAAAGAGTGGTTGACCGTTGGAATGAGCTTCCAGCGCAGGTGATCGAGGCCAGCAGCGTGCTGGACTTTAAGAATAAATGGGATACCTATGTGGGATCCCTACGAGGGTCGAACTGGAACATCAGTCGCTAGGCATAGACTTAAGAGGATGGGTCAGCAGACTTGATGGGATGATCGAGACCTGCATCGTGTTGGACTTTAAGAATAAATGGGACTTTAAAAATAAATGGGATGCCTATAGGGGATCCCTAAGAGAGTCAATCTGAATAAATAGTCACTAGGTATAGACTTAAGAGGAAGGGACAGTAGGGTGGGCAGACTTGATGGGATATAGCCCTTTTCTGCCATCATCTTCTATGTTTCTATGTTTCTATATTTCTGGCGAAAGAATAAATACTTGTAATATAATTTGAAATTTAATAAATAAAAGATTTTTTTAAATCAAATAATATTCAGCACCACATGAATTATCATATATTCCTTATATCAGAGAATCTGACATATTAAAAGTCTCTTGAAATACAGTAAAACAGATTTTATCCTCATTTTAAATTCATCCAAAGACCTTATTGACCTCAAAGATGATGGCAAAGTATTCCATAGATTTAGCAGAGCAACTGAAAATAAACAGAAGATGTATACTTATCTAAACAGACCCAATCAAATCATGTAACATCTAATAAATTGCTTGAAGCAGGCAGTAAGGAACAGGAAGATTGGTATACATGATTATTTTTTAAATATAAATTGCAATGGGGACTTACTATTTAAATCTTTGAATATTAATAACAGGACTTTGGATTGAACTTGACAGGAAACCAGTGCAACTTTACAAGCACTGGTGTAATATGACCATATTTAGATAGAACAAACAAGACATGGGCTTGGTGCATTTAGAGTTAACTGTCAGGATTTCAAAACTTTTTTAGAAGTTGCTAGCAACAAACTCTTGCAATAGCCAAAAAAAGTCACTACAAAAAATTATTTTGCCAAAATCATCCCAATGGTTTTATTTATCTGTGATTTCATAGATAATGTAAATCAAGTATGACACCAAATGAATGCATCTTGTCTAAAATTTGAATATTTAATCTATCACTAGAAAATTGTGTAAGTAAATTTGCATCTGGATAACCAGAAAGAAATAAAATTTATACTGGGTTTTTATAACTGAATTGTTAAAATGCTTGTTGTTTGATGAGAAGACTGCATTCTTTTGTTTTATATTGCTCTCATGTTTCTGTGGGTGTTTTTGTTCATGCTTTCCCAGTGTTTAAGAATAGCCATACTAGGTCAGTGTTATGTCCATCTAGCCCACTATCCTGCCTCCCACAGTGGCCAATCCATGTCAAAAATACCTGGCAGAATCCCAAATAGTAGTAAGATTCCAAGTTTTGAGAATTTTAGCTATCTATATTTTGGATTCAATAGGAGGATATGCAAGGAAGCTTTATGTAATTAATCATGCAATTAAAAATTTAAAACAATCTGCAGCTCTGATGAAAATAAGATCTTGCTAATTAAAAAAGCCCTCAATTTCACTGGATTAATCTTTTGATCTCTTGTCCTGATTTTCATCATACAGTAGGTCTATATTATGAGAAAAATGACTATTAAAAACACATTTTTATTAACTCAGATAAAAATTCAGGATATAAAAATCCCAGAAAGTTCAGTGAATTCAGCCATCATTAAGTCATATTTTAAAGTCCAACATTAACTCATACTGATCTCTTTTTAATAAAGTTGCCCAAATAAAAATACAAAACAGAAGAAACAGATACTGTACAAGTCCCAAAGACACTATTTAAGTTCCCTTTTTAAACATGCAAAATGGCTTGCTCACCTGTTGAACTTCACTTTCTCCATTGGAGATCTTCTCTGTGTATACAAACGAATTAAATATTTTCTGCAATAAACAGAAAACAAAAGTCAAAACTTTTATATCAAGACCTTCAGAGACACAAACATCTTGCACTTCAAAATTACAAAGCACAACTCAGAAAATCAAAGCAAATGTAAAGTCAGCTTTTCTGTAGACCACCAAGTTTCTACAATCAGCATTCATGAAAGAAAAACCAGATGGTTCACTAAATTTTTTTATACTGTAAATTGTAATTATACATTTCCCAAGTTTCTGCTATTTTATCTGACTGGTACAATCTTAAAATTAAAAGATGTTCTCTTAGAGAGCCCCTCCAATTACTGTAATTGTTTACAGATACTGGTATTCTAATGCAATAGACAATTTAGTTCCTTATAACAAATGCTCATCATACTTCATCAATGCTCTTCATTTTCCATAGTTTTTCTCAGAGCTTACTAAATTTCAGGCCACAATTTACTCTTCCAATATGTAGAAGCCTCGATTGCTTGAGTGATTAAAAAAACAGGTACCAGTAATTGCATTTGCCATATAGACAGCATAGGAGCCAACTCTGTGGGTACTGTGGTTGTTTGAGCACCCTTGATATTGGGCAAACTCTTTAACTATGTCCAGGCAAGAGTAATTTTGATTGGGTTTAGCACCCCCAAACATTTTGAAAAGTTGGCTCCTATGATAGGCAGTGATAACTAGCTCCAGCTGCCTTCCTTCAACCTTTAAGAGAGAATTACAAGGGGCCGCTGAAAAGTTCTCAGCCAGACTAAGAAGAGAATGATGTGGAGCCATGAAACATAAGTTATTCTACACTTTTCTTGACACTTTCCGTTTCATTTCATATCATTGAAATGAAAAGTGTCAAGGAAAATAAGTTTCATGACTCCACAGATAAGAACAAAGCGAGGGAACAGTAGAAGGATCAATGTTATATTTTTTCATTTGACCAGAAGTGTGAAGAACTAAATAAGTAAGCAATTGGGGGGAGGGGGTCAAGTGAAGGCAGTGACCTGACCAGACATCTCCTGCCTGAGCTCCTTTCCTTACCCTAACAAACCCCCATAAATGGCTTGTTAGCAGAGGCAAGTTGGTATCTGTCCGCTCCTACTTATTTCTCAGTGTTGTCATTGTTGTGCGGAGAGACTGATTTGGTTTACACCATACTCCCTGCATGTTATGCTGATACAGACACCACAGCCTAGCAAGGAAAAGCCCGCAAAGGCTCCCAACATGGCAATGGCTACCATGGTGTCAGATGGCCTGCAGGTGCACAAGGCTAGCATGCAGGTATCACTGAGCCATTTATCGCAACTACTGGCTGAAAAATTATCCAAATTACATACTGTGCTGGAGGAAGGAAAGGACAGCATAGCAGGTCACGCCACTCGTATACAAAGGGCAGAGGAAAGAATATTGGAATATGAGGATCGGGCAGTGGCACCGGAGCAGCAGATCACTTCACTAGAGTCCCAAGTTAAACTGCTGGAAGATTGCACAGAGGACGCCGGAAACCAAAGCAGAAGGAATAATATTCGCCTCCTAGGCCTTCTGGAGACAATTCGTGACTCAGAGCTACTGGAAATTGTGGAGCAGTGGTTACCCCAAGCTCTAGGCCTGGCACCTGCTCTCTGGATTATATGGGGACAAAGCTATTAATGTTCCAGAACTTCTCAGCTAAACTTTCGGAACATCATCAGGTTCTAGTTCCTTACTGTACCCAACTGCACTCTAAAGGGATTAAATTTGCTCTACAATACCTGGCAAAAGTCCGGATTACTCATAACATCGGGATTGTTACGCTGGATGACTCGGCTGAGCTTTGGGCATTTATTGGCAAATTGCCCGCTCAATAAAGAATAAGTAACTAGTAAATAAAAATTTCACTGAACCCCCAAGAAGCCAGACTCTGCATACAGTGTAACACTAGAGAAACTGTCCTCCAATACTTTGTAAAATATAAAGATAGCAGATGTAAATTTCAAAAACTGGCATATTCAAATCACTACATTACAACTAACAAATACAAAAAAAATAAACAATAAATAGAAAATATGATATCATTTAATTGGACTAAATACATTTTTCAATTAGCTTTCAAAGGCCAAAACCCCCTTCCTCAGGTCAGGAGAGTATACTGCTGTTATGGTATCCTGGTCTGACCTGAGGAAGGAGGTTTTGGTCTCTTAAAGTTTGTCATAACCAAGTACTAAAATTAATCCAATAAAAAGACAACAACTTCTATTTATTAACACAGCTACACTATTTTATCTTAAATGGAAATTTTTATTTTTTTTTCTAACTTTGCTTTTTTTTAATTGTGTTCATCCCAGTCTCTGGTTTCTACTTTCCTTGTTCTCTCTTAACTCTATTTTCCTTTCAGCTTTCTTTATTTCTTTCTTACTACCTACTCCTAAATGTCCCTCTTTTCATTGTGTCTGCCTATAGGCTGCCACCTTTTTCTTTTGTGTATATATGTTAAATGAAACGGCTCCCCTAATCCATCATTGAAACTGTTTAAACACACATTGCAAGATTTAAGATGGAGAGTAGGAGACTCTATTGAGATTGGGTGAGAGGGAGGCAATATCGAGCGAACTCTTAACATTAAAGAACTTCGATGGATGTTCCAGCTAAATCTTGGACGCAATAGGCATTTCTGATAAAGTATACTCTTGGTTTGAAGGCTTCCTAAAATCCAGAACCTACAGCGTAAAAGCAAACAATGAAAAATCAGAACCTTGGTCAAACCCCTGCGGAGTTCCACAGGGTTCCACACTATCCCCCACCCTCTTCAACCTATACACTGCCTCTCTCGGAACACATCTGAACAATCTAGGTATAACCACCTATAGATACGCGGATGACATTACCATCCTCATACCATATGATCAGCCTAAACCCACCATGACAAACATCCTACACCGAACACTTAATACAGTTATGATCTGGATGAAAGATCACAAACTCAAACTCAACCCAGACAAAACTAAATTCATCCTCTTCGAAAATGACAAAATCCAAACCTCAGCCAATTTAGAACTCAACTCAATCAACTATCCCATCCAAACCACCATAAAACTACTAGGAATGACCATAGATAGATGCTGTACCATGCAACCGCAAATAAACAAAACAATCCAGAAATCCTTCGCAATCATGAGAAATCTGAGGCAAGTCCGGAAATTCTTTGAAAGAAATCAATTCCAGCTTATGGTACAGTCCCTAGTCCTTAGACTGCTAGACTACTGCAACATCCTTTTCCTCCCATGCCCTGCTACTATGATCAAACAACTTCAAAGAATCCAAAATACAGCCTTGAGACTCATCTACTCATTGAGAAAATATGACCACATCACAGAAGCTTACATCAACTCACATTGGCTACCAATCCAAGAAAGAATACATTTCAAATTCTACTGCATGCTATTTAAATCCCTAAATGGATACAGTCCTTCTTACCTGAACAACCGCCTCAACCAAGCATCCACACTCAGACACAGAAAAGCGCACTCCCCATTCATACCTCCTCCGATCAAAGAAGTAAAAAGATCAAAACTTCATGACGGCCTCCTAGCCACCCAAGCCGCAAAACTGGATACCCGGATCTCCACCCTGCTGACGACCACATCAGACTGCAAGACATTCAGAAAAGAAATAAAAACTATACTTTTTAAGAAATTCCTAAATCAGCCCTAACTTCACGTACTATTAACAATGCCAAAATAGACAAAACATCTACCCACACTACACCAGCAATAACAACTATGCTACCAATGTAACCTCCATTTACACACTTCCTATAAACTGTATTTATCCTTACTCCGAAATTATCTATTTACCACTCTAATTTATCATCGGTTCCTCCATTGTAACCCCGTTTATAAATCTTTTGTAAGCCGCCTTGAACCGCAAGGTAATGGCGGAATAGAAATCCCTAATGTAATGTAATGTAAATACTATGATGCCCCATGGCTTAAATGAAATGAGGGACTGGATGATGTCTGTAGATTGTGTGCTCTAAGGGTTTTAGTAATACAAGTTTCTTGGCTGTCTATTGGCTTCTTGGGAGTGATATCAGGGGGAATTTCCACTTTAGAGTGTAGTTGGACACCGCGGTCAACTTTGGCTTCACAGCAGCAGATTGTATGGAACAGCAGACATGCTAATAGTGTTTTACAAAGACGTAAGTGCTTTTGATTCAGATTTGTGTATATAGTATCTTGGGTTGTAGTGTAATGTATTAAATCATTATCTTTTAGAGTCTTCCCTGACCCTAAAGAAGGATGCAAAATGCATCTGGATAAACAGGGGGGATGTGTCAGCTAAAGAACATATACTACAACACTAAGTTAACAATTACTCACTAATCCTAATGAATTTTTTAAATAGAAAATTAAAGATTTATTATAAGCACAAGAAAAAAGTATAGGTGCAACGGGACTAATGAGGATTGCAGCAGTGAGGTGTTAAGCTGCACCATTGGCAATGAAGACCCCATGCACAATTAGGACTTATATGGTATAAACTCCTGGTATAACCTAACGCTCGACTGTGTAGAAGTGTGTTGGGAGTCTTAAATACCTGTTCCCCTTCCTATTGTTCTTCTCCTTTATATGTTTTCCTTTTCTTTACATATTGTAGTTCCAACCCTCCTTTCCTTCTTGTCTCTGTTTGTTAATTTTTTGTTAGTTTATTAGCCCTTAAAAGCTAGTATTTGCTCTAGTGTTGTGTGTTTTTAAACTGTATTTTAGTTAGTAGATGGTTTTAAACTGTGTTTTTAAACTGTATTTTAGTTAGTAGATGGTTTTAACATTTTTTGTACACTGCCTAGAAGGTTTAATTAGGCGGTATAAGAAATTTTAAATAAACTTGAAACTTGATCTGAGCATTGTTAAACCTTTTTTTTTATGCCATGTCTCCTATTTCACTTCCTTTTATTAGCCCCAGTATCCTACTAACTCTATCCTCTTCCCCATCTACCCTTTTTCTTTATCCTCTCCTTCCATCCAGCTTGTGCCCTCTTTCTATATCCCCTTCCATCCAGGATCTGCCCCCTCTTCTGCTCACTTCCATCTAGCCTCTTCCCCTCTCTATTTTCTTCCATCCAGCATCTGTCCCCTATCCTACTCACTTCCATTTAGCATCTCCCTCCTCACATTACTCCCAAATTCCATCCAGTGTCTTCCCCTCTTTCCTCTCCATTTCCATCAGCACCTGCCTCTTTCTCTCACTTCTCCTCACTTCTATCAGCATCTGCCTCCCTCTCTCTCTTCTCCCCACTTCCATAAAGATCTGCCTTTCTCTCTTCTTCTCCCCACTTCCATCAAGATCTGTCTTTCTCTCTTCTTCTCCCAACTTTAACATCAAGATCTGCCTTGCTCTCTCTTCTCCCCACTTCCATGAGCATCTGCCTCCTCTTTTCCCCACTTCCACCAGTGTCTGCCCCTCTCTCTTCTTCACCCCAAATATGTCCAACAGCTTCTTCCCCCTCTCTCCCCACCCCTTTCTACCAACATCTGCCCTACCCTATTTCCACCAGTATCTACTTCCTCTCTCTCCCACCCACCCCACATCCATCAGCATCTGCTTCCTTGCATTCCCACTTCTGCTGCTTTCCTAAAGCAATTTCCTAAAGCAGCAGGAGCAGAGTCAAACTGAAACAGACTGCCTGTGGGACCTTCCCATACATATGCATGATTGCTGGTTCTGCCCCGGAAGAAGTGACGCTAAAGAGGGCAGGCCAGCAGCCGTGGATATTTATGGGAAGGTTCCACAGCCAGTCTGTTTCAGTTTACCGCTGCTGCTACTGCTTCAGAAAAGCAGCAGCAGGGGCTGAAGAAGGGAGAGTGGTAAGTGAGGGATAAGGTGTTGGTCTCAACCCCAATGACTGCACGGTGGGACTGAATGGCTGCGGGTCTCCTGCTAAAAGTTGTGCAGCCAAACAGCTTAAAGGGAAAATTTCGCTACTTTTGAGAAAGTTATGCAGCCAGAAATTAGGGTATCTAAAAAGTTGGGCGTTATGGCAGAGTTTGTAGACGCTGACTTGGCACCTACTAGTGAACACTGCTGCCAGTATGGAGAGCCAGTGTTTGAGCTAGAAAGCAAAGCACACGAGAAAACAACACTGATATCCTAGTGCAGGGATAGGCAATTCCAGTCCTCAAGAGCCACAGGCAGGTCAGATTTTTAGGATATCTACAATAAATACGCATGAGATAGAGTTGCATCTCAAGGAGGCAGTGCATGCAAATCCATCTCATACATATTCATTGTAGATATCCTAAAAACCTGACCTGCCTATGGCTCTCAAGGACTGGAACTGCCTACCCCTGTTCTAGTGAATGAGGCAGGTCTGGTTTTCGGCTTATCTATAATACATATTCATAAAAAATATATTAAGAATATATTTGATCAAAGATCCCAGCAAATTTACTTATTTTTTTTTTAATTTATGAATTTTCAAATTGCATACCAAGTATACACTTGTACAGAAAGTGGGTTAGTCAAGATAATACTTTCTTAACAGTATAAATCATATTACACCTTAACACACCTAAGAGCAGAAGAAATATAATTTTTTTTTTTTTTAGCTAACTCAACTCAAGTCCTCAATCTTTGAATCCAAGATTTCACATAAGCGAGACAAAGAAATAATATAAATCTATATATTTAGTATATGCTATACATAGAGCTGAGGTAGGAGTGACATATTAAGATTATGGAGCACTTGATTTTCCCTCTAGTCGGGACAAGGCCAAAAAGGCAGTTAACTGTTGAGTTCAAAGAAATCATATTTAACTGAATGGTGGCAAATAATACACTTGCAAGGGTGTCTCAAATAGACTGTAGCCCCCAATGAAATGAAATGACCTCTGGTCTCAAAAGAAGAAATTCTCGACAACGCTTTTGAGTTCTCTTGAGAGGTCAAGAAACATCTGAATTTTATATCCAACAAACTCTTTGGGGCTCATAATAATAATAAAAAACCCCCAAACATCTAAAAATGTTAAAGTGACTTACATGGGTACTTGTAAGCCTAAATGGGTACTTGGACGATCAAAAAGCCTGATCGTCCAAGTACCCATAATCAAAGCTGGTTTTAGACGTATCTAAAACCAGCTTAGGCCTTTCCCTTGCCTCTAAACGCACAGAGAGAAAAGAGGTGTTTTTAGAGGCGGGGAAGGGCGGGGGTGGGCAGGAGGTAGGCCGACCTACACCTAGGCGTACAACAGGTATAACCAAATGTTTTGACAGGTTGCCTAGTCGGCACTTATACATTTTGATTTAGACCATGTCAAAACAGGTGTAAGTGCTGAAAAAGGGGCCGCTGAACTGATGGCAGCTGGTGCGATCAGCTCAGCGGCCCAGCAACTTACCCACCCCTGGGTAACCAGATGCCTATCTCTCCTGCCACAATAGCGATACCACCAAGTGCCGCCAAACGCGCACTTGGGATCACTAAAGCGGCAGGAGAGATGACCATCTCTCCTGCAGTGATCCACCCCTCCCCCCGATCTGATCGGGCCAGGAGAGAGCCCAAG
Organism: Geotrypetes seraphini; assembly: GCF_902459505.1. Taxonomy (NCBI): domain Eukaryota; kingdom Metazoa; phylum Chordata; class Amphibia; order Gymnophiona; family Dermophiidae; genus Geotrypetes; species Geotrypetes seraphini. Next base: position 47,512,345 of record NC_047095.1, read on the forward strand.
CCCTCCTGGCCCTGCCGACAATGATCAGGCAAGAGGGAGCCCAAGCCCTCTTGCTCCGGCGGCACCCCCGACTCAATCGGGGCAAGAGGGAGCCCAAGCACTCTTGCCCCAGCTGCACCCCTGACTCGATTGGGCCAGGAGGGTGATCCCTTTTGGCTGGCACATCTCCTGCATCTTCAGTATGCTCTATCCCCAGCAGGCGGAAGGTTGCTATTCAACTAGCTCCTGAATTCTGGCTGTGACTAAAAAATTATTTTCTCCTGTTGAGGTTTCTCTTCAGTTAGATGACAATTCTATTTCTCCTGTTGAGGTTTCTCTTCAGTGAGACAGGGGTGTCCAGCTGAATGGTGCTGGCTTTAGGGGTTACACCTGCCCCCCCCTCCCCACCCACACAGGTCCCTACCTCACCATCCCTCCATTGATAGAGGGTTTAACTTGGTCTCCATTTTTCTTCTTTCCCTTAATTGAAAAAAAAAAAAAGAGGTCGTAGTTACTAGATACCATTTCTGCCCTACTTGTGCTAAGCAACCAGCATCTACTGGCACCATCAACGAGATTGTGAGTATTTCTTTTTTAATTGGAATTGCGAGTTATATTTTAGAGTGGTGTTAGAGCTGTGAGTTTTGTTTTGTAATTGTCTTAGAACTGCGTGTTCTGTTGTTGGTTGTGTTAGAGCTGTCGGTTATGTTTTGTAATTCTGTGGAAACTACGGCTTTGGTGTCATATGGTTCAACAAATAGATACTTTATTTATTAACCGCTGGACTTTGTAGGGCAGTACAAATGCTGAAGTATGTGGAGAACATTTTTTTTTTAATTTACATGCTAAGCATATAACTGGTTTCAAATGCTTGGGCAAGGAGCAATATTAAAGCTGCAGGAGGTGTGCCAGCCTGTTAATCAGTTTCTCTATCTCCACCTGCTGGTAGATGTGTGCTATTCCATAACAAATTTCAACCACTAGTCTTTGGATTCATCTGCTGTGTCTAAAGGAAAGAAAATTAACAGGTAAGTACATAATTTTTCCTTCCCTTTCAGATGAGAACTTTTAACATCAGAGGGGGAAAACGATGAAAGTGGTCATTCTTGCATACACAGTTTAAAAGGAAGCAATTCCTCCAGTTAAAACCTAAGGTGGTGGCAACTGGAGCTACCTTCTTTTTGAAATTCCCATGCAAGTGCTTAGTCTCGTATGGAAGTGATAAGTATATTTTTTTGAACCAGTCCAGTTAGAAGACTTTATTAAAGGAAAACCTTTGCTGAAAGCTTAATTTCTATTATTAATAACTTTATATATATTGGAGGAGGATGTATGATTTATATAGATTGGCCAATTACTGCCTGCGATGTTAAAAGATTGATGGATTTAAGTTTCTAATTGATACTGGTGACCATTATAATGTGGACTATATCATTTTTGATTAATTTCCTTTATATGTTAAGTTGTATTTTATATACAGAATTTAATGGATATTTCTGAATATTTGTTATTGTAATGAACAATCAAATAAAGAATTAAATTTTTAAAAAAAAGAAAGTGGTCATTCTTATGTTATGTAAGTCACTTTAATATTTTTTAAAGCCACATAGCATTTAATTTGGATACAAAATGAGGAAGTTAAAAAATACTGTTTTTCTTTTTAAAATTTCCAATCTTTGAAAACATTTTTTTTGCTCTTCATCACAGTGAACCCTGCTACCACCTCCACCTAACCCATGAAAATTCAAGTCATCAAGCTAGATTAGAATAGTGAAACAGTAAACAAAGCATTGGAGGTGGAGAGTGGCCCCATTCCTTACCTGCATAGCCCAAGTTATTCAACTTGGCTTAATTCAAGACAACTCTTTGAAACTGTCCCTCCATTCACATAAGGTTATACTGTTTTTCATTAAATTATACATTCAAATCTCAAAACACATAAGTAAATCTTCTGTTTCTAAATCTGTGGCCCATATTAAATTAGAATTCTACTGTAATTCAACTGGGAAAAGAGGTTAAACAAGTGACAATTCACAGAGGTGCTCTTCTGATCTTTCTCCCTCAGGCTACATATTAATTGCACATCCACTACCTGAGGAATATTCCATTACTTAGCTCTCCTCTTCCCTTAGGTCACAACTTCTAGCTAACACCCATTGCAAAAAAAAAAAAAAAGTATTTGAACCTTCTCTGCCTCCTTATCCACATTCACACAGACATTCAACTGGGCTCAAAAATTAAGGTAAAAATAATTCAGAGTTCTGCCTTTCATATATAAAATCTAAGTTAATAATAAATAATAACAAAATATAATATCTTCTTAGAAAGTTACATCTAACATATATAAAAGTTAAAAAGAGCCAACACATAACAACCTCAAAACTGTCAGTTCCTCAGGGCAGGATGGGACAGACTGAAAACCAATTTAAATGGAAAGAGATGTACAAAAATAGCCAAGTTAAAAATAAAGTATGAAATAAGCTTTCCCACTTTTTGTTTTCACAGTGTACCAGCATCTGTTTTTACATTTTGCCTCTCACTGTTTAATGGCGCCTGGAAGGCAATAAAATCCCAGAACACTTGAAAAGAAGCAGTCACACAAAAATCTATTGTTAGGTAACTAACGAGGAACATTTCATCCGTTAACAAAATTAAAAATAGACTTTATTAGATACTGCAAACAAATGCAGGTAGCATAACTCAATCTAAAAACCTCACAGATCGTTTCAACATCATAACAGTTTTAGCAAAGGCAACTAGAATGAGAAGTTGAGTGTTTCTACATCAGCTGTAGAAGTCCAAACTGAAATGGGCCCTTTACAATTATGGCAATCCAGAAAAAGATGGCTGCCTTTGAAACATACAGGACCAGTGTTTCAATTACGTACATAAAACATTCAAACTGAATTGACCCATTTTCCCCCACCTCCCCACCCCCACTGCCTGATCAACAAAAAAACTGGTACAAGTAATCTTTTTTTCTTAGTAAATCCACAACTTATGTTCAAATAATTTGTATTAAAGATTCAAAAAAGTGCTAGAAATACACACGGAAAAACATAACTGATATCTTACAAAGGTGCACAAAACAATTTCCTAACCCCATCCCTCCCCCTAAACCCCCAACCCACCCATCCCAAAATCTGAGGTTAAACATCAAATCCAGATCAAGCAACCCAAAAGGAGTACAACATTACAAATTCAGAAGTCGACTTCGAGCATGAGGAGTAACATCCATCCAGAACAGTTCCCAGATCAAACAGAAGCGACGGCTTGGTCCTGCATCCAGAGTAGCAAAATGTCTACATTCCAAAGAGGCATGAACTATCATCAATGATCGCCACTGAGCATAAGAGGGCGGAGTGGTAGATAACCAGTTAGTAAGTATGGCTTTCTTGCCCATAAGCATCACTCTAGCAAGAAAAGCTGTCATTCCTTTTGACTTTGGAGACGTGATGGTATAATTGCCAAATAGTGCCCGAGAAGCAGGAGTCCATCGTCAGCCCCATAATGCAGAAACATAATGACCCAAGCAGAGCCAGAATTGATGAATGTGAGGGCAAGACCATAACATGTGGCCCAAAGAGGCATGGGCCTGTGCACATTTAGGGCAAGTATGCACCAGCATAATTCCCATCCGGTAAGCCCTCATGGGCGATACATATAGTTGCAAAACAATCTTCAGTTGAAGTTCCCAATGAAGAACATTAGTGGACACCTGCCGCAAGTTCTTAAGGACTTGTTGAAATTGAGAGGCAGTCAAAAAGCAGAGAAGGTCCTCCACCCAAGAAGTGGCCAACACCTCCAGATTAGGACCAGGTTGAATATCACTGACGCTCACATGGTGAAAATGAAGAGGTATCGATTGCTGTGCAGACAAACTAAAAAGTTCAGAAATGGCCTCTCTACAATCTTCTGTCAAAGTAGCAGCTGGCAAAGATTTAACATAATGTACAATTTGATAATAAGCAAAAAAATCTGCAGGTGGTAAATCAAAGGTACGTTGAAAATCAGAAAAAGAGGCCAAATATCCCTCATCAGTAAACAAATGAAATAAATATTGTAATCCTTTATCAGTCCATCGCTGAAATGTTATACTGCAGCGGTCTCAAACACGCAGCCCGCGGGCCGCATGTGGCTCTCCAGGTTTTATTTGCGGCCCGCGGTCTGAAGGCATCATTCTCTTCCTTTTGGAGCAGCAGCCGGCTCGTTCGTTCAAAGCCGCGGGTTGGCGGCTCCTTGCGCTATCCACTCCTGCATCGGAAGCCTCTCTGATGTCACAACATCAGAGAGGCTTCAGATGCAGGCACAAATCTCGCAAGGAGCCGCCACCCGCGGCTTTGAACGAACGAGCCGGCCAGACACGCTGCTGCTCCAGTGGCGTACCAAGGGGGGGCGGTCCACTGTTCTCCCTAGAGTGCGGCTCGCGGCTCGTCTAGAGCTGTGGTGCCCAACCTGCTTCCCTTCCCTTCTCACTGCTGCCATCGGGGATCAGGCCGGCACCGTGTTCTTTGATCTCCCTGCTTCTCTCACTGCCCAACGTCAATTCTGACGTCGAGAGGACATTCTGGCTAGCCAATCGCTGCCTGGCTGCCCGGAACATCCTTTCCGACGTTAGAATTGACATCGGGCAGCGAGAGTTGGTCGGCCCCGTGCAGAAGAGAAGCAGGGAGATCTCGGCCTGTTCCCGATAGCAGCAGCGGCAGCAGCCTATTCCGTGGCGGCGGTGGCATGGGGGAGGGGAGGAAGAAAGGAAGAAAGAAAGAAAGAAGGTGGGGACAGGGAGCAAGAAAAAAAAAGCAAAAAATGGGGAACGGAGGAAGGAAGGAACAAAGAAAGAAAGAAGGAGGGAGGACAGGGAACCAGAAACAAAGTAAAAAATGGGGCACAGAATCAGAGAAAGACAGACATAGAGAAAGAAAGAAAAAGTTGGGGGAGGGAATGAGGTCTGGAGGAGAGGAAGCATACAGGAGGCTGAAAGAAGGGAAGCAGTATTGGATGCATAGTCAGAAGAGACTGATGAAATTACCAAACAAAGGTAGGAAAATGATTTTATTTCCAATTTAGTGATTGAAATGTGCCAGTTTTGAGAAAGAAAAGATATTGAACTTTAAATGTGAGTGCTGCAGAAAAATATAGAGTACTTGGAGGGCCGCAGAAAAAATAGTTAATGTCTTATTAAAGAAATGACAATTTTGCATGAGGTAAAACTCTTTATAGTTTATATATCTTTCCTTTTAACTGTTAAAGGAAAGTTTTATAAACTATAAAGAGTTTTACCTCATGCAAAATTGTCATTTCTTTAATAAGACATTAACTATTTTTTCTGCGGCCCTCCAAGTACCTACAAATCCAAAATGTGGCCCTGCAAAGGGTTTGAGTTTGAGACCACTGTTATACTGCGTATGCCAGGCAAGAAGTTACAATTGCCCTGAATAGGCAAGTAGGGAGAAGAAACAGAGGATAATTTCAAACAGTGACAAATCCAGCGCCATGTCTGTCGTGCAGGGGCAAAAATAGGGTAATGTGCCACCACTCGATGGAGAGCAGAAGCTGAAACATGCAATAAAAAACTAATATGATAAGGAGGTGACAGCGTTAACTCTATCTGAGTGGCAGTATAACAAGATGTACCTCTAAACCAGTCATTAATATATCGCATCTGACAGGCCAATGCATACCAGCGAACATTTAACATCCCATAACCCCCCCCCCACCCACCCACCCCCATTCCCTGGGTAGACACAGCCTAGAAAAAGTCATATGAGGTCTTTTACATTGCCGAACATAACGCTCCAGGCCTCTAGTAAGTTGAATATTGTGAGTATGAGATAACAGCAAAGGGAGAGCCTGAAACCTATATAACCATTTGGAAAATAAAACCATGTTAAACAGAGCCACCCTTCCTGCCACCGATAACGGGAAAGTGGACCAAATTTTAAGGGAGTTCAAGGTATCTGCCAATAGGGGATCAATATTACAAGCATATAAAGTAATGAGATCTCGAGGTAACCATATCCCCAAATATTTAATCGAGGTATGGGCCCAGGAAAAGGGAGAATCACCCTCCCAAGTGTCTTGTATGGTAGCAGGATACGCTAACGCATGAGATTTATAGTAATTTTAACATATAACCCAAGTAAAACTGAAATTCTTCGAGAGAGTGTAAAAGATGAGTAATAGAAGTACCAGGGTGCATTAAACTAAAAAGCAGATCATCCGCAAAGGCTAATACCTTTACTGTGTGATCAGTACATGTGAGCCCTGAGATTCCAGGGTCCCGAGTGATTGTATGCAGGAAAGGTTCCAAATAGAACAAAAACAACAGGGAGGACAAAGGACAACTCTGTCTAGTACCCCGTTCTATGGGAAAACTGTCTGTAATTACATCATTTACCAATAAACGCACCACAGGGGATGCATAGAGAGTATGTATCGCCTGAGCATACCAACCCGTCAGCCCCAAATAGTCCAGCACCTCGAATAGGTAGGTCCAGTCCACCTGATCAAAAGCATGGGCTGCATCTAAGCTAAGCATCAACAAAGGGATATCTTGAGAACGAGCATGAGCAAGAGTTAAAATTGCCTTACGAACATTTTGCTAGCTCCTCACAAACACAACCCTCTGAAAATCAATCAGTGTCTATTACTCTTTTATCCCTCTGCATATACTAAGAGCTCCTTTTATCAAGCAGTGGTAGAGCCTATTACCATGGGCCGGTGAGGTAAATGTTCCAGAACTCATATGAATTGAATAAGCATCGGACTGTGGTAAAAAGCTCCAATGCTGCTTGATAAAAGGAGCCCTAAATTAAAATGTTTATTTTTTAAAATACATCTTACTTCCTACATGGGTGTTTGGCTTACTCTAAATAAACCTATGCTGCAATTTACGAGGGGCGGCTGAAAAGTTACAGCAATTTCCCACTTTTTCATTCTGCATTTTTCCGATAGAACGAAAGTGAAAAATCACTGGACAAAAGTATATAGCCCTCAATGAAGACTGTCAACTGTTGACTGGGCTGAGAACTTTACAGAAGCCCCTCATAGATCAAATAATTTCACCTTATACACTTCTCCCTCCATATTCACGGTAGATGCGGGTGGAACATAGCCGCGAATATGGAAAAACCGTGAATAAATTTTCAGTGATTATTTGCGTTTTTTTGTAAAAGTCAGCATTTTTAATATTGAAACCGCAAATGCAGTAGTGTACAGTAATAATCTCAGGGTTTAAAAAAAAAAAAGTTATGAGGTGTTTGCAGGAAGATACAGGGCGAGGGGGCTCTTTAAAACCCATTCCCCTGTTCTTTACTACTATGGGGATTTAAAAGAGCTCCTGAGCAGGGGGAAAGTACACACTGCTGAGTGCATGGCAGGCCAGCACCAATGATCGCCTCCCCACCCCTTGCTTACCTTGGACATGATTAGAAGCTCTAGGCCCCCTTTCAACGTGAAGCCCCACAGTACTCTCCCTTGCAACTGCACATGAATGCACTGGAAAGGGACGGCTCTGCCCTCCATTCTCTTCTCCAGGCTGGTGGTGGGAGCCCTCCAATCCATGCGCTGCACTATTTAAAACTCATCCGCAGCCGGCTCCATTCACTGTCCACTCCGATTTTACACATAGGAGAAAGAAGAGGTGGGGGACACGTGCACACGCCTCCGGCAAGGATTGGGAGTCACTGACAGTGACCCGAAGCACCGAAGCCCTGCGACTGACAAGACACCACAGCAATGGGCAGCCCACGCCTGCCGAAATCCAGCTAATCATCTCGCAGTATACAGAGGGGGGGGATCCTCTGAGGGGTAATTGTTTCACTCTACCCTTCTCGCTACCCCCATACACATACACACACTCCCTTCCGAAAAAATAACAAACACGAAATTCTCAGCGAAAGAAAGAAGGCAGCAATTTTCAGAATGATATAATTTTGGTGGGCGGAGTCAGCATGCGAAAAATCGCAAATAAGTGAAACCACGAGTGCTGAACCCACGAATACGGAGGGAGAAGTGTATTACCAATAATGCTTAGCACGCTAATGTTGTACTCCAGTAGGCAATGTCACCTTCACCAAAAAATAATTCCAATTCCCTAGCTAGACATGTATGACGTTTCAAGTAAAAATCTTAGTTTTTCATACTACTGCAAGGTTTTTTTAGCACTCATCCATATTTAATTTTTGAGGATGCTGCATTGTATATAAAATATTTATCAGTCAGTGGCTTCTCAAACCAGAATGGTAAATGTCAGTTCGTACACCAAAATGAAATAAAATAAACTCTCTTATTTTTTCCCAGTATATTTGTTTGTACCATCTTTTAAATGTCAAACAACAAAAGGTGTATAGTGAAAGTGCTTCAATAAAATAATTAACATCCATATAAGATTTGGATTACCTGCAGGCCAGAAATAGGGCAACTAATTTCCCTACCATCTTGTTGAATACCATGTAAACATCTTAACAGCTTTCCAGAAATTCTAATTTTCCTACACTTATTTAATTTATATTCTGCTTAACTATTATTCAAGGTGGATTCTTATACTCAGAATATCCATTAGGAACACTGTATAGAAGGAAACCAAAGGAGTACAAGCTAACCATGAAGGTGGGATTAAAATTCTGAGGTTAGAACAAGGTTGGGCAAAGCCTATCCTTGAGGGCCATAACCCACTCAGGTTTTCAGGACTTCCACAATGAATATACCTGAATAGAATGGAGGCTGCACATACAACAGATCTCATGCATATTTATAAATCCTGAAAACCTGACTGGGCTCCAGTCAGCCCCCCCAAATGTACTAAGTTTACCTGTCCCCTGGGTTAATAAATCAGTACAAGGCTGACCCATAACTTACAGACTCGTGCTTAGAAAAAAAATAGCTAGTTGAATGTTTATTTCTAATTTGAATATACATCAGCTATGCTTGACCTATGCTTTCCTCTGCTAGACCAGCAAGTTGTAAACAATTTTTTAGTTTGTTTTTCTCATGTTAAAATACTTTTAAATCAGGAGTCTCATACATTCTAGCTGCTGAAACCCACAAATTAGAATACCCATAAAGAATATATAGTATATTGAAAGCCTTGGCATTTGCGGATGATTTGATGCTTATCCTGACAAACCCAGAACATTCTTTGCCTCATCTGCTTGCTGCCTTGGCTGAATATTGTTTTCATTCTGGTTTCCTGTTGAATTATCAGAAATCAGTAGCCCTTCCGTTCCACCCAAATTTGCCAGCACAATGGAATGGCCCTTTCCCTTTAACATGGGCACCTGGGAAAGTTGTATATTTGGGGATTATGATTCCGCAGGACATTAACCACCTGCATGATTTTAATCTACAGCCCTTGTTGGATAGGACCAAATTACACTTGCTGACTTGGCGGCATTTTCCTATTTTCTTTATGGGGCGCATCGCTCTTTATAATATGATGATACTTCCTCAATGGCTATATGTTTATCAAATGCTATCCCTGACCTTCTCTAGAAATGTGGAACGCCAACTGGACAACCTGCTCCTTGGGTTTCTTTGGTTAGGTGGACATCCATGCCTTCCTCTTCGTCTGGTGACTTTGCCGATAGATCAGGGAGGTCTGGGATTATTGTCTTTACAGAGATTTCTGGAGGCTTGTCATATGTGCTATATTCATGATTGGCTTCTCTCCATGTCCTACTTCTCTTGGACTCCGGTAGAATTAGTTTTGGAAACCCTATCATTTCAGTTATCTCTTGCACACCCCTCAAGCTGTGGCTGCTGTCCTGTGGAACCCCTATTTTTTTTCTTGCTCTCTTGTGATCCATCTTGCGACAAGTGTGTACTCAGTTAAAATTAACTTTCAGATTAAACCTCTCTTTCCCATTTGTGGAAATGGCTCCTTCCTCTGCTGGCTTTCTGGCAGATAGGAGGGGACACATTTCCTATTTGTAACAGATCCTTTCCTAGTTGCGCAATGTACATGATTGGAGAAGACTAGATATCTTTTCTTATCTTCAACTCCAACACTATGTGGCTTCTTTGCCTTCTTCAGCGCTGCTGGCTGCTGTTTATGAAAACATGTCTGAGGTTTATTGGTTGGAAGCCCAGCTGATAGTATCCCTTAAATATTTTCGTCATTCATTGTTAGATTTTTCTCCTTCCTTGGATTATGCTAAAGTAGGCCAGGCCTGGAACACTGAATTAAAGCTTAAGTTGCAAGGTCATCATATACAAGGCTTTCTGAAATAACTTCATGGCCTTTTACCTGACATCTCCTATTTTGACATGGACTATAAATTTCTGTGTCTTTGCTGATGTGTATTGATTTCTATGCTGTGTTGTATCCCAGTGATGCGGGATTGTTGTTGTACTTTTCTTTATAAAATTCTTAAATTCTAATAAAAAAAATTTAAAAAATTTCTGTGTCAGATTATATATAGTGCCTTGGTGTGCATTCCAAGCAACACTCGTCTTTGCAGGTTCTTACCCGAAGTGTAGTTACCTTAAGGCCACCCTATCCCATTTGTTCTGGAAATGTCTCCTGGTTCAACTTTTCTGGTCTGCTATCTTCTCATGGCAGACCAGATGACACTGCAATAGTTATAGCCTGTTTTGGCACTTTGATCTTCAACGTCCTGTCCCTAGAGATCTTAGGGGTTTTCTTCGAAGGGCTATCTTTTCGGGTCTGAAGGTTCTTCTTTTTCATTGGGTAGCTCCATTAAGTCCTACTTACAGCCACTGGCGCTGCCTTATGCTACACCTCCTGACTATGGAAACCATTCATTTCTCTGATTGGGCTATTCAACAGGGACGTGTGTTGCTTACTATTTGGCAGCCCTTTCTGGATACCCTGACTCCGCATGCACGCAGCCAGATCTTACTTGGTAGCCCCTGATTTGCGTTTTTGTTGTTCTTTCCTTACATTCCTGGGGTGGGGGGAGGGGGGTTGGTTGTAGGGATGGATCGTTACTGAATTTGTTACCATTTGTTACACTGTCTTTACCTCTGTTTATTGTATTACATAGTAACATAGTAGATGACGGCAGATAAAGACGCGAATATCCATCTAGTCTGCCCAACCTGATTCAATCTAAAAATTTGTTGGTTTTTCTTATTCTTATCTGTTTCTGAGCAAGAATCCAAAGCTCTACCCGGTACTGTTCTTAGGTTCCAACTACTGAAGTCTCCGTCAAAGCTCACTTCAGTCCATCTACACCCTCCCAGCCATTGAAGCTCTCCCCAGCCCATCCTCCACCAAACGGCCAGATACAGACACAGACCATGCAAGACTGCAAAGTACTGGCCTTAGTTCTTAAATATTTACTATTATTTTCTGATTCTAGATCCTCTGTGTTCATCCCAGGCTTTTTTGAACTCTGTCACTGTTTTCATCTTCACCACCTCTCTCGGGAGCGCATTCCAGGCATCCACCACCCTCTCCATAAAGAAGAATTTCCTTACATTGCTCTTGAGTCTGCCACCTCTCAACCTCAAATTATGTCCTCTGGTTTCACCATTTTCCTTTCTCTGGAAAAGATTTTGTTCTACATTAATTTAAACGACTGAATCATATCTCCCCTGTCCCTCCTTTCCTCTAAGGTATACATATTCAGGGCTTCCAGTCTCTCCTCATATGTCTTTTGGCGCAAACCTAACATTTTTGTCACCCTCCTCTAGTAACTTTTTGTTGTTCTTGCTTATGTATTTTTCTTCAAAAGTTAATAAGAATAGCCTTACTGGGTCAGACATCAAGCCCAGTAGCCCATTCTCACGGTGGCCAATCCAGGTCACTAGTACCTGGCCAAAACCCAAGGTGTAGCAATATTCCATGCTACCCAATACAGGGCAAGCAGTGGCTTCCCCCTTGTCTTTCTCAACAACAGACTATGGATTTTTCTTCCAGGAATGTGTCCAAACCTTTCTTAAAACCAGCTATGCTATCTGCTCTTACCACAACCTCTGGCAACACGTTCCAAAGCATAACTATTCTCTGAGTGAAAAAAAATTTCCTCCTATTAGTTTTAAAAGTATTTCCCTGTAACTTCGAGTGTCTCCCAGTCTTTGTAATTTTTGACAGAGTGAAAAATCGATCTACTTATACCTGTTCTACTCCACTCAGGATTTTGTAGACTTCAATCATATCTCCCCTCAGCCATCTCTTTTCCAAGCTGAAGAGCCCTAACTTCTTTAGTCTTTCCTCATATAAGAGGAGTTCCATCTCCAAACCTTTTCTAGCGTTGCTAAATCTTTCTTCAGATAAGGCGACCAGAACTGAACGCAATACTCCAGGTGAGGCTCCATGGTGCGGCCTCACCTGACTTGACACAACAAAATCGCATATCTGTGCGGGTGTATGAGGGCATCAGGCTGAATTTGCAGGAGTATGAGGGCCTAAATCCTACTCAATCCAAAATATACACACACACACACACACACACACATACACATAACAATTACACACCACATACCAATAAATGGAGCTGTCTAGCCTTCAATGATCTTTTTAAAACTGTGAGCAGAACAGGCTAGAGAGTCTACACAGTGGTCAGGACTGAGGCACTAAATAGAGAATGACACAGGGAAAAAATCTGTCCCCGTCACTGCCCCGTCCCTGTCCCACCGTCCCCTTCACCGCCCCATCACCGTCACTGCCATCCCATTCATTGCCCCGTCACCGTCCCCGCAGCATCCATATAAGCCTCAGTACTGCAATATTTAGCTTATACATTCCTTATAAATCAAAGTTCTGGCTGCTGAACTAGAGAAAGAGATGTTCAGCTGGCAGGGCTTTGTTTATAAATTTTTATCAACACAACTAATATACTACTTTATCCTAAAGCAAAAAAAAAAAAAAAAAAAGAAAAGAAAATAGATTTTTTTCTACCTTTGTTGTCTGGTTTCTGCTTTCCTCATCTTCTCATTCAATTCCTTCCATCCACTGTGTGTTTTCTTTCTGCGTCTTCCATTTGCTCGGTTACTGTGCCTCTCCCTTCACCCCCCCCCCCCCCCAATTGGTCTGGCACCCATCTTCTTCCCTCCGCTCCCCCATAGTCTGGCATCTGTCTTCTTCCCTTCCAGCGTCTTCTCCCCACTCTGTCTTCCACAGTTCCCTTCAGGATCTGTTCCCTTCTATTCCTTTTTACCACCATACTTCCCTCCCTTCTTCACCATCTGTTCCTTTCTACCACCCTTCAGCTCCTCTCGCACGGCCTATCTATCTATCTCCCTCCCTCCCTCTTACTTTGGTGGCACGTTACAATGTAATTTGTGCAAGCCGTTGGAGCCTGCGAGCTCGGTCCCCAAACAATCTCGCTTCTGTGTTCCTATTTTTCCCATTTCTAATATCTCCCATATGTATCTGGCATTGCCCCCCCCTGTGTCCATATACCATCCCCATGGCATGTATGTCCCCTTTATGTCTCTGTCCCTATGCCCCCATGCACATAATTTCCCCTGTTTCTGTTACCTTCCTGTGTCCAGATTTCCCCTCTCTTCCTCTTCCACACCAATATGCCTCTTCTCTTCCACCCCATCTAGCATTTTTCCCTCTTTCTCTCCCCCCCCTGCTTCCAGCATCTGGCTCACCTGCCTGTCCTCCCCTTTCTTTCCTGCTGTGGGTTTCTTTCTCTCCCCTCTTCATCCCCTTGACCCAGAATCTCTTTCCCTTTCACTCCCTCCTTCCTAATGTGAGCCGGGAACACGCGCAATCTCAGCAGCCCCCTCCCACCCGAATGCAGCGTTCCATCATCTCCCTCCACCTCACCTTAGATGCCAAGTTTGCCGGCTTTCTTTTTCGCCCAGGCACACGCGCGGCTGCTCTGTTGTTCAATCTTCTCCTCTGATGCAACCGGAAACAGGAAGTTAAAGGAGAGGAGAAGATTGAAAGCGTGCGGCTGGGCGAAAAAGAAAGCCGGCAAACTCGGCATGTAAGGTGAGGTGGAGGGAGGGAAATGACAGAACGCTGCGATCGGGCGGGTGGGGCTGATGGACCGCACAATCCGTGATTGCCTCACTGCGGAGACAAGACCATTCACCGCTCCATGGGGCGGTGAATGGCCTTGTCCCCGTCCCCGCAGAGACCACTATTTTTTCTTCCCCATTTTGGCGGGTTACCCGCAGCTACTCGCGGCTAGCCGCAGGTAACAACCACCGTGTCATTCTCTAGCACTGAACACACCAGTTGTGAGGATCAGTGGCTAAAATGGTCCTATTGCACCGAGTGCACCGCTTAAAGCCACTGGAAGGATTTGACATCGAGGGAAAAACAGCCAACGCAAGATCGAAGGACTCAATGGTCCGAGGAGGTGAAGTAGATGTTAACCCGAATACGGCTCAACACTCCCAGCCTAAAACAGGTGTAAAAGGGTTCGAAGGCCCAAAAAGCAGGTCTTAGAAAAAATGAACAATTTCAAACAGGAACGAAAAAGAAAATATTGTGAAAGAAAAAAATGAAGAAAAATTGTATTCAATTCTGATGAATCAGAGAAACCCATATAAATAGGTCAATTTGACAAATTGAACAGTAGCAAATCACCTGGACCGGATGGCATACATCCCAGAGTACTGATAGAATTGTAAAAATGAACTTGCAGAGCTATTGTTAGTAATCTATAATTTTTCTTTAAAAACCAGCATAGTACCAGAAGACTGGAGGATGGCCAATGTGATGTCAATTTTTAAAAAGGGTTCCAGAGGTGATCCAGGAAAGCACAGTTACTTACCGTCCTGTATTCCACTAAGGACTAAATCTAAACTGCTCCCCATCTTGTTACTTCCTGGACCAGTTGCTCCAAGAAGCAGTCATTATTACTTTTAGAGAATGACTTGGAGAAAAATTTTTCCTCATCCCTCTGTGGGAACTCATTTTCTCATCCCGTCCCGATGAGTTCTTTTCCTGTCCCTGCCCCATTCCTGCAAGTTCTGTCCTCATCTGCACAAGCATCAAAACACTTTAAAATCATCAGTGTTCGAGGTTTGTGCGGTTAAGGCTGAGCTTACAGGAATGGGGCAGGGCCAGGGACAGCAACAAAACTTGCGGGGATGGGGAAAAAATTTGTCCCCGTGTCATTCTCTAGGTGCTATCTTTTTCTTTAGATTTACATGCAAGTGTATCATTAGAAAACAATCCATTAAATACCGTATATATTCAATACAAACATAGATTTTTGGGCCCCAAAATAGGGGTCTTTACATTCAGATCTATGCTTGAATACTTCTGTAACAAGTTTTTAAAAATATCAAAATTTAAACATAACAGGGGTCTGGTTGTGGGGAATGGAGTCACAGGTCAGAGGCAGGCCCGACATGTGAGGCAGGCAGCTGATTCCTCCCATCACCGGCTGCCACCATGGCGGTTGTCCATGCTGTTTGCCAGCCGCCAGGAGGAGGGGGGACTGAGGAGACAGCAGCGCATCTTAGTAATGATCAGCTCTTCCTTCAATCCCAGTCTAGCTAATAATAATAATAATAATAATAGCTGTATTTATATCCCATCATACCTTTTCAGTTCAAGACGGTATACAACAAGAACAATAAGAGATACTGTATGGACAGCGAAGTTACATCAGTTAGATTTGGGAAGGAGTGGAAGACAGTTGAGTGAATGGTGTGGTAGGGTAAGAAGAAGGAGCGAAAGAGAAGAGGTAAGAGGTAAGTGGAATAGAAGGATTAGATAAATTGTCAAATAAGTAGGTTTTTAATGATTTTCTGAATGAATGGTATGTTAGTGCATGCAGGATTAGGTCACTAAAGGTGTTGTTCCAGATCCCTGCTTGAAATGAGAGAGTCCTGTTAAGGAATCTTTTGAATTTGCATCCTATGGGAGAAGGAAATGTGAACAGTAAAGTTCTATGAGAGAGGTGGAGTTTGTCCTAGGGTGAGATGTTTCAGAAGGTAGGTGGGTACGGTGCTGAGGAGGGCCTTGAAGCAAAGGCAACCAAATTTGAAGATTATTCTGGCCTCGAAAGGTAGCCATTGAAGTTTCTTATAGTATGGGGTGATGTGGTCAGATGAGTCTCAGTTTCTTGTTGTTTTTTTGTTGTTTTTTTTGTGAGATCCTAGGTAGATTATGTTGCAGTAGTCCAGAGAGCTCAGGACTAGAGATTGGACCAGCAGTCTAAATGATGTGAAATCGAAGTATGGTTTTAGTGTGCGTAGTTTCCATAATAAATGGAAGCATTTTTTGATTAGGATGTTGGTATGGGCTTTGAATGTCAGTTGCTGATCAAGGGTAACTCCTAGGATTTTGATGGTAGTGTTAATTGGGAAGTCCGTTCCATTGAGGTTGATAGCCGATTCTGCTGATTGGTTTGTTGGGGAGGCCATAAATATCTTGGTCTTTTCTGGGTTTAGCTTTAGTTTGGAGTTTGCTGACCATTGTTCTACATGGTTGATGATTGATGAGATGAAGTGTCTGGTTTCAGTTGACAGCGATGGGGACAATGATCGTGATATCATCCGCGTAGATGTATGATTGGAGGTTCAGTTTGGAGAGTTCAAGGCCTAAGGAAGACATAATAATAATAATAACAGTTTATATACCACAGGACTGTGAAGTTCTATGTGGTTGACAATGATTAAGAAATGTTACAGATTGAATAGTACTAACAGAGTTAAAGTTTAGCAGTCGGTTATTGTGAGGCGAGATTATGCAGTGCAGCTGCCTACATACTTTAGGAACAGATATGTTTTTAGGTGTTTCCTAAATTCCCCATAAGTATTTACAAGCATGAGTAATTGTTTCAGCTCTTTACCCCATAATGCTGCCTGATCTGAGAAGAGATGTTGAAGATGTATTTTAAATTTACATCCTCTGACTGGTGGGGAAACAAAATTCAAGTCTGAGCTTCTCATGTGTTGATTTGTTGAGAAAGAGAACAGGTCAGTTATATATCTGGGGGCTAGGCCGAAAAGTACCTTAAAGCAGAAACATCCAAACTTAAACTTCACACGTGCCTCCACCGGCAGCCAATGCAGGAGTCAGTAGGAAGGAGCTACATGATCGAACTTCTTCAGCCCAAAAATCAGCCTGACATTTTGCACCAGTTGTAGTCACTGCAAGTTCTTCTGGGTAATTGCCAGATAGGCGATATTACAATAGTCAAGTTGGCTTAGTATAAGGGATTGTACCATAATTCTGAATGATGAAGCATCAAAATATGCTCTAATGGACCAAAGCTTCCAGAGAATAAAAAAACCCTTTCTGACCAAAGAGTCCACCTGGTCTTTCATGGTTAGGCCCTGGTATAGTATTACTCCCAATACCTTCATAGTAGATTGGATAGGGTAACTAAGTTTGTTGATGCGCAGCAACGTTTTAGTGTCAAGTGGGTTGGCGAGGCGGAGAAGAATTTTGTTTTTTCTGAGTTAAGCTTCAGTCTAAATTCAGTCATCCATTGTTCCATCACATTTGGTACTTCTGTTGCCATATGACTGACTTCGGAGAGAGAGGTAGTGAATGGGATAATGATCGTGAAGTAGTCTGCATAACTGAAAAATTTTATCCCTAGTTGGGACAATTGCGCACCTAGTGATGACATGTAAACATTGAAAAGCAATGGGGACAATGGGGACCCCTGTGGAACGTCATATGGATTACTCCAAGTGTCAGAGAGATTGTGGTTAAAGCGTACTTGATAGGTGTGGGACGTAAGGAAACCTCGGAACCAGTCTAACATCTCGCGTCTGATACCAATTGCGTCTAAGCATTGTAACAGTTTCTCATGGTTCACTACGTCAAAGGCGGAGCTCATATCAAATTGCATAATCAGGGCGTTAAAGCTTCTACTAAACAAGGAACGTAAATTATCCAGGATTGCCGCGATTACTGTCTCAGTGCTGAATAGAGGTCTGAAACATGTATAGGTTGAATAGGGTGGGTGATAAAGGGGAGCCTTGGGGGACACCACAGGGGTTGATCAGATCTGGGAGTAGGTTTGCTCACTGGTGACTTCGTAGGATCGGTTTCTAAGGAAGCCTCTAAACCAGTTGAGTAAGTGATCTGAGATACCTATGGCATCTAGTCGGTTGAGTAAGATGTAATGGTCCACCAGGTCGAAGGCGCTGCTGAGGTCAAATTGGAGTATTAGTGCGTGTTTCCCTGAGCTGAGAAGTTGTGTGATGTGGTCAGTGATGGAGGATAAGGCTGTTTCGGTGCTGTAGTGCGAGCAGAATCCCGACTGGTATTCGTGAAGTAATGAGAATTTATCTAGGTAGTTCGTAAGGGTAGCATTGATTAGGCCTTCCATCACTTTGGTGAAGAGGGAGATGTTGGCTACTGATCTGTAGTTGGATGTTGTTGATATGGGTTATTTGCGGTTCTTTACGATGGGCGAGATGAGAATGTGGCCAAGATAGGTTGGGAATTCGCCGTTTTCCATTAGATGAAAGATCCCGTCGAAGAGCATGGCCTTGAAGGGGGTGGGGGCTGCTCTCATGATGATGGGTGGGCAGTTGTCTAGGTGGCAGAATGTTTGGTGTATTTATTATAGAGCTTGAGAAATAGGAACCAGTTGGGGGTTTTGAAGTGGCTCCAGTTCATGTCTACCGGGATTGGGTCGTGGTGAGTGTGTGTAGTTGTTTAGGTTGAATTGGACGGTGGAGTCTGGAAGGAAGCTCTGAGATTGAGAATTTTAGACTTGAAGTGAAGAGCGAAGTTCTCAGCTGTAGGTAGTTGTATAGAGGAGGATATTTTGTGGTGATTGATTTCAAGAAGTGAATTGATTAATTTGAAAAGTTCTTTGCTGTTGGTATAGGGGATCCTATTTTGTTAGAGTAGAAGGTACGTCGTTTTTCCTTGGTGATTCTTTTGTACTCGTGGATTTTGGATCTCCATATTGCTTTGTCCTCTTCCCTCTTTGTTTTTTTCCAGATTCTTTCAAGTTGGGATGCTTTTCTTTTGAATGAAGCTAGTTCCGTGTCGTACCATCCATCGATAAGGTGTTGTCTTTTATTGCCTTTCTTTAGAGGAGTGATTTTGTCAAGGATCTGGTTGCTGAGGGTGATCCAGTTGGTGTTGAAATCTGTTTCAGTGTTTGGGTTAGATAGTAGATCGAAGTGGGACCAGAATTCTGTGGGATTAAGGAAGGATCTGAAGGTGGTTGTTGTTATATCTTTTCTGTGTATTGTAGGTGTGTGAGGGAGTGGGTTGCACCATAGTATTTGGAAGTTGGCCCTTAGGTGATCTGACCAAATGGTGTCAGTCCAGGTTACTTCTGTTAGGCTGATGTGCGAGGAGTGAGGGTCTTTAGATGAGAAGGAGATTAGGTCTAGGTGGTGGCCTTCTGGTGGGTGGTGGCTGAGGGGGGAACGGAGAATCCTAGGGATGTTAAGAAGGAGAATAATTCTTTGACAGCTGGGGAGTCTTGTTGCTCTAGGTAGAGGTTGATGTCACCAAGTAGCAGGTTGTGTTTGTCTTTGGAAGTGTTAAGAAGGAGGAATTCAGAAAAGTCTTCATTAGCATTACTCCATTTGTTGGGTGGAATATAGAACAGAGTGGTGTTCAGGTTGGTGGTCAGGTCGTGCTTTGTGAGGTTGCAGGTGAGGATTTCTAGGTCTTCAGTTGATTTGGAGTCAAAGATTTGGAAGTTGAAGTGGTCTTTAAGAATGATGGCTATTCCACCACTTCTTTTGAAGTTTATGAGGGGGATGATTATGTCGTTGTCAGAGATAAGCCAGGTTTTATTTAGGAATAGTAGGTGAGGCTGGGATTCAGTTAGCCAGTCCTTTACTAGTTGGACTTTATTTCTGATGGAGCGTATGAGAGGGAGTGGATACCCAAAGTGGGGATGAATTCTGAGGTAGTGATGGTCTTTAGCTGGCATTGTTTTTTCAGGGAGGTATGTTTTGGAGGGTGGTGGGTGGTGTGAAGTACTTGGATTGGGAAAGGGCCTAGTTTCAGGTTGACAGGTTGGGGGTGGGGATGGGGCTGGTGGTCATCCGGCCTTACTTGTTTGTGGTAGGAGTGGTGGGTATGGGGAACGGATTCAAAGGCTTGTGCCCCAAGGAACCAGAATTGAGAGCAGATTAAGTATAAGGTCATTGAGGGTAGGAGGTAATTTTGAGTGGGTAGCATGGTAGCAGGATGACCAGGATGGCTAGAAACTAGGCTAAAAAGATCAGGTTAGAAACCAGGCTAGAACACAAAAGCAGGGGTACCTTATAAATGCAGGTTACACAAGATGGCTAGAATACAAGGAGTTGGTGCAAGTTGCAAAGTCACGATGTTACAAAGTTGCAAGGTTATAAAGGAATTGTGCGAGTAGAAACAGCAGTTGAGTCAGAGTTTGGGAGTTCGATCTTGGGCACAGTTCTTGATTATTGCTTCTGTGTCTTGTGTGAGTTTAGTGCAGTCTTTATGTTAATGTCTGTTATCTGTGCTTTGGTTAGCAGGAGGGTTGCGCCATAAGGGCCGTTGGGGGTGGAGCTATTGGGGGTGGAGCTGGTCTCCCATATCCGACCAACTCCTTCCCTTGCCAGCAGTCAGGCTCAGTTAGGGCAGCTCCCGATCAAAGTGGAGCTGTCCTGAAGAGGAAAGTTTCCCTTTTAAAAAAGAAGTGCTGCAAGGGCTGTTAGGGACGGAACTGGTCTCCCACACCTGCCCTGAAGAGGAAAGTTTCCCTGGCAATAATGAACCAGAAGCTGCGAGGGCCTTCCCTCCTGTCAAATTGCTACAGTCTCTGCCAGTCTTGATCCCGCCCCCTGTAACTAATTAAAAAAAATATATCAAAACTTAACAGGTGTGGGGAATGGAGTCACAGGTCAGGGGCAGGACCGACAAACAAGGCAGGCAGCAGCTGTATGTTTTTATAGAAGGATTTGGGGACTTGTTTGAGTTGAGGAAAATCCATCATACAACCTCACAGGTATAATATTGGCATAAATATATTGATTCATGATAACACATTGATTTATTTTAGGCAGCTTGATCATTACAATTTTTTTGTAATGACTTTTTACAATATAATTGTGCATAGGGATATTTTATTCACTAATCCCCTCTTTTACGAACGCATAGTGTGGGTTTTAGCGCTGGCAGTTACTACCGCTGCTGGCGCAAAAACCTGTGCTATGTGTTCGTAAAAGAGGGGGGTAAATTGCAAAAGGAGTTTTTATTGAAATATAGTTTTTTGGTCAACATTCTTTTTCAAAGATGCTTTTAAATTTTGATCGTCCTTTTAAGGAACTTTGCTAGACCTGCATTTTGGCCGGACTTTCTGTTTTCCCTGTTTTTTTGTTCTTTACTATCTAAATTTTGTAGTTCTTCCCTTTCAATTGCTTCATGTTTGTCAGTCGTAGGTTTTGTTGCATTCCCCTTTTGTTATGTCTTTTTCTGTATTTTTTAACTTTGTAAAACCGCCTTGAATTCTGATAAGGCGGAATATCAAATTTTAATAAACTTGTATATATGTATAAATTTTCAGTATAACTCTTCATGTTCTTAATTTCAGCAGTCATTTTTAGTCACATATCCTCATATAATTATTTGGAATGAACAATATGTATGTTTCTTGTATATTATCTATGTGAGATTTTTATTTGTTTATTATTTTAGACCCAACACAGGCTTGTTGCTGAAACACTGGCAGTGTCAGGTCGTTGTTGATTAAAGAATATTAATGTGTCAGTTCTGTAGGCCTGTGTACTTTTTGTTTGATTTGTGGCACTTTATTGCTACATTTTCCACAGATTAGTGAAGTACAATATAAACAACAGATCAACTCCTGTTTGGCTTACGCTACCATTACAATGTGGAATAATCTACCTGTTTACATTAGGACTGATATCAATTACTTAAGATTTTGCAAAAATTTGAAAGCTTTTTCATATGACTTGTAATATTCATGTTATGATGCTATTTTAATTACCGATTGCTTTTGTATTTTCCTGTAGATTTTACAGCCTCTTGAATATAAATCACCTTGACCTTTTTGCTATAATGTGATTAATAAATTGTGTATTAGATTAGATTAAACGTTGAGTCTACAGATCATAGCACTCTACACATCGCACCCGACCTATTCATCCTCCCATAGCCATACCCCCTTTGAGCAGCATGGTAGAAAAAAAGTTACCTACAGAAGTTACTGAATAGCACCTAGGGCAGATGTGCACAAAAACCCAAATTGGTGCCACTTGAGACCAACTATTGATTGTTTACACCTGGTTAATTAATTGATTTGTGCGCACATCTGTCCAGGACATGCAAATTTACACACCTAAATTTCAGTGACCTACACAATCTGGGGATTACTAAACTGCAAATTCAGTTAGCTCCTCTACAATCACTAAACATTCTTCAGTTTCACAATCTACTTGAGCTTCCCTTTTCTTATCCTGACAAGCAGTGGTAACAGAGAAACATTTGTGTTATGTCTGCTTTGACAGTAGGGGGTAATTTTTAAAAGTGGTGTAGCAGATACCTAGACAAACTCCATTAGTAACCAGAGAAGTTCAAGAGCTTCTTTCAGAATTCACACTCCTTTAGACAGGATGAAACCAGTGGTGTGCTTCTCTGAACATCCAGTCTTAGCTTCCAGGGATAAGAAGCAGAGATATCTCTTTTACAACCATGCAGAATGACTCCAAGTGCTGGCTTCAGAAGCTCAAGGCCTTTCCTCTATTCCTCCCAACAGGAGAGCAGAAATTCGACTCTCCCTGCCAGCAGGAGGGAATATTTAGCTGGTACTGTATGGGCAGTAGTATGGTTGCCTTGTTAATTTACTTAGACGACTGAATTAAAAGATAAGCTTCATTAGATCATTGCATTTTAGGGAATTTGGAAGGCTAGTCACAAATATACAAAGTCCAAGAAAAAGGAAATCACATACATACAGCGTGTTTTTTTAAGCTTTATTTCGCTAGCTACTATGCAGAAAATTATCATAAAATGTTATCTATTTGAAATTTTTTTTTTTTTTAAAGAAAAAGTACTTTACAAACTGCTTATTCTGGGTAGGTTTTGACCTGCTTTTTCTCCCTTCTAATCCTTTGAAATAAATTTTCTTTTTAAAGCAAGACATTTCCCAGTAGTTGGCTTTTTATGTACATATTCAATTTTATCGTAAACCGGTCAGACTTTTTTTATGAATTAAATAAACTTGAAACTTAACTGATCCTTTTCAGTGTGGTGGGGGAAATTTTTTACCCCTCATCTCCACCTCACTGCCTCTTTATGACACTGATATACTACCTTCACGCATGACCCTTTGCTCTCTAGACTAGCCCACAACCAAATTTCTTCCCGTCTTCCTTCCACTATTTTGACTCCCTTACTCTCCCTCTTGCTATTTACCATCCCCTCTCCCCCCATCTCCTCAAGCCACTGAACCCCTCAACACCACACCATTCACTCTTTAAACCCACTGCCTCTCCCTTCCTCTTATCCCCTAGCCTCTTCTCCACACTAAAGATCCAACACTTTCTCCCTCTCATTCGGTCATCTCCTCTCTCCCTGGGTGCACCTTACCCATGTTGCAGCAGCAGGTCCCCCTCATATCCCCTACCCTCACCTTCTTTCTCCTTCTCTTGCTCTCTGCTCGGGGACAACCCCAATCCCAGTCCTCCCAACCAACTTCCATCCTACTCTTACAGTGAACCTTACTCCTACAGGCAAACCCACAATATCACCAACCTTATTTCTATTCCTCTCCTCCCTCACTCCTTCTTGCCCTTCTCTTGTACCCTATGGAATGCCCGTTACATTCTCAATAAGTTTGCCTACATCCACGACCTATTCATCTCTCGATCTCTCCAGCTGCTCACACTAACAGAGACCTGGATCCACCCTGATGACACTACTTCAGCTGTTGCCCTGTGTCATGGAGGCTACCTTTTCTCCCACAAGCCTCACCTGGTTGGTCAAGGAGGTGGTATTGGGCTGCTAAGCTCACCCTCTTGCATATTTCAACCCCTTCTCCTACCACAATTTCAGTGCTCTCCCTCCTTTGAAATCCATTCCATCCGCCTATTCGCTCTCCTACCTCTCCGAGTGACAGTCATCTACCAACCCCCAATATTCCCACTCTTCCTTCCTCACTGACTTTGACTCCTGACTCTCCTTCTTCCTTAAGCCCTCATCCTCGATGACTTCAACATCTTGGTCAATGACTCTTCCTACATATCCCAGTTCCTTGTCCTGGCATCCTCATTCAATCTCTGTGTTCCACCACCCCGACACACCAGAATGGATGCTGCCTTGACCTTATCCTTTCCTCCAACTGCGCGACCATCAAATTCTGCAATACCTCCCTTCCCCTCTCTATCATCTGTTAACATTCACAATTCATCACCCCACACCCAGCAAATCGCCAACAACACATTCAGGAACTTTCAGGCTATTGACTCTAGAGCCTTCTCCACTGCTGTTTCATCCCTCTCCTCAACTTATATCATACAAGACTGCCAATGAAACAGTCCTCTCCTACAATACCATCCTCTCCTCTAGATACCCTTGCTCCTCCAATTTCACACCCTATTAAGCATGCTAAACCCCAACCCTGGCTGACCCCCTGCATTTGCTACCTGCATTCCTGTGCCTGTTCTGCTGAACGTCTCTGGCTTAAATCCCATGCGCACGCTTTCTTCATACACTTCAAATTCATACTGACATTCCAATCTGCCCTCTTGCTGGTCAAACAAGAATACTATACCCACTTAATCTCTTAGATCCAACCTTTGCCATCTCTTCACCACATTAAACTCTCTACTCAAAGCACCCTTACCTCCTATCCCCTCTTCAATTACTTCTCAGACTATGGCAGAGATCTTCTACAATAAGATCCAGAAGATGCACCTTGAACTCTTAACCAGGCTATCTCCCCCTCCCATCAATCCACCTGTCCCTT
Organism: Geotrypetes seraphini; assembly: GCF_902459505.1. NCBI lineage: Eukaryota > Metazoa > Chordata > Amphibia > Gymnophiona > Dermophiidae > Geotrypetes > Geotrypetes seraphini. The sequence goes on from NC_047095.1 coordinate 47,537,148, forward strand.
CTGCTAACCTTTCCTCAACACCTGCCACCATCTCCTCCTTCTCTGAAACCACCAAGGAGGAAACCACACTTCTTCTCTCATCCTCCAAACCCACTACCTGCTCCTCCAATCTGATTCTCACTCATCTTCTCAGCACTATCTTGCCTGCTGTCATCCCTCCTATCTGTCATATCCTCAACCTATCGCTGTCTACTGTAACTGTCCCTGATGCCTTCAAACATGTCATGGTCACACCCCTCCTCAAAAAACCCTCAATGGACCCCACGTGCCCCTCTTAATTATCACCCCATATCCTTCCTCCCCTTCTTATCCAAGTTACCTGAACATGCTGTTCACCGCCATTGCCTGGACCTCTTGTTATCCCAAGCTATTCTTGAGTCACTTCAGTCAGACTTTTGCCCGCTGCATTCCATGAAAACTGTCCTTACTAAAGTTTCCAATTACCTGTTCCTGGCCAAATCCAAAGGCCTCTACTCATCCTTCTCGATCTATCGGAAGCCTTTGATAGTGATGATTACTGCCTATTCCTTGAGACCCTGTCCTCACTGGGATTCCAGTATTCTGCTTTCATCTGGTGGTTCTTCCTCCAGAGCCATCATGCTATCAATTGGTGTACCTCAAGGCTCTGTCCTAGGACCACTCAGTTTAATTTTTCAATCAGGGTAAAAATAAATTGTAAACCAAAAAGCAAGAGATACCCAACAACTTAAGACTACTTTGTAACCCTGTCAAAATGGAATCTGAAAGGTGGATAACATTATAATTTGTATGTGGAATTTTTACAGCTGAAGTAGAATATGCAGTATGAGTTACTACTGTGATCACTTTAAATAAACATAGCACACTAGGAAAAAAGTCACCAGTTAGCCATCTTACACACATGTGGAACAAATTATGTGATGATGGCCTTCCAAACATATGAAAAGCTTAAAAAAATAAAAAGATCATGCCAAATTGCTAATCACTAATCTACAAAATTCCCTCCGAGTAATGCTTAGGTCTAGTATTTAAAAACTGTAAAATACTAGGGGCCTCTTTTACAAAACCACGCTAGCAGCTGCCCTGCGCTAACGGCCCCGAAGCCCATAAAGATTTAAAGGGCTGTTGCCGTGCAGCTTTGTAAAAGAGGCAGTAAGATTAAGTAAAAAACAATGTGTCATAAAACAGAAGCACATCAAGTTAAACTTAATATTTCTTTATATATTTTTTTTAATAGTTTATTTTAACTATTCACATCCAAGTGTCATTATTCAAAAAATAAACTAGGCTGTTTTATATGTCAAGCTGCTGCTCCATTCAGCCAAACGAGCCAGGAAACAGCTGGAGGGGGGGGTTTTCTTAAATTATTATTATTATTATTCTCAGAACCATCAAACCTTTCAGAGTGTAAGTGTTCTATTTACATGATAAAGTTAAACAATCAGAGAACTTAGAAGGTAGGAATTTTTATTTTTCCGGACTGTAAAAAGGATAAATAAAGCAAATTTTCTAAATTAAACACCCTGCTTTGTATAGACTTTTTTTTTACTAATTCAGGCCCAGATTCTCAAAACTTTAACGCTGTCACTAAATTATGTACTGACGGTTTAGCCTGTACACATTTTAGCGGCGGATTATCAAAATGGATTATCTCTGTCAAGAGCAAGCTTTCTAGCAGTCTCCGACAATGACAAGCAAATGGGCTCTTCAACACTGAAATTAGCCCTCCGGCGGATTCTTAAAATTGCCGAGCTTTCCATGTTTTCTGTATTCACCTCTGCTGAAAAATTCTTCCTGAGTAAATAATATATTCTGGGGAAAAAATGTATTTTGAACTACTGATTGGCTGATGTACCTCCCTCCTTTGAGTATTGGAGAAATAAACTGCATGAACTGATGGGATGGGAGGCCCAGTTGGCTTCCTCCTCTTGTCACAGAAGTAGAGACTTTGTCACTATTTAGTCTCCATATTTGGACATTTTATCTCCGAGGAGTCGTAGTCGCATCCTGAATGGACTTCAGTTGTTTCCAAACCTACCTGTCTGAACTTGGTATTGTTTTGTGCTGTTTGTTTTGGAGGCTGGGGGAGGGGGGTTCTTCTTGTGGCCTTGGAGGACATAAGAGTCCAGTCCTCTTTGGCGGGTATCTCTACTTTAGGCAATTGACCCGTACAATCTTATTCCACAATAACTGATCCCTAGAGCTGTTAATCTCTAGCTTCTAACTTTGTTAATTCCAATTAACATCTTTCAATCATTGTAAGCCGCATAGAACTTCACGGTCATAGAAACATAGAAACATAGAAATTGACGGCAGAAAAGGGCCATAGCCCATCGAGTCTGCCCATACCAATGACCCACTCCCTGATTCCTGCAGTACATAAACTGTTATTGTTGTTATTATTATTATTTGTAAAACTCTGATTTTTGTTGCATGTCATATTACCCTTCTTGTGATTTTTTTTCTTGTTAGTAAAAAACAGATTTCAAATAAAAAAATGCCGAACCATTTTCTAAAAGCAGCATTGGCTTTTAGCAACAAAAATAAGCGACTGGTTTAGAGAATGACACAGGGAAAAATTTATCACCGTCCCCACGAGCTCAGCCCTCGTATCTGCCCCGTCCCCACAAGCTCAATCCCCAACCCTGCCCCATTCCCGTGAGCTCGGTCCCCATCCCCGCCCTGCAAACTGTCATATCCCATCCGCATAACCTCGAATAGTTATGATTTATACTGAACTTATTTTATTAAAGTATAAAAAGAGATAATATTCTGAATAATTGTCATTTTATAACCACAAATAATATAGAGAAAGGATCAACAAAACCCCTGTCTCCCCTCCCTTTCACAAATTACATTACTTTAGTGACTTTTATTTCGCCATTACCTTGCGGTTCAAGATGGATTACATTAGAGATTATCTGGACAATTCCAGAAGAGATTACATAGTTGAGCGGGTTACTTTGGGGGATTGAGATAATTCCTGTGGAGTTAGTTTGTCTTGATGGATTTCTTGAATAGTAGGGTTTTAATTTCTTTTCTGAAGGTTTTGTAGTCTGGTGTCGTCATCAGTAGATTGGATAATTGGTGGTCAGGTTTTGCTGACTGCATGGCCAGTAGGCCATCGTACATTTTTTTGCATTTGACACCTCTAATTGGGGGGTGCGTGAATGGTGTTTGAGCTCTCCTTTGCCTGGTTGTGTCAGTTTGGATAAGATGATTGTTCAAGTAGGCTGGGCTGTCTCCATTGATTGCTTTAAATAGTAGACAGTAAAATTTGAATTGTATTCTTGCTTGTATTGGGAGCCAGTGTGAGTCAAGGTATGCGGCGGTGATGTGGTTATATTTCTTCAGCAAATAAATCAGTCTCAGGGCTGTGTTTTGCACTGTTTGTAGTTGTTTTATCATGACTGTGGGGCAGAGGAGATAGAGGATGTTGCAGTAGTCTAGAAGTCCTAGAACTAGGGATTGGACCACGAGCTGGAATTGTTTTCCGTCAAAGAATTTTCAGATTTGCCTTAAGTTTCTCATGACCGCAAATGATTTCTGTAGTTTTGTTGATTTGTGGTTGCATGGTACAGCTTCTGTCTATCATAACTCCCAGAAGTCTTAGGGTGGGTTGAGTGGGGTATGTGATTGAGTTTATTACTAAGCTTGTCATGGTTAGGGTTTTGTTTGTTTCAAGAAATATAAATTTTGTTTTGTCTGGGTTCAGTTTTAGTTTGTGTTCTTTCATCCATGTAGCCACCGATTCTAGTGTTCTGTGTAGTTTGTCTGTCATGGAGTGTGTAGGTTAACAAAAGGAAGGAGGATAATGATGTCATCTGCATAGCTATAGGAAGTTAAACCTAATTTGTCTAGGCAGGTACCAAGGGATGCAGTGTAGAGATTGAAGAGAGTTGGGGATAAAGGCAATCCTTGGGGTATGCCGCAGGGGTTGGACCATGGTTCCGATTTTTCTTTGTTTGTTTTTACTCTGTAGGTCCTGAATTGTAGGAATCCTTGAAACCAAGTGTGCACCTTTCCTGTGATTCCTATTGTTTCTAGTATATCCCCTCCACTATTGTGAAAACTGAACAAACCAAATTACTACAGAATGCTACATAAAAAATCAAGCTAACAGAATATTCAGTCACAAATGGCAGGAATAGTGTTAGGGGAGTGCAACTAGGGCAAATGACCACTGGTCAGATAGAGTCCTAAGCCAGCTAGAAGCTAAAGAAGCACCACCTGGGCTTTGCGGTCCCCAGTTATATCTAATACCAGCTCTAGCAAGATACATATTTCATATCTGAAATATTCTAATCACAAAATATAAAATAAACTAATTTTTTTTTCTACCTTTTGTTGTCTGGTAATTTTATTCTTCAAATCACATTGGTCTCATGCTTTGGTTTTGGGTTACTTCTGTCTTCATCATGGCATGGCTGTCTCTCGAAGGTAAAATAGGCGCAAGAGGTGCTGGGGAGGAGATGCCGAGTCTGACATGAGTGCAATTTTGTTTACCACAGAAGCAAGACTTTTCACCACTCCCATGGGGCAGTAAAAGGTCTTGTCCCCATTCCTGTGGGGCGGTGAAAGGTCTTGTCCACATTCCTGCGGTAATGTCTCCATTCCTTAGGATTTACTGTGGTGACCAGTGTTCCCGCTAAGCTGCGTTGGCCTGCGCTCGCGCACAAAATATTACATCGCAGCGCAAAGTTTCTCTTCACAGCGCACACACGCGTCGGTAAGGTAAGGGGACGCATTGGGGGGATTGCACTTCCCCACAATTGCCATGCTTCGGTTCCTCTTCTTCCTTCCTTCCTCCCCCCCCCCCCCGCGGGACCCTGCGGCACCATCAACTCTTACTCCCTCTAATGTCGGCCCTGCAGCTCCAGACTTCCTCGCACCTTCTCCCCTCCCCCTTTGGATCGCTATTATTTTAAATGTTATAGCCGCGGAGCTGTATCCATCAGTGGAGATGTCTAACCTCGGCCTGCCCCGGAACTCTTACTGCAACAGTGACTTCCTGTTCCTGCCTAGACGGGCGTCTGCTGCAGTAAGAGTTCCGGGGCAGGCCGAGGTTAGACATCTCCACTGATGGATACAGCTCCGCGGCTATAACATTTAAAATAATAGCGATCCAAAGGGGGAGGGGAGAAGGTGCGAGGAAGTCTGGAGCTGCAGGGCCGACATTAGAGGGAGTAAGAGTTGATGGTGCCGCAGGGTCCCGCGGGGGGGGGGGAGGAAGGAAGGAAGAAGAGGAACCGAAGCATGGCAATTGTGGGGAAGTGCAGAGCTGCAGGGAAGAGTGTTGCGGTACCCAGCTGGAGGGAGAAGGAAGATGAGGGAGGGAATTAAAGGAGATGCCAGGGCTTGGAGCGTAGGAGGAAGGTATGCCAGTCTAAGGGAAAAGGAAGGGGGAGATGTGAGAGCATGGAGGGGGAGCGAAAGATGGAAGAAAAGGAAAGGAGAGAGATGCCAGAGAATCAGGGAAGGGGAGATACCAGACTATGAGGAGAGGTGTGGGAGAGGGAAGGCGAGGAGAGAGATGCCAGACCAATGGGGTGAAAGGAGAGATGGAAGGGGGAGGCATACAGTTTCTGGAAGGGGCATAGAAGGAGAGAAGATGCCATATAGGGGAAGAGAGACGGCAGACAGTGGATGGAAGGAAGAGAGTTACAAGAAGATGAGGAAAGGAGAAACCACAGAAGACAAAGGTAGAAAAAAATTTCTATTTATTTATTGCTTTAGGAGACATGTGTCACTGTTTCTGTGAAGCATTGTATGCAGAGTCCAGCTTCTTGCTGGTTCAATTTAACCTTTGTCTATGTATTTTTATTTTATCCCCCCTTTTACAAAACTGTGAAGCGTTTTTAGCACCAGCCTTGGTGGTAGCAGCTCTGATGCTCAGAATTTTATGAGCATCAGAGCTGTTACCTCCGTAGCTAAAATCCACACTACAGTTTTGTAAAAGAGGGAGGGGTTAGTTTGTGATTACATATTCCTTACTAGGCGAAGGTGTTTTCTGTGTTCTGTGTGTTCGAAAGACATGGTTTTCTGTTAGGATTGACGGTGTAGGATTGATCTGTGCTGGTCTGGCTTGTTTAGTTTTACAATGGGTGTATTGATGTACTGCTCACTGCAATATGTAAGATGCTGCCTTTTCCTAGGTACTCATGTGTGACGTGTGGTTTGTTACTAAAAATCATGTTTTTCTTACAGATGGGGGGGGGGGTGCCAAAAAATGATGGGCCCCGGATGTTACATATGCTAGGTACGCCACTGTATGTAAAGATACCAGAAAGCTGGCGTAGCAAAAACTTCTAAGTTTTGAGTATTTAACCCTCCCACAATCTCACGGGCACTCGTTTCAAGTTTATTGAGATTTTGATTTAAACGCAATATCAAATATTTTCAATGCGTATAACAAAAATAAATTTGGGGAAATAAATAAAACCATTTGAACCAGTGTTCCCGCTAAGCTGCGCTGGCGCACAAAATATTACATCGCAGCGCACACGTTTCTCGTCACAGCGCACGATCGGAAGAGGCGTACGGCAGATGGCAGGGCGGCGAGAGGAGAATCGGGCGAGTTGGCTCATAACTTGCTGGCGCCCGATATTTTTGGCTCACGGTGAAAAAAGTTTGCTCACAACACCCGCCCGCTTAGAGGGAACACTGGTGGTGACCACGGTTTACTATGGTAAACGGTCCCCGTGTCATTTTCTAGACTGGTGTAGGGGTGCTGGCACATGCATGACAGTGTCAGAGACTGCTAGAAAGCCGTGTTGTGATGCAGCAGGAGAGATGCTCATTCTCTCTCCTTGCATCACAACACCCCTCCCCTGCAGCAGTGGCAAACCCCTCCCCCCCAGTAGCGGCGACACCCTCTCCTGCAGCAGGAGAAATGCCAATTCTCTCCTGCTGCCAAGAAACCCATGCTGCCACCCAGCCGCATCCCCCCCTGCAGCGGGAGAGATACCCACTCTCCCCTGCTGCCAAGTGACACCCCCCCTCCCCCGCTATACAACCCCCCCCCACTATCACCAGCGATGAGCACATGCAAATTTAATAAATCTTCGCTGTCTGCCAACTTCATTTACATGCATGATTTTTTGAGAATGTCTCGCTTTTTTCAATTCACTATCAAAATGGCTGCATTAGCAGACCATCATTTTTTTAAGCGTTTTTTTTTAAATCCTGGCCTCAGTATTGTACTGAAACTTTGTATCCAACGTGTCAGAATTTAAAATGGTAAACAGCAGCTACATTAAAGTACAGTTGTAGCAGTTGCATATATACCCTTTGCTTTTCTGTTTGTTTCATTGCCTCTTGTGTAGATAAGAACAGTGTGGGGGAGAGGCAGGCATGAAGAGGAAGCTAGGAAGTAACGTATTTTTCGTTCCATTAGACGCAGTTTTTCACCCCCAAAAATGTGGGTGGAAATAAGGGTGCATCTTATGGAGCGAATACCCAAAGCGCTGCGCCGCCCCCCCCCCTCCCGTTACTTTATTTTAATGCTGCCACCCTCCCTTGCTGGACGTGGCGCCCTCCCTCGCTGAGAGCGTCACACAAGGCTAGCTGGCTGCCTGGTCTCTGCCGCTTTCCCTGAGAACTGATGGCTGACTTGGCTGCCTCCTCTTCTGTTCTCTTGTGGCACAATGGTGCACCAGGTTGCCTACCTAGTTCCACGCCACTTCCCACGAGAACTTAGTTCTTGCTGCATGCCTAGGGGATAGGGAGGGAGGAGGGAAAGGCCGGGGCCTGCCTGGGGGGTAGGGAGGGAGGAGGGAGAGGCCGGAGCCTGCCTTCTGCCTACCTACCTACCCGCCCTGTCCCTACTTGCCTGCTTGCCCTTTCCCTACCTGCCTGCCAGCCACTAGGCCTGCCTGCCCTGTGCTCTGTCCAGGCCTACCACTAGACCACCAGACAGGGGACAGGGTACATAGCCTGGCAGGGAGGCCGGACAGGGTGCAGAGCTTGGCAAGTAGTATGGGGTTAGGTGCAGAGCCTGGCAGGGAGAATTTGGTTCAAAATATTTTTTTTCTTGTTTTCCTCCTCTAAATCTAGGGTAGTCAGGTGCATCTAATGGAGCGGAAAATATGGTAAACTATACCTGAAAAAGCTAAGTCAAGCCTTTCAGTAAAATTATTACCATTACCCTTGCATCACCAGCAGCACTTGGCTTCAGAGGCTTTGTCTTTTCCCACAAGCAAGAGACAACAGAATGGTGCAACATTTTTAGTCTTTTTTATGCTAGCTTAGAAACAGTTATGTAATATTTTAAAAACTCAGTTTGTTTCCAGATCATTTTCAGATGTTTTGGTTGATTTTTGGAGGGGAGGGAGGGTTAAAATTCATTTCAAGAAGTTCAGTGTACAATTTGATTAGTACAAGGGATATTCAAAAAGTATCAGACCTTAATTTTTCTTGCGTAAACAAATAAAGCTAGGGAGGCATGGTTTGGTGCACATATGTAGGCGACCCTAATGCACATGACTGAATTTTTTCCCACCTACAGAAGCTGTCAGTTGCCAGCAGACCACCATCAAATTGTCATTTTTGACAAAATGACAGAAAAAGTTGAACAACGCTACTGCATTATATTTTGTGCAAGTGGAAACGATCCGCACAATTCAAAAGGCCTTCTGGAACGAAGCAATGGGCACCACACAGATAAAGGAGTGGTACAACCGCTTCAGAGATGGCCACACAGCAGTGGAGAGTGAAGCACGTTCTGGTAAGCCCTCAATATCCAGAAATGAGATCATCATTGACCAAGTGAGGACCCTGGTGATGCAGGATCGTCGAATCACAATCAGAGAACTTGCAGACGAGGCGAGCATCAGCGTTGGATCCATTCATTCCATTTTGACTGAGGATTTGGGCTTCAGGACAATTTCAGCGAAGTTTGTGCCAAATCCGCTAATGATCGAGCAAAAGAAACTCCGTTTGGAGATCGCACAGGACATGCTGTAGACTGTGAACAGAGATCTCAACTTTTGTTCAAAGTGTGCCTTAAAAATTGTTGCAGTTTGTCATGACTGATTTTGACCACTTTATCAGCTGCTATATAACTCCAGAGCAAAAGTAGATACAGACTTCGGATTTTTATCATAGATTATTCTTGTACTGGACATTACACTGTCAAATTTGCAGCAATTTAGTATGAATTGCTGAATCAGAACATTCCTTCAAATTTTGCACCATTAAGACAAGAGCTGAAATTTGTCAATTTTCAGGGTCAATTATGAGTCTGCCTGAATCTTTTTCTAACTAGTACTATCTGAAAAAGGAAATATCACTCTACAAGATTTATAAACTGAAGCTGCCACAGCTTAGACCAGGGGTGTCCAACCTTTTGGCTTCCCTAGGCCGCACTGGCCCAAAAAATTTTTCTGGGGCCGCACAAACACTAACAATAGCCAAAGATCCCAAAAAAAAGGTTGAGCAGGTCCCAAATTTGCAATCACTAATATAGAAGATGTATGTATCTAATAATAAACCTTCATTAAAGGGACACTGTGGAGAAGAATCCTAAAAAGCAGTAATACTTACCCTGACTGAATGATCCTCCACATGCACCGCTGACAGTGGGAGCAGCCGCAGGCTTCCACATCCCAACTCTGATGAGCAGGGATGCGCGTTCCTGGTTCTCCCATTCACTTCTATTACAGCTACGGTGAGCCTCTTCAGAGGTGAGCCTCATCAGAGTGGGGATGCTGAATCAGCTGTCAGGAGCACATGTGGAGGATCGTTTAATCAGGGTAAATATTACTGCTTTTTTGGGCTTCCCATTTGGAGCTTAGGCTCCCTCAAAATGAATATCTCCTCTGTTGTAGCTAGTAGGGATCCCCAAGCCTCACCAATTGACAGCCACCTCCTCCCCCTCCAACTTCCCAAGTTCTGCAGCTGGCAGCAATATTGCAGAGCTGCTGCCTTCCCTCCTCTGGCTTTCATGCATGCATGAAAGCAGGGGCAGCTTGAGGATATTGCCATTGGCTGCAAAGCTTGGAGATTTTGAGTTGCCAGACTGGAGGAAGATGTCTTCAGTTGGCAGGGCTCGGGAATCCCCACTAGCTCAAGTATTTATAAATTGCACTCAGGCAGGGAGAAACTTTGGTGCCCATCCACTAATTTTAGGCTCATCCCTCCCCCAAATCAACTGAATACAAAAATAATTGTGATGCAAGATTTACAAGAAAGAAGATTAGCAAAGGTAAGAACCTAATCTTTTGTTCTTGTAAAATCCCCCTTTATTCCAGACCAGTGGGACCTAACAGAACAGTCCTGGAAAAAATCAGGGTGGGACTGATGAACTCTGTCAACATCAAGGCACCAAAGTGGCATCCTGCTTGGCTGCCACATCAATCCTGTAAAACTTGGTGAAGGAGTGCAGGAGGACCACATAGCAGCCCTACAAATCTCATCTGGAGACATCACCAATTACCGAGCCCATACCCTGAGGGGTGGCTTCTTTCCTGCCACTATGTAAGCCGCAGAAATGGCCGCTTGAATCTATCTCAAAATGGTAGCCTTAGAGGCAGGCGTGAAGGACCCTCCAGGACAAACAGGTGATCCGAGAGATGAAACTTGTTGGTAACCTCCAAATACTGCAGCAAGAGCCTGCGCAAATCCAGGGACCGCAGTACCCGATCCTGGGCCTTCAAACCAGAAGGAACCCCCCAGAAGCAGACACAGTCTACGATCTCCCACTGCAAGGATGTCCCCGCAGGGAACTTCCACAGCACAAGTTCAAAACTGCAAAAGAAAATACTGAGATAATACTGAAAAAATACCAAAAGAAACACGAACAGAAAGGATAAGCTCCTACAAGCTGGCTTGTAGTAGGAAGACAAGACTGGTGTCCGAGGGGCATGCCCCAGGGTATGTTATCAGAGGGAGGAATTAAGACTTCAATCATTTGAAGCTTCCTACAGTTCCTGGCAGAAAGGGATGCATAACCCGCTGGTCCCAGAATAAAGGGGGAATTATACAAGAACTGAGAGTTGGCTCAAGGGAGAGCACTAGACATGGTGTACTTGGATTATGGCAAAATCTTTAACACAGTTCAGCTCAAGTGACTTATAAATAAACTAAGAATGGGCCCTAAAGTGACTGGCAGAAATTGGTTACCTAGAAGGTAACACAAGGTAGTGTAAAGGAACTTCAAACTAAATAAAATAGCAATACCAGTGGTATGCCATAGGGATCAATTCTAGATCAAGTTCTTTTTAACATTTTTTGGGGCGGTGAAAAGTCTTTTCCCCATACCTGCAGCAACCAGTTCATTTTTCCCCCGTTCCTGCAGGTTACCCGTGGCTACCCACAAGAAACAGTCATTGTGTCATTCTCTAGTTTGGATGCATAGGGAATATGCATAGGGAGATGATAGTGCCTTTGTATAAGTCTCTCATGAGATCTCATTTAGAGTACTATGTAGAGTTATGCAAATCACACCTTCAAAAATACATGGGATCTAAAGTTTCCACACTTATTTTATTAAACACTATTTATTAAATATCTCTAAAGTAAATTACATCACTACCTGCAAAGTGAGCTAGCTTGCCTGACTAGTCACATGACATTCTACAACACACCCTCTTACACTTCTCCCAACCATTTCCTGCAAAAATATGAAAGTGAGGACACTTTTTGATGCACCAGCAAGGGGAAGGCCTGCAATTTTGAAGTGGTAGGCATGCAGATCAGAGAGAGTAGGCATCCCTCCAGATGGTCTTTGTTTCACAGGTACCGGGGGGAGGAAGGCGACAGCAGTGGAAGGGAGTGGGTATCCCTCCAGCTGCCAGGGGGGAGGTAGTTTGGTTGTCAGGGGTAGGTGGGCAACGGCAGCTGGAGGGAGTGGGTATCCCTCCTGCTGCCGGGGTGGGTGACAGCTAGAGGGAGTGGGCATCCCTCCTACCTATCGCAGAAGGGTATCCCCCTTGTCAGTTAGGGGAGCCTCTATCCGCTGCAGCCGGCTTAGCTGATCGTGACAGAGGAATTTCCCCTCCCTCCAATCAGCTGAGCCAGCAGGACTCTCCAAAGCTGAAGCCATGTCTTCGGGGAGCCCTGCCAGCTCAGCTAATCAAGGGGGAGGGATTCTTCTGCCACGATCAGCTTATGGCTACTGCTGTCTACTGAAATGTAGGCCATAAATTTCCAGGCCTACATTTCAGCCACCTATCTTGGCGTGAATCATGTCTAGGTAGCCACTTTAGCCCACCAACGCCACTTACATTTGTTACCCATGCCTACTTTGACGTTCCGCAGCCTAAAGCGGATACCAAGCCACGATTCCAGCTGCCTTTTATGTATTATTATTTTTGCCATTTCTGACGGTGTTTTCCAATTAACTTATGCATCAGCAGGATGCCTACTGATGCCTAAGTTTAGGCACTGGTTATAGAATTTCCCCTTAGTGGCTTGTGAGACCTTGCACATAATAAACATAACAGTTATCCAAAGATAATGATATTGTATGCCACTTTTTGAGGCAGCTAACTCCCTTAAAGCGGTGGTTCTCAAACCTGTCCTGGGGGACTACCAGCCAGTTGGGTTTTGAGGATATCCCTAGTGTATGAGGCAGATTTGCATACCTGTCACTTCCATTATATGTGGATCTCTCTCATGCATATTCATTAGGGATATCCTGAAAACCCAACTGGCTGGTGATCCCCAGGAGAGGTTTCAGAACCACTGCTTTAAAACATCGCCAGGTGCTTGTTGGGAAACTTGATCCACTAAGGTAATTATGATTTTTTTGGGCTGCATGTTCTTCAGAACTGAACGTGTATTCATTCGATTCCAGTTGATAAAGCCACTCTCTTTCGTGGCATAACAGCTAAAGCAGGAAATGACCTGAGACACTGTTTCCATGACACCCTGTCACTCATACCCATTTTTCAGAAAGATGAAAGGCAAGAGCTGTCTTTTGATAGTGAGCAGCTAATTGGGTCAGCTGATACTAGGAAAGCAGTTTCAGAATGCAAAAAAAAAAAATCAAGGAAAAATAGAAACAGCTGTGTTTTCTGGTATAACTTCAGGACAATAAAGACCAGCACTGCATATAGAAGAATAAATTAATGCTCAAACTAATTTAGAATGGCTCATATTATTGGTTTAGTTTAGTTTAGGGATAATTTTATAAAGCTTTTTCTGCATGTAGTCTCTTTTACATGTAGAAAAGATCTTTTATAAAACTATATATGTATATACAGTTGTGCAAAGTACACACACAAGGTGCGTAACTGCTTTTACACGATACATGTGTTGGTGTTCCTGGAGGGTAGAACGGAAGCAGAGTTGTGATGATGTACATGTATATTTTATAAAATAAGAGAACACTGAGTTTATACACAAATTTACACCAACTTTGGAGTGAGAGTAAATTTGTGTGCGGGTTATTGTGCACTACTGGGGTTGGATATGGGAGCCTAATTTGTAAAAGTACTTAGGAACTTATTTGGATTTCCCACATGGGTACCCTCTATAAAATTAAACACATTTTTGCACGAGTACAGATTGTGCAATTTGAGCAACTGGCTTCAGTGGAAAAATAAATAAAAAATAGCAAGGTATGTAGGGAGGCAGATTTTAGAAAGGATGTACAAATCAGAATTAAGACATCCAGGTCAAGACATCTCAAAATTCCACTAATATTTTAGAACAGAGCTTGTCAATGTAGAACCTATTCTAAAACACATGGAGAAATAGATATTTATAGGCCAATTGTGTATGACAGGAGCATCCATTTTAGAATCATTAATGTCCAAAGCAGTGGTCTTTGCAAATTTTTAAGCAAAGGCTGTTTTGGGTCCAAAAGGGTTGATTGAGAGCCAACAAATATCTTCCTACTTGGGGCCATGACACCAATAACACTTCACGGCATTCATTCTACCAGAACATCTGACCTTGATCACATGTGCAGAACATAGATAAACCCTATGCAAGTACAGGACCACAAACAAAACTTTTAAGATGCCAGACTCTGTATGCAGTACAACACCAGAAAAATAGAAAGAAATGCATTTCTTCCTGAACAGTGCAAAATATAGACAGCAGATGTAAATTCTGAAAACGGACACATTTCGATCACTAAACTGAAAATAAAATCACTTTTCCTACCTTTGTTGTCTGGTGATATTATTTTTCCACTCATCTTTTCCCAGTCTCTGGTTACACTTCCTTCTGTCTGTGCTCAACTCTGTTTCCAACTTTCCAGGACTTTCTTATCCATTTGCTGTTTTTCTCTCCTTCACTTTCTGTCCTACATCCATCATTTGCATTAACTTTAACATTCAACTTTCTTCCATTTTTCTGCTGCCTTCTCAAATCAATCTACTTTTCCATGTCTTCCCTTCCCATCTACAACTATCTCTTCCCTCTCTCTGCCCTTCTCCACCATCCATATGTGCCATATCCTCCCCCTTTGTTTTCCCTATTCACATCTATCCATACACAGTATTTCTTCCATCTCTCTTCCCTTTCCCACCCCTTCCAACCCTGTGCACCATGTCTACCCCTCTCTCCCCCTTCCTCTCCATCCCTGTGTACCATCTCTTCATTCTCTTTCCCTCTCCTATAGTCTGACATATCTCTTCCCCCTTCCCCCTCCTATGGTCTGGGATCTTTATCCTCTCCTTCCCACAGTCTGGCATCTGTCTCCCCTCCTTCCTTTTCCTCCTCTCTCCTTTGTCATCTGGCATCTCTCTGGTCTTTCCTTTCCCCTCCCCCTGCCTTAGTCTGGAAAGCACAGTTACTTACCATAACAGTTGTTATCCAGGAACAGCAGGCAGCTATTCTCACATATGGGTGACATCATCGAAGGAACCCGGATGCAGAAGCCTCACAAGCAGACTTCTTTGTAGAAATTTAGAAGTTTCGAGTCGACTGCACCGTGCATGCGCGAGTGCCTTCCCGCCCAGCGCAGGGCGAGTCTCCTTAGTTCAGATAGCTAGCAGAGAAGCCAACCAGGGAAGGTTGGTGGATTCTGAGAATAGCTGCCTGCTGTCCCTGGAAAACAACTGTTACGGTAAGTAACTGTGCTTTATCCCAGGACAAGCAGGCAGCCTATTCTCACATATATGTGACCTCCAAGCTAACTAGAATGGGATGGTGGGAGCATTGGCAACTTAGGAAAATAAATTTTGTAATACTCTCTGGCCAAAATGGCCATCCCGTCTGGAGAAAGTATCCAGACAATAGTGAGACGTGAAAGTATGAACCGAGGACCAAGTAGCAGCTTTGCAAATTTGCTCAATAGGTGTAGATCTTAGGAAAGCTACTGAAGCTGCCATTGCTCTGAGTTTATGGGCTGTGACTTGACTCTGTAGGTGTAATCCGGCCTGGGCATAGCAGAAAGAGATACAAGCAGCCATCCAGTTGGAGATGGTACGCTTAGAGACTGGATGGCCTAACTTGTTTGGATCAAAGGAGACAAAAAGTTGAGGAGCAGTTCTGTGTGGTTTGGTGCGTTCCAAATAGAAGGCCAAAGCACGTTTACATAGTATGAAGGGCTGATTCTCCAGGGTGAGAATGAGGCTTTGGAAAGAATACTGGAAGAACACTGGATTGGTTGAGATGAAATTCTGAAACCACTTTAGGTAAGAATTTAGGATGAGTACGGAGGACCACCTTGTCATGATGGAAGACGGTAAAAGGTGGATCAGCTACTAAACCTTTTAGCTCACTAACTCGTCGAGCAGAAGTGAGGGCAATGAGAACACCACTTTCCAAGTGAGATATTTCAGATGAGCTGTAGACACTGGTTCAAATGGAGGCTTCATCAATTGAGCAAGAACAACATTGAGGTCCCAAACCACTGGAGGCGGTTTGAGAGGAGATTTGACATTGAAAAGTCCTGGAATCTGGAATCTGGAAACCACCGGATGAGCAGAGAGGGGTTTCCCTTCAATAGGTTGATGGAAAGCAGCAATTGCACTGAGATGGACTCGTACCAATGTAGACTTGAGGCCAGAGGTGGATAAGTGCAAAAGATAATCCAGAACAGAAGATAAGGAAGAACTTGGAGCTCCTTATCGTGAGAAAAAAAAACCACATAGCAAATCTAATCCATTTTTGGTGGTAGCATTGCCTAGTGGCAGGCTTCCTAGAAGCCTCTAAAATGTCTCTTACAGGTTGAGAAAACTGAAGAGGAGTTAGGTTGAAAGGTACCAAGCTGTCAGGTGTAGAGTCTGCAGGTTAGGATGAAGCAGAGATCCCTGACTCTGTGTAAGCAGAGATGGAAAAATTGGGAGAATATATGGCTCCCTGCTGCTGAG
Source organism: Geotrypetes seraphini (assembly GCF_902459505.1). Taxonomy (NCBI): domain Eukaryota; kingdom Metazoa; phylum Chordata; class Amphibia; order Gymnophiona; family Dermophiidae; genus Geotrypetes; species Geotrypetes seraphini. Next base: position 47,553,395 of record NC_047095.1, read on the forward strand.
TTGAAGTAGAAGGGAGTACCAAGGTTGTCTCGGCCACCGAGGAGCAATCAGAATCATGGTGGCATGAGTGTTCTTAAACTTGACAAGAGTCTTGAGAATGAGAGGGAATGAAGGGAATACATACAGGAAGAGATTCGTCCATTCCAGTAAGAAAGCATCTGCCTCGAGGCGATGAGGAGAATATATCCTGGAGCAGAACTGAGGCAGTTTGTAGTTGTGGGGAGCTGTGTTCCCCATTTTGAAAAGATGTGATAAAGGGGCGAGGAATGGAGTGTCCATTTGTGAGGTTGCAGAAGACGACTTAAGTTGTCCACCAAGCAATTGGTCGCCCCTTGAATGTAGACAGCTTTGATGAAGGTGTTGTGACGGATCGCCCAGTTCCAAACCTTCAGAGATTCTTGACAAAGGGAGGAAGATCCCGTCCCTCCCTGTTTGTTGACATAATACATGGCAATCATGCCCGACACTATGAGGCAGGACCTACGTTTACTGGAACAATGATCTAATACTTGGCAACTGAGTTTTAATGCCAAAAAGTGTAAGGTTATGCACCTTGGTAGAGGTAACCCCTGCAGAACATACACCCTGAATGGTGAAAACTTAACAAGAACTGTCACAGAACGGGACCTGGGTGTAATCATTAGTGAAGATATAAAAACTGCCAATCAGGTGGAGAAAGCTTCAGCCAAGGCTAGACAAATGCTGAGTTGCATCCAAAGAAGTTTTATCAGCCGAAAGCCTGAAGTTATAATGCTGTTGTACAGGTCCATGGTGAGACCTCATCTGGAGTACTGTGTTCAGTTTTGGAGGCTACATTATCAAAAGGATGTGAAGAGAATGGAGTCAGTTCAGCGAATGGCCACCAAGATGGTCTTAAGACTTAAGGATCTCCCATTTGAAGAACGTCTAAGCAGGCTGCAGTTATATTCTCTCGAAGAACGCAGAGAGAGGGGAGACATGATAGAGACATTCAAATATCTCACAGGCCGTATTGAGGTGGAGAAAGATATCTTTCCCATGGCAACAAGAGGGCATCCGCTCAAACTCAAGGGTGAGAGATTTCATGGTGACATCAGAAAATACTTCTTCACCGAAAGGGTGGTTGATCGATGGAATAGTCTTCCACGTCCGGTAGTTGAGGCCAGTAATGCGCTCGACTTCAAGGAACAATGAGATAAACATGTGGGTTCGCTCCGGGGAAATGCTTAGAAGGAGGGTTCTTGTTGAGGGAGGGTTCTTTGAGTGGGCAGACTTGTTGGGCCGACGGCCCTTTTCTGCCATCATACTCTATGTTTCTATGTTACCTGGTCGTGAAGAAGATGTTGAAAAGCTTTGAGAGCATTGAAGATCGCTCTGAGTTCCAACAGATAGATGTGACACTGATGATCCGTATTGGTCCGGTGGCCTTCAGTACGGAGACCATCGAGATGAGCGCCCCAAGCGTAGGTCGAGGAATCTGTTGTGAGGACCTTCTGATGAGGGGGCTTTTGAAACAGTAAGCCTCTGGAGAGATTGGAAGAGAGCATCCACCAGCAGAGAGACTGTCTCAAGGAAGGAGTGACAGTAATATGTCGAGAAAGTGGGTCGCAAGCCTGCTTCCACTGAGATGCCAGGGTCCACTGAGGAATGCGGAGGTGAAGTCTGGCAAAAGGAGTCACGTTACTGTGGAGGCCATGTGACCTAATAGTACCATCGTGTGTCTCACTGAGATTGAAGAGCGGGAAGACACTGCATGACAGAGCTGAAGGAGAGCTTCCAGATGTTGTTGCAGAAGGAATGCTCTGAGGTGAATAGTGTCGAGAACATCTCCAATGAATTGTAGATTCTGAGAGGGCTGAAGTTGTGATTTGGGAAAGTTGATTTCGAATCCCAAACTTTGTAGGAACCACGTAGTCCATTGGATCGCTACAATAACCCCCTGAGATGTTGAATCTTTGATGAGCCAGTCGTCTAGGTAGGGAAACACCTGAAGACCATGATTCCGTAGAGCTGCTGTTACCACTACTAGGCACTTGGTGAACACTATGGGAGATGAAGCCAGGCCAAAGGGCATCACTCTGTATTGGTAATGGAGATTCCCCACCTGAAATCTGATGTACTGACAGGAGGCCGGATGAATGGGAATATGAGTATAGGCCTCCTTGAGATCCAGAGAGCATAACCAGTCGTTCTGTCCAGAAGGGGATAAAGAGATACCAGGGACATGCAAAATTTTTCTTTGACTAAAAATTTGTTGAGAGCCCTGAGATCCAGGATCGGTCGCAGATCGCTCGTCTTCTTCGGAACAAGGAAGTAACGGGAGTAAAACCCCCTGTCCTGCTGTTCCAAAGGAACTGGTTCAATGGCATGGAGACGAAGCAGAGCTTGAGCTTCCTGAAGAAGAAGGGCGGTCTGGGATGGACTGGAAGGATACTCTCTTGGGAGAGCTCTGGTGGAACATGAGTGAAATGAAGAGAGTATCCTTCCCTGATGATTGACAGCATCCAGAGATCGGATGTAATTATCTCCCATCGGTGATAAAAATGATGGAGACGACCTCCAATGGGAGGAAGAGAGGACAGAGACAGAACAATGGAGGTTATGCTCTGTTTTAAACAGTCAAAAAGGCTGTGCAGCCTTAGGTGCAGCAGAAGGTTGAGATTTTTGTTGCTTCTGATTCTGCTGTTTCTTAGGAGGCGTATGAGTGTAAGGAGCCGCTCTCGGAGCAAAACGCCTATGGAAAATTGGAGGAGGTCATGCAGGCTTGGCAGGAGCTGGCTTAGGTTTTGGTCTGACAATAGAAGCAAAGGATTTATGTTCAGACAATTTCTTGGTGGCTGCCTCGATAGATTCATCGAAGAGGTCATTGCCTGCACAAGGAATATTAGCCAAGCAGTCCTGAAGATTACGGTCCATGTCAATGGTGCGAAGCCAGGTTAGGCGACGCATTGCTACAGAACAAGCAGTCGCCCTGGCAGACAACTCAAAGGCATCATAAGAAGACTGGAGAAGATGTAATCTGAGTTGAGACAGAGTAACTATGACTTCTTGAAACTCGAAGTGCTTCTGAGTATCTAAATAGCTGAGAAATTTTGGAAGAAGATCAATGAGGAACTTGAAATAAGTGACAAAATGAAAATTATAATTGAGGACTTTGGAGGACATCATGGCATTTTGGTAAAGGCGACGTCCAAACTTGTCCATGGTTTTCCCTTCCCTTCCAGGAGGAACGGTAGCATAAACTCTGGAAGGATGGGATCTCTTCAAAGAGGACTCCACAAGCAGAGACTGATGAGACAACTGCAAATTCTCAAATCCTTTGCAATGTAGTTTTATATCTGGAGTCCAACTTGCCTGGAACAGCAGGAATTGCATAATGCGTCTCCAAGCATTGTGTAAAAGTCTGAGACAGAAGCTTATGAAGTGACTCTGCAGGAGGTTGAGGAAGATGTATGATTTCGAGGTACTCCTTAGAGTATTTAGAACTAGCATCTAACTGAAGATCCAAGTCAGCAGCCATCTGACGAAGAAAAGAAGAGAAAGATAGCTGATCTGCCAATGCCTTGCCTCGAGAGGGACTCGAAGACCTCGAGGCATCCTTGGTCGAAAATGAAGCTTCGGCAGGAAAATAGGCATCAAAAGAATAAGGAGACTTGGACGAAGCAAGAGAAGCTGCTAAGTCCTCGAGGTCTGGAAGTGAGGAACTTGATCGAGGAGTCGGAGGTCTAGTAGAGCTGCAGGTGATGATCAAGGCTTAGTTGAAGAAGGACGCTCCTTAGAAGAAGAGCTAGGTCTGCAGGTATGCCTCAAGGAAGGTCTCTATCGACATCGAGAATGGTGCCTGGAAGCAGGTCTCGAGGATCGAGGAGACTTGGCTTCAGAGATGGAAGCAGATGTTGCCACCAAGGAATGGATGGGGCTAGAAGCTCAGGATCAAAGCTCAGGAGGCTTGGTGGAGGAATCTCAATGCACTCTCAAAGACTCTGCTCCTTGTATGGAGTGTGAAGATTCCTGTCGAGGCACTTGCAAAGAATCTACTCCTTGCTTCGAGTGCAGAGATGCCAGACCAGACACTCGCAGAGACTCTGCTCCCTGCATAGTGTGTAGCTTCAGCTGGAAGCATAGGAAGAGGATCGACCTCGCAGGAGTCTGCAGAATGCCCAGGCTGGATTAGAGAAGCGAGCTTCATTCCCATATTACAGGGACCCCCGGCCCACCAACCCAAATAACCCTAAAGCAATAGAGTCCACCAAGCCGTCATAAGAGACACCAGATTGGAAAACCCCAAAACCACACTAAACTTAAATCACTCCTAGTGCTCTCAAATCATAGTCCATGATCAATAACACAGTCATGTCTTCTCCACACCCTCCACCAGCAGTGAATTAAGAAAATCCTGTGCCTTCTTGGAAGAATCAAAAATAATCCACTGGCCCTCAGAAAAAATCTTTAATATGGCAGGATACAAAAACATAAATTTTAGTTTCCTCTCGACCAACTTAGAACAAACCGGGTGAAAGGGCCTGCGCTTATCCAAAAGAGCAGCAGAATAATCCTCAAAAAGACGGACCTGTTGATCTTCATATTTTACTTCTCCACACTTAGATTTATATTGCCGCATAACTTCAGCTTTATGGAGATAATTATGAAATTTTACCACCACCAACCATGGACGAGTCTCCCCCCTCTTGACGTCGGCCCAGGCGGTGTGCCCGCTCTAAGCGTTCCACTTCTGAACCCGAGGCAAAGCTGAAAGTGTGCTGAATCCAATTCTCTATTTCACTAAGAAGGGCCGACTCAGAAATAGTTTCAAGTAGGCCAAGAATACGCATGTTTCCACACCGCGACCTATTTTCAAGATCATCTATTTTATCAGCTTAAGCTCGGGTCAAAGTTTGTAAAGCAAGCAACTTCGCTTGCAGGCCACGAGACTCATCCTCGATGGTACAGACTCTAGATTCCAACTCCGTTGTCAGCCAAGTGGTGTCGGTTAGCAGTTGCTCCAGACGGGACATATGCCCCGATAGTTGTTCAAAGTGCAGCTCCAAAGCCGATACCATCGCCGAGCTAAGATCTGCCAGCGCTGACTCAGAAAACTGGGTAACTGCACCACTGGTAATAGGCCTCTCCGCCATCTTGTCCTCCAAAGATTTTACTCGATCTTTCTTCGCCCCCCTCGCAGCCATCACTGGACTCAGAGGCGATGTTAAATATCTGTTCATGGAATTAAACTAAGCAAAAAGCAAGTCCAGGAGTAAAAGCACAAATATGCCAAAAGTAAGGTTGATGGTGCCGGAGTTCCCAGAGCAGGGCTGAAACATATCCATCCCCGTTCACAGCATCACGTGACCCTCCATAAAATTTTAAAAACCTACAAAGCACACTATACGCAGAGAAAATGTTAATTATCATTTATATCTGGGGGGGGTTCAAAGATGTCAAGGCAGATGACTTTAAAATATGCAATGTCACCTCAGTAACTATAGAAAAATAGACAAATATAGTGCAAAATATAGACAGCATATATATATATATACATTTGGAACAAGAAAAACCTTGACAGGAAATTAAACTTTATAACATGATTGCACATCCTCATCTGCCTTTTTGGTGTACTATTTTATATCAACTGTGTATAAGTTTAACTTTAAGGGTAAAAGAAACAAGGGGACAAATTTATCTCAAAGGCACACAAGAAATCCAGTTTCTCATGGAGCTTTTAGCATACAAATGTTTTCAAATGATCCTAATATATTCAATTCTCAGTCCTGGTTATCAAAGAACGACAAGTCAATTACTGCAGCCACATATTAGCATCCTCTATCATCATAACAGCTTCAAAGTCAATGAGTTTGCTGTTAAATAGGCTACAAAAATTCAAATTCATTGCAAGTAAAAAATCTGTAAATTCTCTTATCATTTTCTTTTTGTTCTTTCCTAAGAATTGTGTCAATCCTCTCACTGCTACTTTACAAACAACCTTACTCACTCAAATTCATAGACTTCCAATTATTATTCCTAACTCCTCACACCTTGGGTTCTGCATCCCCAACCCTATATGCCAGGTCTGTCTGTCCAAGTATGATTGTAAGCTCTTCCGAACAGGGACCATCTATAATGTCAAAATGTACAGCGCTGCGTACACCTTTCAGCGCTATATAAGTGATAAGTAGTAGTAGTAGTAGTAGTAGTAGTAGTAGTAGTAGTAGTAGTAGTACCACTCAATGTAAAGAGATACAGTAGACTCTGTTAACCAGAACTCAAGCAACCAGAACTCACAAGCAACCAGCAAAAAAAAAAAAAAAAATCAAAAGAAATACTGTAATACTTTAGATAAAGATGAAAATAAACTCAATGTTTTTTTTTAATTCTTTATTTATATTTTGAACATATTATCAAGAATAAACTTCTTATACAGAGTATGATTAAGTCAACATAATATAAAAAACAAAAGAAGTAACATTTATATAACAAAATTACTATTTACTCAATCAAAATTAAAGTCCCAAAATTTGAGATCCAAGATGTTCCTGAGTGAGAATTTAGAAGAAAGAGAAAAAATTCAAATTACAAATTAGGCGGTCAGATGAGAATGGACCAAGAGTAAATTTATGCATTGAGATTTTCTTTATCCCCTTCAAGGCGCCTCCTAGAGAGAAATCCTGTCAACTGAGAGGGTTCAAAGAAAATATAATTGCAAGATTTATACTTTACGATACATTTGCAAGGATATCGTAAAAGAAATGATGCCCCCATTGCAGCGACCCCAGGCTTGAGAAGCAAAAATTCCCTCCTTCGTTTCTGAGATTCCCTTGTCACGTCCGGAAATATTTGAACTTTATATCCAAGAAATTCTTTATGTCTATTCTTAAAATAAAGTTGTAATATCCAATTTTTATCTGGTGATAAAACCACCGTAGTCAATAGGGTAGCTGGAATAGCTACCTCCCTCATTGAAGATTCCAATAATGATGTTATATCCATTTGTTCGCCCTGACCTTGTTGTTCTAGTGAGTGTTGTTCTTCTGAATTTTTTAATGTTGGCAAGTAATATATTTTAGAAAAACTCAATTTCTAGCAAAAATTTAAGTGTAAACTGAGTATGCCCACACTTTGCCTACCGTATGTCTCTTAGTTTGTCTGGAACAGTTTATGGAATGGGTTACAGTATTAGTTAGGCCTATTTTTAATAGCAACACTCAAGCAAACAGAAACTACATTTATATGACATCTATCAATCCCCATGGGTGTCGCTTCCCATAGCGCAAACACTGTTTAACACCCTCTGCGTCAAAAAAATTGAACTGCTAAAATCACATAGTCAACAGTAATTAAGAATTTAAAGATATGCTCACTCTAAAACACGGCAGAATGTGAATAAGGCAAAAGCTGTGCAACGCAGCCTCTGGGTAAACAGGGAAGCTTGTTCCTGTCAGTCGGCAGCCAGAGAAGCCCTGGAACTAAACTTGTGCCCCTCTCTCACTTTTTTTTTTTTCTTTAATATTGTAAAGAAAAAAAATGGCACAAAAAAAAAAACCCAAAGCAGGAGGGATGATGGGGATATAATCTGGGGGGCCCAGGTGTATACTCCAAAGCTAGCACTACTAAGCCAGACCGCTTTAGCTCAACTGTACCAAACAACAGAGACCAGGAGCTAGAAGACAGCCATACATCCGCCTGCTGGAGATAGAGAATACTAGTTGGCCAGGAGGCTTTCCATCCAATAAGACAGAGTTCAACTCAGTACTCTCTCTCTCTACCTGCTGGTAGATGGGCACAACCCACTAGTCTCTGGATCAGTGCCTCTCAAACTGTGTGTCACAACATAGTGGTGTGCCCTGAAAAGATTCCAGGTATGCCATGAGAAATTTCAGAATTTTACTTTATTTAAAAAAAATTCCCTTCATAACTAGAATAGATGACATGTAAGTTGCATACACAACAGTCTGTCAATGTTATGAGCATTTGTGTGTGTAGAGATACAACCGCTCAGACAAGCATCATTCTTTGATATGATAGGTCCTTGAAAACTAATGCAATTTTTAATTTTGTTTTTTTATGCAGTAGTTATCCTAATGAGCAATAAAGCAATCAAGGCTTTAGGATCTTCTTATCTTTGCGAACTTGGATTTTCAGCTCTGACAGAAATTAAATTGAAAAAAAGAGAACGACTGCAGATGGTGGATGAAGAAATGAATGTTTGCTTGTTAACTATTGAGCCATGTTTTGAGTTAATTTGCACTCAAAAACAAGCTCATTCATCGCATTGATTAGCAATTCTATTCTATCTATTTTAGTTTCACCATTATTACAATTACCTATATATAGCTTAAAGAACTTTAAATAAATAACTCTCAAATTTAATTTTTTGTTGGTTTTGCAATTTTATAATTTCAATTGTAATATGCCACAAAAAACATTTGCTCCATTTAGTGTGCAAGAGCTAAAAAAGTTTGAGACACTGCTCTGGATTTATCTGCTGCTTGCACTAAGGAATGAATGTCGAGAAGCATTATTAGCATCATGGCCCCAAGTAGGAAGATATTTGTCGGTTCTCCTTCAACCCTATTGGACCCAAAATGGACCTCACTTAAAAATTAGCAAAGACCACTGCTGTGCTAGCAAATTGAACTTGAATACCTGTAGTTCTCTGTTATGGTATTTGGAAATCACCATCAAACTCCCACCCCAAAAAATCTTTTACAAGGGTCCTGCATTTACCAAATACATAATTGGCAACTAGGCAACTATAAACATTACAACCAATTCTTGTTTTTCAGATCTCCTATGCTTGCTCCATGCTTTCTTTAATTCAGCTATAATCATGGTCTCCATTACCTCCACTGGGGGATTATTTCATTTAGTAGTTGGTGTTGGAGGGGCAGACTAGATAGGCTGTATGGTCTTTACATGTTATAATTTTCTCTGTTTCTATGTTTAAAAAAATGAACAGAGAAGCTAAAAGGCTGCCATTCTTGACAAAATAATCCCTTTTAACTTAAGCAGAAGGAGAGACCAAAGACTTTGTGGTGAATGCTAAAAGCCAGCTGGGGGGCTGGGAGCAGTGAAAGTGCTAACAAACACTCAGATTGTGTGCATCTATACCCATAATCCCTGCATTCCAGAACTGCTGGTCTCCCCTTCTCTGCTGTAATTCTCCCCCACCCTATTATTCTTTATTCAGGCTTCAAGTTATAAGGTCTTTTCCTTTGCCATTTTGTGTCACTGACACTTGGGGAAGCTCCACAGGAACTGCTGAGGGATCCAGAAATACACAAAAGCTCCCCTCCATAAAGCATGCTTTCTTCTAGGCTCTGTCTATTAAAATGTGTCCTGTTCATGTGAACACACTCTTAACAAAGAAATTATAAAGCACAGACCAACTCACTCAATCATGCATACAATAGAATTCTAAGCCCATTTGCCAGAATACTAGGGTTTAAAATGATCATCTGGGCAGGTTGTTAACTTAAGCAAAAGGTAATATGTTTTAACTCCATATAGCAAAAAGATATGCATTTTAAAAGAAAGGGGAGCATACCTAACTGCAGAAGCTTAGTAAACATATGTGGTCATTACTACTGAAGTCAAGGGTAGCAATACGTTTTATGATGTTTCCAAAAAAATACACCATGCATAGCTCAGATGAATGAGCCACCACTGCATCACATACAAATTCATGTACAGTGAATGAATGGTGTTTATATTTTACTAGTCTTTAAGCCCGTTACATTAACAGGTGCTAGAATAGAGTGTCTGTCTGTCTGTGTTTCTTTATCTCTCTCTCTCCTTGGCTGCTGTTTGTGTCCTTTTGTCTCTCCCCCCCCCCCCCCCCCCGAGCAAAGCTGTCTTCCCCCAGCACACACCTCCCACCCAAAGCAGCCCCCTTTCCCTCTCCCTATCTCTCCATGGCCCCTTCTGTCTCCCCCAGCACACCCCTCCCCCAAAGCAGCCCCTTTTCCCTCTCCCTATCTCTCCATGGCCCATTCTGTCTCACCCTAGCACACCCCTCCCCCAAAGCAGCCCCCTTTCCTTCTCCCTGTCTCTACATGGGCCCTTCTGTCTTCCCCCCAGAGTAAAACTGTCTGTCCCCAGCACACCTCCCCCCCCAAAGCAGCCCCCTTTCCCTTCTCCCTATCTCTCCATGGCCCCTTTCCCTCTCCCTCTGGCCCCCTGAATTAATCCCCCTGCTTACCTGGCCTGCGCCTCTTCAAAGCAGGCCGCGATCGTGGTGGCCGGCCCCAGCGAACTTTGCAGGCCGCTCCCCAAACCGGAAGCACGCTCCCCCCGACGTGATCCCGTGCGTTAGAGGGAACGTGCCACCGAGGCCGGAAAGCGGCCTGCGAGGCCCGCCAAAGCCGGCCACGATCGCAGGCTGGCCCGAAGAGGAGGATCAGCGGCAGTGACAGCAGCGGTGAGCGAGGGCGGGAGGTATGGTTTCCAGCTTGGTGAGGTGAGGGCGGGAAGTCTGCTGAGCTTCCTTCAGGTTGGTGAGGACGGGAGGAGGGGCGTGGCCAAAGTGATCATTGGCCGGGTTCTAAAATGGAACACGCCCACGGATCACACACCACGGCCGCAGTAATCACGCTTTTTTAAAAGCGCATGCGCCACTAACCTTTTATTATATAGGATTTCCAGTTAAACACAGTAATTATGTCAAAAGGAGAACAAACTCTTCTAAATTTCCTAATAGCTATCACAATGTGCAATTTTGGACAGTATGGTGGAACAACGGTTCATTTGATCTTTGGTCTGAAAAAATACGACCATGTTAGTTCTTACTATAGACAGCTTCATTGGTTGCCGTTTGATGCAAGAGTTTTATTTAAATTTGGCTGCATTTGCTTTAAAGTACTGTTTGGCTTAGCCCCAGCTTATCTGGTTTCTCATTTTGAATTTCATAGAAAGAACGTGAATACATGCAAATCTTACTGGTTTTCATTTCCATCACCTAAAGCTTGCCGTTACACAAGATTTTTGATCGAACTTTAGCATTCCAGGCTAGTAAAATGAATTCCTGGTGGAGTACCCTAATTCCTCAAGATCAATCTTATTTTGCTTTTAGAAAAACATTAAAAACCTACTTGTTTGATAAATTTATATCTTAGCTGTTTTAACATTGCATTTATGATATATCTATATGTTGTATTTACATGATTCGCTGATTGCCCAGCTTCTCTTGATGTTAACCGCTTAGAACTTATGGTATGGCGGTATACAAAAATAAAGTTTTTTATTATTATCATTACAGGTGAGGCTGTAGCTGATTCCACAGCACAGTTAGAATTAGGGTAAGAACCAATTAAGGGGTAAACACAAAAGTTTCTAGGACAGAAATTTTTATAATATCTAGATACATTAGCAAATCCATGAATATTTACGCCACTAAGAAACTTCAAGCTGGAGCCAGGAGGTCAGAATATGTTATACCTTTATTGGCCACTGCTAATGTATTGGATTAAATTTAAAAATTCTTATTCCTTAGCAACAGCAGCAGATGAATCCAGAGACTAGTGGGATAGCACACAACTACCAGCAGGTGGAGATAGAGAAACAGATTAACAGGTGGACCTATTGGCTGGCATGCCTCCTGCATTCTCAGTATGCTCTATCTCCCAGCAGGTGATGGTTGCTATTCACCTAGCTCCTGGATTCTGGCTGTGACTGGGCAATTATTTTCTCCTGTTGCGGTTTCTCTTCAGTGAGAGGGCAATTCTATTTCTTCTGTTGAGGTTTCTCTTCAATGAGACAGGGGTGTCCAGCTGAACAGTGTCGGCTTTAGAGGTTACACCTGGGCCCCCCCAGGTCCCTGCCTCACACTCCTAGAGGGTCTGACTGGGTTTCAATTTTTCTTCTTTCCCTTCACTATAAAAAATAAAAATAAAAAAGAGACCACAGTGATTATTAAACATTTCTGCCCTCATAGTGCTGAGCAACTAGCATCTGCCAGCACTATCAACAAAGTTGTGAGTATATGTTTTATTTGAACTTCTTTTCTGGTTTCTGGTTGTGGTGGAGCTGCAGATTTGGTGTGAGTCTACAGAAAGAATATGTTTTTTATCAAACGCTATATTTTGTAGAATTGTGGAAATGGTTTGGTGACTGACAAGTAAATTTACATTTGTATAAAGTTTATTCAGTAAAGGGCTTTGGGTGTATGGATAAAGCTCCGTTGACGGAACTGATGCCTTCCCATGTATTGTAGGCGCACGCTTGTTTTCATACTCTAGCAGGAGCACCACAGCGGTAGTGGGATTTATGCATAGTTCCCGCAGCCGGATGGAGGTGAATATTTGGACGGCTCCGGGTGTGTTCTTGGATCTCCAGCAACAGCGGGAGCACCGCAGCGTTTATGGGGTTTATTTTGCAGCTGACTTAGGTCACTGTATCCCGCGGCTTCCCTGTTTTCGGGGTTCTATGCATTGGGAGTGTTTCAACAGCTTTTGCTACTGTTGCGGTGATATACCTTGTATGTGTGTTTCCCCACTCTCTCCACTTGAAATGACTTAACTACTTTAATCGGGACTGTACTGTTACGCCTCATGGTGCTTAAGAAAGAGATTCTGCCCTGTGCTCAGCCACCCAATCTCTTCATGTGTAGACCAAAGGACTCAGGCACTGCACACTGCAAATAAAATCAATATAAAAAGCTCATCCTTTCGGCTTCCTGATGCAGCGTAGCGAAACACAGACTGTGTTGGAGCCGTGAACTGACCTTTTCAGATAAGTGGTCTACTGTTAAACAGCTTTTGTAGAGCCATAACATTTGCCACTCCAGTAGAAGCTAGAAATCTTGCTCCAAGCAATGTGTTATGATTTAAATTTAAGCACCTTTCCAGCGACATTGTACCACTGCTGTGGCGCCTTGCTGAAGAGCTTATGAGCACATTTAAAAGCCTTTAAATGTTATATGATGATATTATTTGAGAAACTTGCCCAGTATTGATGAGAGGGGGGTCTTTTATGTTTTGTTCTATTTTGAAAGCATTGCCCCCTCAAGTGGACTGTAATTTAAAATCCTCGGTCTGTTTGGATCAAACTTGCATCCATCTTTGGCATTAACATTCAATTTTTCCATTTTTCTGCTTTCTTCTCAAAATCTACTTTTTCATGTCTCACCTTTCCTTCATATCTCTCTCTTCTTCCCATGGTCTAACATCTCTCTCTTTCCCTCCTCCTCCCCCCAGTAGTCCGACATCTCTCTCCTTCCTTTCCCCCTTCCCAGTCTGGCATCTCTCTCCTCTCCTTCCCCTAAACTGGCATCTCTCTCTACTACTATTATTATTATTTCTAGCGCTACCAGACTCCCCTCCTTCCCTTCCATTCTATGGTCTGATATCTCTCCCTTCCTTTAGTCATCTCTCTTTCCCTCCCCCAGTGTAACATTTCTCTTTCCCTTCTTCCTTTTTGCCCCCTGCAGCCCATCTCCCTTCCCTTCCTCCTTTCTGGCCCCCCTCCCAGTCCAACATTTCTCCCTCCTTTCCACCAGTCCAACATTTTTTTCTCTCTTCCTCCTGCATGCTTCTCCTCTGGTCCTCCTTCCCTCCCCCAACCAATCTCTCTCTCTCTCTCCATGAGTCCAACTTTTAACTCTCTTCTCTCCCCTTTGCCCAGAGTGTAATATTTCTCCTTCCCTCCCTTTGGTCCTCCCCATCCTTCTCTCCCTCTCTATGATTCCAACACTTTCTGCTTCCTGCACACTTTCTCTCTCTGTCCTAGCCTCTTCCCTCGAGTGGGATCCCTCCTTCCCATCCCCCAACCCAATATGCTCTCTCCCCATGCACCATCTCGACCTCCCCTCCTCCAGTGTGTAGCACCTTTCCTTTCCCTCCCTTTCTGCCAGATCCAGCAGCACCTCTTCTCCCTTCCTTTTACCTCCTCCTGTCCAGCAATACCCCTTCCCTCATCCCCCTGTCCAGCAGTACCCCTTCTCCCTTCCCTCCTCTTCCCCCATCCAGCAGCACCCCTTCTCCCTTCCTTCTCCACCTGTCCAGCAGTATATCCTCCCTTCCCTTTCCCTCCTCCCCTGTCCAACAATACCTCTCCTCTCTAGCCTAGCGGCAGCTCTGTGTACTTTTTAACTTAGCCACAGAGTTGCCGCTAGCATTAGTTTAGCCGTGATTTCATCAGGCAGCCTCAGGGCTTTTGCTAAGCTGGCCCACCTTGCATCATCAAAGTGGGCTGGCCTAGCAAAGGCCCCACGGCTGCCTGATGAAACCGAGTCTAAACTAATGCTAGCGGCAGCTGTGTGGCTAAGTTAAAATCTTACCAAGCTGCCGCTGCTGATCCGGGAGTGGGGAGAGAAGCAGCCGGGACTCCTGCTTGCCTCTTTTTCTCTGATGTTAAGTTGCCGCGGCATACAGGGCAGGAAGAGAGGCGCTGGCGTCAGCTAATTTGCAACTTCCTGCCTTCTGTTGCCGATACTCCTGCTTTCCTTTTCGTATCAGCAGCAGAAGGCAGGAAGTTGCAAGTTAGCCAATGCCGGCACCTTTCTTCCTACCCTGTATGCCGCGGCCCCCTTAACATCAGAGAAGAAGAAGAAAGCAGAAGGCAGGAAGTTGCAAGTTAGCCAATGCCGGCGCCTTTCTTCCTACCCTGTATGCCGCGGCCCCCTTAACATCAGAGAAGAAGAGGAAAGCAGGAGTCCCGGTAGCATATTGGCAGCAGAAGACAGACAGTTGCAAGTTAGCTGACGCCTGCGCCTTTCTTCCTGCCCTGTATGCCACGGCACACTTAAAATCTCAAGAGGCACACTAGTGTGCCGCGGCACACAGTTTGTGATACACCGAGTTAAGGGGAATGGACATCAGTAGGCTGAGTTGGGCAGAGGAGTAGGGGTAAGGATTGAAAGTATATCAGTCTGCTTTTAAACAAGGGAAGGGGCCTGACAGACAAACTCGGGTAATTTCCTCAATACTATAAACTTGTAGTAGCTTTCTAGCATAGCCGATTTCCCCAAGGTACGGGCAACATGCAAGGCATAAGGAAACAGTTACACAGAAACAATCTACACAAATCAGCAAGCCTGAGAATGAATACCTATAAGTTTAAAAAAAAACCCAACAACCCTTAATTATTGCCTTACAAGGTACAGCAAAATGCCAGCATACATTATGAACTTACATTCACTCCAGATGAGGCTCTGCTATATCTATGCTTGTAAACCATTTTGACTGTTTTATGAAAGGAAATATAGTTATTAAGATCGTTCTCTTTGTTTCACATTTCTGGCAAGAAAAGATTCTAATTTTTCTTAAAATAATTTTCTTTTTTTCCCACAAGTTTTTATAACATCAACACCACCACCCACTCTAAAGGGTGAATATGTATACCTTTTCTTTTACCTCGTAGGCCCACACTTACAATTTTATCCTTAACTTCCTTAGCAAAAAAATAAAAGCTACTCATAAAGGGATCTAGGACACAGTGGAGTAAAAAAGAAACATACCTACTTTTCAAAGATATGAAATAGTATGAAAAATGGTGATTTAGGATATATAGTTCACAAGATAATGAAAATCACAAATTCTCTCCCCCTCAAAAAAAAAAAAAAAAAATCTTAACCAATGACTGTGCACAATCATTTTAGCTGCTTTTCTAGTGAGAACTGTATAAATACAAATTTCTCATTAGGAAAGTGAACATCAAACCCTAATAATCTGCAACCCAATTAAACTTTTCAGAAGAAAAACAGCACATACATGGATCTGTAGCAACAGCCATTTCCATACTTTATGGATTCATCTATTATATAGTCATTCCTCCAATAAAGCTATGAGAAAAATGATAAAATGTTCACTTCATAATGTCTCTTTAGCAATATGTTTTATCTGCTTTTCTACAGCTGAAAAGATTCCAAATTGCTTTGTGACATATTTGGATTTTCTCCAGTGGCTAATTCTCTGCCTAACCTTTCCCTGCATTCCTCCACCCCCACCCCCACCCCCACCCCCAAACAGTGATTTGCTAGGTTCTTTAGAACAGCAGTAAAGTGGGACAGCTAATTATCTACCAATCCACCTTGCTACACCAGGCTCAGCAACTTTTATCTGCACAGGACAGCTGCACTCTCTGTTTGAAGAGAAAATGTCAGTCTGGGATAATGCAGCAAGAGTTAAATCACTAATGATGTCTTGACACTGAAAAAAAAAACCACACACACACACACAACCCAACTAACTCAAAGCCTAATTAAAAATTCAGATTTATTCTCTCAAGCTTGATGACTTCAGCTGCCCTTGCCATCAGGACCTCAGCACTTCTCTTTCTGAAAATGTTTTATGAGATTAAAAAAATATATATGAAGCGCTGCATGAAAATCTGCTGCAGTTGTGGGCTCACAGTGCCTCTTATAAAAATTTTTATGCTTGGAAAAGAATCAGAACATAAGCCTATAAAGCAAATAAGATTTTATTCCATAGGTTTACACTTTATAATTCAGCAGCATGAATATTTTCTTCTATGTCCTTAAAAAATGAATTAACCACAAAGTACAATAAATGAAGCACAGCTGAAACCACACCAGCATACTCATTGCTATCAGGTATTAGTTTTTCAGATAAATAAGGGGCATAAATCCTTCATGAGCTAAACTGGACACAAGATCAGACGCTCATTCAGTAGTCTACCAGATTCAAAAAGCAGTAATTTCTGTCAACTGCAATTAACTGATGCATTTCTCTGGACTATTCTTGCCGATACAGCTGCAAGGTGCTATCGACATTTATGAAGATATAATGGCTACCAATAGCCAAGGCTTAAGCCTTCACGACTGGCACTATTGCCACTTTTTCAACTTGTGCTAATTGAACCACTTGTTTGTATATGTATATTTAACTCCAGAAGAAAAGGTTTGTGTGACTAGTATACTGTCTTTAGAATCTGTACTAAGTGCTATTTTCAAGATAAAATTTGAAAACAACATTTTGGAAGGTTAAGACCATTTATTTATGAGAAACACAATCTGGGGAGGGGGTGGGGAAATCACATGAGGGCAGCTACCTGAACAGACATCCATTGTCCTCTCTCCCCTCTTGGCCCTAATATAATTACATTTTTCTATGAACCAGCTCATCTAATTTTTCTCTCTCAGTTGATATTAGTGCTACCAACACTGCAGGGGTGATTTTGGTGCTAATTGAGCTGCAGGAACCTTTCAGCAGTTGATGTTATGCCTGCTCAGACACCGCAGCCCAACAAGCAAAAAGACAAGGCAGCATCAAGCAAAATGGCGAAGAGCCACATGTCTTCCCCTGCGGATCCTGTTCCACCCAGCAGTGGCACTTCGAGAAAAAGGTCATCTTAGAGATATCCAGAAGCATGGCCAATATCTTAGGTGAAAAGCTGTCTAAAAACTTTATGTGACCAACTGATAAAATCAAAGGCAGCGTGGATCTAGAAGCTGTGATGGAAGATGAGTTGACTATAGTGGTGATCACAGAGAACCATGACTAGGATCTAGTTATACTGTGCTATAATCTGTTCAGGAAAGAGAGGGTAGGAAGAAAAGGAAGGGGTGTAGTGTTATATGTTAAAGATCATATTAAAGCCACACAATTGCAGGATCTGCAGGGCAAGAAGAGGCACTGTGGATCAATTTGGAAAGAGGTAAATTTATTTACATTGGTGTGAGATACAGGCCTCCTTCACAGACGAAAGTGGACAGAGATTTAAAAATAGACATTCAGAATATATCTAAAAAAAGGGGAAGTTTTTTTACTAACAGGTGATTTTAACATACTGGATGTTGATTGGGGTATCCCTACTGCAGGGTCTTCTAGAAGTAGGGAGATACTGGATTCTCTACAAGGAGAACTGTTCCAGCAGTTGGTAATGGAACTCACATGGGATGGGATCATACTGGACTTAGTGCTTACAAACGGGTAAAGTGTTTCTGATGTTACAGTGGGTGATCGTCTGGCAGTGATCACTACATGGTACAGTTTAATATTAAGATGGGTATAGAGAGGACTCATTCAAAAGTAAAGGTTCTGGACTTTTAAAAAACTAACTTTGTTCGAATGGGGGATTACGTCAAGGAATTGTCTGGATGGGAACATCTGGAAGGAGTAGAACTGCAATAGGCAAAACTGAAAGGAGTTATTGTAAGGGTGACAAACCTTTTTGTGAGGCAAGTAAGAAAGAGGAAAAGAAGGCCGCTTTGGTTCTCAAAAGTAGTAGCTGAGAAGGTAAGGAATACGAAGTTAGCTTTCATAAACTACAAAAGATCGCAGAACGAGGAAGATAGGCAAAAGTATCTGGAAAAGTTAAGAGAGGCTGATCTAGTAGTCAGGAAAGCAAAGATACAAATGAAAGAAAAAACAGCTGACACAGTAAAATGGGGAGACAAGATTTTTTTTTTTAGAGATACCAGTGATAGGAAAAATGCAAAAGTGGCATTGTGAGACTGAAAAGTAAAGGGGAGAAATATGAAAAAGCTGATAAAGAAAAGGCTGACTTGCCTAACAAATATTTCTGTTCTGTGTTCATGGCTGAAGCGCTGGGAGCGGAACCGCAGAAAAATGCAAAGGATGGAGTAGTGGTAGACCTTGATCGATTTTCAGAGGCTTGTTTCTCCTGATCCTATTTTCTTGGATGTCGACTTTTTCCCAGCAATTGCTCGTAATGAGTTTCCAGTGAAATAACTCTCACAGTTAGGCCCTTCAAGACATCCTCTTGTCTGGAGATCCTGTCCTCGGCCTGCTGAATACAGGCTGCCTGCAACTCATAGAAACATGATGGCAGATAAAGGCCAAATGGCCTATCCAGTCTGCCCATCTGCGGTAACTATTATCTCTTCCTCTCTCTAAGAGATCTCATGCACCTATCCCATGCTTTCTTGAATTCAAATAGTCTCTGTCTCCACCGCCTCTTCTGGAAGACTGTTCCACACATCTATCACCCTTTCTGTAAAAAAGTATTTCCTTAGATTATTCCTGAGCCTATCACATCTTAACTTCATCCTATTTCCTCTCATTTCAGAGCTTCCTTTCAAATGAAAAAGATTTGCCATTTACGCCATGTAGGTATTTAAATGTCTCTATCATATCACCCCTCTCTCGCCTTTCATCCAAAGTATACATATTGAAATCTTTAAGTGTGTCCCCATAAACTTTGTGTTGAAGACCACACACCATTTTAGTAGCCTTCCTCTGAATTGACTCCATCCTTTTTATATCTTTTTGAAGGTGCGATCTCCAGAATTATACACAATATTCTAAATGAGATCTCACCAGAGTCTTATACAGGGGCATCAATACTTCCTTTTTTTCTACTGGCCATACCTCTTCCTATGCATGCTAGCATCCTTCTAGCTTTTGCCGTCACCTTTTCAAACTGTTTGGCCACCTTTAGATCATCTTATGCGATCACACCCAAGTCCCCCTATTCTGTCATACACATAAGTTCTTCACCCCTAAACTGTACTGTTCCTTCAAGTTTTTGCAGCCCAAATGCATGACCTTGCATTTCTTAGCATTAAATTTTAGTTGCCAAATTTCAGACCATTCTTCATGCCTTTCTTCATATTATTCACACCACTTGGGGTGTCTACTGTATTGCAGATTTTGGCATTATCTACAGAGAGGCCTGACAGCCCTTCAGCAATATCGCTTATAAAAATATTTAAAAGAATAGGCCCAAGAACAGAACCTTAAGGCACACCATGGTAACGTCCCTTCCCAAAGAGTGATCTCCATTGACCACTACCCTCTCTCATCTTCCACTCAACCAGTTCCTGGCCCAGCCTGTCACTTTAGGACCCATTTCAAGGGCACTCAGTTTATTAGACGTCTGTGTGGAACAATGTCATGTTGATGGGCACCAAAAATAACCTTCATCAGTTACACCTGTTCTTCATGCTTTAACCCTTTTTACCCACTCATAAACCTTTCATTGATTCATGGTGCTATGACCGTACTGAATCCATATCCGATGGTGAATTTCCACAGGTTTCACACCCTCTGACCAAAGAAAGCACACTTCTGCATGTTGTTCTTTGATGGTGAAATTCTGTAATGGAGCATCCATGTTTCAGTCAAAGCAGTTCCTGATTGGTGTAACCATGACTATAACACCAGGAAGAGGCGGTCGGAAAATACCGCAAATTACTGAGTCCACGATTTGCGAACCGCAGATTTGCAGGGGTTTACTGTATCCTATTTTCAAAGGTAGCCAATCCAAGTCACAAGTATCTGGCACAAAAAAGAAGCAAGATGCCACATTACTTACCCCCATGGATAAACAGTAGCTTTCCATGTTTATGTTTTAATGATTTTATTGATAACCACAAGTTTACAATACAATGAGCATACAATAGCTGTACCAATGTCTACAATTTCTACAATTATAATGCTATTACAAAACAATGTTATTTTTCTACAATTATAATGCTATTACAAAACAATGTTATTATCATCAGTAAAGTTCAAGCATGTAATAAACTAAACCTTGAACAGAATAAATGTATTAAACTTTGATCTGTCAGAATCTTTCTAACAACTCAATTCCAAATAGCCATACCCTCACTACTCAAATTAACTCCCCCCAACTTTATGTTCCCAGAAGGAAGGTACAATCTCCCATTGTAAAATAATAACAACTAGGTGAAGCTGGAATGTGAGAGACTCTAAGGGCAAATTCTATAAACGGCGTCCTGATTGTAGTCGGTGGTAGATGTCCTATCACTGTCTAACCAGCCAATCAGGATGCACATTTTTTTAAACAAACATCCCGAGGCAGGCTGCCTACATTGTAGGCATCTTTGCGAGCCTAGGGAGGTGTGCAGGGCCGCCTAAGCTCATCCAAGGCGAGACATGGGCATGGTTTCACCTGGAAGTGGCCTTATGCAAGCTTAGGCGGCCCTAGGTGTCTCCCTAGGGCCACGATAGGTGCCTGAAAGGAAGGCCAGCAAAATTTCAAACAGACAGAAGCGGACACTGAACTGATCGCAGCATGGTAATCTCCCTGCTGCAATCAGTTTAGTGGACGCGGCAGGGACCCATTCCCCCCACAAGCACTACTAATACAAGGGATGCCCAGTCCCTCCTGCTGGAACTCTGTCTGGCCAGCAGGCCCGCCTTCACTGAATGGTCCCATAGGAGGGGCCTTTGGCACCTGGGCCTAATGGCCCCAAAGGAGGGGCCTTTAGTACCTGGGCCAACCGGAATCTTAGGCCTCTCTCCCAGTGCATTAGGGGATGCGCTGGGAGAGGCCTAAGATTCCAATTGGCTAGATTCTATAGGCCACTCCCATGGGACCATTTTGGGACTCATTTCCAACATGTATGCGCAGCTATTTGCTGAATTTATGATTGCATTAGTAGCTGGAAGGCTGTTCTTAGTTTCCACTCATCTCGCACCCTGTTCTTTTGGGGGGGGTAGGTTAGGTTGGGGGGATGGGATGCTGCAGTTGGGCGGTGAACACTGACACTGTTGCATTGTCATCTTCATTGTATTTTGAATTTTCTAATTAACATACATTAACAAAAAATATCCTAAGTCTTATGGTGCAGACAGAGTCATGTCCCCAATCTGATTTAAAATTTGACCTCGTGCCTTAGATAGATAGAAACATGTTCTTCCACTTAAAGGTAATTACGCAAGTCTTTAAGTTCCATCAGCAGAAGTTCATGGAACTTATTCCACCAATGCCAAAAAGATGGGGCAGTAGGTTGTGTAGGATACTTTTATTTCACACTATGTAAGCTTTCATTTCCTCTGAATTCTCAAGGCTGACACTTGTCCTAACAGTATACCACCAGAATGGAAAGGAATGGATTGGTGCAATATACACTTTTAATATCTAGTTACCGATCTCCAAAAAAGCAGTAATAGTGCTATATCTTCACAAAACATAAGAATTGCCGCTACTAGGTCAAACCAGTGATCCATCGTGCCCAGCAGTCCGCTCACGCGGCGGCCCTCTGGTCAAAGACCAGTGCCCTAACTGAGACTACTAGCCCTAACTGTGTATGTTCCGGTTCAGCAGGAATTTGTCTAACTTTGTCTTGAATCCCTAGAGGGTGTTTTCCCCTATAACAGACTCCGGAAGAGCATTCCAATTTTCTACCACTCTCTGGGTGAAGAAGAACTTCTTTATATTCATATCCCCTTTCAATTTTAGAGAATGCCCTCTCATTCTCCCTACCTTGGAGAGGGTGAACAACCTGTCCTTATCTACTAAGTCTATTCCCTTAAGTACCTTCAATGTTTCGACCATGTCCCCTCTCAATCTCCTCTGTTTGAGGGAGAAGAGGCCCAGTTTCTCTAATCTTTCACTGTACGGCAACTCCTCCAGCCCCTTAACCATCTTAGTCGCTCTTCTCTGGACCCTTTCGAGTAGTACCGTGTCCTTCTTCATGTACGACGACCAGTGCTGGACGCAGTACTCCAGGTGAGACGCACCATGGTCCGGTACAGCGGCATGATAACCTTCTCCAATCTGTTCGTGATCCCCTTCTTTATCATTCCTAGCATTCTGTTCGCCCTTTTCGCTGTCACCGCACATCAAGCAGCATCATGGAGTAAAGACCTAATTGCTTGTGCCTACTACCTATGGGGAATTCAGGAAACGCCTAAAAACACATCTGTTCCTGAAATACTTAGGAAACCAACCTGTACAATCTTAGTCCTCAACAAACAATCTCTAGAACTATCAATCACTAAGTCTGTACTTTGTTTACTCCATTCAATCTGTAACATTTCTAATCATTGTAAACCGCAAAGAACTTCACGGTCCTGCGGTATATAAATTGTTATTATTATTATTATTGCAGGGATGGCTTCATCGACTTGCCGATCAGAACTCCCAAGTCTCTTTTTTGGGAGGTCTCTCCAAGTACCGTCCCAGACATCTTGTATTCGTGAATGAGATTTTTGTTACCTACATTCATCACTTTACACTTATCCACGTTGAACCTCATCTGCCATGTTGATGCCCATTCCTGAAGCCTAATTACGTCACGTTGCAGATCTTCGCAATCCCCCTGTGTCCTCACTACTCTGAATAACTTCGTATCGTCTGCAAATTTAATCACCTCACTTGTCGTACCAATGTCCAGATTGTTTATAAAGATGATGAAGAGCACGGGTCCAAGCACCGAGCCCTGCAGCACCTCACTGGTGACGTTCTTCCAGCATGAATGTTTTTTTTAAGAATGACTCATCTTTTTGCATTGTTACAATAGTGGCCGCGAAAGCAGCTCATCAGATTTTACTGCGAACATTAAAGAATCTCCCCCTTAAACATCTGTCTCATAAAAAAGACTGACATCACAAGTTACACCTGTTACTAATCACATTTACGATTTGTTAATCAGCTGCTACTGAGTAGTATTCTACTGGAATGGATTAGGAGTGTTCCCTTAATCCTCCAGTCATTCCTATCACCTACAAATGCCAAACTGGCAAGGAAAACAGGTCACTGTGGCATAGTCAGGGTAATACCTGGTTATTTTCCTAAGGTCGCAAAGATAATTAGTTATGTGCCAGCTTTAAACCCGTCAATATCACGTGTATTTATTTTTCTAAAATGGATGTTTATGCTGTATGCACCTGGTGCATAAATACAGGAGAAATGGATGTCTTATATCAGGTTCTATACTGTCAGATTCTGTTCTAAAATACTGGTGAAACTTGATAACACTGATCTGCTTATCTAAATTCCTACTTCCAAGAAAACAAACGGGTAGCCACAAGCTCCAGTATACACACACAAAAAAAAGTACATCAGAATAAAGGTGTAAAACGCCAATGCAAAATATATTCACCATATAAAATCACAAATACATAAATAGTTAATTACAAGCTTGGCAGGTATCACCTACTGACAGTTTGCAAGGGAGAAGAGAGAAGCTATTGCAGAGTCCTTTATTTTAAGCCCCTAGGTAGGGTCTACAACAGAAATGTCAAACTCTGGCCCACGGTGTCATAAAATTTGGCCCACCAGACAATTAAAAATTTGCAATTAAGCTGGCCCGCCGGAAGGCATCAGCTATAGGCTTAGGTAGAAGAAAGATTTTTACTGCTCTGCCACGAGTCTTGAGGAGCGTGAATCTACAGCTGATGCCTTCCGGCAGGCCAGCTTAAGCTAGCCCATTGGAAGGCATCATGTGTAGATTCATGCGCCTCAAGCCTCATGGCCGCCACGCTATGTGATGCTGTGCTCCCGACGCTCTCTACTGCCGACGCTCTTCATGAGCGCCTTCCTCTGCCTTCACCCTTGCCATCACCGCTCGTGGTCGCTTGCACCCTCCCGGCTGCCATCACCGTTCGGGTCCCACCTAGTCCTCCCGGCTTCCTGCACTCTCCTGGCTGCCTGCCTGAAAATTTTAAAAGAAAAGCTTTCAAACAGATGAGTTCCAAAACCTACTAAGTAAAATTTTTTTTTTTTTTTCAAAAACGAGACAGCCTTCAGATAGCCACAGCATGTGTGAAATTTGCACCAAAAGCATTTATTCGTAAGGTATATGATATTCAGTGAAATCCTTCTCTTACATTGGCTAGAATTCTTGAAAATAAAAACTTGCCATTTATCCAGAAAATAGCTTCTCATATCTAACAGGTTTGGGAACTAAGCTCTTCAGTTGTGTGGAAACAGGGGGGAAGTTATCAACAAGACACTGTGTTAAAATAACCCAACTCAATAGCAGCATTAGGAACTTCTCTCCTTAATGCTGATTGCATGAATGCTTCTACTGACCCACCCATGGTTACATGTATAGAGCACTGCTAAATAATGTTAACTATGGATCAAGAGTTCCTTCAAGCTTGCTCAGGCCCCAAAATTTCAGCCAGCCTGAATTTTTTCCCAAGGGAATATACAATGTGCCATACATTCGAATGGAAAAGGCATATTGCTATACTGGGACAGACCGAAGGTTCATCAAGCCTAGGATCCTGTTTCCAACAGTGGCAAACCCAGCTGCCTCATCCTCCCCAAATGGCGTGATCAACCTCATATACTTCTACTAAGACTAAGGGGTGCTTTTATTAAGGTGCACATTTAGAGTGCGCTAAATTGGTTAGTGTACCTTAATAAAAGGACCCCTAAGTATCTTAATAAAAAAATTTGGCCCGCGACTTAGCCTATGTTTTAGATTGTTATGTTATGTGATTGAGTTTGACACCCCTGGTCTACAAGTTGGTTGGACAGGATGGGGGTGGCAGAGAGAAGAGTTGCAAAGGCATTGTCAGCCAAAACCCAAACCCATATTTCAGTCGGCCTCTATTCTAGAGAACATTTAGCATAATGCAATGAAGAAGTCAAGATAGCCAGTGTAAACCACATACCAACAAGTGTGAATATGAAATTTAAAGGATGCACATTTATAAGTGTGCATTTGGATGCCTTGTACACTCGTACCTACAAATTAACACATGTAAAAATGCATACAGTCTATTCTAAAATTTTTGCACAATGCATACCTCCCCCCACCCCCCAAAAAAAGATCAAATGAACACAAAAAAAATGCCTAAAACATCAGGAAAACTAAATTTTATAGTGAGTGGAAATGAGACTTTTTTTTGGACAGTACATACTCCTAATGAAAAGGAGGAGGAAGATTAGACAATAGTTAATTAGGATTGCTATATCCAATTAAGTTTGTTTTGGAGAGAGTGTTGTGATATGTACGGAGGAAGAAGGAATAGTCAGTGATAAGCTATCAATTGAGGATGTGAAAAATGAAGGGAATAACTGAAGATAGAACTAAATTGGATGGAAGTAGGAGCAGACGTAGAGGCAGTTGTGATAACCTAGTGGAGAATTCACAGTTAATCATATGTATGTAATCATGAAAGAAGTTAGCCATGTCTGGACAGAAAGTGAAAGAGGGATGGCAAGCTAAGGGATTTTCAAGGAGGCAAATGTGGTAAAGAGCCAACATGGATTGAATTACCAATAAAAGGTCACATTGAGTTTTTAGATACAGTGTTGACAATGCAGCCACCTGATGACAGCATAGTTAAATTGTCCTTTTTTTTCTAGCTAAGACATGGTTAGAATTTCTGCCCTTATTTGTCAAGAGAAAATTATACAACTGTAATTCAGGCCATTATTTTGGCAGGCAAGGTTATTGGAATGGTTTTTGTGGGGCTGCAAAAACAGCAGCTAAAACACAGGCTACATACAGTATGTCCAAAATATGGTGGCAAGGATCTCAGTGGGGTTAAACTTCATGATCATATTTCATCTGTTTTGACTAAACTACTCTGGATTCCAGTCACTTATATCATTATCAATATAATATGCCTACTTATTTTGAGAGAACAAAGGGGGAAGGGAAGTAATTTAACATTCTTCCGAGCAGGGACCATCTCTAGTATGAGACACGTTCAATAATTTATCTACTTCAGTAGGAAAGAAAGAGTTTTCAAAAAATTGTTTTATTTTTCTATATAGTCCCCTGATAGCTTCATACAATTCACTTTTACTAAATGACTTTAACCCTTTTGAAAAGAATTATTTTGTTTGACCTTCAAACCAGGATGCCACAGCTTCCTTGATGTCTTTATCACTTGAACCACTGTCCACAGAAAGATTTCTTCAAAACTCAGAACAGGAAATAATCCGAGGGAGCCAGGTCAGGACTATAGTTTGCATGGTTCAGCTGCTGAAACCCAACTTCTTGGATGGAAGCCTGTGATTGTCATGACACGTGCGCCGGCGCATTGTCATGAAAAAAAAGCATGCCTGCTTGAGTTTTCCTCATCTTTTCTCCTTGATTGACTCCTGTAAAGCGATCATTGTGTTGGCATAACTCTCCCCGGTTAGGGTTGTCTTGCATGGCATGAACTCCAGAAGTAAAAGTACATCCCAGAAGACAGTTGCCATGATTCTGTCTGCAGATTTTTCTGTCTAACTTTTTTAGGGTGGGGATGACAAGTGCTTCCACTGCATTGACTCCATTTGGACTCAGGATCTCTCTAGAGATGAGACAAGTCTCATCTCTAGTCACCAAACGATGAAAAAAATTCACTTGGTCTTCACAGAGCACCTCCAAGTTCTCCTGACAGCACTGGAGCCTCGTGGCCTTCTGACATGGCGTCAGCATTCTTGGAACCCATCTTGAAATACCTTGGATATGCCCAACTTCAGTGGCATAACAAGAGCAGGGCAAGGGGGAGGAAGTCTGCCCTGGGTGCACACCCCAAGGGGGTGTTCAGCCAGCACACCAGGTCCGGAACTTCCTGCCCTACTCTGCCGCGGGACCTCCCCGTGGCTGCCAGTCCAAACCCCTCCAACGTCACTTACTTGTTCCGGAGAAGTCGGCAGCAAGGTCCCGTGATGGGGAGGTGCAGCAAGGACCCACGATGACTGCGTCTGCCAGCTCTGCTCTGGAACAAGTAAGTAATGTTAGAGGGGGTGGACTGGCAGCCGCAGTCATCGCAGGACCTTGCTGCATGGCATTGGGATGGAGGGAGAGAAATAGGAGCAGGATACTTGTATGGAGGGAGAGGGAAGAGGTGTGGAGGGGAGAGAAGGGAGCAGGATACTGGTATGGAATGGTGGTGGAGGGAGCAAAAGGGGGCAGATTCTGATGGAATTGGTGTGCAGGGAAAGGGGAGAGAGATATAAGGGGGAAGGATACTGGACTGATTGGAAAGAAAGGGGGCAGATGCTGATGAAAGTGGAGGGAAGGGGGAGACAATGGGTAGATGCTGATGGAAGAGGAGTGGATGGAGAAAGAGAAAGGGCAGACATTGGATATTAGTGGGGAGAGTAGAGGGGGAGCCTATGCTGGATGGAAGTGCAGATGGGAGACAGAAGGGAGCAGATGCTGGATGGAGGTAGGGAGGACAGAGACTACAGGAGCTCAAGGCAGCCATTTCCTATGAGTGATCTGCACGGGGCAGGAGCGTGGGAAGATTGCTCCTGCCACGAAAACCCGCTAGACCACCAGGTAAGGAGGTAAGGCTTAAGGGGGGGCTTACAGGGCTTAAAATAGCCCAAAAAATTAAAATGGTTTTTGGGGTTTAAAATTGTGATTAACCGAATCCGTGAATGCTGAAACTACGGATTTGGAGAGGGGAATGGTTAGTTTGTGCTTACATATTCCATAAAAGGCAAAGGTGTTTTCTGTGTTCTGTGTGTTTGAAAGGCATGGTTTTCTGTTAGCACTGATCTGTACTTGTCTGGCTTGTTTAGTTTTACAATGGGTGTATTGATGTTCTACTGCTCACTGCAGTATTAACATGCTGCCTTTTCCTGCAACGTGTGGAGGATTGTTACTAAAAATCATGTTTTTCATACAGATGGGAGGGGGATCAAAAAATGATGGGCCCTGGGTGTCACATATGCTAGCTACGTCACTGCCCAACTTTTCATGAATTATTTTCCAAACTGTACCTGCCAAGATGCCCATTTCTTCAGCTATTCAAGAAACCTAAATTCATCTGTCTGACAAAATTAAATCCTCAATTTTCTTGCACATTTTCTGTGAAAGTTGCTTCCACAGGCCATCCAGTGTGATGGTCATTCTCAATGGACTCTCTACCCCCACTTAAACTGTTTGCTCCAAAATTTTACTTTACAGGATAATGGGGCAGACTCACCATAAACTATAGTCTTGTGTTTATGGATCTTCTTTTGTGAGAAATTTTAACACTGAACAGTGCTCCAAATCTAGCAGTTTCTTGCATAATTTGCAAGAGGACTCTCCCGACATCCTGTCTCTTAGAATGTTAGACTTGAACTGAGCCTCAACTGTGCATGAGTAACCTTGAGACATGTCACAACATGCATAGACTTGTTTCAACATGCTTGCTACTTTCGTTTATACTCAAGTAGATAAATTATTGAACGCCCCTCATACATACTAAATATACAGTGCTGTGTATGCCTTTTAGCACTATAGAAAATGATAAATAGTAGTAGCAGCAGCAGCATTTGCAACATTTAGGGAGGGCATCGCTATATGCATGATGAAATTTAAATTCTTTATACTAAATTTTGAAAATGCTGTCCAAAGAAGGATCACAATATCTGAAGGAAAAAATGAACTTTCAGAGCATCATGATCATCACAGAATAGCTCAGATAAAAAAAGGTATGAATAGAAGATAAAAAGTATGCCGAGACTAGAAATGGAGTCTTTTTTTGCTTTTCTCTACTACTATGAAATTCTGTGCAGAAATAAGCAGGGCTATAAAAAGATTGCCTTACTTTCTGAAGACAATTAATTGTCATGTTTGTCCACATGGATATGTGGAAAAAAAGTATCAACAACAAATATTGTAGGTAATAGTTCAATAAAAAGTAACTTATCTTCAACTAGCTTTGAGGAGTAATCTCTTCATTAGGGGATGAGGCTATTTATTGTAAAGGAGGAGCTACAGAGGGAAACAAACATGTAGTAAATTCATATACCACACTTGCAGATCCATCATGCTTTCAAGAAAAGTTATACATACACTATTCATTTAAAAGCAGCCCTTTAAAAACAAATAAACTGGTATACCAGACAACTTATAGAGGTGTGTGTCTGTGTCTGTATGTGTGTAATTCTGTACCAAACCTATGATCATAAACTTCCCATAAGTACACTCTTTGGGGGCTGTCTCCTGAAGCAAATCTACTGTTCCAGCCATGAAATCACGTGGAATCTTTCACCTATTAGAAGAGTTCGCTGTCAAATTGAAAGATCTGCTAAATATTTTTAAGAAAAAAATTAAATAAGAATGCTTCAAACTCAAATGCACAAATGTTTTTCAGTCCAAAATGTAACTGAAACCATGACTATTACATTTTTTTCCATTTAATGTTGGAATATACTGGCATACCACTAGATGAAAGTGTCTCTTTGACCACTGTCACTTCCTCTGCAAAAAAATAACTAAAGAAACAAAAAAATTAGGGTTTTAATTAATTTTGTTAGCGCAAACAGTTTGTAATACAACAGTACAAATCTTATCCTTTATGTGAAAAAAATTAAATTAAAAAGAGCTTGGCTCGGTTCACAAAATAGTTGTAACATAAAGGAATCATGAAAAGTGAAAAGTAAAATAAGAACTCAGATTAAAAAGTACAACCAATCTAAGAAAAGAACTATTACTATATAAAGATTATTTTGACAGCATGTAACTTTTGTAGACAGCTTATGGCCAATTTTTCATGTCATGTGTCCATTCTCAGCATTTTGGATCTGCTACTTTAGACACCTTTTCCCAGTGATACCATAGCACTGACAGGTAATACATGAAATCACCAACTGCTAAATATATTCTGGAACACATACCACAGATATGCAGAGCTGGCATGAAATGTTTAATGTTTCTACTACCTGCCCACTGAAACTAGATTTTACCTAATCCAATTAACACCACATAGCATAGAGCTATGCAGTCTCTGATCTACATCTAATTTCCTAGCTGTATTAACACCTAACTGTGTGCAAGGCCACAGGACTTTCCTAATCTATTTTCTTGGATGTGCAACAAATGGTTTGGGGTTTTTTTTATTGCCATCCTCAATGCCTCTGTCACCACCTTATGTAACTTATGCCCATAGGAGGTGTTAGTTTACACTTTTTTTCTACTGTCAACTCTTAGGACTAGATTCTCAAAACTTTGTAGTAAAAACCAATGGGTCACTGTCACAGCTGTTATTGTAGCGATTTAAAAAAAAAAAAAAAAAAAAAGGCGAGTCAGTCTTAAAAAAACACACAGCAAATGAGGTTAGCAGAGAGTAGCAAAGGTTTGCAAAATTTACATGAAATGAATCGCTGGTGATAGTGATCAGCACATGCGCAGAATACACCATGAAAGAGGTGTAAATGTGCGCATCTGCCAATAAAAGCAACGCCATAAGCAATGTGTCAATCATGTCAGAGCTATTGGATGAAGGGAAGGGAGGGGAGAAGCAACGTCGGCTTTCAACAAATGTGTGCATAAGACATGTCTTTTCTCTCCCCAAAACTGCTATAATTCATGTAAATCTTGTAATTGGTTTTTAATGTCAAAGTTTATCATGAATTGCAGCCAGAAACACATAAAACACAGCTAAAATACACACACTCAAGAAGTGTGCTTTTATCTACATACCCCCAAAAAGATGATAATTTATGTGAATTGTGTAAATTTTTTTTTTCATTAACCACAATCAAACATACGTCAGAGATGCGCTTTTCACCATACTGGCACACCTGCACCAGCCACTGATTTTTGGTCGCCAAAAGCTGACGCCGCACTTGGAGAATCACTCGGCGATGTTGAAGAATCCACTGGCGTACTCATTTAAATATTGACAAGTCCATTTGCATGACAGAATCAGAGACTGCTAGGAAGCTCAGAAAAGACCACAGTAAGCTGTTTTGATAATCCGCCACAAAAATACATGCACGCTAAACTGGATGGAACCAGTTTAGCAATCGCGTTAAAGGCAACCTTAAGTTTTTGAGAATCTGGTCCTTAGTCCAATCTGATCAGGTTAAAGTCTACCACTTACTTGAATGCACTGGTCCAAAACTTGTATATATCTCTGCCCTGCCATCTGCTTGTTTTCAGAGTCAATGACCTTGGCCAGTCTTTTTGTTATGCAACATCCTTGCAAGGACTCTCCCATCAATTCATTCAACAACCCCCCTGTTTTTCTTATAAATGCAATGTGACCTGCCCCCCTCAAAGTGGTTCTGTAGATCTTGTCTTAACTTTTCTCTTTGCATGCTAGTTCAGCCTGTGGATAACTTTCATGGCTTCCCATGTGTTACCTAAAGAATTCAAAACTAAGCAGAACATTTCAAAAGTGGACAATATGTTGCCTAAAAAAGGACTGCATTTAATTAAATGTTATATATTTAGAAAATTGTAAGCATGTCCATTCAGTGGATTTCTTAACAGCTATGAAATGTACAGTAGATATAAGACTGAAGCATCAAAACATCTAAAGGCAATACTGAAATATTAACAAGCGTTACCCAGTTTGAATCCTCTCTTTAAGAAAGCCACAAGAATAAAAAAGATTTTCCTACTACAGTATGAAAGATAGCCATTTCACAGGACAATGCTGGAGGCCTGGGAAGCCAGTCACTACAATGACCTTCCAGAGGTAGTAGAATGGAGTCGGTTTCAAAAAGATAAAAGGACATTTTGCTCCAAAGTTTCTTGCTTCTCCTGTCCCCTCCCCCCTCCTGACCACACTAAAGTGTTTCCTTTAACAGGCAAGGGTCATAAAACTTATTTGCTACCAACTGTAACTGAGTTACAATGCAATTGGGTCAAAGTTCATTATTTGCCATTGTGAGTACCAAGCTTTTTTGTTGTTGAATGGCAAACTAAAATGTGTTTTAACAACAAATCATTATAAAAAACCACTACTGTCATAGATTTTTTTTTTAAATACTAATCACCTCTAAAGCTCTAATATGTTACAGGGAGAAAAGAATAATTTAGGATAAAGCAGAGAACAAATTTAGGATGGAATACCATTAAAAAAAAAAAAAAATTATAGTCTAACCTAGTTAAGGTTCCAAGACCTAAGCAATTTTTAATCTGAACTAAGCAAATTTCACATAAACCAGAAATTTTAACAAAAATGTATCATTTTAGCTGGATAGATAAATTATATATTCCTACACATGGCTATTTAAAAAAATAAATTAAAAATCCAAAACCATTTTCTGTATGCATGCAAGCAAATACTCCCAGGAAATGTGGCTTGTAAAAGGGCATACTGGCGCGCGCACGCACACACAGCTACATTACAGTTTATAAAATTTGAAAAATCTTGCTCAAAATAGTATTTAAAACATCTGACCACAACTGTTGACACAACTTGGCAGGAAAGATTGCAAGAATGGCGTTCTCATCCAGCTGTCTGAAACAACTTCAGCTTCATAGAAGCAACATGACATGCTAAGTAGACGGCTCAAATAACAAGCAAAATACATACACATTTATAAGCGTGGAATGAAATTTTACTAAACCTTCAAGAAAGCATGTGCAATCACAGACGGTTTAAACTGCACCACCACTAGCGCCATAAAATATTTACACCATCTCCAACAATGATTGTTCAGTATTAAACTCCCCGCCACCACAAAAAGGGGGCCCTGCATGATATCTCAAATTCAAACATGTTTCCATAAAACAGTGATCCTAAAGCTAACATATTACCAGGAAATCGAGAACCAAGAAACACCATGCAGTCCAGCTCAGTTTGTCGAACCTGCGGACAAAGGGCCCAGAAAGTCACCAATCTTAGGGCAGAGAAGAAATTTAAACGAATTCCTGCCATGAAGCTGCTTCCTCCACACAAAAAAAAAAAAAACCCAGGAAAGAAAAACTGCATGGCTTTAAAAAAAAAAAAAAAAAACACCACATTTTTAAGAAAGGAACAACAACAACAAAAAAAAACTAGCATTAAAGAAATTGCATTTTTCGGGGGGGGGGGGAAGAGACTAGGAAAAATCATGACATCTGGTATCATTTTGCCCCCACCGGTAAAACGAGTGCACCTGAGCAGCAGCAAGAGGCAGATCCACACTTTCCCCGCTATCCATACCACTATACTTTGGATGATGGGGAGGGCGAGGCTTTAGCGGGGCGAGTTCCAAAGAAGGGGGCTTGTGCCAGGGTGACTTTGGACAAATCAAGAGTTCTAGTGCCAGGGCACCCTCGGATGAATGGGTGATGGGAAGAGAACGTGGGGGGGGGGGCTTTAGTGCCTCTCGTCCTAGGGTACCCCGACACTAGAACTCCTGGCCTGTCCAGGCACTCCGTGCCACCCGGGCAACAAGCCCGCTTCTTTGGAACTCGCCCCGCTAAAGCCTGGCACCAGAGCCTCCCAAACCCACTGATTTCACCCACGATCTCCCCGGCAGCAGTCACGTATTTCCTTGACATTCCCCCCCCCTGCCCTCAGCCTCTCACCTCAGCGACTGCATCCTGGCATTAGAGCTCTCCCCCCGGTGACAAAATGCGAGCCCCCCCGGCTAAGCGTGCGAACACAGACCTGCATGGTGAGCACCCCCAGCTCCTCCGTCGCCAGCTTCCTCATCTGAGCTGCCAAGACTTGCGCTTCGTCCAGGATGGAAAAGTCCGTCTCGGCGACGCTAAACCTCCAGAAAGCCGCCGCGGAGAAGAGCAGGGCAAGCAGCAGCCGCCGTCGGAAAGTGGCGCCGGCGCACCGGAGAGCCGAGACCCGGCTGCCCCTCGCCATCCCGCGCCTTCCGCTTTAGTGCTGCTCCCACACACACACACGAAAAAAAAAAACAACAACCCCCAAATCAAAAGCAAACGGCGTCCTGTGTTTTGCCTGGGGGTTTATTCCCCCCCCCCCCACCCCCG
Organism: Geotrypetes seraphini; assembly: GCF_902459505.1. Classification (NCBI taxonomy): domain Eukaryota; kingdom Metazoa; phylum Chordata; class Amphibia; order Gymnophiona; family Dermophiidae; genus Geotrypetes; species Geotrypetes seraphini. Next base: position 47,587,656 of record NC_047095.1, read on the forward strand.
TTGTATCCGCTCGAAAGAAAAAAAAATCCCCGCCCCCCTCCCTCACAGCCTCCAGGAAAACTTTCTCGTCGGCTCAGAACAAAAGGAAAACAACTTTTCCGCCGGATTTCTGTCTCCTCCTGAACCGGTTCCACGAAATCCTCCGCTAAGGCCGGTCTCGGGGAGGGGATGAGTTGGTGGGGGGAGGGGGAGGGGAAGGGTGCAGAAGATAAAAGGCGGTTGGTTTTTTTTCCACACAGAACGTCCGCGAGGCTCTGCCTGGTGCGCTTCAACTCGCCGCGATCCCGGAGCTCAAGTGGGAGACAACAACAACGGCCGTTCGCAAAAAGCGGCGCTGGAGCGCAGACCCTGGACTCTCTCCGGAGCTGAAGAGGCTGTCTAGCGCCCCCCCCAGCTGCAGTCCCGGCTTCCACCGCTGCGCGCGCTCATGCCGGCCGAGAGGTGAGACGGTGGCGCGACGTGTATCTTGAGTTAAATCCGTGTCAATGGTGCCTCTAGTCCGGCTCTTTTCACAACTGGGATTTAAAAGATGCAGCGGGCATGGCCGTAATCTTTACCATATGACTTTATTCATCTCTGTTAATCCTATCCTTTTTGGATTTCAGCATGGTCAGAAATTTATTCCTACTGAAGACCTGTTTTTAAAATATAATGTTTAGAATAGATCATTAGTTTTATCCACTTTATTGAATAAATGTCAATTTAGTTTACTTGATACTGTCCTGACTACAAGAGGGTGCTGAAAAGTTCTCAGCCCAACCAACTTCCTAAATTTTGAACATTATTTTGTCACTGTAGCTGAAAAGAGTGTTATTTTATTTTGCAAGTGCCAATTTTCACAATTATGTTATGTTTTGACATTGTTTCAGACCATTGTATGAACCATCAACAAAAAGTGTGGAACTCCAAGCCGTTATGAAGTTGCTATTCCTGTAGAGTGGAGATTTCGAGCCTGAAGATGCAGCAAGGTCTGGAAGGCCTCAAACAGTGTCAACTCCTGAAATTGTTGACCTTGTCCATGACCTGATTTTGGCAGATCAGCGGATATCAGCTAAAACAATTGCTGAGACACTATAGCTATCCAGGGAATGTGTTGGGTGTATACTTCTCCCTCCAAATCTGTGGTTTCAGTACCCGTGGATTCGGTTATTTGCAATTTAAAAAAAAAAAAAAAACAAATGCTACATCCTGGACCTTCCCCAGACCTTCCCTGGTGGTCTAGCGGCAACGCGGGGCAGGATCGATCTTCCTACACTCCTGCCCCATGCAGAGCCATTATCAAAATGGCTACAATGGGAACTCATGGCAGCCATTTTGATGACGGCTCTGCATGGGGCAGGAGCATAGGAAGATCGATCCTGCCCTGCGTCACCACTAGACCACCAGGGAAGGTCCGGAATGCAGGAGGGAGGCGGGGGTGGGTCAGAGCCAGCCCTAAAAGTTAGTTATTCACATTTTTTTTTTAATATTCATTGGCCGGCGCTGCCCCTAACCCCCGCGATTATTGAGGGGAAAGTATATAATCCACAAACAACTGGGTATGCAGAAGCTGTCAGCCAAGTGGGTGCCCAAATGTTTGAATGCTGATAAGAACCGACTGTTTATACTTTTTAAGAAACTGATACACTTTTATGAATTCTATATTCCTGAATGTTCAGCTTACTTGTTGTGAACCGCCTAGAACCATCCGTGGTCTGACGGTATATAAGAATAAAGTTATTATTATTATTCCAACTTGATTTTGCAACATTTTCAGCAAGCTGGTGCCAACTTTCTGGAACAACTAATTACTGTTGATGAAACATGGTTACACCACTATGATCCTGAGAAAAAAAAACAACAGTCCATGCAATGGCAGCACTCAGGTTCTTCAAGGCCAAGGAAATTTATGATCTGAAAGTCGGCAGGAAAGGTCATGGCCACAATGTTTTGAGATCATGAAGGTGATGTACTGACTGACTATCTTCCATGGAGTCAAACAGTTTAATGCAGAATACTACTGTAACTTGCTGTGTCAATTAAAAGTGCCAAGTTTGTAGAATATCTGCGCTTCAGCGTGTAGTTGGGGAACTGGATAAAATGTAGACCCCATGTCTCTCTGAGTGTGTCGCTGTCACAGGGGCGGCCATTATTGTTGGGGGGTTTGGGAACCTGCAGTTGTCGTTGTGGGGGTGTGACGGCTGGAGTCAGGAGGGAGGGCCAGCACAACTTTTGGGTAACACACAGAATATCTGTGTCCATTAAAAAAAAAATAATAAGGTTTCCTGCCCCTGCTTTGGGGCTTCCCCTGCCTCTCAGCTGTTTGGGCTTCCCCTGCTGGCTCTGCACATATGTGAAAATCGCTCTCACTGCGATTCAGCTGTGGGATCAGACGGGGATTTAAATGAACCTCTGCTCAAATCATTTGCATGCAAACTTGTTTGAGCATCAGTCGCTCTTCTGGAATTGGCCCCAAATCGGACCACAGTGGATCCACGTGATCTTACCGACCCTGTTTAGTGCATTTAGGCTTCTGTCTTTCATCTCTATGATCTCCCTGCATCTCATGGTCCATCCTCTGAGTAGCCCTCATCATTTCCCTCCTGCCTCTCCTCAGTAAGGGCTTTCAATGTATTATTTTTTTCTTCCTGTTACAGCCTAAACCAATTGGGTATGTTTATGATTTTATGAATCAGAGGAGAAAATAGGATACAAATCACTGAAAATCCACCAAATTTATCCTATCATATGTCAAAAGCAAGATGAACCCACAAGCACCAATAATGAAAAAAATGTAGTAATATTGCAATTTTTAGCAACAGCTCAATATTGCAGACTCTCCTTCAATCATAAGTCAGAAAAATACTCCATACAAAATAGTACAAACTAGCTTGAATGGTTGAAAAACCTTCTTTAAACAGAATTATCCCATACTTATAAATTGAAACTAAATAATGCTCTGTGTGTGATATCACTACTATTATACATAGAAAAGATGAGGAAAATTACTTATCTTCAATATAATAAAGCAATCAATCCAGAAAAATCCTCATCGAAATCTTCAAGCTGAAATCATCAAAGAGCAAGTTGAAATACCGACAGGGGTTTCCTGTTTTGCAAAGCTTTTTCAAGGGATAGAGAGAGTTTCTTACACTGGCATGTGGCTTTCAAAATGTATGCAAGAAACTGCAACATGCTGAAGTTAAGAGTGATATATTAGAACAGCACGGAGAGTGTGGTGGTCTGATCTAAATGGGGACTTTCCTTGAAACAGCTAATAGTGAAACGCGAGCGAATTCAAGTCAGAGTCCCTCCTTGCTGCTAATTAAGATAAGTGCTATCGGCTTAATATTAATCTTATAATAAAACCCTAGAGCGCGCATGCGCTCTTGAAATTTTGTGATCCCTGCCGCTGTGATTTCTGATCCGTGGCCACATTCTATTTTTGAACACGGAGGCAGGGATCACTCTAGCCACTCCCCTCCTCCCGCCCTCACTCACCAACCGCTGGAGGAAGCGCAGGCAAGCTTGGTCCCGATTGGTGCTGGCGGTGGCTGCCGGGAGGAGGGCTTCATGGAGCGCCACCACACGCCAACACCTCACAGTCTCCTGAGCCGCCTCCTCGCCACCCCGATTGCCGGCGTTCAGTCTTCATGCTTCCGCGACGCAGGGTAAGGGAGCCGAGTCAGCAGGGGTTGGGCTGGGAGGGAAGAGAAGCGGTCTGCCTCGGGTTTTTCAAGGCCTGGCTTCTTCAGGCAGCAGCAGCGTTTACAATTCACTGCTGTTGCCGGCTTCAGGCCTTCCTCTCTGGCGGGTCCTGCCTACGTTCTGTTTCATGAAGACGACCCGACAGAGAGGAAGACCTGAAGAGGAGCAAAAACCACACACACAGTCGACCTCAGAACGCCCTCCCTCCCTGCCTCGCGCTCCCAGCCGCTCAGCCAATCGTTCAGCACAGTCAAAGGAGGTCCGGCAGCGGCTAACCAATAAGAAGGGGTTTTACGGTTGCGACGCGGAAGTGTCAGAAGGGGCTGGCAGTTGCTTTGGAGATTTAGGCGCCGCCGCCAAGAGCGCGATAGACTTTGGATCATTATCATTTTTTTTCCCCCCATAAAATTTATGTATTTGGCTATATTCTTCTGGGTACGATGTTTGCCGCGAGTTGCGTTCCTTACGGAACGCACAGAGAAGTCACTGATTCGGACAAGGAAATTTGCCGAAGTAGGTTTGGAAGGAGAAAGGGACTAGGCAGCAACAGCAATGAATTGTGAATGCTGCTGCTGCTGCCCGATGAAGTTCAAGGAGGAAAGGGAGCAGAGGGGGAGAGAATAGCTTGGAGGGAAGAAGAGATGGCAGGGCATGGAGGGAAGGAGGAATGTATGCCAGACCAAGGAAAAGGAAGGGGGAAAGGAAGGAGTAGATGCCATATGGAACAGAGAGAGAGAGAGGGCGGACACTGGATGGAAAGAGAAGAGAAGGCAGTGAATGGAAGGGGCAAGACAGAGGGTGAACAGTAGATAGAAGGGGTAGAGAGAGGGAGACAGACACTGAATGGAAGTCTGAGGGACAGGGGGAGCAGACGTTGGAAGGAAGTGGGGAAGAGAAAGAAAAAAGGGCACATGCAGGATTGAGGGAAGAGGATAGAGTTAGAAATAAAGATAGACAGACAGGGGGCCAGGGAGAGACAGATAGAAAGAATGACAGACAGACAGCATCCAAGGAGAGAGAGACAAATTTAAAAAAACCAGACAGATATGTACTCTAGCACCCGTTAATGTAACGGGCTTAAACACTAGTTAATCTTATAAAATGCTTGACTAAGTCTGACCGATGAGGAGGCTTGCTACAAAATACTTGAATTGTACATGAAATAGATAATAGCCCTGAGGTCAATTGAAGAATGGAAGATTGTGAGAAATATTTCTAATATATGAATGAATGATGAAGTTATTTATAGAAGCAAGTTAGAAAAAGAAGAATACAAGTGAAAGAAAGTGCTGAATAATAAGAACGTTGATGAGTGTCGCTTTGTTTGGAGTATGAAGTTAAGAGTGACGGCACATAACAATGACATCATTAAAAGGCTTCGAAACTTCAGAAAACAAAAAAAACAACCATAACCTATTTGTACTTTTAAAAAAAGGCTTTCCATACAATAGCAATGTTCAGGCCATCAGGCATAACAGTTTTCAAAGAGAAAAATCCAACATAGGCCATCCATAAGCCTATGTATCTATGCTTGAATCTGATGTAACTTCCGTCGGAGATCACCCCAATGTTAGGACTCTCACCGCTGAGCTAATACACAGCAAGAAAAAAGACTCAATATACAGCTGCATAATACAATGAGATAACAGCAATTCAGACATTTTATGTTGACGAATACAATGGCAGTGCTCAATCATCTGAGTCTTAAGAGGGCAAATATGTTTATGATCCCAACAGGCTCTCTAATGATGGCTTCATCTTATCTGTCAAACAAATGTTCCCACGTTGCTGTTCCTAATTGTTTTGGCACATTTTGTGCGAGATGGGATGTTGGGTGGCATTACTATTTTGCCATACATTTCCGTGCCTTTCTTGTAAATTTAATTTAGGGCTCCTTTTATTAAGGTGCACTAGCGTTTTTAACGCACACAGCAGATTAGCGCGCGCTAACCCCACGCTACATGGCTAGAACTAACGCCAGCTCAATCCTGACGTTAGCGTCTAGCGCGCACGGTATTGTAGCGCGCGTTATTCCATGCGTTAATGCCCTAACACAACTTAGTAAAAGGAGCCCTTAGTTTTGTGCATTCCATGAAAGCAATGAACCCTTCCTCTTGTGCCAGAGGTTATGTAAAGTATGATCCCAGTCTCTCAAATTCAACTGATAGCACGTATTATAATGCTTGCAACAAGCCAAAGAGAGCTTCTTTCTGGAGTTTGTAAGATTAACATGTATGGGCAAATTATCAAGGTGTCCATGAAAATTCCTTTTCATCAGTCAAGACTGTGGCACGCCCAAAACAATGGGACATATTTCTGCATCTTTCTGCCACATTGTCTTGGTCTCTGACTGCTTTGCTTGTTATGCAATGAACTTTTTCTCAACTTGATGCACAGAGTAATCAACTTGGCACAGAGACCTCTATTATCAATGCTGTTTTCGGCTTTTACTCCTTTAACACCATGGGCTCCTTTTAAAAAGGCGCATTAGGGCCTTAACGCGCGGAATAGCGCGTGCTAAAATGCCCCGCGCGCTAGTCGCTACTGCTTCCTCTTGAGCAGGCGGTAGTTTTTCAGCTAGCGCGCACTATAGTGCGTGCTAATCCGGTACGTGCACTAAAAACGTTAGCGCACCTTCGTAAAAGGAGCCCTTTGTCTTGTTTTGTTGGCTCCATGGAACATTTAGGTCTGCAGTTATGTGTGAACTCCATAACAGTGTTCTTCAACCAGCGGTCCGTGGACTGGTGACGGTCCACAGAAATTTCCTGCCGGTCCACAGGGCCGGCACGTGCATCAGGCCCAAAACAGTGTTCTTCAACCGCCGGTCCGCGGTGCAATCAATGTGGCGTTATCTTCGAACCAGCTCCCTCTTCCTCACTGATTCAGTGCATAAAGCCACGGGCAGCGGCTCCTATGTGCATCCTGCGCCTGAACCGGAAGCCTTCTCTCTGACGTCACAACGTGAGAAGGAAGACTTCCAGATGAGGTGCGGGATGTGCAAGGAGCTGCTGCCCGCAGCTTTGTGCACTGCATCAGTGAGGAAGAGGGAGCCGGCCTGAAAATAACACCGGGGGTGGCATAAAATGGCCAGGCAGGAGCAGGCCAGAAGGTAAGGCATAGCATGGAGGGAGGGAGACAACAAAGGTAGGGGGGAATGATTTTATTTTTGAATTTTATGATTGAATTATGTCAGTTTTGAAAATTTACATCTGCTGTGAGTCTGCTTTGTGTAGTTTAATTTTGTGGTTAACCATTATGTGTTGTTAATAAGATTATATTGTGTGTATCTATGAAAAATGAATGGAAAAAATAGTGTTATAATTAGTACTATTATGGGGGCGGAGTCTGGGGTGGAGATTGGGTAGAGATGGGCGGGGTCTTGCCCACGACTTAGCCCACCAATGTTCTTCAATTGCCGGTCTGCAGACCGATGCCGGTCTACAAAATAATTATTTTATTTCTGCTGGCCCATAGGTGTAAAAAGATTGAAGAACACTGCTCCATAACACATCTGTGACTGGAAGCAGGATAGGATGCAGAGCTAGCTCATTTTGTCTTAAGGAAAGCACGTAAGCAGGGCATTATTCCTGGAGGGAATAATGAGTTTCCTGTTCAGTCTGAGTTTCATCTGTTTGAGGAATAATAATCACTAATCAAAGAAAAATATTTTCTTTGGCCAAAAGGGGCAGAACATTGCATTTCACTAGTACAGTCTCTGTCATGACTCAAACTTCATTCAGCAGCATGAGAAAAACCGCATACACTTTATTGCGATCCATTTCCTTGAGTTTAAGATTCTCTATCAGGAAAAAAAGGGGAAATAAAAACCTAACCTTATTAGGTTCACAGATGCTGCACACTTTGGTTTTTCTGTAATACAATCTAAGTAAAATTCTAGTATGCTTCATAGCTAGAAAAGTTCTAAATCTGGGCCAGCCAAGGACCTTGTAGAAGGACCTGCTGCTTATATTCCACTCTTTCAAGCACAGAGGGCTAGATTCAGTCAATAGTGCTCAAATATTAGTGCTGAAAAAAATATCGGTGCTCAGTGCTATTCTGTAATGGGCACTCAATGATGTAATTCCTGGTGCACATCCCTGGTATTCTATAAAACTGTGTATAAATTTTAGGAATGCCTCTTTTTTAAGTTCAAATATTTTTATTGAAATTTTTCATATAAACAATTAGATAGCAGAATACATTCTCCAAAATATTTCCATATAATAATTCCCAACATAAGCAAGGGATATATATAGAAACACCTCCCCCCTCCCCCCATATACAGAGAGTGTAACATCATACTCATTCATACACATGTATACCATTCATCCCTAGGCAGTAGAATACATATTTCAATTTTCACAACAATTAACACATCACAGGCCAGAGATACACCATACAAAGAGTATGATATCATACTTTAAAAAAAGGCACCTATTCATTCCTAATCATGTTATTCTCCACAAATTCTTTAACGGGTAGCCATATTTTGTCAAATTTTGATTCCAAGAGGATATGGTGAAAGCTATAAATGAATATTTTGAATTTAACAATACTTCTCAAGTATCGCAGAGTGCTCTTTGGGATGCCTTTAAGGCAACTTTGAGGGGTAGTATTATGAAGTATGTTGCAATATCAAATAAGAACACAAATAAAGAGTTGGGTCTATTGGAAAAGGAAATTAGGAATGCCTCTTATCCACCTATGCACCTCCCATGCCCTCATCCCCTTTTGAGTTGCATGTCATAGGATTTGGGCACACATTGTTATAGAATAACATGTGAAAGTCTTCATTGGTCATAATCAATTTATCTAAATAGACCCTTTTTGATAAATAAAAGTCTTTATTGGTCGTATTCCATTCATTCAAACACCCCCATCCAAATAGACCCGACAAGGTCCATGTTTCAGCTCCAAAGAGCCTGCATCAGGGGTCGTATCGACAAAGTTATTCCTTAGGTTGAAAGACTACAATTAAATCCAATATATTCAATTTAATAAGATTAATAAACTTATTAGTGGCAATCATGAAGCGCTAATGGATAAATTGATTACGACCAACAAAGACCTTTATTCATCATCAGTGGCGTACCTAGGGTATGTGGCACCCGGGGCCCATCATTTTTTGACACCCCCCCCCCCCCCCCCCCCCTCATGTAAAATTTTTTTTTTTTTTTTTTTTTTGCAATAACCATGAAATGGAATAAATGGTCAGAATAGAAACAGGCAGTGAAAATTTTCTTTTTTTTTTTTTTTTTTTTTTCCAAAGTATTTTTATTGAGAATGGCAAAAGGTCCAGACAAGCAACCATGGTCTGTACAGAAACTTATACATTATCAAAAAGAACACAGAATGAGAGTAACAGCAACAACAAGCATGAACAAGCCTCTCCCAAGAGAAAATTGCCAATGAGAGGCATAGCAATACACAACAAAAGGCCAAAACTTGGGGCAAGCAAACAAATCCCACCCCAGAACCCACAAGAATAATAAGCCGGACTAGACCCTCAGCCATATTTTATAATGAAAAAAACCCCCACAAGCAACAACACCCAGACCGCTCACCAGACACACCAATCCGCACAACAAGCACCCAAGAAACACCCAGCCACCACCCAGACAAAACTACCAGACACACCTACCCCACCAAGCCCAGACCCAACCCCCCCTCCCCAGAGAGTGCAAGCGCAAAGTGGACCGTGAAAAGGGCAGCTGCAGAAGTGGAAAGCCCCAGATAAGTAGGTTAGCTAAAGAAAGCCCACAGATAGAAGAAATCAGGATAACAGAAGTTCCAACAAATGCTCCCACAGAAAATTTTCTTTTATTGAACCTCATTTATGTAACCATTATTCCAAACATAACATAACATAAATTATGTCTGAATTGTCATGACATCAGAAGTACATATGGAGTAGTTGCAGGTGATGCTTGGGACAGTTCTGATTATGTTAGTTTGGTTTTATGTGTTTTTTTAATAGAAGGGTTTTTATTTCTTTTTTTAAGGTTTTGTAGTTTGTGGTCGAGGTCAATAGGTTGTAGAGTTGGGGGTCAAGTGTTGCAGCTCGAATGGCTAGGAGGTTGTCGAACAGTTTTTTTCTTTTGACGTTTTTGGTTGGAGGGTGTGTGAATGGTGCGTGAGTTCTCCTATGTCTGTTTGAAGTGGATTGAATTATTTAGCTGAAGAAATTAGTTACCCCCCCCCATTCCACACACATTAATTCTCTTCCATTTTTGTTCCCATTATAAAAAAACACTGATAAGTTCCCAGGAAAAAAATACATTAAAATAAGAAGTGAAAACAAAGGCCCCTACAGATGAGAACATAACATAAGAATAGCCTAACTGGGTCACACCAATGGTCCATCATGCCCAGTAGCCCATTCTCATGGTAGCCAATAGTGCTGCCCGATTCAGAGAAAAATATTTCATTCGATCCGATTCACCCTGTTGAATCGATTTTTCGATTAGATTCACTGTTAATGACACCGCTTTTTAAGTTTAAACAAAGTATAACAATAAATTTTACAACAACAATAAATTTCACAAAGTACTTAAAAAAAAAAAAATCACATTTTTCCATTAAAGCAGTTCTGGAGACATTTGCTTGAACAGTCTTTTTTCCCAGTCCATAAGCAAGCAATATGAAAAAGATTTCCTTAATTATCTACTCAAACATTTTTGCTATTTACTTTCATTGTACCTATACTATTATTCAGTAGAAAAAATGGACTTAACTGTGCAGGAAATGAATCTCCTCATACACCCACCATATAGTGCAAAAATGTGCAAAGGTCTGTTTTTTTCTTTCGATCACTACATAGCCTAATGCCACACAAGCAGCGCTGTTACAAACATATTCTGAAGGTCAATGCTAAGGTTGACAAAGTTTCCTTCCTTGGACCAGAAGGAGATACTGACAAACCACTGGAAGAGATTCTAAAACAACTACCCAGAAATAACACCCAAAGACCCACTCAGTGTGTGAACCAGTTGAGTGGAGTGGACTAACTGGGGGTGGAAATGGGCCCAGAGTTTGCTCAGCAGAATTTCCCAGACTACCTCTTCCTCTCAACACACTGACATGCTACCACCACCACCAACACTAGGAACACCTCACCGAGTATGCCAGCAATGCTTATAAACTTTATAAAACACATTATTATATTTTCTTATAAAGCATATATTTTAACTGAACTCAGCCTTGCCATTCACAAAAATAGAAAAGTTCCCATTTCAAGCTGTCTCATGTACACTTTTCAAATCTAACATATTGTAATCACAAAACAGAAAATAAAATTATTTTTTTCTACCTTTTGTTCTCTGATCAATATTCAAATCTTGTTGGTCCCAGGCTCTTGTTGTCTTGCTTGCCAGGGTCTCCTTTCTCCGTGCTAACCATCCGTCTGCCATCTCTGTTCTCCCCTTCCGTTTCCCTTCCCTCTCCCGGAGATCTGGCATCTTTCCTTTTTTTTTGTCTCCATCCACAGATTCACCTTTTCTCAACTCCCCACCACCCCAGGATCCACCATCTCTCCCTTTCTGTTCCCAACTATCCTCCTATCCAGTATCTCTATCCCCCCTCCACACCATCCCCTGTTTCCAAGTTCTCTCCCTTTCTGTTCCTTCCCTCCCTAACTCCCATTATGCACCATCTCTCTCCCCCTCCTCTGTTTTTAGACCCATTATTTCTAACCCCCAAAGTCTGGCATATGCATGTATCTTTGAACCCCCCCTTCCCTCTCTCCCTCTGTGTACTTTTACACCAGGACCCCCCTCCCCCGAAGGTCTGTCCCCCCTCCGAAGGGCTACACCCCACCCCTGAAGACCTGCACCCCCCGAAGGACTTTACCTCCCACCCGAAGGTCTGTCCCCCTCTGAAGGCCTAAACCCCACCCCTGAAGGACTGCACCCCCCCCGAAGGCCTGTCCCCCCTTGAAGGCCTGCCTGCCTGCCTGTCACCCCCTCCCCCTTGAAAGCCTGCTTGCCTGCCCGCCCGCCCCACCCTGAAGGCCTGATGCCCCGACCCACCCCGAAGGACCGCTCGCCCCCCTGGCCTCCCCGCACCACCTATGAACAGCCGCAGCAGGATCGCGAAGTCAGCGTCGGGTACCAGCCCTAAGGGGGTGTTCCCGGCCTTGCCGTTCAGTCCCCCGCCACCCCCGAAGGACCGCTCGCCCCCTGGCCTCCCCGCACCACCTATGAACAGCCGCAGCAGGATCGCGAAGTCAGCGTCAGCGATCCCTGCTGCTTCCTGCGCCACGGTCCCGCCCCTCCTCTGATGTCAGAGGAGGGGCGGGATCGCGTCGTAGGAAGCAGCGCAGGGATGCTGACGCTGACTTCGCGATCCTGCTGCGGCTGTTCATAGGTGGTGCGGGGAGGCCAGGGGGGCGAGCGGTCCTTCGGGGGTGGCGGGGGACTGAACGGCAAGGCCGGGAACACCCCCTTAGGGCTGGTACCCGGGGCGGCCCGCCCCCCCCCCCCCCCCCCTAGGTACGCCACTGTTCATCATTCATGTTTTTAAGTTTTTGGGGTTTTTTAATTCCAAGGTTGGACTGTTCTTGGAACTCCATTCTCTGCTTTGTTTTGGTTTATCCCGTGGCGATCCTGTTCACTTTTTCTTTTGACTATAAATTAACATGTAACCAGATGGGCGGAGAAATCCAAATAGCACCCAATTTTGGGCACCATGTATAGAATCCGGAGGAGAATGTACCAGGCAGAATACAGCATAATCAATACAAATAACAATCAGTCTTAAAATAGGGTTGAAGGGCAGTCATTTTGTACACAATTTTATGAGCACGCACCAGTCACTTTAAAGCACAACAGCAAAGAAAAATTTCCTGCCGGGCCGCCATTTGGACATGATGAAGGAACAAGATCAGTTACTCCTAACATAAGATAAGTGCTACCTTTTCCATTTCCATAAGTAGCCATTGTAGTAACTTGTTTGTACTGGAACGGAAGAGTGTTATGATGGTCCCAAACTTGTTCTCTTAGCGGCACCGTCTGTGCAGGAGACAAAGGGCACTGAGCACTTTTCACATTATATTAAAAAAAACTTTTTAAATTTTATATTTATGGACACTATTGAATATTAGAAGATATATGCTGGTATTTTGACAATCAAATTTTGCAGAGCATATTTATTAAAAGTAATCCTATACTCCTTTTATTGCTTGGTTAAAACAGGGTACAACATAAAAATAAATCAGTTATGAAAACAGCCCTCTAAAACCCTTATTCACTCCAAACCTCAGCATGCACACATACATAGGGGGCCTTTTACTAAAGACTAGCGCATGTTATCTTTAGCAGGGCTCATAGGAATAAAATGAGTTCTGTGGTAGATAGTATGCACTAACCTTTATTAAAATACCCCCATAGCACCTTGATTCAAGTACTTAGAATATTTGGGACTTCTTTTAATAAACTGCACTAAAAAGTGGCTTTACGGCCTCTTTTACAAAGCCATGCTAGCGGCTGCCACGCGGAAACAGCCCCGAAGCCCTTTAATTCTCTATGGGCTTCGGGGCGTTAGTGCAGAGCAGCTTTGTAAAAGAGGCCGTTAGTGTATCCTTACGCGGGTTTTACCTGCACACTAAGGCCATGTTTAGCGCTGCTAGATAATGTTCAATTTTCCTTTTTTTTTTTTTACATTAATGACCATGTGCGAATGTTGCTATTAGCACACCGCTATTAACAAAAATTAGTGTGTGAGCACTTACCAACACCTATTTTGTAGTTGGTAAGGGCTCATGCTCTATTTCTGCGCTATTCAGTTAAGTGTGTGGTAATGCAGATGCGCTGATTTGTATAGAAATGCCAGTTCTCTGCCCTCAGACACCCACTCCTCTGCATAAAAATAAAATTTATTTTATAGCGCATAGTTTGTGCATGCAGATTGCAGAATTTCCACCGAACACCTCAGCGCGTCCTGTAAAACTGTGGTAAGCATGTACTAGTACTTACTGCAGTTTAGTAAAAAGGAGTCCTTTTTTTTTTAAAAAAAAAAAAAAAAAGGAAAACAAAACACAACAAACAAAAAACATGTTTTTTACATTCAATAAAATTGCAAATATCAATAGAATTTTCCTGTTCTCTGTAAAGCTCATTCCATAACTCTGAGACAGCCCCTGAAAAACAATGAGCTTTGGTTCTCATTAAATGAAAACCTTATGGGGAAAGCTGCATCAAATTACACGTCAAGATGTACTTCTCATGAGACTGTCTAGGATGCTGCTTTCTGGGGTGGCTAGGGTTGAGAGTAGCTAAGAAGCCTCAGCCCTCATTCAATAGCAACACCCAGTGGCCCAGTGGTGCATGCTTCTACACTCTTGAGTGAGCTGTAATTTGTGGGCTAATTGAGATGGAAGGCAGGGTCAATACAAGGGTAGTATGTGACTTAGAGAAACTTTTGACTTTGCAACCCCCTCCTGAATCCTGAGGTCCGAATGAAAAGTAATACCTCCGCCTCCATAATTAATCAACAGATAGCAGGACTAATGTGCCACATGTGTTCACTTGTTTTTTTGTTTTTTTTTATATTTTTCTTTACCTCATTTGCCCCCCTCCCTTTTTACAAAACCGCAAAAGCGTTTTTTAGCATCGGCTGGCGTGCTGAATGCTCTGCGCTGCTCCTGACACTCATAGAGTTCCTTCGAGCGTCGAGAGCAGCGCAGAGCATTCAGTGTGCCGGCCTGCACTAAAAACCGCATCCACAGTTTTGTAAAAGGGGCGGTTGGTGAGAAGTGTCTATGTGAAAAGGCTGTTTTACTAATTATTGGGAAATAGAAGCATGCAGTGAGTACTTGTTGATTGGGATTTAAGCAACTTGTCATGATAGAATTTCTGACTGTTGCAGGAGTCCCTCCAATTGAAATTCACTCCCACATGCAGGTTATGGTGATGACCGTATTGAGTACTGTGTGTCTCTGGGCCACAAAATGCAAAGATTGTCATAAAAAATGAAGTGGACAACCTTTGCCAGCAACAGATCACAAGAGAAAGATTGATGAACTCATAAAGGATCATTAAAAGGGAAATTACACTATTGATATTTTGGAATATCAAAGGTTTGTGCAAGATGAGTTCCTTGCATGCTGACTACAAAAATGAAAGTTTCAAGACTTGAAATCTGTTAGCAATTTTTGTCCAAATATGAGAATGAAGATGATGAATTTCGTCACAAGATTATAACAACCAGTGAAACATATGCTCATCATTATGAGCCAGAAACAAAAAGCCAATCCATGGAGTATCATCACAAAGGTTCATCTGTGAAATTTTTTTTTTAAAAAACACAGCTTTCTGCTGGAAAAAAAATCATGGTTATAGTCTTTTTGGGATATGGCTAGAGTTGTTTACATGGATTTCCTTGAACCTGGCACAATCATTAAACAGTGTATTGCAAATCTGAAAACCTTGAAAGAATGATTGTGAAGAATTCAGAAGTACAAAAAGAAAATTTTGTTGCCACATGACAATACTAGGTCTCTCAGTTACACAGCATGAAACACCACAGAGGCAATTGCAAAGATGGGTCTCATAGTCCTACACATACACTTAAAAGGTAAGTGAATTCCAAATTATGAAATCAAAAAGAAAAATTCACCCAAATAGAATCTCAATGTGCATCAACAGAATATAAATCAGTAACAGCTCAGATGCTCATAGGAATTCTATGAGCGTCGGAGTTGTTACCACCGCGGACGACACTAAAAAACGCATAACGGTTGTGTAAAAGTGTGTGGGGAGGGGGTTTAGTGCTCTCAAATTCAACTAGAGCAACTAAACAATCAGTCATTGGTTATAAAATACCCCCACCTAATTTCAAAAATACTCCTTATGCGCATTGCATTTTAAATAAATCAAAATATTAAATATTGTCCAAAAATTATGTCATTAAAGAAGAAACATTTCACTTAACTTTGGGAAATCAAACACTCAAAACCACTGGTGAAAACCAAAATGACACTGAAGGTATTTTATCTACAAAGGAACAAGCCTCAGATTATGGAGCATCACCCACTTTGGGTTTTCTTGAGAAACATAGAAACATAGAAGATGACGGCAGATAAGGGCCATAGCCCATCAGGTCTGCCCACTCTACTGACCCACCCCCAAGTCTACTATCCTAGGGATCCCACTCCTGGTGACAGGTTCCCTTGGCTTAACCCTCTAAGGGATCCCACATGGGCATCCCATTTGCTCTTAAATTCTTGCATGCTGTTTGCCTCGATCACCTGCACCGGGAGCTCGTTCCAAGGATCAACCACTCTCTCGGTGAAGAAATATTTCCTGGTGTCGCCATGAAATTTCCCGCCCCTGAGTTTGAGCGGATGCCCTCTTGTGGTTGAGGGTCCTTTGAGAAAGAGAATCTTTTCTTCCATCTCGATACGGCCGGTAATATACTTGAACGTCTCGATCATGTCTCCTCTCTCCCTACGTTCCTCGAGTGAGTACAGCCGCAAATTTTTCAGCCTTTCCTCGTACGATAGATCCTTGAGCCCCGAGACTATCCTGGTGGCCATCCGTTGCACCGACTCTACTCTCAGCACATCTTTTCGGTAGTGTGGCCTCCTCATTACATCACTGGCTTGAACCCAACCTACCTACCTTTCACTAAAGCTATTTTTTTTTCTCTATCTTTATTAAATTTATTATTGATATAATAAAATAATTCTTATAAAAAGCCTCATTAATTCATTATTTACGAACCTATTATGGACTTAAACTTCATGAACTCTTTATTGAACCTAACAGTTCATTTCAGAACAGAACCGACAAATTAATGTAAAAAAAACAACTTGTACTTATCTTGAAAAGTGCACTAATGCTCTAAATTGCTACGTTGAAAAGTGCGATGGTGCTTTAAAGTGCTTCAGTTCATATTGATCATCTTTGCCGCTTAAAATGCTTTTTATTCCTGCTCTGTATAACCACCGCAGTTGCTTATTATACTTTCTTCTTTTTCATACATCAGTGTCATTTTGGTTTTCACCAGTGGTTTTGAATGTTTGATTTAACAATTGGGTGACCACAATTTGTATTGTTACTTAACTTTGGGAGCCATATGTGTTTTCACTTCTTCATGCCA
The DNA here is from genome assembly GCF_902459505.1 of Geotrypetes seraphini. Taxonomy (NCBI): domain Eukaryota; kingdom Metazoa; phylum Chordata; class Amphibia; order Gymnophiona; family Dermophiidae; genus Geotrypetes; species Geotrypetes seraphini. Next base: position 47,604,441 of record NC_047095.1, read on the forward strand.
CTTTGCTTTTTCCTTATTTGATGAATGAGAAGTGTGCTCATTACATTCTTCTTAAGAACATAAGAACATAAGAATTTGCCTCCGCTGGGTCAGACCAGAGGTCCATCCCGCCCAGCGGTCTGCTCCCGCGGTGGCCCCTCAGACCTATCACCTGTGCAGTGGTCCCTGACTATTCCTACAACCTAGCTCAACTCCTATTTGTACCCCTCAATTCCTTTATCCTCTAGGAACCTATCTAAACCTTCTTTGAAGCCCTGTAACGTGCTCTGGCCTATCACGGCCTCCGGAAGCGCGTTCCATATGTCCACTACCCTCTGGGTAAAAAAGAACTTCCTAGCGTTTGTTCTAAACCTGTCCCCTTTTAATTTCTCCGAGTGCCCCCTTGTACTTGTGGTTCCCCATATTGTGAAGAATCTGTCCCTGTCTACCTTTTCTATGCCCTTCAGGATTTTGAAGGTTTCTATCATGTCTCCTCTAAGTCTCCGCTTTTCCAGGGAGAATAGCCCCAGCTTTTTCAATCTATCAGGATATGAGAAGTTTTTCATACCCTTTATCAGTTTAGTTGCTCTTCTCTGGACTCCCTCAAGTACTGCCATGTCCTTCTTGAGGTATGACGACCAGTACTGGACACAGTACTCCAGATGCGGGCGCACCATTGCACAAATACTCCATCCCAACAGGATACCTGTTTCGCAAAATAAATTTGCTGCTTCAGGGCAAGAAAAGGTCTCCACTCGTTATTATCACAGGCTCTCAAAATAAAGTCCTACCCCATCTGCCATATAGACCAGACTTGCAACTTCCATCTTTTTCTAAAATTGAAGAAATATCTTCTGGGGCATCGGTTCAACTTGAATGAAGAGGTGGGAAGGACAGTGAGCAACTGGTTGAAGAAACAAGATGTGCAGTTCCTTCATGACAGCTTTCAAAAACTTGTCCATTGTTGGCAAAAATGTGTAGCAAATGGTGGTGACTACGTAGGAAAGTAAATACATTGAAATAAAGAGCACGTTTCAGGCATCATTTTTGGTTTTTAATCTTTTAATAACTTTATTGGCTTGGTTTAAACACAGGCATTACTTTTCATTCAACCCTCATAACATTCCGTCCCTGTGGCATGGGCCGTTGGTCCACTTCAGTCACTTTGGCCCACTCTGGTCTACTTAGGTCAGGCTTGCTGGGGGTTAGGCCAAGGGAAGGCCTGCATTCCTTCCATCCCCGAGGTGGAAGGAATGCAGGCCTGTAGGAGGAAGGAATGATCGCCTGTAGGAGATCAGCATTTCTAAGGAAAAGCTCAGAGACCAGTCTCAAACATAGGTCAACACTGCCACACACATCTTCCAACGGTTCTGCCACTGGCAGAAGCAGCGCTGGAATACCTCTTTTGAGATTGCTTGCAACTGGTCTGTCACATTCTGCATGATGTCTTCTCATGACTGAAATTTGATCCCTTTCAGGGGCATTTTCAGCTTGGGGAAAAGCCAGAAGTCACACAGAGCCATGTCGGGAGAGTAGGGAGTCTGAGGAATTGTGTTTGGCCAGGAAACTCCGTATCAAATGCAAGGAATGGGCAGGTTCGTTAGCAGCTTTGGCACGAACTTCGCTGAAATTCTCCTGAAGTCCAAATCCTCAGCCAAAATGGAATGAACAGATCCAACGCTGATGCTCGCCTCGTCTGCAAGTTCTCTGATTGTGATTCGACGATCCTGCATCACCAGGGTCCTCACTTGGTCAATGACGATCTCATTTCTGGATGTTGAGGGCCTACCAGAACATGCTTCACTCTCCACTGATGTGCGGCCATCTCCAAAGCGGTTGTACCACTCCTTTATCTGTGTGGTGCCCATTGCTTCGTCCCCGAAGGCCTATTGAATCTTGTTTCCACTTGGGAATCGCCATGCTTTACACAAAATTTAATGGAGTACTGTTGTTCAACTTTTTCTGTCATTTTGTCAAAAATGAAAATCGGACAGCATTCACTTACACTTCCTCACTCACCAGCGGTCTGCCAGTGACTGACAGCTTCTATGGGAAGGAAAAAATTCAAGCATGCGCATTAGGGTCGCCTACATATGTGCACAAAATCATGCCTCCCTAGCTTTATTTGTTTATGCAAGAAAAATTAAGGTCTGATACTTTTTGAACAGCCCTCGTATTAATGCACACAAGTTAATTTTATAAAGCAATGCTACTCACTTGTAACAGATGTTTTTCACAGACAGCAGAACTTAATCGTACACACAAGTGGGTGACTCCCAAGTGGGCTGCTTAACTGTAATTTTCACAATTTTGAGAGCAGCTTGAGCTGGCAGAATGCAAGAGTTGCTTGTTGAAAGGGACAACTTAACACTACTGGTGTAAGCAGCAATGTAAATTAAAAGTATGGAGCAAAGACCATGTTTAATGTTTTGTGGATGGTAATACTGTAAGTGATGTACTCTTTAGCAAGTCTTACAGTATCTGCAATGGCTCTAATCCAGGGGTAGGCAATTCCGGTCCTCGAGAGCCACAGGCAGGTCAGGTATTCAGGATATCCACAATAAATATGCATGAGATAGATTTGCATTTCAAGGAGGCAGTGCATGCAAATCCATCTCATACATATTCATTGTGGATATCCTGAAAACCTGACCTGCCTGTGTGGCTCTCAAGGACCGGAATTGCCTACTCCTGTACTAGATGCATTTGCCTCATTGAAAGAAAAAGTGTGGCATAACTTGTAAGTTTCCTGGCTCCACATCATTCTCTTCCTGGTTGATTTGAGAACTTTTCAGCAGCCCCTTGTATTGTGACATCATAATGCCCATTCCAACAATGCCTAAGAACCAACCTCATTAGTGCTTGGTTTACTAGATCAGGGGTAGGCAATTCCGATCCTCGAGGGCCACAGGCAAGTCAGGTTTTCAGGATAGCTACAATAAATATGCATGAGATAGATTTGCATTCTCAAGGAGGCAGTGCATGCAAATCCATCTCATATATATTAATTGTGGATATCCTGAAAACCTGACCTGCCTGTGGCCCTCGAGAATCGGAACTGCCTACCCCTGATCTAGTAAATGGACACGAATATAGAGAAACCAAGCCATTGTGACATCCCTGCTCTAATCAAATAAGATTTAACTTTGGAGTTGAGGGGAGAACCTGCTTGTTGATAGCATTGGAAAGTAGAAGCTAGGCAGTTTGCTAGAATTTATTTTGTCTTTATTGGGATCAAATGAGATGAACAACTGTGTAGATTTTCTGATCAGTTCATTTATTTTAAGGTGGTAGGTGAGAGTGTGCTAATAAACCTAAGTGTGATGAGCCTTCTCATGAAGAAGCCGGATACCTATTACCATCAGGAACACCTTTAAAACTCTCATCTAACGTCATAAAAATTCAGCACTTCCTCATTTCATATCATGCGGTTCATCTCCAGGGCCAGGTATTTTTTTTCTCTCTCCCCCCTCCAGATGATTCACCTTAGCACATTATACAGCCTAATACTCATTTTGGTTCCATGTGTCGTCTCCTAAGATGACCACACACAAGGTGGTCATAGGTTCAGGAGTTCAAAACCAAGCTGAGCGCTTTTTTTTACAGAATGCCCTCCCACACTGGGGCCCAAATCTGCTACTTTAGCCAATTTAATCAGAATAGAGGTTTGTGGAATATTTCCTTACAAACCCTTAAGCTTGTGTTCTCTTTTAAATTTCACAATAAATATTTTAAGTTAATAGTTTTGGCATATTTTTTCTTTTTCTTTCCAACAGACCATGCTCTCAACCCTACATGAATCACAAAGAATTTCCTGTGAGATCTCGCCAGTACCATTTGTCTAGCAGTATTGTACAATATAATTTTCTATGCATATGCAGACTGTATCATCATTTACCCCCCCCCCCTTTTTACAAAAGCGTAGAGTGATTTTTAGCACCAACCGCTGCGGTAACAGCTCCTACGCTCATAGGAATTCTATGAGCGTAGGAGCTGTTACCGCCATGGCCAGCACTAAAAACCATGCTACACTTTTGTAAAAAATAGGGAGGGGTTAATAAAATATCATCTAGTTTACAGGGTTGTTTCCTTCTTGTGTGCAGATGTATATGATCAATCCGGATGGACACATGGTCTGATCAAGTAATCTATTCTCACCCTAGTTAAGAGATTTGTATACAAACAATCCTATTTTCAAATAAGTTTCATGTGGTTTTGAACAGAATGTATAATCTTGTACTTTGGGGTTAGCATCAAGATATTTTAGGAAAACTGAAACTTGGCTAGGTTTCAACTTCCAACATCAACTAAAACTAGGGAGACAGGGAGCAGGAGTAGCAGTCCTGCCTTGAGACATAATCAAACTGTGTAGAATCACCAAAGCCCATAAAATTGAGTCAGGATCCCTTTGACACTCATATATTAAATGTTGCATGTACCGTATTTTTCGCTCCATAAGACGCACCTGACCATAAGGCGCACCTACCTGTAGAGGAGGAAAAACCAAGAAAAAAAAAATCTGAACTAAATGGTGTGCGCCGTACCCCTCTGATGGTCCAGTAATAGGCTGGGACAGGGTACAGGGCACATCTAGTAGTGGGCACGTCTAAAGGTAGGCACATGTAGAGGGAGCCAGCCAGCCAGCTCCCAGCCCCTAGCCAGTGCCAGGCCAGCCAACCAGCCCGCCCCAAGGCAGCCAGACAACCAGCCCCCAAGCCAGCCAGCCCCCAGCCAACCCCAAGCCAGCCAGCCAGTCCCAAGGCAGCCAGCCAACTAGCCAACCCACCCCAAGACAGCCAGCCCCAAGGAAGCAGCCAGTCCCAAGCCAGCCAGCCAACTAGACAACCTACCCCAAGCCAGCCAGCCAGCCCCCAGTCAATCCAGCCATCCAGTCCCAAGCCAGCCAGCCAGCCCCAAGGCAGCCAGACAACCAGCCCCCAAGCCAGCCTGCCCCCAGCCAACCCCAAGCCAGCCAGCCAGCTAGCCCCAAAGCAACCCCAAGCCAGCCAGCCAGTCCCAAGGCAGCCAGCCAACTAGACAACACACCCCAAGCCAGCCAGCCAGCCCCCAGTTAATCCAGCTATCCAGTTCCAAGCCAGCCAGCCAGCCCAAAGGCAGGCAGGCACCCCTCCAGTATCTTTTTTTGCCATCCCGGCAGTCCAGCGTGCCTTCTGCACTCCTGCCTCGGTTCCCCTGCTCTCTTCTGGCAGCAGCACAGCGGTGCACAAGGCAGGCATGCACTTTTTGCATGCCTGCTTGGTCCCGCACTGCACTCTGAATGGCTGCCTGTTAGCTCTTGTCTCGTGAGAACTGACAGGCAACCATTCGGAGTGCAGTGAGGGACCAAGCAAGCATGCAAAAAGCACGCACCTGCCTCGTGCACGCTATGTCACTGACGCTGCCGGAAGAGGGCAGGAGAACCGAGGCAGGAGCGCGGAAAGCGCACTGGACCGCCGGGATGGCAAAAAAGGTATGGGTTTTGTTTTTTTGGTTTTTTTACATTCACTCCTTAAGATGCAACCTTATTTCTACCCCCTTTTGGGGAGTGGAAAAAGTGCATCTTATGGAGCGAAAAATACGGTAACTCTTTCTCTCCAGTCTCCTAGAGACCTACTTTGCTCATACCTCAGCCAGATGTAATCTTTGACCCAACTGTTAAATTCCAGAGTCTCTAACATCTCAGCTAGTCTAAACTAATCTAATCTAATACAAGATTTTTTGGGGGGTGTGGCTTAGCAAGATGGCTGCGAGTAGCTGGAGTTAAGCGCTCACGGAGGCGTTGGAGCTGTTGGTTCTCACTTTTATGATGGTAAAACGCAAATCTAAGCTCCGGGTTTTCCCGGAAGAATCTTTGGCAACAGCTGCGGGCCCGATGGATGTTTTCTTCCAGCGTGGGGCTGGAACGAGTCATCTGGAGTTTTCTTCGGCTGGGAGAGACACGCCGGCTGAAGCGTCAGTTCTCTCCCTCGAAGCAACATTGCTGTCTCCAGAGGAGCGGAGCCCTCCGAGTCGCCTGGGGGCGTTAGACCAGCAGATGGAGGTCGGAGCGTTCCAGGGTGTTCCCTCACCAGCACAACCAAGTTCGGAAGACGTCTCGGCAAGCGGAGAAGGGAAGCCAAACCAGACATCTGTGCACCTGGAGAAATTGGAACGGCAAATTCCTCAAGATTTCCTGAAACTGAATATATCTCCAGCTGAGGTCTTAGGTAACTTATCTGTAATAGAGGGTCTGGGGTCTGAACTAACACCTATGCAGAGGCCCAAAGTTTTCACTATGGAAACATTATGGGAAGCAATATCTACTTTACAACTCTCTTTAGGATCTCAAATGCAGCAACTTACTACACGATATACTACTGTTGTTTCTGAAAATTTGGAATTGAAAAATAGACTATCTAGTGTGGAAACAAAAGTGGATGGTCATGAGACCAGAATAAAATCTTTGGAGACCCAGGCCTCGGTGTGGGTTAGGGACAGTGGAAATCTTAATTTTAAGGTTGAAATGCTGGAAAACATGACCAGAAGATGTAATCTTCGGATTATAAATTTTCCAAAACTATCACTTATTTCTCCACAAGATATGTTTAAGAAATACCTGAAAGAGATATTAAAAGTTCCCGAACCTCTTATCCACCTCTCACTAAAATATATTATTTACCAACTAGATTACCTGTTCAGGAACCAGGCCAGCAGAATTTGTCTGCTGATAGTTTGGACCTGACAAATTTCTTTGAGAGGTCAGATGAGTCACCGGCAACTGCAATGCTGCTAGTACAGTTTGCTATAGACTCTGACAGAGAATGGATGCTTAAGTTGTTTTTTAAGTTCAAGGACATACCATTTATGACAAAAACTGTGAGAATGTATCCTGATGTGTCAAGGATGACCCAAAAGAGAAGAAAACAGTTTCTCATTTTGAGACCGAGGGTCTTACAGCTGGGTGCTACGTTCATACTCAGATACCCATGTAAATGTGTGATGGTCTATCAGGGGAATAGACATGTTTATTTTGAACCTCAGCAGTTGATAAAATTTATTTCTGCGAAAGAGCAAACTTAATTTTCTTGAGAGAATTGTTGCTCCAACCTGCTTAGTTTAATTAGGTTCTTGCTCCCACTCAATACCATCTTTATGTTCTTAGTAATGTTTGATTGAAAATTCAGCGAATGTAGCTTTCTCCCCTTTTATTGAGGTCTAATTCTTCAATCCAGTATATTTAGAATTGAAAAAAAATTTCCTATTGTATTGTATTTCTGTTTTGCTTTCCTTTTTCATCTAAATTTATCTTTTTGATTATCTTGTTAACTGGTATTGAAATATTTATTTGAATTGACTGATTATTATGTCAAATTATAAAATTAAATAAAGAATTTAAAAAAAAGATTTTTGAATCACTCTAATACCATTTAGTTCAAGGTGATTTACATCAAAAAGAAGCCATTATAATTCTATGTGAAAATACAATCCCTTGAATAAAAAGATGTCCTTGCAATGCTTTAACTAAAAATACTTTTGTTACAGTCTATCATATAAAAATGTTTTCAACATTCTATGAAATTTCCAATAACTAACTTCCATCCTTATTTGTATAGGAAAATCATTCAAAATAACAATAGCAGCATATGTAAAAGAAGAATTAAATTGACATTTAAAACTTATACCTCTAAAAGGGAGAAGCTGCAATAAAAATGCATTACTCAATCTATTAGATGAATAATGCAAACGGGAAAAGAACAAAGTGAGATGATCAGAAGCCTCTGCCTATATAATATGATGAATCAGACAAACAGTTTTAAACTCTATGGTAATATTTCTCTATAGGCAGCCAATTAAGTTTCTTATAAAATACTAGCTGATGCCCCGGCGTTGCACGGGTATTTAATTATAGCAATAACACTGCAAATGGATTCAAATAAAGATACTTTATAGTGGTGAATGAAATTATTTTTTTACAGCTTAATAAAAAGTACAATATTCAAATTATAATGTGAAATATTTGACAAAATGGTTGGATTGCAAGTGAATGTGATAAATAAATCTGGTCTACCGTATGCCCTCACATAAGTCATAGCATCTTGTGTGTATTCGTGCATGTGTCTGGGGCTGCCTGTAAATGAAGATGGTAGTATGACTACGGCACCAAGGTCTTGAATGTTTCCATCATTTGCCACAGCATCTCTCAAATGAATATATTGTTCAACTCTTAGTTTACGTTGATTTAAACGAATATACAAAAGACGCTCACTCTCAATTTTAGCATACATATCAACAATGAATTGATGGAACAATTGCCTGCAGTTTAATATGTGGTTCTGCTCGCCATCTCTAATCATTAGCCTGCATGCATAAAAATCCATTGCAGAAACCTTTTTGCTGGTTGTTTCACCTGTTGTTGTGTTGACTTGCCTCAGATTAAAATGATATCCATCTTCATCTCGAGGGAATATCAGGGGGTACTGTAGACCATCATAAGATCGATGTGTTTCTGAGATGCGCTGCAATGATTCGCCCCGTCGTTGAATTGCAATATCTCGTTGATTAAACTCATTGCCAGATATAACTACAGCAACTTCATCTGCCAGAGGTGCATTGAAGCGCCGCTCATGTTCACCGGCTGGTCTTCTGTCTGCTCTTATTACTACTTTATATTCATCCGTTGGCATACGGTCCAATGCTGTTTTAAACATTTTAATAAGATCATTGTTCTCATGCAACATCCTTTGTAAGTTTAACACAATTTCATTTCTTGTTCCTGAGATGTAGGTACACCTCTGTTCAGCTTCTATCTGTTCATTGTCAATAAAATATATTTGAAGAAATTTTGGTGTTTGATCTGGGAGTGGAAGCAAAGATCCAGCTTTATGGTAAATCTGTCCTTGCACTGTAAATGTGGATGGAAACCTGGGATATTCCACAACTGATGTGGCACCAAATGTTGTCATTTGAAAACATGAATTGTATTTCCTAATGTTATTAAGAAAATGCCTTGACTCTGGTGTTTTTGATGATGTGTAGTTTAAAATTCTTGTGGTGGTGTTTGCAGTTGGCAGAGTTTAACTTTGCTGTTTTTGCAGCAAATTCCAGCAGACTCTGATTTAAACTTTTTAGCATGGCAATAGCTACAAAGAATTTCCATTTTTCCAATGGTAACACTTAGATGCTGTGAGTATTCTTTATGTGGATCATAGTGAAATCCTTCCAATGTTAGGGTAAAATGTTGTGCATTCTTCGATAGTCTGGTTCCTTCTCTCATATCCAGCAGTCTGACATCACGCTGCTGTGATGTCTCTGAAGCTCTAGACGTAGTAGCTCTATCTCTCATATCTTGCAGTCGGGCATCATGCTGCTGTGCTGTCTCTGAAGCTCTAGATGTAGTAGCTCTCTCCCTCATATCTTGCAGTCGGGCATCATGCTGCTGTGCTGTCTCTGAAGCTCTAGATGTAGTAGCTCTATCTCTCTTATCCTGCAGTCGGGCATCACGCTGCTGTATTGTCTCAGAAGCTCTGGATGTAGTAGCTCTTTCTCTCTTATCCTGCAGTCGGGCATCATGCTGCTGTACTGTCTCAGAAGCTCTGGAGGTAGCAGCGCTCTGGCGCAGTTTAGAAAGTCTTCTATTTCTTTCCTCAGGAGTTTCTTGAGAACGCTGTTCTTTCATCTTGTTAGCTTTGGATTGCAGTTGGGCAACTGCTTTACGCTTTCTTGTAGGCATTTTTTGGGGCAAAAAAAGTCTGTGAAAGAGTCCAAATAGATTTGTGTGAAAACATGAGCAAAAGATACATCAGTGAGCAAATATATTTTACTTGGAGAATATACAACAAAATTAATACGAACAAAAGTTTCAGTATTGATTTAAACAACTCAATATGTGGTAACTCAGGTTGAAAAGAAACTCCATGCAGTTTTTTCCCGGTTCAGAATGGAACCTGTGTTCCTAGTTCAGCATATGTGAGTACTCATGTAATGTAATAACATTATGAACTGGGGTGCATGAAGGAAACAGTTACAAACACAGTTAGAACATACAAACTCTATATGTATGGTGTCCATGGTAGAATAGAAACGATGTCCCTAGTGGTTATTGTGTCATAGAAAGTGTTTTATAGTTGGAATTACTGTGAGAATGGCAGCTTTTTACATTTTTTCCATTGACATGAATGGGTGAAATCTGATTTTCTGTTTGTAGCACCGCCCACGTGTGCAGGTGGGCCGCGAGACCCCCAGAACATATCACCCCAGGTAGTGAGGGATCTGCATACGAAGTTTTGTTCACATCGGTCAAGCCGTTTTTGCGTGATCGCGGCACATACACACACACATAAACATAGAAACATAGAAATTGACGGCAGATAAGGGCCACGGCCCATCTAGTCTGCCCACCCTGATGACCCTCCCTTACCTTTGCCTAGTGAATAGAGCCCACGTGTCGATCCCATTTGGCCTTAAAATCAGGCACGCTGCTGGCCTCAATCACCTGCAGTGGAAGATTATTCCAGCGATCAACCACCCTTTCAGTGAAAAAGAATTTCCTGGTATCACCTCGTAGTTTCCCGCCTCTGATTTTCCACGGATGCCCTCTTGTTGCCGTGGGTCCCTTGAAAAAGAAGATATCTTCTTCCGCTACGATGCGGCCCGTGAGATACTTGAACGTCTCGATCATGTCCCCCCTCTCTCTGCGCTCCTCAAGCGAGTATAGCTGCAGTTTGTCTAACCTTTCTTCGTACGGGAGATCTTTGAGTCCCGAGACCATCCGGGTGGCCATTCTCTGTACCGACTCCAATCTCAGCACATCTTTGTGATAATGTGGTCTCCAGAATTGCACACAGTATTCCAGGTGGGGCCTCACCATGGATCTATACAATGGCATAATGACTTCCGGCTTACGGCTGACGAAACCCTTGCGTATGCAACCTAGGATCTGTCTTGCCTTGGATGAGGCCTGCTCTACCTGACTGGCAGCCTTCATGTCCTCACTGACGATCACTCCCAGGTCCCGTACACACATACATACCTCCGATTTTATATATATAGATAGAAACACTAGTGCAGGGGTGTCCAACCTTTTGGCTTCACTGGGCCACATTGGCCGAAAAAAATGTTTCTGGGGCCGTGCAAACGCTGCAGTAAGACACAGGAGAGAGCCGGCAAGACGGTAAACACCCAGGAGCAGCAAAGGAAAGCACTACATCGCCCTTGACCGGGGCCACACAAAACACTTCACTGGGCCGCAGGTTGGACACCCCTACACTATTGTATCTTCTTAGACCACATATCAACCTCACTGCTGTATTTTGAATCAATTGCTTTTTTTTTTTTTTTTTTTACTATTTTTAAGTTTAAGTTTAAATATAAAGAATTATAATAATCGAGTTGTGATAATATCAACATCTGAACCACCAACTCAAAATGATATTCAAAAAAATAAGATTTCACCAGTCTCAACTGTCTCATTACATACATGGTTTTCTTCCATAAATTTGCGATTTGATCCTTATAAGGAGGGGTCCAAAATAGCCCCTAATACTTTGGTTGTTTTTTTCAACTTTAAGAGAAACTCCTCTGTATCCCTCCCCCTTATGAGAAAATCTTGCCTCCGTTCTTAAAGAAAGGTCACACAAGCCTTCACCTCACCGCTTCTGCAAGTCTACTGTCTTTTCACCAGATCTACTTTCAGAAATCCAATATTCATTACTTCAACATGTTCCTGCATTCACTCCTGTGGAGGTTGTGCAGTTATTAGAGGAAGCAATTCAGACGCTGCCTGATACTTTCTTATTTCAACATTCTGCATACAGTGGTGCTGATTCTGAAAAAGCAGGGGGGGGGATGGTAAAAGTTCTTTACCCTCCGTCAGATCTGGGGCTGCTGAGAGTTTGACGTAGCGGTCAGCTGATCAGCACGCCGGGTATTTAAACACGCTATATGAAACGCTACCGCCATTTTTATGCTATTTACAGTGGTCCAGAAAGCTGGCGGGAGACTTAAAAGGTGCATGCAGAAGTAATATGCTATGGGGGCAGTAGTTAATAATAATATACTTAGGATAAATAAGAAAGTTTGTTAAAAACTGTATTGTTTTACTTATAGGGATTATGCCTTGAAAAAGCTCCGGTGAAACATGTCGGCCAGATAATCCCTACCTGTATGACCACAAAACAAAAGCTAAGTACATTTATAATCTATTATAAGTAAATGAGGAAAGCTATTTAAATCAACTTATTTATTTATGTTTATTTAAATGAAATATAAATTAAGAGGTACACTTTATAAAAAGAACCAGTGAAGAAATGACACGCTAAGCTTAAGGCTTTGGACTGTGTGAGCCTGGAGTGGTGTCGCTGAGGTTCTTGGTGCAAATTTGAGAAGTTTGTGATGATATGTGCTTGTTCTAATTGGATATACATATAGGAGTGATAATTTAGAAGAGTGTCTCAAGCTACAGAAGATTAGCTGAGTGGAATTTAACCTATTCTGACCCCTCTATGTTACTATGTATTTCTCTGATGTCCCACACCTAGAGCATGAGTTGAAGGAGTGTATGTTCCAAATGCATGAGTAGTGGATAGGTATCTATCTGAGATAACTAATCCAGTTCCTGGAATAAATGGACTGTGACTCATGCCTCTTCTGTGGGTCGAAGAATATAAGGGAGTGCATTAAGTAGAGAGTGTGCTTGTTAGATGCTGACAGCACTCCTATAACAGATTCAGAAAAGATCAGAGTGAGAGCTGAGACTTGTACTCAGTTCTCTTCTCCCTGGATCTTATTGACCCTACAAGGTCCAGGGGGAGTGGTTTCAAATTGTCAGCAAGATGGGCTGGATAAGTCTGTGTCAGATGGACTTCACTACTATGCTCTGCTGGATGTTGCACAGAAAGTTCCCAGGCTTTGATGGGCAGGTGAAAGAATTTTCAGTCACTTTTGAACTTCCTGGAGCCTGATCTCTTGCAGGTCCTGACTGAAGCCCTGGAGACTGCTGACTCCCAGTTTTAGTGTTGTGCAGTGTTGATTCTCTTGACTAAAATGGGGGAGTATCTGCATGATATAAAGAACTGGCATCCAGTCGCACTGGTCTGCATGGATTATAAATCTCAGCTGTATAGCGTTATCCCAGCGTGATCCACCATAGCCAGTCCTACATGGCAGTAGTTTACGGAGGAGGAAGGGCGAAGAGGTGGAGCTCTGGCCTGTGGAGATCAGGGGAATGTTGTCTACTACTGCTCACATCCATTGTACAATCACTGCCAGTGGGTTACCAAAGACAGATGTTAAAGCACCTGCATATACAGTGATCTCCTCCTTAGGGATGACACACTTAAGGATTGAGGAAGGAGAGAAGGAACTCTGGGACTGGGAAGAATGAAAAACGCAGGGTTGCATGAGAAGAGAGTAGGAAGCAGGGATTGGGGAGGGGAAGAATAGGTGCAACCCCTTGTTTCTTCCAGAAGCTGGCAAGGGGCACACAAAGTTATTTTTATTTAGGTGAGACCAGAGCAGGAGCCAGCTTCCTTGGTTGGACTTCACGACAAGCGCATACCAGACTTCCACTTGTTTTCCTAGTGATGTTAAACCACACCAGTAAGTTGCAGAATAATTCAAACCTTCACTTCACTTCACGATAGTCTTGAACAGTAACACTTTCTTTCAACAATGCCAACCTATATGCCAACAAAATCCCACTTCGATGTAAATAATTCAGATGCACGGAAATCCTCCTTGTTGGATCAATTTTATTGCAAGTCCAAAGTCCAGGCCTAAATAGTGAGAGACAGACCTAAAATTAACTTTACTGCTACTACTATTATTTCTAGAGGGCTACCAGATGTACGCAGTGCTGTACAGAGTCACAAAAGAGACAGTCCTCGCTCGAGTGAACTTAAAATCTAAACAACACAAGAGTATATACTGCCCCTCCCCCCTCCACTAACCCAGCCAGTCCCTGGCACTCCGAGGCTAACTTTACCACATTTCTCACCACTGAGTTCTTCACAGAAACATGCCTAAGTCTGCAACCACAAGGGGATACATGCCATTATGACACAATATAAGTATGCAGTATTCGAATTGTTTTAAATACTTTTGAAATATATGAATATTCAAGCTCATACATCTTTCACCAGACTAACATAATTACATCAATCTATTTCATTTTACTGAGGGGACATTTATATAAAAGTAGCAAAACAGATCGGAGCTATTCATTTTTATATGTTTTGTTTTAGATGGACTAGATAGGCCATAGGGTCTTTATAGGCCTTCATGTTTCTATATTAGAAACAAAGAAACATGACAGCAGATGAAGGCCAAATGGACCATCCAGTCTGCCCACCTACAGCATCCACTATCTCATCCTCTCCCTAAGAGATACCTCGTGCCTGTCCCATGCTTTCTGAATTCAGACACAGTCTTTGTCTCCACCACCTCTGTCGGGAGACTTACACACACCTAACACCCTTTCTGTAAAAAAAGTATTTCCGTAGATTACTCCTGAGCCTATCACCTCTTAACTTCATCCTATGTCCTCTCATTCTGGAGCTTCCTTTCAAACAAAAAAATACTAGCCTCATGTGCATTTACACCATGTAGGTATTTAAACGTCTTTTTCATATCATCCCTCTCTCAGCTTTTCTCCAATACATATTGAGATCTTTAAGTCTGTCCACATACGCCTTATGATGAAGACCACTGAACATTTTAGTAGCCTTCTTCTGAACTGACTCCATCCTGTTTTTATCTTTTTGAAGGTGTTTTTATCTTTTTGAAGTAATGCACCTTGGGAGGGGAAACCCATGCAGAACATAAACCTTGAACAGTGAAAACTTAGCAAGAACCACTGCAGAAAGAGACCTGGGAGTTCTCATCCGAGAAGATATGAAAGCTGCCAATCAGATGGAGAAAGCTTCAGCAAAGGCAAGACAAATGCTGGGTTGCATCAGCAGGAGCTTTATCAGCCGGAAGCTTGAAGTCATACTACCGTTATACAGATCCATGGTGAGACCTCACCTGGAGTACTGTGTCCAGTTTTGGAGGCCACATTATCTAAAGGATGTGAAGAGAATGGAGTCGATCCAGAGAATGGCCACTAAGATGGTCTTGGGACTTAAAAACATTCCATATGAAGAACGTCTGACCAGACTGCGCTTATATTCTCTCAAGGAACGCAGAGAAAGGGGGGACATGATAGAAACATTCAAATACATCACGGGTCGCATTGAAGTGGAGGAAGAAATATTTTTTCTCACGGGTCCCACTGCAACAAAAGGGCATCCGCTAAAACTTAAGGGGGGGGAAGATTTCATGGTGACACCAGGAAATACTTCTTCACCGAACGGGTGATTGATCGATGGAATAAACTTCTACGCCAGGTGGTCGAGGCTAGTGGCGTGCTTGACTTCAAAAGTCGATGGGACAAAAGGTGGGGGTGCTACAGAGTTATGCATAAAAGATGGGTACTCCAGGGAGGGAGGGTTCTTGAGTGGGCAGACTTGTTGGGCCGCCGGCCCTCTTCTGCCATCATACTCTATGTTTCTATGTCTCCAGAATTATACACAATCTTCTAAATGAGGTCTCACCAGAGTCTTATACAGGAACATCAATACCTCCCTTTTCCTACTGGCCATACCTCTCCCTATGAACCCTAGCATCCTTCTAGCTTTTGCTGTCACCTTTTCAACCTGTTTGGCCACCCTAAGATCAGCACATACTACTTAAGATCATCACATACTGACCCTGGTCTGTGCATCCCAGAATGCACTGCACTGGGTCAGACACCACAATTTTTCAAGATAGCAGCACAAGAGTTAGGACCCATTGGTATTGCTCTTGCCTCTTAAGGTATGGCTAAAGGAGGGGTAAGGGGGTGGGTGCCACTAGATACCAAGGAAATATTTTTTTATAGTCAGGGTTGGGCAGGGGGAGGGAGGGGGCCACTAGACTATCAGGAATTTTGTATTTTAATGTTGGGGCAGGGAGGATAGATTGGGTCAGGGGAATGGAGGGGTACCACTAGACTATTAGAGATATTTTTCTACATGTCAGGTGAGGTGAGGGGGAGTCTTGGCAGGGTCGAAGGACCCCTAGACACTAGCCTTTTTTTTTTTTTTTTTACATGTTGGGGAGCAGGGGGTTCAGTTCGAGGAGGGATAGGGTTACTAGATGGGCTTGTTTTTTTCTTTTTGTTTTTTACGTCACACTTCCTTGTCAGGGCACCACAAGAAGAGTCCAACAGGACAAAATCCCACAAACACCAAACAGCAGAGAAAGCAGTGAGAATGGACAATGAGCAATCCACAAGAGTCAGCGGTAAGAGTCAAAGCCTTGTACGTCCCGGATTAAAATAAGCAAGGCTTTGACTCTTACCGTTGGCTCTTGTGGATTGCTCATTGTCCATGCCCACTGCTTTCTCTGCTGCTACACTTCCTGTCATTACATGAGCCAATCACCACTCATGCACTAACAGGAAGGCAGACATTTTGCAACGAGCTGCAGATTACATCTGCTTTTTAAACACAGCAGTAATTTGCATGCTCAGTGCATATTACCTCCCAAAGAGAATTTTTTTGTGGAAAGATCGCGGGAGATGCCTGCGGTCACCGGCTCTAACGCGCAGTTTTTGGCATCAACCACCCTGTTAACTCTTTCGCTGCTTGAAAGGGAGCCCACAAACTGGCAGCAGCAGAAAGGTTTTCTAACGCTCAGACTGTTTTTTAGTGGGAAGATTATAACATCAGAAAGCAACAGAAAGTTTCCTCTAGTGATGCTTTGCAATTTTGTTGTTCAGTCATTCATACGAACGAAACTGCAAAATGGCAAATGTTTCATTAAGTCAAGCAGATAAACAGGATGTGCTAGGCAATTAACCGAGATGTGTCTTAGAAATGAAACATGTGGCAATAAAAATTAAAACAAACATCAATAGTATTGCAGGCCACATTTTCCCAAAAGTGAATGCCAGTATAATCCCCCGCCATGAAAACACCAAATGCATTCAAGAACTCATTACTGACCTGGAGAAAAACAGCTGCACCCACTATGTTGCAGAAAGAATCTGAACTTAGACAAAAACATAAATACTGTGGGAGGCATCTGAAATGCTGTTGTGTGCAGAAGGTAATTATTTAAAACTGAACAAAATATTATTTTGAAAACTGATGAGATTTTTTTGGGGGTCTTTCTGTTAAAGACACAAACTCCGGCACGACAAAGAGGTATTTGGTACACCCACAACTACATGCTATTAAAGGTCAAAGGCAAGAATGAATCACAGGTTCAGTGGACCCATCATGCCGACTACTGTAAAAACCAACCCTCCCCCCAATATTTAAAGACTGTGGTGAGCAACAAGCGCTGACTTAAATGCCGAGTATGAAGTTACATTTTAAAAATATATGGTAGAGATGTATAAATCACTGAGTGGAGTGGAATGGGAAGATATGAATTGCTTGTTTTCTTTTTCCAAAAATACAAAGACTAAGGGCTCCTTTTACTAAGGTGCGCTAGCGTTTTCAGCGCACGCACGAAATTACCCCCCACTAAAACGCGTGGTCCGCTTCAGGAATAACGCCAGCTCAATGCTGGCATTAAGGTCTAGCGTGCGTGGCAATGTAGCGCACGCTATTCCGTGTGTTAAGTCCCTAACACATCATAGTAAAAGGAGCCCTGGGAGGCATAGAATGAAGCTGCTAAGTAGTAAATTTAAAACAAATTGGAGAAAATATATCTTCAGCCAGCATGCAATTAAGCTCTCAAATTCGTTGCCGGGGGAATGTGGTAAAAGCAGGTAGCTTAGCAGGGTTTAAAAAAAGGTTTGGATAGGTTCCTAGAAGGAAGTCCAAAAGCCATTATTAAGAAGGACTTGGGATAGTCCACTGCTTATTCCTGGGATAAGCAGCTTACAATGTGTTTTTACTGGAACGTACGCAGGTAGGGCTGGTCTCGGTTAGGGCGCTGGTCTTTGACCTAGGGGCCACCGCGGGAGCGGACTGCTGGGCACGATGGACCACAGGTCTGACCCAGCAGTGGCAACTCTTATGTTCTTATGTACTTCCGCAGGGGAAGACAGTCAGAATACTGCTGGACAATGCAAAAGTGTTGGCACACCTGAAAAAGCAAGGCAGGACTGGGAGTCCAGGAGTGGCACAGGAGGTTGGTGGATTTGCTCCTGGTCAGAATTTCATCACGAGGTGGTCTTGGCAGCCCATATTTCTGTAAAAGACAATGTACAAGGGGATTTTCTCAGCAGGCATGTTTTAGATCCAAAAGAACAGGAGTTGACCCCCTCAGCCTTTCATATTCTAGTAGCATTTTCTGGGAGAGATAAACTGAGTTCTGCTTGGACCCTTCATAAGTTGGATGCTCACAGAGTGCTCCTGTGGTACTTGACAGTGCCAAATTCATTTCAAAAATTATTAAGATTTTCTGTGCTATTTCCTGGCCCTTAAGTGACCCTTAACAAAACACAAAAAAGAGGCAAGTGAGATGTATAAGAACAACCAAATGAGACACGTTTATTAGTGTTACTTAAGGCTCCTTTTACTAAGGTGCGTTAGTGGTTTTAGCGCATGCTACAATGCCACACATGCTAAACGCTAATGCCTCCATGGTTTGCATGTGCTAATCTTTTGCGCACCTTAGTAAAAGGAGCCCTTAGTGCAGCTTCACAATCGGGAGCGTTCGTCGACTGATTTCTTTGCGATGTTGCATTATTATTTCCATTTTGGTTCTTTGCATATTTTGTTTATTGAACTTCCTGGACCCCTGAGGAAGAAGTGTTTTTTGAAACATGGACTGTGTCGGGTCCAGCACGCTTTACAACAAGAATCAGCCTTTGGATATAATTACTATTTTTATTTTGTATTGATGCTTTTATACATATATATATATATATATATATATATATACTAGTGTATATATATATATATATATATATACTAGTATTTTAGCCCGTTACATTAACGGGTGCTAGAATATATGTCTGTCTGTCTTTATTTCTGTCTCTCTCTTCCTCCCGCTATCTTTCTTTCTGTCTGTCTCTGTCCCTGGCCCCCTTTGTCTGTCTGTCTTTCTGTGTATCTCCCTGCCCCTGTGTCTTTCTTCTTTTCTTTCTGTCTCCCTTCCTCCCTCTGTCTGTCTGTCCAAAGCAGCATTCCCTCCCCCTCCATTTCCCTCCCCCCACACCACTTCCCTGTGCAGCAGCATTAGCGTTTCCTCTACCCCCATTTCCCTTCTCCTTCCCGCGGTCCTGACTACGAATCTGGCGATTCCAGTGTGTGCAGCAGTCTTCACATGCTGCTTCGGGTCCTTCTGCTGCCCTGATTTACTCTGGCACGTCTCTGATGACATCATCAGAGACGCGGCAGAGCAAATCAGGGCAGTAGAAGGGCCCGAAGCAGCGTGTGAAGACTGCTGCACATGCTGGAATCGTCAGGTTCATAGTCGGGTCCGCGTGAAGGGATGGGAAGGATGGGGCGGCAAAGGACTCGGGTCATCGCAAAGGCGGGGTCATCGCAAGAGCCGGTTCGGAAAGTTGCTGGACTTCTCTCGGCTCCGTTTTTTGGTTCGTCCCGGGGAGGGGGGGGGGGCAGGAGGCGCTCTTTGTGCCCCAATCCCGGCTTGTATAGGCGATCATCGGCTGGCTGGGAGCTGGCTTGTGGAGGCGATCGTCGGCTGGTGACGTACAATGCGCATGCACACTCTTGCCTAGCACGACAGATCAGATCTCGGAGAACACGTGGCGAGAGTGCGCATGCGCGGCTAGCATTTTATTATTATAGATATGTTTTTATGACTTTTATTAAACAAATTACTGCACCTTGTACATGTTCTGCAGTTTTGCTTTGTTTTTTTACACGTTTATTAGTTCAACAAAGAGAAACACTCTGTACTGTTGATGTCTCCTATGACATTATAATTTTACGCTCCCTACATTCATGCTTTAAGAACTCTCCGTGTAAACCCAAATTGATTGACTTACTAATCTCCATTGGACTTCAACAAGTGCTACAACACTGGAAATCGGCCTCCAGACTCAACTATCCCTTCTGGTGGAATTCGGTTTGTCTGTTCAAACGCTTTGAGCAATTTGCTCTGGAGAAACGTTTTCCTCTACTCAATCATTCACAGCTTGTGTTGTGGACTCCCATTGACGATTTTATAGCTACACAAAAATTGTAACTTTCTCATTGACAACATGATGTTCTTTACTTTTATGATCTGTGTGAGTTACACTGATTGTGGTTTTGACATTTCCTGATAGTTGTACTGTTTTTTCATATTTGAAATACTTAATAAACAGATTGAACTTAAAAAAAAGAATAATGTGGTAGCTTTTCAGGCCTAAAGATTAAGGCCCCCTTTTATCAAACAACAGTAAAGAGTTTTACCCCTTTTTTACAAAAGCGCGTTAGCCATTTTAGCGCACGCCAAATGGCTAACGCCTCCATAGACTTATAATGGGTGCGTCAGCATTTAGCGTGCGCTAAAATGCATAGCGCACCCGGGCTGGTGAGGTATATGCCCTGACGCTCATTGGAATTGAATGGGCTTCGGAGCATTTACCTCGCCGGTCTGCGTAGATTGACAAAAGGGGGGGCCTTAAACTTGGTAACTCAGAAGTGATCCATTACAAAATTTACTCACTAAATGGTAGAAAGACAATTTTTTTATGAACACGGGCAAAAGCAAAAAAAAAAAAAAAAGAAATATTTAGACTTATAACTTACCCCCTGTTTTACTAAGGCGTGCTAAGCATTTTAGCGTGTGTTTAGCATGTGTTAAATCTGCGTGTGCGCTAAACGTTAACGTGTCCATAGACTAACATGCACGTGTTAGCATTTAGCATGTGGTTAGCGCACGCTAAAATGTGTAGCGCACCTTCGTAAAAGGAGCCCTTAGTAGAATTTATCATATTATGTACACTTCTCCCTCTGCGTTCGCGGTTTCAGCAATCGCAGTTTCGATTATTTGCGGTTTATAGCTTGCTGGCTCCTCCCCCCCCCCCCCCCCCATTACCTCAGCTTGCATAGAGAAATCGCAGATTGCAAGCGTTTACAGAGAAAATCGCCGATTCCCGGCACTTTCTTCACCGTGTTTTGCCTCTCCTTCAGGAACAGGCCAGGTCTCCCGCCATGCTATTCGCGGTTTCACCCTATTCACGATGGTTTTTAATAGAAAACAGCGAATAGCCCATGAAAAAGTTATTCGCGGTTTTTCTGTATTCGCGGGTCTGTTAATCCCCTATGGCAGCGAATACGGAGGGAGAAGTGTATAAGATAAACAATTGTGTTCTTTATTTATTTATGCATTTTACCCCTCCCCCCCTCTTTTACAAAACCATTGCGTGGTTTTTAATGCTGGCCACGGTAGTAACAGCTCTGATGCTCATAGAAATTCTATGAGCTACGGTTTTGTAAAAGGGGAAGTTAAGCATTTATATTTAGCTTTAGGCCCCCTTTATCAAGCAGTGTTAGGGTTTTTATCGCAGCCTGCTGTGGTAAATGCTCCTATGAGTGTCAGTGACTCACGATATAAAAACCCCTAACACAGCTTGATAAAAGGGAGCCTTAAATCTAAAGTAGATTATTTCTTTAAAATTTGTATAGCCTGCTACATCCACAGGTCTGAGCGGGTTACATAACAACATTCATAATAACTAATGTCAAACAAATATTCAACATACAATTAAAACATGCTAAAATGAGCACTTTTTATTGTATTTACTATATATACATAAAATTATAAAAAAAATAAACCCCCCAAAAACCAGGCCTTCCTGCCAAAAAGTCAAGAAAAAAAATCTATTCATTTATATTCCCTCTTAAATAACACAGGGGTCCTTTTACTAAGGCGCGGTAACCGATATAGCGGGCGCTAATCAATTTAGCACATGCTAAAGATTTGTGCGCGCTAAATGCTAAGGTGCCCAAAGAATATAATGGGCGCCTTAGCATTTAGCGCGTGCTAATCTTTAGCGTGCGCTAAATCAATTAGCGCACACTAAATCAGTTAGCATGCACTAATCTGGTTAGCGCGCCTTTGCAAAAGGACCTCAGAGCTTTTATGCATTTTCTACATTGCATCACATTTGAAGACTGCTTAATTTCAATTGGTAGCAAATTCCACAGTACCACTCCTTGTACTGACAGCATAGATTGACGAATTCTTGCTAATCTTACTACGTTCCATGGCAGGATTTCAAGTTTCAGCTGGTTCTCAGAGCACAAAGTTCTCTCTGGCTGATAAAAATGAAACAGCGAATTCAAGACGACAGGACCTTTGTCATTCAATACTTTCAAAATCAAGCGCAAAGTTTTGAATTCAACGCGCAGAACAACAGGAAGCCAGTGTCAGCTGTATAAAATTGGTGTTATACACTCATATCTGGGAGCTCGAATTGTAATTCGTGCTGCAGCATTTTGTGCAAGCTGTAACACATACTTAGGCAGTGAAAACAAACATAAAATCAATAAAAAAAAAATAATAGTAATCAATAATGCGTACTCACGTATAAAAACAATTACGCTGTTCCTCGATACAAAAACAAAATACTAGCCAAAACGCAATTAAAGCAAAAGTGCGCCTGCCAGTGATAATATTTGGGAGAAGCCCATTGGTAGAAATGGCAGCTCTCCTGGTGATTCTGTACCAGATGCAGCTCCTACAAGTTTGGAAAAAAAAAAAATAGACCAGTGTTCTTCAACCACCAGTCCATGGACCAGTGCCGGTCCACAGAAATTTCCTGCCGGTCCACAGGGTCAGCACGTGCATCAGGCCCAAAACATTGTTCTTCAACCACCGGTCCACGGTGCGATCGATGCGGCGCTTTTTCGAGCCAGCTCCCTCTTCCTCACTGATTCAGTGCACAAAGCCACGGGCAGTAGCTCCTACGGGCATCCTGTGCCTGAACCGGAAGCCTTCTCTCTGACGTTGAACGTAAGAGGGAAGGCTTCCAGATGAGGCACGGGACGTGCAAGGTGCAATTAGTATTATTATGGGGACGGGGTCTGGGGTGGAGATTGGGTAGAAATGGGCGGGGTCTGGCCCACGACTTAGCCCAGTGTTCTTCAACCACCGGTCCACGGACCGATGCCGGTCCACAGAATAATTATTTTATTTTTGCTGGTCCATAGGTGTAAAAAGGTTGAAAAACACTGAAATAGACAATAGTAAGAGACAGTGAGGAAATTTATTTTCAAATTTAAAAAATCTGGAGAATTAGCCACTCAAAACTGAAGCATGATAAAGGTCAAGGGACTGTAAGCCTCCCTGACAATGTAGCAGCCATACTAAGAAGTAAAGAACATATTGAACACCAAAACTTCTCATCAGAGGGTCCTTTTAGAATTATAGCATATGACTCACATTCATTTTTAATATCCTACATATTAGAAAGCAAAAAACCAAAAACATCTGCAGACTATGTACAAGATGCAGGCACTGTTTATTTCAAACTTTAATGGTATATACAACCTTATTACCAAACAGGGGACCCGACACGGTCCATGTTTCGGACAACACGCCTTCTTCAGGGGTCCATGGTAGATAAGGTTTTGTAACAAACAGCATTAAAAGGAACAAATAAGTGCCTGGAAAAGTGTAGTGCTGGACTGTAGAAAATCATTGTGATCACGGTAAAAGGAAACCACAGCAATTACAGAGAGTAGTATGAACATATTACATTCCCCGCACAAACATGCCTGAATCTGCTTATGGAGGCAGGGGACATGTGGCATTGTGTTAAGTTGTAAATGTGCACTTTCTAACTTGCTTATTAGGCTTGTACAATGGGCAAGATGCCCTACAGTCAACCGGTAATACCGACTGGATCACTGTTGGCCGATTCTCTGACCAATTGTGGAACAACGATCAGTGAGTTACCAAGTTTGCATGCAAATGATTTGCATGGAGGTGCAAATCATTTGCATGCAAACCCGACAGATCAATCACTCAGTGAGTGATTGACACATGCGCAGAGTCCTAACAGCAGTTACAGGGGTTGGTTTTTCTTTTTGCATAGCCAAGCGATTTAGTGCATCAGTCACCTGGGGCTAGATTCACTAAGCAAACCAAATCGTGTACTGTCCCCGACCCGATTCACTAACCTCGTGGCCAATCTGATTCCGATCTGTGCATGCAAATGAGGGTAAACGGCATGCAAAGGAGGAAGGATGCGATTCACTAAACCTTTCCAGGAACACCGACTGGGCTGGTCAATCCAAAAAGAAGCGACTGGTAGGGACCAGTCGCTCAGGTCTTTCCGACTGCCCTGCTCTCTGCTGCCCTGCTCAGCCCCAACTGGCCTGCCCTTCCCCACAGTGCAAGCCTGTTAAAACCACGGGCTCACGAAGTATATAAAAAAGTAAAAAAACAGGAAAAAAGCAGCTCGCAACTCTGTAAGCATGCGCAGACCATCTACAGACAAAGAAAGTGGTCTGCGCATGTTTCAGGTTTCGCTCACTAGCAATCGTGCGGTCGGTGGGGGACATTCCTCCGATCACCCCCTATTTGCATGCTGGCCTTTAGTGAATTCGTCGGCCTGCCTACAATCGTCCACGGATCGTCCACGGAAAGGAAGTTGAGTGAATCTAGGCCTTGGTTACTTGGGGTTTTAGCTAATCTGCATGGCTGGATTGGAAAATGGGTGATTAACATAAGAACATAAGAACATAAGCAGTGCCTCCGCCGGGTCAGACCATAGGTCCATCATGCCCAGCAGTCCGCTCCCGCGGCGGCCCAAACAGGTCACCTGTCTGAATCATCAGAAGGGGCCCCCTTGCCACCCTGGTTTCCCATTGAAGTCCTATCTTCCCATCGAAGTCCCAACCCTCCGGTTTTGCACATGCACGACCTGGTCGGGTTTCTATACTTATTTCCTGGATACTTCTCTCAGTATCCCACGATCCCTTTATCCCTCAGGAATCCGTCCAATCCCTGTTTGAATCCCTGTACCGTACTCTGCCCGACCACCTCCTCCGGCAGCGCATTCCAAGTGTCCACGACCCTCTGGGTGAAAAAAAACTTCCTTGCATTTGTTTTGAACCTATCTCCCTTCAGTTTCTCCGAGTGCCCCCTCGTACCTGTTGTCCCCTTCAGTCTGAAGAATCTGTCCCTATCCACCCTCTCTATGCCCCTCATGATCTTGAAGGTCTCTATCATATCTCCCCTGAGCCTCCTTTTTTCCAGGGAGAAGAGCCCCAGCTTATCCAACCTCTCGGCGTATGGGCAGTGTTCCAGCCCTCTTACCAGTTTCGTCGCTCTCCTTTGGACTCTCTCAAGCACCGCCATGTCCTTCTTGAGGTATGGCGACCAATACTGCACGCAGTATTCCAGATGCGGACGCACCATCGCTCGATACAATGGCATGATGACTTCCCGCGTCCTGGTTGTGATGCCCCTCTTTATGATGCCCAGCATCCTGTTGGCTTTTTTCGAGGCTGCTGCGCACTGTGCAGATGGCTTCAGTGATGCATCCACCAGCACACCCAAGTCTCTCTCAAGTCTGCTGTCTCCCAACAATGCCCCCCCCATTTTGTAGTTGAACAACGGGTTCTTTTTCCCTATATGCATGACCTTGCATTTTTCCACATTGAAGCGCATTTGCCATTGAGGGGGAAAACACGTGGTGAGCCGTTTTGTGCATCGGGTCGGTAAAAGCAATCATCGTTAAAGCTGTGAAAACAGGTTTAACGACAATCGCTGACTTTAGTGCATCTAGCCCTTAGAATAGTAGCGCAGTCCAGCATCCATGCACCTAACATTTAGGTATCCACACTTATGCCAGCCATAGAGCTTGCATAAGTGCAAGCACCCACATGTGGCAGGGAGAGCTATAATTTACAGTATTCTTGAAAGTTATTTTGCAACCTTGTAGTTCTGTGTATATAGCACCCTGAGCAATCTTATCAAATCTACTAAATACATAAATATTCTATATAAGGGATCCCCATGTATGTTCCGCCTCTCTGTATATCCCCCTTGCACATTTGAGCTACAGAATAGTGCTTAGGAAGCAAACTAGCGTATATGTATATACTGTACGTGCATTTATAAGTTAATATTCCAGATATGTACCTACATAAATGTGACTTGCCCTTCCATGGAAATTGATATCATGCATGCTCGTTGTGGTGATCCTGAAAACCCGACCGGCTAGGTGTGCCTCTAGCAGTCAGTCTTGATGGATACAAATTTGGACATAGGACCAGAGGCATTTTGCCTTTTGACACAAAATGCTTCTCTGTGAGATTCCACTTATTTATATGTACCCAGGATTGTGAAGGGCAGTCTCGCGCATGCGGCATTTTCGTGTCCATCCAAGACCATGCAGGCTGATCTCTTGCATGCCCTTTCTCTACGTACAAGTATTAAATTACAGCCAATCTATGTTGTATGCGTTCCAGACTGGAGAGCGTGTATTTAAAGCTAGCACAGAGCAACCAGTAACATATGTGGCCAGAACTATCCTGGTGCCCCTTTGAGGAATGCACACATTATACATTTTATGGAAAACAGGCAAGCCCAAGGCTAATAGTAATGGATAAAATTATCGACAACAGATGCTCCTAATAAAGAGCAAGGAAAGGGGATACCGAACTGCTGTTTCCTATTTATTCTTTTCTAGAAGACTCGAATATTACAGACAGCTCGCAGAGTTAACCCCTTCATCTTCGAAATTCCAGCTTAACAGCTTTTCGGCTCCGTAGCCTCTTCCTCTGTTAATCTTGTTCATGTGGCTTCTTTCTGAGTGTTTTTGGCATAGTTCATATCAGATAAATGCTATTTTTGAAAGGCATTAGAGACCTATGCATGTTTAAACCCACATTTCCGTGCCCGAGTCAGCTGATTTGTTCATGGTATGTCCATATGCCAGGGTGATTTGATGCCTTTCTGGTGTTCTTATAAGGATCATTCCTGCATTGTGATTATTAAGAAGAGCTTTAACAAATATTAAGCAGTAATACAGTGTCCCCTAAGAAATGATATAAAATTCTGAGCAAAAAAAGGGGAGTCTTACTGATGTTGCTTGTTTCTTAACTTAATTAAAATGTTTCACTAGTAATCCTGCTTTACAATTAGTGGTTCCTTGTAAAGAAGACCACAGTAAGCCTCAGATCCTCAATCTGTCTGACATATGTTTCCAGGACTAAACGCAGCCTTTTGAATGAGTCCTTTTGGTTCTGTTTTGCTTTTAATGCAGATTGCAGTGGAACACCATGAATTTGTCAGAAGCCTCTACAAAGCCTTTGATTTACCATCCTTTTAAAAAGGAAGTGAGTCATAAAGGCCCCCGGGCTGGCTCAAACCCCGAGCCAGCTTGTGCTTTTGCATCCACATCTTTGAGTTAATCTTGCACTATGAACCAAACAAATAGGAGTTACTTTTCAGACAATGCAGTCACCGGCTCAAGTTAAATGTTGAAGCCGGAATTTACATTTAATTTAATCCATATATTCAGTGCCATTATCCATAAAGGTGCTGAAGAAACAAAATTCAATGACCATATTGGCATTAACTTTCTATTTTTGTCCTGCTATTCAATAGGCTTAAACTACAAGTATAACTTACTTGCATCACCACTGAATACATAAGAACATAAGAAGTTGCCTCCGCTGGGGCAGACCAGAGGTCCATCCTGCCCAGCGGTCCGCTCCCGCGGCGGCCCATCAGGCCCACTGCCTGAACAGTGGTCTCTGACTAATTTTGTAATTTACCTCTAATCCTGTCCCTATAACCTTACCTTATAGGGACCTTACCTTATAGGGACCTTACCTTATAGGCCTGGACAGGTACCACTCAATCCCTTTGTCCTCCAGGTACCTGTCCAGGCCTTCTTTGTAGTTGTCTACACAATTGTGGGTAAGGGTATGGTGCCGTGGTTAAAGCTAAGGCCTCAGCACCCTGAGGTTGTGGGTTCAAACCCACACTGTTTTCTGTGACCCTAGGCAAGTCAACCAATCCCCTCCATTGCCCCCAGGTACATTAGACAGACTGTGAGCCTGGCAGGAGAGACAAGGAAATATGTAAAGCTCCCCTGGGAGAACAGTATAGAACAGTGTTCTTCAACCACCGGACCATGGACCAGTGTCGGTCCACAGAAATTTCCTGCCGGTCCACAGGGCCAGCACGTGCATCAGGCCCAAAACAGTGTTCTTCAACCGCCGGTCCACGGTGCGATCGATGCGGCGTTATCTTCGAGCCAGCTCCCTCTTCCTCACTGATTCAGTGCACAAAGCCACGGGCAGTGGCTCCTATGGGCATCCTGCGCCTGAACCGGAAGCCTTCTCTCTGACGTTGCAACGTCAGAGGGAAGGCTTCCAGATGAGGCACGAGACGTGCAAGGTGCAATTAGTACTATTATGGGGGTGGGGTCTGGAGTGGAGATTGGGTAGAGATGGGCGGGGTCTGGCCCATGACTTAGCCCAGTGTTCTTCAACCGCAGGTCCACAGACCGATGCCGATCCACAGAATAATTCTTTTATTTCTGCTGGTCCATAGGTGTAAAAAGACACTGGTATAGAACATAAATAATTTTAGTCTGCCCTCCTTCCTTCTGTAACTTAGCCTACAAATATGCAGTTAATATCAGTCCACTTAGCAATTGAAAAGGCTCAATATTAGAAATGTCTGAATAGACTAATTACGCGTTTGCTAGCAAACACAAAATTACCTTTGAGTATCAGTTGGATAGGATATAATTATTCGTTTACCCGGAACATTCCCAGAAGAATTAATAAAAGTCTTCCAACAATGGGTACAGAGCAAAAGTAGGAGATCTTAATTTACAACTCAGCATATAAAAAAAGTTTCTAGTGAAATTCTAGTGCCACATCAATAACACCAACACAAACTCTTTTCACTGCAGACCGCACGTGAAGTCGCAAAAAAAAACCTTGCAAACGGAAGCTTACCATACCACAGCAGCACCAAGCTCAAGAACTCAAACTGCACCGACCCTACCTATGAAAAGCCATCACTGCAAATATTCTAGAGCACCAGCGCGTTTCCAGTTGGGAAAAAAGGGAATAAGTGGAACTGCTGCATTTTTCCTTTGCAGAACCTACAATAAAACAATCCCTTACTTTGGTTGCACCTAGAAAACACAGATCGTCACCTCGTATAGAATAAGAAACTATAAATTAAATGAAAATGAAGCCAATAAAGGAAACGAAAAAAAAAAAAAGAAAAAAAAGCAAGAAAAACTGTGAGCTGTGGAAGAATAAGAAACAGACGTTAATTTTCTTCTGTACCGAGCACAATACAAGAAATGTGCATTTTTTGAAGCTGACCTATTTTATTCTTTTAAAACTGGAAAAAATGGGCCTTAAATTCAAAAGGGTATAACCATATTGAGCAGGCTGGCTCCAGTATTTAGCAGCACTTATCCCCTCTTCTACGAAACTGCGCTAGCGGTTTCTACTGCGGGGAGCCACGCTGGATGGCCCGTGCTGCTCCCGATGCTCATAGGAACTCAATGAGCGTCAGGAGCAGCGCGGGCCATTCAACACGGCTCTCTGCGCTAAAAAACGCTAGCCAAAGAGGATCCAAGCGGTTTACAATGTATATTTCATAACAATTTTGAAAAGAACTCCATTCAAAAATAGAAAAGGAAATAAAAGATGTGTGTATGTGGGGGGGGGGGTGGGTGGGGGGGTTATTTGTTTATTTTAATACATAAAATTCTATAACAATCAAAATATCAACAATAAAAGTTAACTAATTAATACAAACTGAAAATTTTATTAAAAATAAATAGCTACATAAATATAGATTGTGGTCCCAAACTCATTTCTTCAATTTAAAAAAGCCAGTTGAAAAAAATGTGCTTTTTAGATGTCTTTTAAAAAATTTATATACAATTCTTCTTTTCTCAGTTCTATAGGCAAATTGTTCCATATCAGCACTAACCAGCCATGTCAAAATCATGTAATGGAGGGGTGGTCTGGGGAACAGAGTTGGAGAGGAGCTGGGAGTTATCTGGGCGCCAGCGACACTCAGTGCCGTTGCCCACATAGCTAAGCAACCAGATAAGACCACACAAAAGACAGTCCTAACTGAACCTCTCCATCAAACTTGATCCCCCCTCCCAAACCCCTATCCAACGTGAGCCAGACCCCCCTCCCAGAGATCCACAAGGGAAGGCTCCCTCCAACATCCCCACAGGTTCTCCCTGGGACCTATCATAGCAGGTGATCTGGGGATCTCTGGTGGTCTGGGGATAGTCCAAACAGTAACGAGCTCCAGGCATTCCTGCCCATTCCAACTCTGGTTACAAAATGGTGGCTGCAATCTCTAGCAGTAATCTTGCGGTACTACCGCTAGGGGTCAGCCTTCCATATAAGGACAAATGCAGATTAAGGTGCAGTGATTAGTGCAGTGGTCTCCAACCCTTTTCATGTAAAGGGCCACAGCCTTCCATAAATGGGTAAATGTAGGTTAAGGTGAGGTAGTTGATCTATTGCAATGGTCTCCAACACTTTTCATGAAAAGGGCCACACAAGAAAGCTCTGAGGGCTCCTAAAAGATTTCAAGCATACACATACTATTCATTTTGTAAATTGCCTTTGGATTATCCACAGTAGAAAATTTCATAAATGAGACACCTGAGTAAGACCCTTAAGAGACTGTTTACAGTTGCTATATCAAGTGGCAGTTACTATATAAAGTGGGCAAGATTTAAATTAATGTACTTTGTCACAAACCCGGCACTATAGTTAGATATGTTTCAGGGAAAGGACAAAAACCCCTAACTGTTAAGAGAGCAGATCAATGCAGCAACTCTCCTGCAAGCAGATCGTAAAGCTCTGTCCCTAGTAAGGGCGCCCAAAAGCAGGAGCCCTAGGAGGAGGGGAAACAGGATGAGATAATGGGGTTCTCTAAGCCTAGTGTAGCTCCTAACAAAGCACACTAGTCATTTCAGCACTCACCTGCTGAAATTAATTGAACAGCAGCAGAAAGCTCAGCACAAGGCTGCCCATCCCCCATTCAGGTTAGGGCATGGCTCTCTGAGACCTGGTCAAATAGAACAGAGCAAGCTGAGCAAAGTCAGTCTGGATCCAGCCCTGGAAGGAGACTTGTGGCCAGGTGCTCCCATGTTCACACCAGCAAATGAAATAGAGATGAGAGACCTGGATGCAGTGGCGTACCTAGGGGGGGGGGGGGGGGGGCGGGCCGCTCCGGGTACCAGCCCTAAGGGGGTGTTCCCGGCCTTGCCGTTCAGTCCCCCGCCACCCCTGAAGGACCGCTCGCCCCACTGACCTTCCTGCACCACCTGTGAAGCAGCCCGCAGCAGGATCGCGAAGTCAGCGTCAGCATCCCTGCGCTGCTTCCTGCGCCGCGATCCCGCCCCTCCTCTGACGTCAGAGGAGGGGCGGGACCGTGGCGCAGGAAGCAGCGCAGGGATCGCTGACGCTGACTTCGCGATCCTGCTGCGGCTGCTTCATAGGTGGTGCGGGGAGGCCAGGGGGGCGAGCGGTCCTTCGGGGTGGGTCGGGGCATCAGGCCTTCAGGGTGGGGCGGGCGGGCAAGCAAGCAGGCTTTCAAGGGGGAGGGGGTGACAGGCAGGCAGGCAGGCCTTCAAGGGGGGACAGGCCTTCGGGGGGGGGGTGCAGACCTTCAAGGGGTGCAGGCCTTCAAGGGGGGCAGGCAGGCCTTCAGGGGGGTGCAGGCCTTCGGGGGGGGTGTAGGCCTTTGGGGGGGTGCAGACCTTCAAGGGGGTGCAGGCCTTCAAGGGGGGGAACAGGCCTTCAAGGGGGGGGGGACAGGCCTACAAGGGGGGGGACAGGCCTTCAAGGGGGGGGTGCAGGCCTTCAAGGGGGGTGCAGGCCTTCAAGGGGGAGACAGGCCTTCAAGGGGGGGAAAGGCAGGCAGGCAGGCCTTAAAGGGGGGACAGGCCTACAAGGGGGGGACAGGCCTACAAGGGGGTGGGACAGGCCTTCAAGGGGGGGGACAGGCCTTCAAGGGGGGACAGGCCTTCGGGGGGGTGCAGACCTTCAAGGGAGTGCAGGCCTTCTGGGGGGGGGTGCAGTCCTTCAAGGGGGTGCAGGCCTTCAAGGGGGGGAAAGGCAGGCAGGCAGGCCTTCAAGGGGGGGACAGGCCTACAAGGGGGGGAGAAGCTACAAGGGGGTGGTACAAGCCTTCAAATGGGGGACAGGCCTTCGGGGGGGGTGCAGACCTTCAAGGGAGTGCAGGCCTTCGAGGGGGGTGGTGCAGGCCTTCAAGGGGGTGCAGGCCTTCAAGGGGGGACAGGCCTTCAAGGGGGGAAAGGCAGGCAGGCCTTCAATGGGGGACAGGCCTACAAGGGGGGGGGGGAGAAGCTACAAGGGGGTGGGACAGGCCTTCAAGTGGGGGACAGGCCTTCGGGGGGGTGCAGGCCTTCGGGGGGTGCAGACCTTCAAGGGGGGACAGGCAGGCAGGCCTTCAAGGGGGGGACAGGCCTACAAGGGGAAGGGACAGGCCTTCAAGGGGGGTGCAGGCCTTCAAGGTGGGACAGGCAGACCTTTAAGGGGGGACAGGCCTTTGGGGGGGACCATGATTTAGAAGTACACGGAGGGAAGGGGGTGTTCAAAGAGACATGCATATGCCAAACTTTGGGGGGGGGGAAGAAATAATGGGTCTGAAAATAGAGGAGAGGGAGAGAGATGATGGACCATGGGATTTAGGGAGGGAAGGAACAGAAAGGGAGAGAAATTGGACACAAGGGATGGTGTGGAGGAGGGATAGAGATACTGGATAGGAGGGTAATTAGGAAAAGAAAGGGAGAGATGGTGGACTCTGGGATGGTGGGGAAGGAGGGAGAGATGCCGGATGAAAGGGTATTTAAGAAAAGGTGGATCTGTGGAGGGAGATGAAAAAAAGGAAAGATACCAGACTTCCTGGGAAGGGAAGGGAAATGGAAAGGGAGGACAGAGTTGGCAGATGGATGGTTAGCATGCAGAAAGAAGGAGACCCTGGCAAGCAAGTTATCAGAAGAAAACCAGAGCCTTGGACCAACATGATTTGAAATATAACCAGACAACAAAAGGTAGAAAAATTAATTTTATTTTCTGTTTTGTGATTATAACATGTCAGATTTGAAATGTGTATCCTGCCAGAGCTGGTGTTGGACTGCAAACGTGAGCTAGGATTTAACAGAAAGAGGAAAAGTCCTTTTTGTTTCTTTATTTTATTTAAACCACAGCGCCAGTGTGGTTAGGAGAAGCCAAAGGGGGTGAAAAAGCTATAAAACCCACCAGGAGTTTTGAAAAAAATCACCCAACTGGGCAGGAAAATCGAATTGAAAAACCAATTCAATAGGGCTGAATCGAATCAAAATTTTTTTTTCCTGTATCTGGCAGCATTAGTTTGCGCTACTGTCTTAGACTTTAGGACCTGGGATTGGGGAGAGATGGCATCCTCAGTACTTTATAATGCAAGTGAAACGAGGATTTGGTCAGACTTTTGAAGGGTCTGCAGAAAAAAAATATTGTATAGGCCGGGGACATGAGACAGCAGGAAATGGGAACTTTTCTTCCTTCTATTTTTGTGAATGGAAAGGCTGAGGATGTCAGAGAGGTCAGTTAAAATATGTGCTTTATAAGAAAATATAATAATGTGTTTTATAAAGTTTATAGCATAGCTGGCCTACCCAGTGAGGTGTTCCTAGTGGTGATGGTGGCAGCGTGTCAATGTGTTGAGAGGAAGAGGTGGTCTGGGAAATTCTGCTG
Source organism: Geotrypetes seraphini (assembly GCF_902459505.1). Taxonomy (NCBI): domain Eukaryota; kingdom Metazoa; phylum Chordata; class Amphibia; order Gymnophiona; family Dermophiidae; genus Geotrypetes; species Geotrypetes seraphini. The sequence continues at coordinate 47,638,115 of NC_047095.1, forward strand.
AGCAAACTCCGGGCCCATTTCCACCCCCCAGTTAGTCCACTCCACTCAACTGATTCACACACTGAGTGGGTCTTTGGGTGTTGTTTTGGGATCTCTTCCAGTGGTTTATCTCCTTCTGGTCCAAGGAAGGAAACTTTGTTATCCTTAGCATTGACCTACAGAATATGTTTGTAACAGCGCTGCTTGTGTGGCATTAGGCTATGTAGTGATTGAAAGAAAAAAACAGACCTTTGCACATTTTTGCACTATATGGTGGGTGTATGAGGAGATTCACATTTCCTGCACAGCTAAGTCCATGTGAAGTTACCTTGTGCTGTATTTGACATCTAGCAAGGTCTCTGTTTGAAAGGAAAGATCTAAACTTAAAAATGAAGTGGCCAGAAGTTATGGTAAAAGCAGATAGTGTAGCTGGTTTTAAGAAAGATTTGGACAAATTCCTGGAGGAAAAGTCCATAATCTGTTATTAAGACATGGGGGAAGTGTCTGCTTGCCCTGGATCGGTAGCATGGAATGTTGCTACTCTTTGGGTTTTGACCAGGTATTAGTGTCCTGGATTGGCTACCATGAGAATGGGCTACTGGGCATGATGGACCATTGGTCTGACCCAGTTAGGCTATTCTTATGTTATGTTCTCATCTGTAGGGGCCTTTGTTTTCACTTCTTATTTTAATGTATTTTTTTTCTGGGAACTTATCAGTGTTTTTTATAATGGGAACAAAAATGGAAGAGAATTAATGTGTGTGGAATGGGGGGGTAACTAATTTCTTCAGCTAAATAATTCAATCCACTTCAAACAGACATAGGAGAACTTGTGCACCATTCACACACCCTCCAACCAAAAACGTCAAAAGAAAAAAACTGTTCGACAACCTCCTAGCCATTCGAGCTGCAACACTCGACCCCCAACTCTACAACCAATTGATATCAATCACAGACTGCAAAACCTTCAAAAAGAAATAAAAACCCTTCTATTCAAAAAACACATAAAACCGAACTAACACAATCAGAACTGTCCCAAGCATCACCTGCAACTACTCCATATGTACTTCTAATGTCATGACAATTTAGACATAATTTATGTTATGTTATGTTTGGAATAATGGTTACATATATGAGGTTCAATAAAAGAAAATTTTCACTGCCTGTTTCTATTCTGACCATTTATTCCATTTCATGGTTATTGCAAAAAAAAAAAATAAAAAAAAATTTTTTACATGGGGGGGGGGGGGGTGTCAAAAAATGATGGGCCCCGGGTGCCACATACCCTAGGTACGCCACTGCCTGGATGATTCCTCTCTGCCAAGCTTGCCTGATTGTCTACAGACTGAGGAAGCTATGGACATTACCTGGGAGCCTGAAGAAGTCTCCATGGAGGAAAGCTAAGTTTCTCCTTGTTTTTTTGATTTCAAACTGCATTGTGTTTTGGTGCATGTGGGACTTGTGCTGACTGTGTATGGGTGTGAGCATTTCCAAAGCTCACTCCAGAAGAACTCTCCTATATTTTTAAAGGACTGTGAACTGTGTTTTTGGATTTGTTTCCTTTTCTTGGGATAAGGAAAGTTTTGGCTACTGGTTGTTTTCAGTGGGAGTTGTGGGGTTTGAATCCACAAAAGATCCTGGGTTGGGATTGTGGGGCCATTCTCTGGCAGTTTTTATAAGTGGATTCAACAACTCTCCACCCCCGCCAGCTTACCTTACGTTAACCAATCTTACTACATTCTCTGTCAACAAGTTCCATAGCTTAATTATTCTCCGAGTGAAAAAATATTTTCTTCAATTGGTTATAAAGTATTTCCCTATTGTGTTTCCTGGTTTTTGAAATTTTTTAAAGGAGTAAAAAATTGATCCACTTGTACCCATTCTACATCACTCAGGATTTTGTAGACTTAGCCATCTCTTTTCCCAAGCTGAAGAGCCCTAATCTCTTTAGCCTTTTCTCATATGGAAGGAATTTCATAACTTTTATCATCTTGGTCACTCTTCTTTGACCCTTTTTGAGATAAGGAACTCAGAATTGAATGTAATACACAAGGTGAGGTTACACCATGGAGCGATACAGAGACATTATAACATTTTTAGTCTTATTTACTATCCCTTTTCTAATAATTCCTAGCATCTTCTTTGCTTTTTTGGTCGCTGCCGCACATTGGACGGAATATTTCAGTGTATTGTCTACGATGACACCCATACCTATTTTTTGGGCGCTGACCCCAAGATGGATCCTGGCATCTGGTAACTATGATTTGGGTTTTCTGCTCAATGTACATCACTTTGCTTTTGTCCACATTAAATTTCATCTGCCATTTGGATGCCCAGTCTTCCAATTTCCTAATGTCTTCTTGCAACTTTTCACAGTCTGCATGCGTTTTAACAACTTTGAATAATTTAGTTTCATCTGCAAATTTAATCACCTCACTCGTCGTTTCAATTCCCAGATCATTTATAAATATGTCAAACAGCACTTGTCTCGGCACAGCTCCCTGTGGCATGCCACTATATTCCCTCCTCCATTGAGAAAAATGGCTATTTAACCCTATCCTCTGTTTTCTGTCTAATAACCAGTTCTTAATCTGCAACTAAACTTTGCCTTCTATCCAATGACTCTAATTTTCTCAGGATCCTCTCATGAGGAACTTTGTGAAAAGCTTGCTGAGAATCAAGAAAATAACGGCCTATGTCTGTGCTCGGCAAAATGTTTCCTCTAACGATGCTTCGAGAAAATGCATTTTCTCAAAGCATTGCTAGAGGAAACATTTTGCCGAGTACAGACATAGGCTATTATATCCACTGATCCTTTGAAAAGACCCACCGGGACCCCTGAAGAAGACATTTAGTCGAAACAAGGACCATGTTGGGTCCTCTTGATACAAAGGTGTGAATCATCTTCATTGCTTACAGTTGGAATAATTAAAGTTTACATCAGGAACATCTGCTTCCACAGCATCTTTTTTGTTTCGGATTAATGTATGTAAGCCATGTACATTTTCACTATGACAGGAAAATTTAGCCTATGTTATAGAAAAGAGTTGGGGAAGTGGGAGAATAGAGAAATAACCGATTGGAATGCTGTTTCTGTTACATTGATAACTGTTATTGCATTAACTGATGTTGTAATGTTCATGTAAGCCACCTCGAACTTCACTTCGGAGGATTTGGCGGGATATAAGACCACTAATAACATAACACTTAGAACATTTATTATATGGAAATGTGAAAAGTACAGTACAGTATATAATTCTGTTAGTTATCATGGTAACTCATCCATTTTGCCATCTGTGCTAGGCAAAATGCCACCTCTGCTGCCGTCCCACCCCCCACCCCCACTTATATGGAAAAGCACAAATACTATTGCTATCAAGGTACAATGTCATATTACATTTTTTGATGCTGGAAAACATTTAAATTCAGTGCCAGACCTTAAGAACTAAAATGTATAACTTTTAAACAAAATTCAGCCACAGCGCAAATAATACATTGCTTCAGGGAACACATTTATATTTACCAGATGTCTAACTCACCAGACATGGAGACTCTGACAACCACATAATCCTGGCCTTATTAAAGTGGGTTTGAAACTCCAGCAGCTTTCGTGGTGGAGGGAGATGATCAGATTTATTATCATTCACATGCTGTTGAGAAGTCCTTCTTTACAGCAGTCAGGAAGCCCCGAAGTGAGAAGAGAAGGAACTAAACACCATCTTTGGTGTGAGAGCCGGCAGGGGCTGGAGAGGCTGCTGAGATTGGTTTCCTAGTTCTAGGAAGGGCTGTTTCAGTCACTGGAGAACAGTGACACCTGCTGGTGGGATTTAAGCTACATGTACACACAGACCTCTGAAGGGAGTTGTGTTCTATGGACACCTGCAGAGGATGCAACTGGGAAGATGGGCGCTGCCTAGTTTTCCAGCTTCAGGAGAGAGAGATTTTTGAGAAAAGAAACAATGCATGTACTACATATATAAATGGGCTTTTTAGCTAAATAGTAAATTGTCCATATGGCTGAGTTTTGGCACAGATATCTCCATGAAACTAATGAAAAAAACCAACTGATACAAACACTGCAGCAAAACTCATATACTACAAATCAAGATTTGACCATGTTACACCTCTGCTTATAGTACTTCACTGTTTACAGATAGAAAACAATAGAATTCAAGCTATGCTATTTAGCATTTAAAACGTTATATGGTGATGTCCCTAATAGCTTCCCCAGATTTACTGATTTTGTAGATCTGCTGATCAACATAATTCTAACAACCTGAATTTACCATTCATAATTCTGAAAGATATAAAATACAAACTATTTCACAGCATATCATTCAACTACCAAATAGCAAACGTGCAGAACTCACCTCTCATCGCAATTCACACACTATACTGTTTCGCAAAATTTTTTTTTTAAAAAACATGTTTTTAAAAGAAATCCCTACCAGGGCCCCAAAGAGACTCAGACTAATAATACAAATCACCCAAAATAAAGGTAATGTTAATGGTCAGCTGCTATTTTTCATATAATACCTCAGGCTGTATGTACAATTTGATAACTTAATGTAGCATATATAATTCTTTGTAACATGTTTAACTCTTTACAGAATTCTATGTAGCACTGTACTGCTTGTAACCCACCTAGAGCTCTAATTAATGAGGATTTGGTGGAATATAAAATTGCATATAACATAGCATCTCAAGTAAAGCTCAAGTTTTACATTTTCCATCAGTCTTGATTTCTTCCAGTTAAGTGATAGACTGTGTGAAGTGATTAAACCCCAGGGAAAGTAATCCTTTGGCAAACTGGAGGAAGTCCAGCCCTGGCCTACACCCAGCTTGAACTCAGACTTTCTTTTTGTAGGCCCCGGATGCGGGTGCCTGACCTGAAGAGCTAGTTGGGTACCCCAAGACTGTGTGAGTGAGACCAGGGCATATTGTTGAAAAGGGAATCCAGGTCAAGTTCTTCACTAACCCATTGGCTACAATTCAGCCCTTGTATTATTTCCTACATCAATGTTGAATCATCGCCTAATGATATACCTAGTTGTATTCCAGTTGGCAAGGAAACATCAGCCAAGCCAGGAGATGCATCCAAATGGTAAAAATTGTACAACATAGAAATTGTACTAATCCAACAGGCACAGAAGCCTTATGGGAAAGGGATACCGACCTGAAACGTATTCCAGAACTATGGTTCTCCATTTTGTCCTCTATAACAGTGTTTTTCAACCTTTTTACACCCGTGAACTGGCAGAAATAAAAGAATTATTTTGTGGACCGGCAAACTACTAGGACTAAAATTTTAAAAACCCATTTCCACCCCATCTCTGCGAGCTCGGTCACCTCAGTAATTATAGAAAAATAGACAAATATAGACAGCAGATATAAATTCTCAGAACTGACACGTTTTGATCACTAAATTAAAAATAAAATCATTTTTCCTACCTTTGCTTTCTGGTAATTTCATGAGTCTCTGGTTGCGTTTCCTTCTGTCTGTGTATCCTTTCTTTCATTCTGCACTCAGGCCCAAGAATTGTCCCTTTCTATTCCCTCCCTCTTTCCTTCCTATGTCCTTAGTGCCCTCGTTGACTCCTTCCCATGTCTTTAGTGCCCCCAGTGCCTCCTTCCCATGTCTTTAGTGCCCCCAGTGCCTCCTTCCCATGTCTTTAGTGCCCCCAGTGCCTCCTTCCCATGTCCTTAATGCCCCTTCCTGTCTTTAGTGTCCCCAGTGCCTCCTTCCCATGTCTTTAGTGACTCCAGTGCTTCCTTTCCATGTCCTTAGTGCCCCTTCCGGTCTTTAATGACCCCAGTGCCTCCTTCATATCTCTTTAGTGCCCCCAGTGCCTCCTTCCTATGTCCCTCTCACTGCCTTCCACACTTTGTCCCACCCCCCAAAGCCAGCCAGCCTGCCTGTCTACCTCTCTCCCTCCCTCCCTAGCCAAAGCCAGCCTGCTTGCCTGCCTACCTCCTTCCCTCCCTGCTCTTCAAAAAAAAAAAAAAAAAGCCTCCTTCCTTCCTTTCCCCTGCTCTTACCGCCCTGCCGCTGCTGCTAAAGCCGACAGGAAGTCTTCTTTCCGATGTCAATTCTGACGTCGATTGGCTGGCCCAGAACGTCCTCTCCGATGTCAGAATTGATTTCGGAAAGAAGACTTCCTGTCAGCTTTAGCAGCAGCGGCAGGGCGGTAAGAGAAGGGGACCCGGGGTAAGGGGTAAGGGAAGGAGAAGGGGTAAGGGAAGGAGGGAGGGACAGGAACTGATCGCCTGTCCCATTGTCCCTGAGCACAGCTTCGGGATGCTGTCCCGAAGCTGTGTGGGGACAACGGGACAGGAGGTCTGAAAATGGACCTATGGTCACTTTACTCTTGCCGGCCCTGTGCGGACCGGCAGAAATTTCCTGTGGACCGGCACCGGTCCGCGGACCGGCGGTTGAAGAACAGTGCTCTATAACAAGATCCATATGATCTGCAGCCTATAGTCAGTCAATCTATTTCCTGATGTACAGGGCATTATGGTCCCCATGCAAATTAAAATATCTGGTACAGGAGATAAGGACTCCTTTTTATCAAGCCGCACTAGCGGGGTTAACGCGTGCGACTTTTCATCACGCGTTAGCCCCTGCGCTGGCCAAAAACTACCGCCTGCTCATGAGGAGGTGGTAGCGGCTAGCGCGGCCAGCGTTTTAGCGTGCGCTATTACGTGCGTTAAACCGCAAGTGCAGCTTGATAAAAGGAGCCCTAAGTGCTGGTCCTGCAGCATTCCCTATTTTCCTATCCTCATCTACAATTATATTGGTCTAAAGTTTGGAAAACAATAAGCCAACTATAAATGTTATCTGAGCCATTTATATACATTTCAGTACTTGGGCCCACTGGCTTATCTATAGCACTGAAGAACAAAAAGGTCAGCTACTGAAAATTCTGCTATATAGTGCTATCAAACAATCTCCAATACTGGGAAGATCTATCCAAAGTTGAATAAGTAATATGATGGAATACACTCTGCTTATAGTATATGCTAAATATGAGCAGGTAACAGCAGGAAAACCGGTTCATAGTCAAAAGCGCGCGCCAACAACCGAGCGCAGGACTTAATCGCGCTGAAGAAAAACTGTATTTTAAAAGGGTCTGACGGGTGGTGTTGGTGGGGAACCCCACCACACACTTTACTTAATAGAGATCGCGCTGGCGTTGTGGGGGGGTTTGGGGGGTTGTAACCCTCCTCATTATACTGGAAACTTAACTTTTTCCCTGTTTTTTAGGGAAAAAGTTAAGTTTTCAGTATAAAGTGGGGGGTTACACCCCCCACGCCCCCCAACATGGCAGCGTGAGGCAGCGCGATCCCTATTAAGTAGAGTGGAGGGGTTCCCCCCGTCAGAACCCTTTAAAATACGGGTTTTCTTCTGCGCGATCAAGTTGTCTGCGCTGGGTTGTCGGCGCGCCTTTGTCCTCGCGCGCTTTTGACCCGTCACCGGAAAACCATTGGGTCCTGTTGCTCAAAGCTGATGGCACTGACCACAAGAATGCTCCGTACAAAAAGTGGTATAAAGGGGCAGATGGACACTTTTCTCACCAAACCCTTCCAATTTGCTATTTTCGAAACCCATTTTCTAGTTGCATCTAAATCTGAAGGGGGCGTGGTTTGGGCAGGATATAGATGCTTTTCTGCAATAATCGAACATTTTAGAAAACGTCCAGTGCACAGTTTAGATGTTTGGGGCTAGACCCATTTTAAGAATAAATAAGAGCCAGATGACCACTGGAAGTAAGAATGATCCCCTCACAGTTACTCAATGGTCATTGACTCCACCCAAGGTATGAATTAAACAGTAAATACCTGCTTGTATGATAGATTCAGATGTCATGGCCATTCATAGTAAAGCAACGAAGAGGTTCCTGGAGTCGCCTAGTGGGTGGTGCAGTGGACTATAGAGTTGGGGACCCAGGCCCATATCCCACTCTAAACTAAACTAAACTAAACCTTAAGTTTATATACCGCATAATCTCCATGGATGTTGTGGAGGTCAGCACAGTTTACAAGAACTTAAAATATAGGAAGAGAAGGAAAATAATGGTTTACATGAACTTATATATAGAAGAGAAGAGTAAGGGGGTATAGAATTACATTTTAGTGAAAAGCCAGGTTTTCAATTGCTTGCGGAATAATTGGAGGGAGCCCAGGTTCCGCAGCGGGGTAGTAAGGTCATTCCAAAGACCTGTGATTCTGAAGAGAAGGGATTTTCCCAGTTTGCCTGCATAGCGAATACCGTGTAGAAAGGGGAAGGATAATGTATACCTTTGGGTGGGTCTGGTAGAGTCAGGACTCGAGGAGTTATAGGATAGTGGGATTAAGGGAGGAAGGATGCCGTGAAGGATCTTAAAAGCCAGGCAGGAGCATTTGAAATAGATTCTGGAAATCACTGGTGGATTATATGAGCCTTCCAAATCCCACTGTACCTACATACTGGTGACACCTGCAGGCATAAGGGCTATTGGTATGGTATGCAGTTGGGTCCAGGAGATTTTGGAGAGCTCATCATGCAGAATAAGAGGGTTATGGTGAGATGTATACCTGAGACCTTTTATGTGGTTCATGACAGTGCCCCCTAAGGTGCCCCACTGCTCTGCTGGGATGTCCATGTAGTTAGTCTACTACAAATTCCAGCCCCTCCTACATCCCAAGGGCATGTTCTGTGCACTTTTCTTTTGGATGTGGGGTTCCCCCCCTAAAAAAAAAAAATGGTTTAAAAATATAGGTGCACTGAGGACAAGCACATCTAAGAAATGGCCATTTTTCAAACAAAAAGATATTTTTTCTGGTTTGAAAATGGTCATGCTTGCTTCTAGATTTTTTTATGTGTTCCGCAAAACGTTCAAACTCAGATTTGGATGCGATATTGAAAATATCCCTCTGTATTATTATTATTTTTTTTTTTAGATACAGTGACCAAAACTGGGAAAAGCAAGTATGACCATGTGTCCCCCATTACTTAAAAAATTACACTGGCTTTCTGCTCATTGCAGAATCCATTTTAAATGTGTCTGTATCGCCTTTAAGATCTTATTTGGATTTATTGCTCCTCTTGTTCCTCTTTCCTGGAATTTTCATAGAGCTCATCTCGCTAGAAGTATTCAGCAGCCCTTACCCCCTTCTTCTACGAAACCGCGCTAGCAGTATCTAGCTCAGGGAGCCGCGTAGAATGGCCCGCGCTGCTCCTGACGCTCATAGAGTTCTTGTGAGCAGCGCGGGTCATTCAATGCGGCTCCTGGCACTAAAACCGCTAGCGTGGTTTAGTAGAAGAGGGTATAAATATGATGTCTTGAATGAACATTGATAAAAAAGAAGAAGAAGAAGAAAAAAAAAATATATATAGAATAATAGGATCGAAGGGTGTTTTCAATTTTTTTAAAAAGGGGGGTGGTTTTTCTGACCAATGATTGCTCAAGATCTGTGACCGGTACATGAATGCTATTTGGCTTCGCAGTTCTGTTGCACTGAGCCCTTGAGGCCTTTTCCTCCACTCAAGATATTTGTTGCGCCCTATTTGTTCCATTTATTGGTGGTACTGGAGCTCACAGCTTTAGCATCTTTTGGGGTTTTTGGGATTTTTGTCATATGATTTTTGAGTGGTGATTTATTTGAACTACGTACATAGACCTAATCATAAATCCATTTATCCTAAGCAACTTTCACCCGTTTCAATATGCCCACACTTAAACCAACACCATAAGTCTATATTTTAGGTATCCAAAACTATTAGCTCAACATCCTTCTAACCTTTAAACTCTCAGTTCTGTTGTAGACTGAGAGCAGTGCTGAGTTCCCGATTCTGATAACCAACGAAGATAAGTAAAACGCTTAGGACTAGATTCACTTACCTCCTTTGCGTGCCCGATCTGCGCAGGCCCAACCAATCCACAAGACAAAAAAATTCAAATGAGGACAATTGGAGGACCGCCCCCCCTACGACTACATGGATCGCTAGTGTGCGATCCCGACGCATGCGCAGACCATCTGTAGATGGTCTACGCATGTGTCTAAGAGCCGTGACTTTAAAAAAATATATATTTTACTAGCCCAGCGAGCCAATGGTTTTAACCTGCTTTAAACCCACGGGTTATAACCAGTGGGGAAGGGCAGGAGAGTTGGGGCGGCAGGAGAAATTCGGGGCAGGCAGGAAATAGCAGGAGATTGGGGCTGAGACAGGGCAGCAGATCGGGGCAGAGAGCAGGGTGGCAGAAGGCAAGGCAGTCGGAAAGGACCTCAGCAGTCGCTTATTTTGGATCGGCCAGCCCAGTCGGTGTTGCTTTTTTTATTTTAGTGAATCGCTTCCTGTCTGCATTTGAATGCCGTTCCCCCTCATTTGCATGTGCGATCCAGAGGATGATCGGGACACAGGTTAGTGAATCGGGTTGGAGGGAAATCGGGTCGCAAAGGGCTCTCAAACCAATCGGTACACAATCGGTTTGCTTAGTGAATCTAGCCCTTAATCTTTTGAGTAGGGAACAATCCAACGTATAGTGAAGCGGATAGAACATTGTCTGCATTTGAGTGACTGACGCTAAAATTGTCTAGAAGAAAGACTGAGTCTGTAGTTTATATTGGAGTATCACCGTATTTGAACACCACTTGTTTATTACACAAAAAGTCACATACCAAAGAGAGAGGCCTGGGGATGTTTCATAATGAATACCCGTTTGGGTTTAATTGAAGACAACTCTAACTGTGAAGCTTTGTGCCCATTCATGAGTTGTGAAAACAGGGCTTTCTTTTCACATAAAAAAATTAAATTTGTAATTATGATATAGTAAACTTTTATTACACACCAGAGATTTTTTTTTGTGGACACTCCAATAATTCTACTCTTTTTACATTTGAAGGAATTTTTTTGTCATCTGTTTTGAACATGCTTTCATAGTGGGTTTATTTGCGGTTTAAAGTAGTCTTTTAGAAAAACATTTTAAACCTCTTTCAGTTCTGACTGACAACACTGTAGCTGCAAACTCCTCCCAAATTTCTTAGTGTAGTCCATAGATAGGCGCGGCTGTGTGCATAAATCCCTCTGTTTCTTTAAAATTCACCCTCACTCAGTCGCCAAGATCTCACCCATCTGTTGAAGCTCTCAGGGGTAGGCGGCTGCTGTTCTTCCAGGCCAGGGGGCCTGCTCCTGCTGTAATCTCCTGGTTGTTCTCCTTCTTCCACTGACTGCTTCTAGGCAGTCTTCTTCCTTGCTGGGCTACTAGTACCAGTTCCACCCCCAGTAGTTTTTTTCCTACATTGGGCTATTAGTGCTGATCGAACCTCGGTAGACTTGTGCAGTCACAGCCACTCTAATTCAGCTTCAGTGCAACTAGTTGATTTTAAACCAACTATACACAAAAATTTATTTTCAGATAATTTTCAGAAACCCATCCACACAGGGGATTTCACTAGCATCCTATTTGCTTTTTTTTTTTGTCACAGCCACACACTGGGCTGATTTCAGTATAATGTCTACAATGACACCCAGATCTTTTTCTTGGGTGCTGACTCTGAAAGTGGACCCTAGCATGAGGTAACTATGATTTGGATTATTCTTCTGCCATAGTGGTTAGAGCTACAGCTTCAGCACCCTGAGGTTGTAGGTTCAAAAACATGTGCTGTTGCTCCCTGTGACCCTGGGCAAGTCACTTAATCCTCTTCTGCCCAAGGTACATTGATAGATTGTGAGTTCACCGAGACAGATGGCGAAAATGCTTGAGTACCTCTATGGAAACCGCTTTGAGTGTGGTTGTAAAACTACAAAAAGGCGGTATACAAGGCCCAATCCCTTTCCCTGATGTCACAATGCCTCATTCCACCAATGCCTAAGAACCAACCTCATCAGTGATGTCACAATGGCTTCATTGTTCTATACCTGGCTCACTTCTGAAATTGTATTGAAGGAGAATGTAGCATTGTGGTTATATCTATAGCCTCAGCACCCTGAGGTTTTGGTTTCAAACCCTGTGCTGCTCCCTGTGACCCCTCTGTCCCAGATACATTAGATAGATTGTGAGTTCACCGGGATAGATGACGAAAATGCTTGAGTACCTGTATGGAAACCGCTCTGAGTGTGGTTGTATAACCCAACCCACATGTGGGGAAACAGATGTGAAGATGTCTGGAGCTTATATATTCAACAGACTAGTGCACTTTATAAATTTATTTTGAAGTTTTAAACACTGTGAAGCATTTTGGTGCTGTGATTACAAATTTTGAAGGGACCATTAGTCTGTTGACTGCATGGTTACTCTCCTATAACGCGCAGATTTATGAGCACAAAAAACAAAAGCACGAAGTGGACCCTAGCACAAGGTACCCTATTCACGAATGATACCATATTCATGAATGATATTTTTGATTTGATCACTGTCTGCGGGTAATGATTATGTGGTTGTATAACTACAAATAAAGGCAGTATACAAGTCGCGACCTTAGAATTACATGGTTCTAACTGTACCGAAAGTCATTCTCGCAGTTAGAACCTTGTAATTCCATGCATAGACTAATTTCTGTACATAGAACCATGCAATTTCTTATGAAATGAAGGAACGGTTAAGTTGCAATAAACATCTACATGTCAGATAGAACCCGGAAGTCATCGGAGTTAAAAATACTGAAAATTGTCACTTAGAACCCTGTAATTCTAAGGTCGCGAAGTCCTAATCCCTTTCCCCCTCTTCCCGATGTGCCTCGCTTTGCATTTGATCACATTAAATTTCATCTGCCATTTGGATGTCTAGTCTTCTGAGTTTGTGGCTATTAGGATCTATTTTGCTTTGATTGCAGCTGTTCTTTGCTGACCTCCCCCTTGAAGATGCCACCCTAGCAACCACCTTTAATTAATTTGTTTTTAATGATGTAATTATTAACTTCCCCTCCCCCTTTACCCTCAAGCTCATGTTCGTATTTGTAATTTGTCTATTTAATGTTCACATTTCCCCCCCCCTACAAAAATTTATTTTAACCTTTCATTTTTAGCATTGTAAACCGGCCAGGTGCACATCGATGGTCGGTATATTAAAATTAATTAAACTTGAAACTGGTATGCACAACTAAGAGAGCTGGTGTGAAGTATTAAAACACAATTGCAGCGTTTAGAACTTACATCTGCTAATAATAAGGCATAAAACGTTCAGACAGCATTATAATTCCCTTGGTGAAGAAACCCTTTAGAAAAGTTAATGGTTCACACATTGATTTTTGCCAATGTTCTTAAATGTAATGTCTTCACTGGAAGAAATTAATGTAAATGAGCAAATGAGCTCACAAACCAACTGCTATAATGCCATCACATTAACAAAGCTGCAAGAAAACTAAAACAGGGCGCTTTCAGAGACATTCCAAGTTGGTGAATAAACATGTTCTCACAAACAAAGACCTATGATTTCCTTGGGGGGAGGGGGAATAAGACTTCTAAAAAGCCACTATAATGAATTAAAAACAGGAATGTGTGTTTGGTCCTGGCCTTCAATCAAGCTTGAAGAAGTGGAGTGCAATGTTGCAGATGCTATAGTACAATGCATATTTCATAGAAATATAGCGCCATCTAGAGGATGTTTGCATTGCACAACGATGAAAGAAAAAAAAAGCTTCAGCCTTTACTTCTGTCTGCATTTTTTATAAGCATAATTCAATCACCTTCTTACAAAATTCCTGGTTAAAGGGATGTACTTCCAAAAGATTAAGGAATGTACTTCCAAAAGATTTCTGGATAAAACTTTATCTTATCGGGCTGGTGTTTGAAGGAAAACCATAAGTGATTTACTCCTGAACTCATTTTCTTATCAAGCATTTAGAAAATCTCTGATGACTTATCTATTCAATAAATTGGTTTTAAGAAATTTCAGTCATAAGACTTCTCTGCATTTGCAGACTCTCTTGATATAAACCACTCTGAACTGTAAGGTACTGTTGGTTATACATACATTATTATTATTATTATTATTATTATAACTGGGCATTCAGTATTCTGTAAGTTGCAAGCATAAGTGGGAGCCCCACCCTGCTCGCTCCACCCTGTGTATATCCCCTTGCAAATATTGAAACATAGAAACATGAGGGCAGATAAAAGCCAAATGGCCCATCCAATCTGCCAATCTGCATTAACCATGATCTCTTCCTCTCTCTCTAAGAGTACCCATGTGTCTAGTCCAAGCTGTCTTGCATTCAGACTAGAGAATGACAAGAGGGCAAATTTTTGGAACTCATTTTCCCATCCTGTCCTAGCGAGTTCTTTTCCTGTCCCTGCCCTATTCCTGAAAGCTCTGTCCTCGTCTGCACAAGTGAGTGGATAGTAATGCAAATGGGTATGTGGTTGAATTAGTGAGTGGATAGGAACAAATGAGTGAGTGGGATTTGGAGAGCTCTCTGATTTTAGGGCAGACTTTCAAGGCAGAGTCTCTTCTGCTCGACAGATCATGGCAGAGGATCTCTGGATCAGGTGTTCCAGGATCAAATCCTTCTGGGAGATTAAATAAACTTGTATTTGAACTCTATTCCATGATCCCCACACCCCCTATCCCTCTTCACACCACATACTTTTATTATGTTTCTTGAGAACAAGTTTCATCTAATTTCTAAGAAAAAAGAATTAAAAAAATACTCATATGTATCCTAACCTCAACTAATAAAGTCCCCTTTACCATGATATACAATCACATCATTTTAAATCATTTGAATTATTTGACTCCCTGCATTGTTTCATGTTGGATCCTGGCTTGTTAACGTTTTTTTTTGTTGGGATACATTGCTATGAGCCATCATACACAAAACACCCAAGGAGGTGCACTGCAGACCTGCAGGAACCCAGCAGTGAGAGGGATGCAAGCAGTCAATGAAGGGAAGTGAGCTGCAATGATGCCAATAGGAATCCCTGAAGAAAGGCAAAGAGCTAGTTTAGAAGTGCTTTCGAGAGGTACATTAATGAAACCCCATGCCGTTGAAGGAACACAATCTCCTGGGGTGGTGTGGAGAGGCAGATGAAATTTTTGACACCATCTAAGATAGATACTTATTAAGGATATCTAGGGTTACCATATGGCTCCAGAAAAGGAGGACAGACTGAGTCTTCCTTATTTCCATTGCTTTCAAGTAAAACCCAGATGTCTCAATACGTCCTCCTTTTTCTGGAGATAACCCTAAGAGTATCAGCGGGTTGCTATGGCTATAAATAGTAGAGTCTCCAGCTAGACAGAAAATCATTTTTATTTCTAGCTCAGCAAGCCAGTGCGGAGCAGTACACACAGAGATTGGGCATTCTTGTGCACGACAAGCCTTGAAGTTTGTGTGCTCTTGCAGTTGAGAAAAGTTTTATTTTCCTTTTTGTAGTCAAGAACAATGAGGGATAACTTGAAGCTGGATTTTCTAGAGCAGTGTTCTTCTACCACCGGTCCATGGACCAGTGCCGGTCCACAGAAATTTCCTGCACGTACATCAGGCCCAAAACAGTCCACAGTGCGATCGATGTGGCGTTATCTTCGAGCCAGCTCCCTCTTCCTCGCTGATTCAGTGCACAAAGCCACGGGCAGTGGCTCCTACGGTCATCCTGCGCCTGAACCGGAAGCCTTCTCTCTGACGTTGCAACATCAGAGGGAAGGCTTCCAGGTGAGACACGGGACGTGCAAGGTGCAATTAGTACTATTATGGGGCGGGGTCTGGGGTGGACATTGGGTAGAGATGGGCGGGTTCTGGCCCACGACTTAGCCCAGTGTTCTTCAACTGCCGGTCCACAGAATAATTTTTTTATTTCTGCCGGTCCATACGTGTAAAAAGGTTGAAAAACACTGTTCTAGAGTACTGCACACACGCACAGCTGGAAGATTGAATTTAAAGAAACACGAATAAACTCTGAAGCAGTGGTATGAAAGACTGAACCACGAAACGGTGGTCGCGTTGGTGAAGCTAGAGGCAGGTGACGTTGTGAAGTTCGGAGACTGCATAAAAGTTTGAAATCAGTTTTAATCTGTCAATGTGAATGCAACGTTCCAGGTAAGCACAACTGATTTGAACATTTTTTTAACTTCAACAGTTTTTCTCATATATCAAGTGCCGTAGAATCCAGTAAAAGATATGGTGGAGGAATAAGTGATTTTTTTTTAAGGATTTTGATAGAAGCTGCTAATGAATACGATTTTGCTATCTGACTCTCCTGATCGTAATACATAGTAAAGACTATAGTAAAAACAGAAAGTAAAGAAGTAAAAAGTAAAAAAAGAATAATAGGAGAAAAATAGAAAAGAGACAATAAACTAATGATTCAAATCGGGAGGGAAAGCAGAGCTGGATATTAACACTGGATTGTGTATATGCTCCATAGAAACATAGAAAAAGACGGCAGAAAAGGGCATCAAGTCTGCCCACTCTAATGACCACCCCCCTAACTTCTTCCCCTAAGAGATCCCACATGCCTATCCCATTTTTTCTTAAAGTCTGGCACGCTGCTGGCCTCAATTACCTGCAGTGGAAGATCATTCCAATGATCAACCACCCTTTCGGTGAAGAAATACTTCCTGGTGTCGCCATGAAATTTCCCACCCCTGATTTCCAGATCTGAGGCTTTTTGCCACCTTACTACAGGAGAGATAAACTGATATAAGAATAGCTATCATCCCTAATAATAAAACCCTAAGCGCGCATGCACACTCCTACCTGTGTGATCCGTGATCCGTAGCTCTGTGGCCGGCAGAGAAATTTTAAAGCGTGCGGCGCATGCACACGTTTGGAGCATGCGTGCATGACGGTTTGCTACGAGTGCACACGTGGCGGTTTACTTTATCCAGCAGCGGTTACTGTGTGTCGGTTGCCTTTTCCAAAACAATGCGTGATAAAAAAAAAAAAAGGTAGGTGGGAGAAGGGGGCACGATAAACAGACAGGCAGTGGGCAGGGACATTTGCAGACTGACAGAAATAGATATACACACACTGAAAGACAGGTAGGTGGGAGTGAAAGACACACACAGAAGGATAGGGGGCCAGGGGGAGAGATTGAAAGAAAAACAAAACAGACAGCGGACAAGGAGAGAGAGACACACAGAAAAAAAAGACAGACAGCGGACAAGGAGAGAGACAGCAAAAAAAGACAAACAGACACAGCAGCCAAGGAGAAAGATAGCAAAAAAAGACAGACAGACATACAGTGGCCAAGGAGGGAGAGAGAGAGAGAGAGAGAGACAGAAAGAAAGAAAGAAAGACAGACAGAAAGTGGCCAAGGAGAGAGAGAGAAAGAAAGAAAGACAGACACACACATCTATTAAGCACCGTTATTAAGCAATAATAATGGGCTTAAAGACTAGTTAGTGAATATACTGAAAGTATCTCTGGGTTCTGTGGTGCTAATTTAATGTATTAAAAAAGAGTAGTAGTCAGTTTATATTGTTGAATCCATTGTGTGTAAATTGAATTATTTTTCTATTTTGTTATTCACATTTCTGTTTAAGAGGAAGGGTAGCCTGTTTGGAGTATATTTAACTTTCAGCATGATCATCATCTTTATACAATCTAATCTGCCCCACCATGACAGTCGTAATAAGGACCGTTTAGGAGGGAAGAGATTCAAAATGCGGCGTCCAAAGGTGCCCCGTTGGCCCCCTACATTTTATAATAAAGAAAGCAACAACAAAAACCAGCCATCCAGAGCAGCTCCCCCTTCCGAGGGACTGCTCACCACAACAGGCAACACCAAGAGCAACAAACACTCCACAAGCACACTCCCCATGGGGGACGCTCTCTTCCTTGGCGATTCTTTTGTTATTCTATATCCTTTGTGCTTTTTTCCCAGGTGCTGTTATGGATTTCTAATTTGTTTTTTGTACTTGCCTCTCACCTTGGCATCTTTTGGTATTTACGCCTCAGGCGTACCGGTTGTATTTGTTACCTTGTTGTTCCCTTCTTAATAAAAATGATTTTCAATAAAAAAAAATAAGGACCGTTTAGATGTTAAATCGGTGACCATTTTAACTAATTTGTTTTCATTGAGTTGAATAGTTTCTATAATAGAAGGACTGAAATATACAGGGGCCCACACAATCACTATTGTATGTAAATTTGTATTGACTTAATTATTCAAGAACTAAGGATTAGCTTGATGTAAACTTTCTGAGATGTCTTTTGTAAGTCTGTTAGTTGGTTCCCCTTGAATATTGTAAATTTTAAAAAATTATGTTAATCGCTTAGAATTATGATTAAGCGATCAATCAAATTTTAAATAAAACTTGAAACTTATTTTAAAATTGAACAAATTCCACATTTAGGGGCAGATTCTTAAAGGACATCTAACTTTAGGCGTCCGCAATGTGGACGTCCATTGACTTAGGCGTCCAAATAAAGTGGATAATAAGCCCAATTAATGACTTTAATAAGCAATAATTGGAAGTTAGATGTCCAAAGGCTGTGTGCGATTCACAAAATAGGCATCCACAATTTAATGGATGCCCATCGGAAAAAGCTGCGCCTAACGGGATAGGCATGGGCGTGGTTTCAAAATAGACATCCATTTACAGAATCGCATGCCACTCGGCATCCTAACTCGTCTACCTAATGCCTAAAATGTAGGTGTTGCAAAAGCAGGTCTACTTTTGAGCGTGATTTGGGTGCTAGGTAGGCATGAATTAGGTGGATGCGACTTAGGCATCACTTAGGCATGCCGGAGGCATCCGCACATAGGTGAACAGGCCTTTATTTTTTGGGAGAGGACTCCAGTTTGATATTAAGATCAAAAGATGTTTAATAATACATTACTCAAGCAAAGCACATGAAATATATATAGCATACTAAACCTCATTCCCAATAGGCTAAGAAAATAAGAAGAGTATCCCTACTCACAATGGCTGTGGTTCAAAGCAAGTAGACATGTCTGATGCACAATCTTGACATCATCAATATGCACCTAGATGGCTGAATGTCACTAAAAAATAATAGGAACTCCTGTCTAAACAAAAGCTCCTGTAGTTCAGTGGTTAAAGACACTTCTTACATTTTCACAGGTCATGGGTTCAAATCCACACTCTCTCCCCCCAGTACCCTAACAACTTCTTTTTGGTCTCATAAAAAAGTATGGGTTGTGTGGACTTTGCCATTTACATTTGCACTCTGCCCTTTCCAGGATCCAGAGTGAAACTTATTTTTACCCTGAGATGGCTATGATCTCCTAAGATATCATCTCATATGGCATCTCACATGCAAGTGGCTCAGTGGTTAAAGACAGTGCTTCCATTTTTCACAGGTCATTGGTTCAAATCCCTAGTATGGTCAGGTACCCCAGCACATATTCCTAATTTTTTTTTTTTTGTGACAATCTGCCATGTAGGTGCATATTGATGATGTCACAATAATTTCAAGGTTGTGCATGAGACATGTCTGAAATTTGGCAGCTAAAATTTAATGCTAAGAAATGTAAGGTCAAACCTGAGGGAATGGTACAATTTAGGGAATGAAAAACTTATGTGCACGACAGAAGAGCAGGACGTGGGTGTGATTGTAAGTGATGATCTTAAGGTGGCCAAACAGTTGAAAAGGTGACAGCAAAAGCTAGAAGGATGCTAGGGTGCAAAGGGAGGGGTATGGCCAGTAGGAAAAAGGAGGTATTGATGTCCCTGTATAAATCTTTGGGGAGACCTCATTTAGAATATTGTGTACAATTCTGGAGGCTGCACCTTCAAAAAGATATAAAAAGGATGGAGTTAGTCCAGAAAAAGGCTACTAAAATAATGTGTGGTCTTCATCATAAGGAGTATAGGGACAGACTTAAAGATCTCAATCTTCATACTTTGGAGGAAAGGCGGGAGAGGGGAGATATGATAGAGACATTTAAATACCTACGCGGAAACTCTGGAATAAGAATGGATGAAGTTAAGAAGTGATAGGCTCAGGACTAATCTAAGGAAATACTTTTTTACAGAAAGGGTGGTAGATGCGTGGAACAGTAGAGATGGTGGAGACAGAGACTGTATCTGAATTCAAGAAAGCCTGGGATAGGCACGTGAGATCTCTTAGAGCTTACTGTGGTTGGGCAGACTGGATGTGCCATTTGGCCTTTATCTGCCATCATGTTTCTATGTTGCTTTTACCAGTGATGGCACATGTAAATTTAGTGAACCTTTGCTACTCTCCGCCAACCTCATTTGCATGAGCGTTGTTTGGAGAATTACTTGCTTTTTTTTTTTTTAGATCACTACAATAACGGCTGCTATAGAGGTCCATCAGTTTTTAATGCAATTTTTTGAGAATCTAGCTCTAAGTCCATTATGGCCCCCAACCTGTGAGGGTTCCATTACCAACTGCTGGAATAGTTCTTCCTGTAGAAAATCCAGGATCTCACTACTTGTAGAAGACCCTGCATTGACCAATTAACATCTGGCATATTAAAATCACCTACAATCTTCAATTAAGCCTCTGTCCACTTCTGTCTGTGAAGGAGGTTTGTATGTCACACCAGTGTAAATATATTTTGCACTCCCTCATTCCAGACCCACAATGCCTTTTCCTTACTCTATAGGCCCTGCAATTGTGTGATTTTTGCAATACACTACTTTCAGGAATCTCAGCAAAATTAATGTAAAAAAATTCAATTAATACAAAACACTGCAGCAAGACTTGTATTCTACAAATCAAGATTTGATCATGTCGCACCTCTTCTTATAGAACTACACTGGCTACTAGTAGAAAAATGGATAGAATTCACATTATGCTGTTTAGCATTTAAAACCCTTTATGGAAAAGTCCCGGAGAGTTTCCCCAGATTTTACAATAATATTAGGACACCACAATTCTGACCGCTTGACCCTATCATTCCCAACCCTGAAAAGCATAAAATATATAAAGTTCCACTGCCAAACTATTAACTGTCAGATTACCAGTTTGGAACTTGCTCCCTACTGAAATCTATGTTACTACTACATAGTAACATAACATAGTAACATAGTAGATGATGGCAGATAAAGACCCAAATGGTCCATCCAGTCTGCCCAACATGATTCAATTTAAAAAAAATTTTTATTTTATTTTTTTTAATTTTTCTTCTTAGCTATTTCTGGGCAAGAATCCAAAGCTTTACATATACTATGTTTCACAAGTAAATTTATATGTAACTTAAACAGATTTTTAGCAAACTTGAATAGAAAGCTCCATGTAACGCTGATGCATATTGTAACCCACCTGGAGCTCCATTATGTGATGATTTAGCAGGATATAAGAATGCATACAACATAACATTTAACATATAATGCCATTTCCACCTCTCCTTCTTCCTACCCTGTTTCCCCTGAACAGATTATAGCCAGATATAACTATATCCCAGTCATGGTTCTTCATGAACCACGTCTCCGTGACCACCACTAAATTCAAATCGGCTTCTTCCTCCACATTTTCTAGTTCCAGAACCTTATTTCCCATAGTATAGGCATTAACATAGTAACATAGTAGATGACTGCAGATAAAGACCCGAATGGTCCATACACTCTGCCCAACCTGATTCAATTTAAATTTTTTCTTCTTAGCTATTTCTGGGCAAGAATCCAAAGCTCTACCTGGTACTGTGCTTGGGTTCCAACTGCCGAAATCTCTGTCAAAACCTACTCCAGCCCATCTACACCTTCCCAGCCATTGAAGCCCTCTCCATCCCATCCTCCCCCAAATGGCCATATACAGACCGTGCAAGTCTATATTAGATCAATATTTAATATTATTTTCTGATTCTATAGCCTCTGTGTTCATCCCACGCTTCTTTGAACTCCGTCACTGTTTTCTTCTCCACCACCTCTCTTGGGAGCGCATTCCAGGCATCCACCACCCTCTCCGTAAAGTAGAATTTCCTAACATTGCTCTTGAATCTACCACCCATCAACCTCAAATTATGTCCTCTGGTTTTATCATTTTCCTTTCTCTGGAAAAGATTTTGTTCTACGTTAATACCCTTCAAGTATTTGAACGTCTGAATCATATCTCCCCTGTCCCTTCTTTCCTCTAAGGCATACATATTCAGGGCTTCCAGGGCTCCTACGTCTTTTGGCGCAAACCTATCATTTTTGTCACCCTCCTCTGGACCGCTTCAAGTCTTTTTGTGTCCTTTGCCAGATACGGTCTCCAAAACTGAACACAATACTCCAAGTGGGGCCTCACCAATTACCTGTACAGGGGCATCAACACCTTATTCCTTCTACTGGTTACGCCTCTCTTTATACAGCCCAGCACCACCTTGTCACACTGTTTTTTCGCCTTTAGATCTTCGGACACTATCACCCCAAGGTCCCTCTCCCTGTCCATGCATATCAGCTTCTCACCTCCCAGCATATACGGTTCCTTCCGATTATTAGTCCCCAAATGCATTACTCTGCATTTCTTTGCAATGAATTTTAGTTGCCAGGCATTAGACCATTCCTCTAACTTTTGCAGATCCTTTTTCATATTTTCCACTCTCTCTTCGCTTTCTACTTTGTTACAAATCTTGGTATCATCTGCAAAAAGGCACACTTTTCCTTCTAATCCTTCAGCAATGTCACTCACAAACATATTGAACAGGATTGGCCCCAGCACCGAACCCTGAGGGACTCCACCACTCACCTTTCCTTCCTCCGAGCAACTTCCATTAACCACCACCCTCTGGTGTCTGTCCGACAGCCAGTTTCTAACCCAGTTTACCACTTTGGGTCCTAACTTCAGCCCTTCAAGTTTGTTCAACAGCCTCCTATGAGGAACCGTACAAAAGGCTTTGCTGAAATCTAAGTAAATTACATCGAGCATATGTCCTTGATCCAGCTCTCCGGTCACCCAATCAAAAAATTAAATCAGGTTCCTTTGGCACAATTTACCTTTTGTAAAGCCATGTTGCCTTGGATCCTGTAACCCATTAGATTCAAGGAAGTACACTATCCTTTCCTTCAGCAACACTTCCATTATTTTTCCAACAACCGAAGTGAGGCTCACCAGCCTGTAGTTTCCCCACTTCATCCCTGTGACTACTTTTGTGAATAGGGACCACATCCGCTCTCCTCCAATCCCTGGGAACCACTTCCGTCTCCTTTGTTGAACAAGTCTTTAATAGGATCCAACAGAACCTCTCTGAGCTCCCTCAGTATCCTGGGATGGATCCCGTCTGGTCCCATCGCTTTGTCCACCTTCAGTTTTTCAAGTTGCTCATAAACACTCTCCTCTGTGAATGGCACAGAATCTACTCCATTTTCTCATGTAACTTTGCCAGGCAATCTTGGTCCTTCTTCAGGATTTTCTTCTGTGAACACAGAACAGAAGTATTTGTTTAGTACATATGCCTTTTCCTCATCACTTTCCACATATCGATTCCCAGCATCTTTTAGTTTAGCAATTCCATTTTTCATCTTCCTCCTTTCACTAATATATCTGATAAAAATTTTGTCTCCATTTTTTACATTTTTAGCCATTTGTTCTTCCGCCTGTGCTTTTGCCAGATGTATCTCTCTCTTGGTTTCTTTCAGATTCACCCTGTAGTCCTTTCTGCACTCCTCTTCTTGGGTTTTTTATATTTCACGAACACCAACTCTTTCGCCTTTATTTTCTCCGCCACTAGTTTGGAGAACCATATTGGCTTCCTTTTTCTCTTGTTTTTATTTATTTTCTTCACATAAAGGTCCGTAGCCATTTTTATCACTCCTTTCAGTTTAGACCACTGTCTTTCCACTTCTCTTATGTCCTCCCATCTTAACAGCTCTTTCTTCAGGTATGTAGGGGTGATTCCTTGTTCACACCTGAAATTAGGCCTCTATGATGTCACAAAGCCCGAACCATCTTTTGCAAGAAGAGAAAAGAAGAAGTCATCTTTGCTGTCTGCTGTCTGCCAGGTGCATTCTGGACTTGTTTACAAGTCAAGGACATCTGCCCAGCTCAGCTCCTGAGAAAGTTGTAGGAGGAATTAGCTTCCATGACCGGTATGTGTCTCTCTGTTATCTACTGAGGCACCTCTCTGGAAGGCTGGTAGACGAAGATACAGAATGGCTACTAATTGGTGAAAGACTACTAATTGGAATTGTTTCTGGATTGGTCAGAAGGAGGTCATCTGATGAGAACTAAGAAGAAGGTATCTAATTATTATTATTCTATGCTGAGGTATAAGGAAGCTTGCATCTTAACATTGGATTCTCTGCACCATCTATAATAATTAAGACCTGAGAAGTTACCTCTTGTGATTAGCTCTCTTCCAGGGAGTGAAGGAACAGGACTTTTACCCAGACCTGGTTTTCATATCACTTAAGGAACTATTGCTGACAGACTTTACAGCTCACTGCAGTAAATTACGGACTCTTACTGACCAGAAGAAATTCTATCATGTGCTATGCCGAGGAAAATTTCCATCTCCTTGAATGGAGGAGGCTTTACTTTAGGGATGGTGAGCAAGGAATTATATTTTCTTATCAGTGGGGCAAGGTAGATCTCTGATTGGTTTTCAGGAAAGGAGTTGTTAATTGCAAACTCTGGGTGATAAACTGTAATAGATTGCTGGTATTCAGGAATTATTATTATAAGGAATTACTTAGTGTGATAGAATTAGTATTTGCTCATTTACTTAGGGATTATTATGTAATAATTATGTAATGAGATCTATGTATGTACAGAGACATTGTGAACAATAATTAGTTATTATTTACTGCTGGCTTGTGAATTATATTTTTCTATTTCTGTAATAAAATATTTCATATAGCCCTGGTCTCTTTTAGAGAGCTGCACGGGAATGGGGACGATGGGAATCCCGCTGGACCCGCGGGTTCCCCCTTCGGGTTGCGGGAATCCCATGGGGATGCCCCCTAGGGTCACGGGGATCCCGTGGGGACGCCCCCTAGGGTCGCGGGGTTCCTGCGGGGCTAGATGTACTCAGTCGCGCGGCTCTTCTTCTCCCTACCTGCTCTGCTTGTAGCACAGAGCCAAACGGAAGTCTTCCCGACGTCAGCGCTGACGTTGGAGGGGAGGGAGGCTTAAACAAAGCCCTCCCTCCCTCCGACTTCAGCGCTGACGTCGAGAAGACTTCCGTTCGGCTCTGTGCTGCAAGCAGGGCAGGTAAGGAGAAGGAGAGTAGCCTAGCGGCTCGAGTGGCTACCAAGGGAGGGGGGCAGTCCGTCCCTGGTGCAGCACAGCCGGCCAGGTCCCCTTACTTTTGTGGCGCTTCCCCGACCGACCGACCACAGCCCCGGTCCGACAATCCTCCCTGCCCTGTAGCCGCAAATCTAAATTACCTTCTTACAGCAGCTGGGACGGATAGGGACGGGTGGGATTCCTCACGGGGACGGGTGGGATTTCTGTCCCCGCGCAACTCTCTAGTCTCTTTCTTAGTATAAACTGGCAAAATAACAGAATCCGTGGAAAGGTATTTATGGTTTCCCTTGCAACTAAGACACACGTGACTTGTTTATGTTATGCTAATTAGTATACCCATAAATCTACCTACAGGTACTCTCCCATTTCATTAAAGTCCTTATGTTTGAAATCTAGGATTTTAAGTATTGTGCGGCCGCTCTCCATTTTAGCCGTTATATCAAACCAAACCGTTTGATGATCGCTACTTCCCAGGTGAGCACCCACTCGAGCATTAGAGATACTCTCTCCATTTGTGAGGATCAGATCCAATATCGCTTTTTCCCTTGTAGGCTCTGTCACCATTTGTCTGAGCAGAGCCTCTTGAAAGGCATCCACACTCTCCCTACTTCTTTCCAATTCCGCAGATGGAACATTCCAGTCTGCATCCGGACTGTATACACTGTTTCCAGATGTTGTCCCTTTTTCCAAATATGTGTAGAGGTATTTAATGCTTCACTTATCTCAGGGCTTATACTTACTTGGGGGCTTTAATCACCCAGCCCGGTGATTCTAGTTTAAAGCCTTCTTCAGTAGGTTAGCCAGTCTACTGCTGAAGATACTTCTTCCCTTCTTTGATAGATGGAC
This sequence comes from Geotrypetes seraphini, assembly GCF_902459505.1. Classification (NCBI taxonomy): domain Eukaryota; kingdom Metazoa; phylum Chordata; class Amphibia; order Gymnophiona; family Dermophiidae; genus Geotrypetes; species Geotrypetes seraphini. Next base: position 47,664,020 of record NC_047095.1, read on the forward strand.
ACCATGTCTGCTCAGCAGCCCTTGGAAAATCATCCCATGGTCCAGGAGGATGAAGTGCTCTCCATGACACCATCTATGCAGCTACACATTCATCTCTAGGGTGTGAGTTTCTCTACCTTGGCCTTTACCCTTGATGGGGAAGATTAATGAGAATACCACCTGCACACCAGTTTGCTTCACCTTCTTTCCCAGAGTCATGAAGTCACTTTTGATACATTTGGGGGTGCACCTAGCATAGTGATCTCAAACTTGCGGCCCGGGGTCACATGCAGCCCGCCAGGTACTATTTTGAGGCCCTCGGTATGTGTATCATAATCACAAAAGTAAAATAAAACAGTTTCTTGATCATATATCTCTTTAGCTATAAATAACAATATTATTATTAAGACTTAGCCAAAAAGAAAGATTTATAAACTATAAAGAGTTTTACCTCACGCAAAATTTGTCATTTCATTAATAAAACATTAACTATCTTTTTCTGAGGCTCTCCAAGTACTTACAAATCCAAAATGTGGCATTGCAAAGAGTTTGTGTTTGAGACCACTGACCTAGCAGTATCATTTTTGCCAACATGGGAAGGAACAGTTTTATAGTTTTCACTATTCACCTTAAATTTATGAGTTTGTAAATATCTAAGTTTAAAGTATGGGAAGAAACAGCTCACCATTGACCTTAAAAATGTAAGTCACAGGAACCAGAGCATCAAAATGAGCTTTTATCCTGTGAAACCAAATTTTATGACTGACACCCCAAATAGAATAGATTTGAAAAGAGAGCATGATTGCTGTTTTCTTTAATACAAATATTTATTTTTCCTCTAAGAAAATATTTTTAAAAAATATAATTTCATAGTCCCTGTTCACAAATTATCATTATAAAAGAATAATTATAAAAAATTTAAGAAAACAAAAATAATTAGTTGCTTTAACTCTATGGTTTATGAAACCTTGAAGAGTCAAAATGCAGAATTACCACAAGAGGGCAGTATCAACCAAAGAGTAAACATGCAGTTGACACATACCCTTCACAGAATCAACAAGAATAAGAATTTCAAACATTAAGATACAGAAATTCTAATTTATGACATAAACTATACCTGAAGATTGATTGTTTCTTTATGCAGATGCTTCCCTCAAAAATACATCCTTACATTAAACACTAATCATTGCAATCTCTATATAGCCAGAGTAATTTAAAGGCTGTCAACTTGTTTTCAGTGGCAAGACATAGCTCTATTCTTGGGAGGCAGTGCATATATAATTTTTGCATCTTTACTTTCTAATATCATTTCAAACTGAAGGCTGCACAGCTTTGACAACAGTGCTGGATAAATCTAGCCCACAGTTTTTATGTTCAGACATTGTCATCCAAAGCTCATCTACTCTGAGCTGATGAAGGGGTGGGGGTGGTGGGGGGGGGGGTAGAGCCCTCCAAAGCTGGTCACACACGAATACATTTGTCCCATACATTTGTCCTTGTTTCTAGACCTAAAGGGGGAAATTCTGTATAAGACGCCTGTTTCTGCAACTGCCTAAAAAGTGACTGAGAATCGCACACCGGTGTCCTATACAGAATCGCATTTGCCTAAGGCCTAACTGGCCCAGTTCTCTAAATGGTACTCATGTCACAGATGCTGGTTAGAGAATTGCAACTTATCCCTTTCCCATCAGCTGATTGCAGCAAGGGAATACCCCTGCTGTGATCAGCTGAGCGGCTGTAGCAGGGAACCCCCGACCCGACCCTCAAACTTGGACAGCAGGAGGGATGCCCAATTCCTTCTGCAGCCACTCCCAAATCCCCACCCAACACTGCCATGGCAGGAGGGATGCCCAATCCCTCCCACCACCATCCCCAACCCCCCCCTCAAAGTCCCCCAGCAGGAGGGATGTCCACTCCCTCATGCCACCAGCCACATCAATCCCCCTAACCCCCCAACACTTCTCAACACCCACCTGACACCTGATATTCCCAACACACCTTGACACTCACCCAACACTTCCCCGACACTCCCTCATACCCCAACATCCCCCCTGACACCTCCCAAACCCCCCCTGACACCTCCCAAACCCCCTTCCTTATCTTTGGGAGATGGCTGGCAAAAAGGATGCTTACTCCCTCCTGCCATCAAGCCCTCCTCTTCTAGAATGGCGGGCGTTCCCCTTCCCAGTGCATTCTGGGATGCACCGGGGCAAAACTTAAAAATCCAATTGGCCCATGCCCATTTACTGAATTTCTCCAGATGTATGCTAATGCAGAGCAGAATGTGGACAGTGGAATTGCAAGTAGTCAGACAGAAGCAAAGCATATGGAAAACGGCATTCTAGTGAATGAGCCACCTGAGAAGCACTTTCTCAACAGGCAGCTGAGTTCCTCCTCGGAAACAAGTAGATCATTACATCTAAGTAGCTCGGTAGACTTGCAGAAGTCCACGTCTGAGAAGGAAGCTTGGAAACTGATGGAAGCTGACAAGGCCAAGACCGGCAGACTTGAATGGACTAGCTTGGTCCAAGAAGAGGGTATCCCGATTGTCCGATGGAGGCAGAGTGCTGTATTCTTCAGGAGCTGCCCTTGAGCATCCGCCGCCCACCGAGAGCAGTGCGGCTCGGCGCTGGATTGTTCAAACTCTGTGCATCTTCTGCCTGGAAGCGACGAGTCACGGCTGCAGCAGCTGGAAAGCCTGAGCTGATATCTGGACTTTTGCCGTTGGGATTATTTAAAATATGCTGAGGCAACAGAGCTGCTTCAGGAAATTGGACATCTGCCAGACTTATTTGATTTTGTTTTTCAATTTTTTATTCCAGTTTATGAATTATTTTAAATTTTATTTCATTGTTTTTACCCCTATTCTTTTTATTTTATTAACTAAAGTCTATTGTTTAACAGTTCTTCCCTTCTTACATATTACTTTAATTCATTTACATATCATTTACATAGATGGTGCTCCTGTTGTAACGTTAGGAATTTCTATGAAATATTCTACATTCTTCTATCCTCTCCACTCCTTCCTGCCCTCCATAGTCCTCCCTACCCTCTTCTAACCCCTTCCTATGTAATATCTTTACTTTTTAACAATTGTTTACTCAGGTACTTTAGCTAGATTGTGAGCCTTCGGGACAGTTAGGGAAGTTCCAAGTACCTAATTTTATTGTAACTCTTCTGGGCCTGGGGAGGGCAGGCTATAAAAATGAACAAATAAATAAATAAATAGGAGGCCTGGGTGGCCTAAGACAGTGTTTCTCAACTTGGTCTTGGAGTACCCCCTTGCCAGTTAGGTTTTCAGGATAACAACAATGAATTTGCATGAAATAAATTTGCATATAATAGAGGCATTGTATGCAAATCAAGTTTATCCATATTCATTGTTGTTATGAAAGGGACCTTAGGCGCCTGGGCCAATTGGAGCCTTAGGTCCTTCCCTGGTGCATCCCAGAATGCACCAGGAAGGGAAAGACCCACTATTTTGGAAGAGGCGGGCCTGCTGGCATGAGGGATTGGGTATCCCTCTTATCAGGAGGGATGTTGGGGTGTCAGGGCGTGTTGGGAAATGTCGGGTGGGTGCTGGGAAATGCTAGGTGAGTGTCGAGGGGTGTCGGGGTATGTTGGGGAGTGTTGGGGAATGTCGGGGAGGTATTGGGGAGTGTCGGGTGGGTGTTGGGGAATGTCAGGTGAGTGTCAGAGGGTGTTGGGGTGTGTTGGGTGGGTGTTGGGGAATGTCAGGTGGGTGTTGGGAAATGTCGGAGAATGTTGAGTGGGTGATGGGGAGTGTTCTTGGGTTCAGAGGATCGACGGGGCTAGTTGCTGGAGGGAGAGGGCATCCCTCCTGCCAATTAGATGTGTGTGTGTGGGAGGGTATCGGGAGTGTCAGGGGTTCAGGGGATTGACGGGGTTGGCGGCAGGAGGGAGTGGGCATTCCTCCTGATGGCCAACTTCATGGGAGTTTATTTGCCGTCATTTACTATGTTACTATGCTATGTTCATGTCATGTGGGTGCAACTTTGGAAGCCAATTCTAAGGGTAACAGGGTTTTTTAAATCTGTAGAATACCCCCTTTTCAAAATTGCCCTCCCCCTTATCTGAAAAAGGTGGAGGAACAGGCTCATTGAAGTACATGCCAGAATGCTTTTGAAATCCTGGCAAGTTCTATACTCTCATTGGTTCCACAGAAATCATTTACCAGTATACAGAGTCTTTATACTGGTAAATGATTTCTGTGGCTCTAGTGCACATCACTTTTCGGAGGGGAAACTGGGGCGTTTTTCTTTAGTATGCTTGTAGACATGTGAGTACTATATATGACATACAAGAAAAGTCCAACAGGACAAAACCCCACAGATTCAAAATCACACACACAAAAAAGTGGGAACGGACAATGAACACTCCGCAAAAGATCAAAGATATTAAAAAAAAAAAAAAAAGGTCTTGTTTATTCCAATAAAAGACAAATATAAACTGTGGACCCGACACAGTTCTGTGTTTCAGCGAACAAAAACGCCTGCGTCAGGGGTGACCGTAGCGCTGTAATTCACAGGTAACAAGTCCTTTGTTAGTACAAGGCTGGGTCAATCAAATGCAAAGAAAGTCGAGCGCTGAATAGTTGTCAAAACAGTTCAAAAATATGAACCAGCTCGGTAAGCAGGTGGCCTGAAAATAGCCATTCCTGTTGCCAACTGAATTATTGAACAAATATTTTCCCCCCCCAGTGCTGACCTGTTACAGTATCTCATCATCCGATAGTTGAACCACAGCCCAGTTCAATGACGTTCTACAAAATTCATCTGCAGCAGGAAGCAAAGAGAGGAAAAAGACGCTGATATGAGTAAGTAACACTCTGAGCAGGCTCGGCCTACAGACCGGGTGAGACCCTGGCCCAGGGCGCTGGTGATAAAGGATGCCAAAATTTCTGTCTGTTCTACCTTCAAACTTCTTTTTTTTTCCCCCCATATCTTTATTCATTTAAAAAACCAACATCAAGTGCAACATATTATCAAACAACGTACAAAATAAACAGCACTTAATTCCATCAAGTGATATAATAAATACATATCCCTTCCCCCCAACCCACCCATCCTTTCAGACAGTATAAAGATAAGCACGAATAATATAAATGATCAAGACCAACAAATTACAATCAAATAGTAAATTAAAAGCATATCCCACCTCCCCCCCCCACCCCCTCCTGGATGTGTATAATCAAATGTCTAAAAGGATAGATGCCGCACTGGGATTTTGGCACCCTTTATCAGAGTCCTGAGCCAGAGCCTCACCTGGTCTAGCAGGAGGGGGAGATTTCAGAAAGAGGAGGAGATACCATATCACAGGTGGGAGAGGGGGGAGAAGAGAAATACCACATTACAGGGGTGGGGGTTGGGGAGTGCCAATGCAACAGTTGGCTCAGGGTTCCACAGTCCTTGAGCCAGACCTGCTAACACTGGGGAAGAAAGGATCAGAATAGAGAATGCCACGGGGACACATTTTTCCCTGCCCCCACGGGAACTCGTTTTCCCGTCCCGTCCCCACGAGTTCTTTTCCTGTCCCTGCCCCATTCCTGCAAGCTCTGTCCCCATCTGCACAAGCCTCAAACACTTTCAAATCCTAAGTGGCTACATTCTAGAGCTCGGATTGTGATGTCATAATGCCTCATTCCACCAATGCCTAAGCTCTGTCCTCATCTGCACAAGCCTCAAACACTTTAAAATCCTAAGTGGCAACATTCTAGAGCTCGGATTGTGATGTCATAATGCCTCATTCCACCAATGCCTAAGCTCTGTCCTCATCTGCACAAGCCTCAAACACTTTAAAATCCTAAGTGGCAACATTCTAGAGCTCGGATTGTGATGTCATAATGCCTCATTCCACCAATGCCTAAGCTCCGTCCTCATCTGCACAAGCCTCAAACACTTTAAAATCATAAGTGTTCGAGGCTTGTGCGGTTAAGGCAGAGTTTACATGAATGGGGAAGGGACAGAGACAGTGACAAAACTCACAGGGATGAGATGGGGAAATTGAGTTCCTGCAGGAATGGAGAAAAATTTGTCCTCATGTCATTCTCTAAATTTCCTATATGGCAATTAGATGCAGGAACGAAAGGGAGACAAACAGCAAAAAATCTTTGCAGAGCTGCTCAAGGGAGCCTTTAGGCTGGGGTCAAAATATGGTTAGCAGTATGTCCTCATAGTCAATTTTAACTGATAGATGGCAAGGAGACAGTTTGAATTTATAAGTATTGTAGCCTTTAAACTGTAATATTTAAGAGGCCACCCCCTTATGTAGAAAAATAAATTTTAGGTTTAATAGTCTTCCATGCTAGTGAAGCATGAGGTCTCTTGTAGTGCTGGGTATCTATAATTTTTAGCCTGCTGCAATATTTAAATATTTCCCTACATTATTATTATTTTTTTTTTTTTTGGGGGGGGGTGTCAGAAAAATAGATCAAGATAGACTGTACCTTCTATTGGAGTGGAGAGTGAGAAGAGTGGGCCGAAAGCCTCCAAACGCTTGCTGGTCCGGCCCCCAGAAACATTTGCCAGTGTGCTTGAGAGAGGTATAAGCTGCGGTCCTTAAAATAAATAACCCTAGTCTGGAGCGGGCTGCGTGGAGAACGATGACAGAGCCAGTGAGTTACATGTTATTTAATACTTTATTATTGTATCCCATCTTGGGCCTCTGGGAAAAGCGGTTTATTGCATATGAGAACACATAAAATAAATGCCTGTGCACGGCAAGGCCATTAATGAAGAGAATCTGTTAAATATGATGAAGAGATGCCAGTAGAAAGCAACCGACAGAAATAAGCAGCTCCTTCATAGGGAAACCCTACAGCTATCTTCAAGGCTGTCAGGACATAACGCTTTTATATCCCTGTCAGCATGTGCAGAGCAAAGCAAACCCGCAGAGAAGATGATAGTGTCTATTCCTTTAGTAATAAAATAGTCCTGTCATGGAATACAAGAAAAACAAATAGAAATTGAGATGTGAAGTGGTGGCACATGTCTTCCACATGTCTTGGCTCCAAAGAGGGTGCTGAGCCATTTAACTTGATGTACCATTTATATCACAGCTGTAAAGCTATCCGTGGAAATCCTCCGACTGTGCTGAGAATCCTTATGATAGTTTAACAAGCTGCTCTCGGAAAGGGCATATCTCCCTCAGTAATATAGCAATAGAAAGCTCTCTGGAAGTGTGGGAGCCATTTACAAAGTATTGTACTTATTAGATGACATTTTATTTTATTTATTTTTTCCCTTAAATTTACTAGTTTGATTGTGAGTGGGGGGGAGGGGAGGGTAAATTTATTGTTACATATTGTGTAAGGTATTGATTATATGATAAGAAAGGGTGGGAGATAAGAGCATATTATTTGTAACATTGATGATTATTAAGTGTTATATTTATTGTTAATTTGTTTGGATATATTGTTACACTTATTGTAAATTTGAAAATGAATAAAGAATTTAAAAAAAAAAAAAAAAAATGAAAGCTCTCTTGTGAGATTTTTTTAAAGCAGTAGTGTTTCCTCAATGCATGAAGTTTGAATTGAGCAGGAGGAATACAGGGATCAAAGCAAAAGAAAAGTTGTTTTTTTTTTTTTTTCAAACTGGGACTTATTAAAGCCACATGAACAGAGCTCTTATAAAAAGGTAATTTCTGGCTTGTACTGATGGGCTTGAATGCTATGATGAATTAGAATCAGATTTATATCTCTTGATCACTAGGACTGTCACGGGTCAGATGGGCCCTGGAGGTCACGTGACCTGCTCAGCACCCAGGAGGAAAGGAAGATGTACCCTTCTGACCTTGTGGCTATTGTCCTCCTAGGCCTGACGGTAAGTTCTGGGGAGGATTTTCCTCATTAGTCTACAGGCGGTTGTAGTAGACATGTGTCGCCTCAACAAATTATCTTTGGGGGGGGGGGGAAGGGGAGGTATAGCAAATAGGTGATGAAAACAATTTTTAAAAAGTAATTTTCTTTTTTTTAATTTGTACTTTTCTTAGTTTTCAACCATCGACAACCAACCAATTTGTCAACAGAGAAAAATAATTTTCTCGAATCAGAAAAAAATGCCGGGTGGCAGGTTGCAGTGCCTATTTTAGGTGGAGGGGCATAATCAAAACAGCCATCTAAGTCTGATTTGGTCAAATTGCACTAGACACCTAAAAATTTTTTTTTTATTTTTTTTTTTTAAATCGTCTATCTGGATGTCCAGACTATTGTTTGTTCAGACTGCCAGCTCATCTATTTTTATAACACATTTTTGACCAAAATTTTATCCAAGTCCCAAATGCCCAGACCAAGACCGTTTAGGTGTGGGAGGGGGGCCAATCTTGTAATAGACTGGCCACCCAGACATGGCAACAGAGCAGAGGAGCACCTTACAGGGCACTGCTGTGAACTTCACAAAAAGGGTGCTGGATAAATATCTCACCAGAACTCCCTTATAGATTATGGTGAGTCCCCTATAACTCACTATATTCACCTGTCTACAGCCCCAATAGCCCTTATGGCTGCATGTGGCACCTATTTGGCAGTAGAGTAAGGTTTTTTTTTGGGGGGGGGGGATTGGTGAGTTCATATTTTCCACTATGAACGTAACAGTTAGAGTGGCTTATGGGTCTGGGTCCTCCTCTCTATGGTTCACTAGCCCACCCCCAGACTATTTAAAACACCTGTTTGCAGCTATAACAGGCTTTCATATATCATAAGAACATAAGAATTGCCACTGTTGGGTCAGACCAGTGGTCCATTGTGCCCACCAGTCCGTTCACGCGGCGGCCCTTGGTCAAAGACCAATGCCCTGAGACTAGCCCTACCTGCGTATGTTCTGGTTCAGCAGAAACTTGTGTAACTTTGTCTTCAATCCCTGGAGGGTGTTTTCCCTTACAACAGACTCTGGAAGAGCGTTCCAGCTTTCTACCACTCTCTGAGTGAAGAACTTCCTTACATTCGTATGGAATCTATCCCCTTTCAATTTTAGAGAGTGCCCTCTCGTTCTCCCTACATTGGAGAGGGTGAACAACCTGTCCTTATCTACTAAGTCTATTCCCTTCAGTATCTTGAATGTTTCGATCATGTCCCCTCTCAATCTCCTCTGTTAGAGGGAGAAAAGGCCCAGTTTCTCTAATCTTTTGCTGTACGGCAGCTCCTCCAACCCCTTAATCATCTTAGTCGCTCTTCTCTGGACCCTTTCGAGTAGTACCATGTCCTTCTTCATGTACGGCGACCAGTGCTGGACGCAGTACTCCAGGTGAGGGCACACCATGACCCAGTACAGCGGCATAAGCTTCTCCGATCTGTTCACGATCCCCTTCTTTATCATTCCTAGCATTCTGTTCTCCCTTTTCGCCGCCGCCACACATTGCATGGACGGCTTCATCGACTTGTCGACCAGTACTCCCAGGTCTTTTTCCTATGGGTCTCTCCAAGTACCGCCCCGGATATCTTGCATTCGTGTATGGGATTTTTGATACCGACATGTATTACCTTACAGTTATCCACGTTGAACTTCATTTGCCATGTCGCTGCCCATTTCTCGAGTGTGGTTATGTCGCGGTGCAGGTCTTCACAATCCCCCTGCATCTTCACTACTCTGAATAACTTCGTATCGTCTGCAAATTTAATCACCTCACTCGTCGTACCCATTTCCAGATCGTTTATGAATATGTTGAAGAGCACGGGTCCAAGTACCGAGCCCTGCGGCACCCAACTGGTGACGGTCTTCCAGTCCGAGTATTGTCCATTTATCCCCATTCTCTGTTTCCTATCCACTAGCCAGTTTTTAATCCACGTGAGTATTTCACCCTCTATTCCATGGCTCTCAATTTTTCAAAGTAGCCGTTCATGCAGAACCTTGTCGAATGCCTTCTGAAAATCCAGATATACAATGTTGACCAGGTCACCCTTGTCTTTCTGCCTGTTTACCCCCTCAAAGAAGTGCAGCAAGTTCGTCAAGCAAGATCGTCTTTTACTGAACCCGTGCTGACTGGTCCTCATCAGATTGTGTCCGTCAAGGTGATCAATGATGCGGTCCTTTATCAGTGCCTCTACCATCTTTCCCGGTACTGAAGTCAGACTCATCGGTCTGTAGTTTCCCGGATCTCCCCTCGAACCTTTTCTGAAGATCGGCGTAACATTCGCCACCTTCTAGTCTTCCAGAATCCTTCCCGATCTGATCGACAGATTGGCTATTAGTTGAAGCAGTTCAGCTATAGTCCCTTTCAGTTCCTTAATGATCCTCGGATGGATGCCATCCAGTCCCGTGGATTTGTTGCTCTTAAGCCTATCAGTCTGCCTGCATACTTCTTCTTCTAGACTGACTGTCAACCTGGTCAGTTTCCCGTCTTCGCCTCCAGCATATAGCCTGTCAGGTTCCGATATGTTGTGTATGTCCTCTTTGGTAAATACAGACGCAAAAAATGTGTTCAGTTTATCGGCGATAGCTTTGTCCTCCTTTAGCACTCCCTTTATTCCATTATCATCCAATGGTCCCACTGCTTCTTTTGAGGGTCGTTTCCCCTTAATGTATCGAAAGAATGGCTTGAAGTTTTTCGCCTCCTTGGCTATTTTTTCCTCATAGTCTCTTTTGGCCCCTTTTACCGCTTTATGGCACTTGCGTTGATGCTGTTTGTGCTTTTTCCAGTTTTTGTCCATTTTTGACCTTTTCCATTCCTTAAACGAAGTCTTCTTGTCTCTGATCACTTCCTTCACCGCTACAGTGAGCCACGCCGGTTCTTTGTTCATTTTTCTCTTGGCTCAAGTTTCAAGTTTCAAGTTTCAAGTTTATTAAAATTTTTGATTAATCGCTTTGTCTTTTTTTCAAAGCGATGAACATACATATATATAAATAGAAATAATTAATATTACAATATAAAAATAAAAATTAAGACATTAATTATACATGACCTTAAAAATTAATTTAAAAGAGAATAAAAAATCCTAAATACATATTTAACAAAACATGAGTAAAAGGAGAAGGGGATAAGAACTACAAAATATAATAAAAGAAGGTTGGGGAAAAACATAAGGTGGGAAATTTTTTAATTATTAAATTATTGTGATCCAGATTATAAGTTATTAATCAAAGGCGTCTTTAAAAAGGAGCGTTTTTAAATTAATCTTAAATTTTTCAATATCATGCTCTTTTCTTAGGTAGATTGGCAAGGAATTCCACATTTGTGGTGCAGTAACAGAAAAGATATATTGTCTTCTAGTATTTATAATTTTAAGAGATGGAATTGTTAATAAATGCTGTTCGTTAGACCGCAATATTCTATTTGTGGAATAGGGAATCAGTGTTTTATAGATAAAAGCAGGAGTTTTAAAAAGCATTGCTTTAAAGGTAAGTAGACATATTTTATATGTTATTCTATGAGTTACTGGAAGCCAATGAGCGTTCTTAAGAAGTGGCGTTACGTGATCAAATTTTTTCTTTTTTGTTATTAGTTTAATGGCAGTATTTTGTATTATTTGTAACCGTCTTATTTCGTTTTGTGCAATTCCCTTAAAAAGGGCATTGCAATAATCGATTTTGGAAATTATTAAAGAATGTGTAAGAATATTTAATGATTTAGAACAAAGATATTGTGACAAGGATCGAATTTGACGGAGTCTATAGAATGATGCTTTGTTAATACGCGGTATATATAGATTTTGCGCCTCGGTGACTGTGTCCTTAAAAAGGGACCATGCCTGCTCTAGTGTTTTTACAGTGCTTATCCTCTTCTTTGATCTTTTTCTCCACCATGAGTCTTATCCCTTCGTAATTTCCTTTTCGGAAGTTCAGTGCTGTGGCCGTCGTTCTGGATCAATGTTTCGCCCCTGCATCTATGTCGAAGCGGATCATATTGTGATCACTGGTTCCCAGCGTCCCCTCTACTTCTACATCTTGCGCCTGTCCTCGTAGTCCATTTAGAATTAAGTCCAGAATTGCATTTCCTCTCGTGTTTTCCTTGACAAGTTGTTCCAGGAAGCAATCGCCTACAGCATCCGGGAACTTGGAGTCAACTCTAACTCTTCTCCGCAGAGATCCGACAGACCGCTAAAGCCTGTCGTTTCTTTCTCTATAATATCACTAAAATCTGACCTTTTCTTCCTGAGCACATGACCAAAATCCTTTCCCACACTCTTATTTATTTATTATCACCTCTTGCCTAGATCACTGCCACTTGCTTCTCACAAGTCTCCCACTAAACCATCTTTCTCCGTTTCAATCCATTCAAAATTCTGCTGCGTGACTTATATTCCGCCAGTGTCACTATGCTCACATTACATCTTTCCTCAAGTCACTTCATTGGCTCCCTATCCATTTCCGCATACAGTTCAAATTCCTCATTGATTTACAAGTGCATTCACTCTGAAGCTCCTCAGTATCTCTCCTCTCTTTTTGTCTGCTGGGAACTCCATTCATCGGGTAAGTCTCATCCATCTGCATTCTTCTCCTCTACGGCCAACTCCAGACTCCATCCCTTCTATCTTGCTGCACTGTAAGCCTGGAACAGACCGCCTGAGTCAGTTTGTCAAGATCTGTCTCTGGCAGTATGCTAATGTAGGCTGAAAGCCCATTTTTTTGAGGCTGCTTTTAACTCCTAACTCCCACTCACTTGTAAAGTACTGTCTGTCTTATCATTCCTTCTGTGAGAAATTCCCTAACCCCTATTTGAACTATTTTAACGTCCCCCCCTTTTTTTTTTTTTTTTACAAAATCGCAATAGCGGTTTCTAGCACAAGCCGGTGCACTGAATGCTATGTGCTGCTCCCGACGCTCATAGGACCTCTATGAGCGTTGGGAGCAGGGAAAGCAGTTATTTACAATGTCCAGTGTAACACGGACAAGAGGACATAGACTGAAGCTGAGGGGAGACAGGTCCAGGACGAATATCAGGAAGTTCTGTTTCATGCAGCGAGTGGTGGACACTTGGAATGCTCTCCCAGAGGAAGTAATTGCAGAATCCACCGTTCTAGGATTTAAGGGTAAACTAGATGCGCATCTCCTTAACAGTGGCATAGAGTGATACGGGTAAGGGTAAATTAGATGCACATCTCCCTTGAGAAGCATACAGTGATATGGGGACTAAAACTATGCCAGGGTACACCTGGCGGGGCCTCTGCGTGTGCGGATCACCGGACTTGATGGACCCAGGGTCTGATCCGGAGATGGCAATTCTTATGTTCTTATGGCGGATCTTCTGTCTGTCCCATTATGGCAGCTCTTATGTTCTTATGTGAGCCAAGTATAGGACAATTAAGCCATTGTGACATCATTGATGAGGTTGGCTCTTAGGCATTGGTGGAATGAGGCATTACGACATCACAATCTCAGCTCTGGAATGTTGCTACTCTTTGGGTTTCTGCCAGGTACTTGGGACCTGGGTTGGCCACTGCTGGAAACAGGATACTGGGCTTGATGGTCTGTCCCAGTATGGCAACACTTATGGTCGTATGTTCTAACCATCTGGTATCATTCTCAACCTCAGTCCGGCAAGCTGCTCCGATTACAGCACAAACTCTCTGTGCGTGAGATTTTTCGTTCCTTCAGCTTACAGCATCACTTGGTTATATTTTCATCAGTAATTTCATGGTAGAAGTCACATGCTTAGCCATCAGCGTGAGGCTGTACCACATGACCTTTTGCATTAGCCTCTGTGCCACTTTCCTGGGTGTCCTGTGAATGCTGGAGGATAATCAGAATGCAGAAGTAGTGGATTAGTGTTAATTAAAATCGCATGCCCCATTGAGCCTAATTAATCGGGTGCACCGCCTAGCTCAAAGACTCGCAAATAATTGCAGCTCAGCCCTGTATCACTCACACAATTCCAAACTGGTAGCAACCCAGCTTTCGGGCTTGCCAGATCCCAGGGTTCAGGTTAAAAGCAGCATTTTTCAGCAGCAAAGGCTGCAAAAAAAAACAACACAATTACTTTTCAGTTTACATCTCCATATGAATTGTAACTTACTTAAAGTAGGATGGATGCGTTGCTAAGGTCACTGGACCATTTTTGCCCAATGATTGCATATCTCAATAAAGTTTTGAAGCATCAGCGGTGGGACAAGAATTACTACTGCTGCTACTACTTATCACTTATATAGCGCTGAAAGGCATACATTTTGATATTTATAGACAATCCCTGCTCGGAAGAGCTTACAATCTAACTTGGGACAGACAGACACGACACACAGGGTTGGGGGATGCAGAACCCAAGGTAGAGAAGAAAGAATATGCGAGTTGATTCTTGCCCCCCAAAAAACCACAAGGCTGAATCGTGTCTATCCCTGTGCCAGTGATTTCATGTGTGTTGAAAATGAATGCTCCCTATGAGGTGAAGAAAGTAGTCCCTGTTCCCTGGAAGAGGGTCTGTGAAAACCATACTATCCATTTGTCTATAACAGTTTTCTGTGATTAAATATGAGCCTTCCAAGCCTGACGCAGTTCACAAGAGCTGCACCTACTGCAAACTCTTCTGAGCATGTGCCAAGCACGCATATAATTTGAATATCTTTTCCTTTGAACATTTTCCTGCGCCGTTTCGGCGGTTTGGGGTGTGCACTGTTGGCTCTAGCATGGGAGTTCTGAGAATCCGCTTGTTAGTGGGTATCCTTACTAGGGTTACCAGACGTCGGGACTTTCCTGGACATGTCCTACTTTTCGAGGACATGTCTGGGGGTCCGGATGGCTTTTCAAAACCCAGCACTTTGTCCAGGATTTGAAAAGCTTCCTCGAAATTGCGTTGGGCAGGAGGCAGGCAGTGTGTGTGTGTGTGGGGGGGGGGGGGGGAGGGGGGCAGGACAGGGGGGCTAGGGCGGGATTGGGGGCGGGACTGGGGCATAATGGGGTGGAGTCTATGGATCTGGATTTTAAAGTAAAACCTGGTAACCCTAATCCTCGATAGACATTGTGACCCACAACTGCCCTGCCCCCACAGAGCCACTAAATAATGTATATAAACAGTTAACAACTTAACGCCCAGCTGTGAGCTCTAGGTGGCTTGGCCAACCAAATGGGTTCCCACTTTCCTATATTTTCACCAGTGAACTGGATTACACTATTCTTTCCTACAGTGCTCCAGAATCATCATCTTATACAGAAGATTCCGCCAGCGTGTAACTGAAAGAGGATGTCCATTACGCCAATGTAGCCCTATAGCAGGGGTGTCCAATGTCGGTCCTCGAGGGCCGCAGTCCAGTCGGGTTTTCAGGATTTCCCCAATGAATATGCATTGAAAGCAGTGCATGCAAATAGATCTCATGCATATTAATTGAGGAAATCCTGAAAACCCGACTGGACTGCGGCCCTCGAGGACCGACATTGGACACCCCTGCCCTATAGTCTCAATCATATCTCCTCTCTTATATCTTTCTTCCAAAGTATACATGGTAAGGTCCATGAGACTATCTCTATATGCTTTATGATGAGAACCACTGATCATTTTGGTGGCTGCCCTCTGGACCAACTCTATCCTGGTTATATCTGAACTGCACACCGCACTCTAAAGCAGTGGTTCCCACCCCTGTCCTGGAGGACCACCAGGCCAATCGGGTTTTCAGGCTAGCCCTAATGAATATGCATGGAGCAGATTTGCCTGCCTCTCACTTCCATTATATGCAAATCTCTCTCATGCACATTCATTAGGACTAGCCTGAAAACCCGATTGGCCTGGTGGTCCTCCAGGACAGGGTTGGGAACCACTGCTCTAAAGGGGGCCTCGTCTGAGACTTACACAGAGGCACTATCACCTCCTTTTTCCTGCTGGCCACTCCTCTTCTTATGCACCCAAGCATCTTTCTGGCATTGGCCGTCGCCCTTTATACCTGTTTGGCCATCTTAAGATGGTCAGAAATGACCGCCGCCAAGTCTTGCTCTTCTTTCGAGCACGGAAGTACTTTTCCTCCTAAAAGATACTGCTTCGCCGTGTTTTTGTAGCCCAAGTGTACGACCCTGCAGTTTTTAGCACTAAATCTTAGTTGCCAGTTTCCGAACCATTCTTTCAGCTTCGCTGTTCACACCATCAGGGCTGTCTACCCTATTACAGGGGTTTGTATAATCTGCAAAGAGGCAAATCTTACCCAACAGCCCTTCCACAATATCACTCACAAACCCCCTCTAAACGCTAACATGTCCATAGAATATAATGGAAGCGTTAACATTTAGCGCGTGCTAAATCGGCTAGCGCGCCTAAGTAAAAGGACCCCAAAGATGTTAAAAACATCTGGATTCCCGTGGTGCACCTTTTCCTCTGAGTGAACTCCATTTACCACCACCCTCTGTCTTCTTCCACTTAACCATTTTATAACCTAGTGCAGGGGTAGGGAACTCCGGTCCTCGAGAGCCGTATTCCAGTCGGGTTTTCAGGATTTCCCCAATGAATATGGATGAGATCTATTTGCAAGCACTGCTTTCAATGCATATTCATTGGGGAAATCCTGAAAACCCGACTGGAATACGGCTCTCGAGGACCGGAGTTCCCTACCCCTGACCTAGTGAGTGGCTTTTTGGTCCAGACCAGAGGTAGGCAATTCCGATCCTCGAGAGCTGGAGCCAGGTCAGGTTTTCAGGATATCCACAATGAATATGCATGAGATGGATTTGCATGCACTGCCTCCTTGAGATGCAAATCTATCTCATGCATATTTATTGTGGATATCCTGAAAACCTGACCTGGCTCCAGCTCTCGAGGACCGGAATTGCCTACCCCTGGTCCAGACTGAAGGCACTCAGTTTATTTATCAGTTGTTTATGTAGACCCGAGTCATAGGCTGGAATCTAAGTAGATCACATCTAGCGCTCCCCCTAAATCCAACTGTTTGGTCACTCGGTCAAAAATGTTAATCAGATTAGTCCAACAAGACGTTCCTCTAGTACAGGGGTAGGGAACTCCGGTCCTAGAAAGCCGTATTCCAGTCGGGTTTTCAGGATTTCCCCAATGAATATGCATTGAAAGCAGTGCATGCAATTGAGGAAATCCTGAAATCCCGACTGGAATACGGCTCTTGAGGACCAGAGTTCCCTACCCATGCTCTAGTAAAAACTATGTTGCCTCAGGCCCTGTAATCCATTTGATTCTAGAAACCTCTCTATCCTCTGTTTTAGAAGCATTCCCATTAATTTATCATCGAGTAAGCTTAACAGGCCTGTAGTTCTTTTATGGAAAGGAGCCACATCTGGCCTTCTGCAGTCCTCCAGGACCACTCCCGACTCTAAAGAAGCAGTGAAAATGTCAAAGCGGAGCCGCCAAAACTTCCTTAAGTTCCTTCAGTACCCTTGGATATATCCTATCTGGCAGCATCCTTTGTCTGTCTTTAGTTTAGCTAATTCCTCATGAACACAGCTTTCTGAAATTTGGTCAAAGTCTACCACACATCCTTTCTTATTAGAATTTGCCTTCGGCTGTGCTACTCCCGGCCCTTCATCTGTGAACACAGAACAGAAATATTTGTTGAGCAATTCCATTTTATCTTTATTAGCTTCTATGCATTGTTTCCCTTCACCTCTTGTGCTCTTTTACCAATGTTTGACAGCAATTGCTTTAAGTTAAACTATCCCCAGGGAAGGAGCTGTCAAGGGCTCCAGGGCTTCTAAGACTGGAGGAGGCCTGAACACCGGAGGTACTGTGGAGAGCAACTGTGGGCTGGGCTGGAAGCCAGAAAGCTGGAATGGGCTTCCTTAGAGCCTCATTTGCATATGACTGGTGGTTTACTTAAACCTGTGGAATTATAAGCTGTTAGAGACTTTACAAGTTTGAAATTATTAAATAGACTCCATACCATCTTCATAGAAACATCCAGGCCTGCTCCGATCCTTATTTTTTTATTATTATTTATATACCACTTATAACCTATGTGGCTTACATTCAGGTCCTAGAGCATTTTTCCCTATCTGTCCTGGGGGGCTCACACTCTTATGTAATGTACCTGGGGCAGTGGGGGATTAAATGACTTGCCCAGGGTCACAAGAAGTGGTGTGGGATATGAACCCACAACCTCGGGGTGCTGAGGCCATAGTTCTAACCACTGCACCACACACTCCCCTGATAAAGGAGAAACCCAGTTTAAAAAAGGCCTCTTCTGCCAGTAAGATTGTTTCATTACTCTCCGTTACGTTTTTATTACTTGACAAATAAGCGCTTGTTTACTGCTTTGACTTTATAATGTATAATGTCATCACATATGGCATTAGTTATATCATTTTGATAACATGTCTACATTCAGGAAATTTCTGCTGCTTGACAAGAATTCAAGCTTTCAGGAACTACACAATTAAGTGAACAGCCTAAGAGCATCTGGGAAGTGTGAAGATCAAAATGCATATTTCTTATAAACAGTCCTTGTTATGATCTTCTCGTGCTTGCAGCATTTAACAGCTCAGACACCATGTGTGATGGATTAAATTTATGCAAGTCCGCAGATCTAGGCGCTGTATCAATGCCCCAGCTCCACCCCATTCTGCCCTAGGCCTCCACACAAACCTCCTTGAGATCGGGACCGTGTCTGGAGGCATCGATGTCCGCACATGCGCACACCCCCTCCAGACGTGGCCCTGACATTGGAGACTTCCAAAACCCAGACAAACTGCCAGATTTTGGAAATTTGTCCGGACACCTGGACAGTCCTCTAAGAAGAGGACATGTTTGGGGTTTTCCAGACATCTGGTAACCCTACATGTGCCTAATTTGCCAATTTGGTCCTGCCCACAGCAACAGGTAGTTGTACACCTAGCACGAATAAGAGAACAGTATCTCCTTACAGAAAAAATGAAATACACATCTCATTCACTTAAAGGCAGCCCTTCAGGGGGTTTCTATGCTATAGAAGCTGGAACTGTTTCTTATAGAAATGCATGGGGCCATTTTTGGGGGGAGCTTGTGTGGTGCAGTGGTTGAAGCTACAGCCTCAGCACCCTGGGGTTGTGGGTTCAAACCCCGCACTGCTCCTTGTGACCCTGGGCAAGTCACTTAATCCTCCTTAGCCCCAGGTACGTTAGATAGATTGTGAGCCCACGGGGACAGAGAGGGAAAGTGATTGTAAAACCACTTAGATAACCTTGATAGGCGGTATATAAAATCCTAATAAAACTTGAAACTTGAAAACTTGATTTCACTGGAACCCCTGGGCCACATTTGGCTCCGAAGTCTTCCATTGTGACCCTCAAAACACTTGATAGAAATGCTCTTCAATTCCTGTAAATGCATTAATTTCAATCTTGCCCACTTGATATAGTAACTGCAAACAATCTCTTAAGTGTGTTACTCGGGTGTCTCATTGATGGAATTTGCTTCTGTTGACGTGTTAGAGTTGAAGTGTTAGAGAATCAATATTAGTATTAAATTCAAATGTTTAATACCCAGTTTGAAGAAGTCGGTCAAGGCAGTTTTCAAAAGTCATAGTATGTGTAAGCTTGAAATCTTTTGGTGGCCCTCAAAGCTTCCTTGGATTCACGCTATGGTCCTTTACGTGAAAAAGGTTATTTTCAAACTCGGGGACTGATTCTACAAAGGGTCCCTGAAGTTAAGTGCCTAGCTTAATTGGCATAATACCTTTAACAGCCTCAGTAATTGGTTAAAAAAAATTTAATTGGGTGATAGGTACCTATCCAATTCTATAAAAGACAGACACTTATCGCAATGTGCTTAGTGTTGCCTAAGTGGGCCATTTCTATGGATGGAGCGTGATTTAGGTGATTCTCCAAAAACTTAAGTGCCTGAAATATAGGCCTTTGAAACCCTCGCCTACATTTCAGGCATCTAAATTTTTACATAGGCGCCATTAGCCACAATTCTGTGAATGGCTCCTAAGCGCGAATGACACACAGCTAGTGCTTTTTTATTAGGTGCAGGTCGATATAGGCACCGTTTATAGAATCAGAGCTGCAATGTGCACCGGTTTTCCCCTATGCCAAATCTGTTCCCATGCCATTAAATCTTCTGTTCTTTTGCCCCAGACAGACATTTTTGACCTTTTATGTATAATTCTTTCCAACATAGGGTAGACAAAAAATCTACATGTCAAAAGATATATCTATATCTATCTAAAGAATGCAGAGATGTAGTTTCATGTCTGCTATTAAAAAGAAATGTAAACACACTTTCTGTGCAAGATATTTGAAAATCAGGTCATGTTGTATAGAAAAGAAGTTGTCATTTCCTCAACATAAAAATACAATTTAAACCAAAAAAACTGACAATGTAAATCTGTAATGTACACAGTACTTTTCTATAAGTTATTCATGTGGGGTTTTTTTTTTTTTTAGCAAACAATCTATATTGATTACACCTGAAGTTAAGTACTTATTTATACAAATGCTTACAGTAATATTTTGCATTTCTTAGCAACAAGTTTATCTAATTCATAGTATTTGATTTTGATATACAAAATCACTATAAACATTTTGCAGAATGATGACGGAATGCTGATTTCCTATCTTGGGCTGCCAGAAAAATTCAAATTCATCAATACCGTGCATTATTTATATATATATATTTATATATATAAAAAAGAAGTATAAATATTCTTGGGAAAAAATTGATTGTCTTATATAAAGTGGAGTTTTTATCGTTAAACACTAAAACAGTTGCATAGCAACAAAACGATACTTACATTCTGTTTAACTAGTCACATGAGCTTTAGAATTCTGAATTTCCTTTTAGAGAATGACACGGGGAGCGATCCCCACGGGGAACCACGGCATGGCTGCGGTTTGGCTGCGGGCTATGGAGACTCCATAGTCAAATCGCTGCAGACACGGGGACAAAAGTTTTTACCGCCCGCAAAAACGGTGAAAAGATTTGTCCCCGCAGGCAAATGTATCCCCTTCTACATACCGCGATTTACCGGGTCTTCACCGTGTGTTCGGTTCACTTCGGGACGGGTGTCTGATTTTTATCCGGCGGCCATGCTTGTCGGTGACGGGGCGGTGAATGGGATAGCAGTGGCGGTGATGGGGCGGTGAAAGGGATGGCGGTGACGGTGACGGGGCGGTGAAGAGAACGGCGGTGATGGGCGGTGCAGAGGATGGTGGGACGGGGACGGGGACAGATTTTTTCCCCGTGTCATTCTCTATTTCCTTTCTTCAAAAGTCCATTTACTTTAACTCATTGAGCTCCTTGCAAGGCTGACTCCTCTGCCCTTTCTATCTGCTGGTATACCATTTTCTGTAAGTCCAGGGCCAGTGCGAGGGCATTACTATAGGCAAACCTTCAACTTGGCCTGCTTCAATTATCTTTCAGGCCTAGGCTCCCCCCCTCCCCAATATTTTAATGTCATCCATCCCAGAATGATCCAATGAAAACACATAATTGGGTATCATACTTTTAAATAATAAATAATAAAAAGTAAAAAGTACTGGTTGATGATTCTGGGAGTTTGTGTGGTTGTCAGAATGCATTTTTGCTTTGACTTCTGCTCTTTACCACAACCCCTCTTGGCACCTGAGGTTGTGGGTTCAAATCCTGCACTGCTCCTTGTGACCTTGGGCATGTCACTTAATCCCCATTGCCCCAGGTACACATTAGATAAAGTGGGAGCCCGCCGGGACAGTTAGGGAATCATGCTTGAGTTCCTCAATAATTTGTAATCCTCAAAGAATTGTAGGATATGCAAAATATAAATTATTTGAAAAGAAAAGGTGCCACCCTAGGCGACTGCCTATCTGGCCTGGAGGTTAAGTTGGCCCTGTTTAAGACCTCTATTCCGCATGATTTGAAAAGAAGCACTTTAAGATCACATGATGACAAAATGCAACACTGATTTGAACACAAAACTTGTTGCCCATAATTCAAGAGTTGCCAAACCTAAGGCACAGTCACTCACACATTTCTATGGATTCCCTTTCCTTCCAAACACACTTCCTCCCTCCCAACCCCAAATTAACCAGTATCTGGACAGGATGGCAGTGTTGAATTAGATGTGAAACATAATTGGAAAAAAAGAAATTGAGGGAGTTCAACACTGGTGTTATCTGACGTTGCACTCTATCTAACCCTTAACATAATTACCCCTCAATAAAGTTAAATACAATAATACAGTATATTTGCTGAGTTCTAATCGATGACAGTGCCCTTAATAGACATTATATAATAATTAAAACTAAGTGCAGTGTTAACACTTACCCCCACCCCCCCTCTTTTACAAAACCGCGGAAGTGGTTTTTAGCGCAGGCCAGCGCGGCAGCCGACGGCTAAGAAATGCTTCCGCAGTTTTGTAAAAGGGGGAGTTAATTAGTGTCTTTTTTTTCAAGGTTAAATAATTATCACACAGGTTCTTTTTTTTTCCCCCCTCAAAGCACAGTATATGCTTTCTTCTTTTTAAAATTGTCTTTCAACCAGTTTGTCCATTTTCATCATGAAGGTTGACAAAAAGCATTAATAACACAGTACCTTGTCTGATTGTGGTATCCATCCTGTTATGTACACAGCTAAGCTTCACAGAAGATACTTGTTGGAAACAACTAACCAGAAGAATATTATTTTAATAAAATATTTGAATATAAATCTTTTCTTCAGTCTCTCTACTTTCTATTGCATATATCATTTACCAGAAGATTGCATTGTTTACAAATCTGCTGAAATCACAGATTCAGTAATCCCTTGACTATTGCTGTCCCCTAATAAAGATGACTGTTTGGAATCCATTTTATATGTTTTTTGATTTTTGCTTCCAAAAACTGTTACACCAATTCCTCCTGGATGATTCTGAATTGACATGTGGGATAATAAAGGAATGTTTGCATCCTGGTTTGATCCTGATGATGGTAAGCTGGTCACATGACCAGTACTAGTTGATCCACTTGCACTGCTTGGTGAACGACTCTTTGGTGGTGGACAGTGCTGAATCACTCTTGGTGGCCCTGGAGGTTGGTAGTGGGCAGCTGGAAAAGCAGCATATCCTGGTGGTATTGGGTAACCATTGATTGGAATAAATCGTTGATTCTGAGGTATTGGTGGACCTATGAAACCAGCAATTTGGCCTTGCGGCAAACCTTGTGCTGTAAACACATAATTAGGATATCTAGGATTACTTAGATTGCTAACTGGGCTTGCACTGAGTGAAGTTGTTTGAGTGGTAGCATTTCCACCTGAAGGAATAGTAGAACTAGTGTGACTAGAATGCCCTTCCCAAGCCCGAAGTTTGGCATGGATGTCTTTAAATCTTGGTCTCCTAGATGGAATCTCTTGCCAGCATTCCATCATTAAGGTATACATCCTGGGTGGGCAGTCTTCAGAGCACGGTAAGAGTTGTCGCTTTCTTATCATTTCTATGACTTCCTGATTGCTGAATCCATAATATGGCTGTAGTCCAAAGCTAAAAATCTCCCATAATACAACCCCAAAAGACCAAATATCTGAATCAGAAGAGAATTTGCCATACAAGATTGCCTCTGGTGGCATCCAACGAATTGGCAAGAGGGACTTATTCTGAACTCTGTAGTAGTCTGATGAATAAATTTCTCTGGAAAAGCCAAGATCAGAAATTTTCACATGAAGTTGCTCTCCAACTAAAATATTCCGAGCAGCAAGGTCTTTATGGACAAAAAAATGACTAGATAAATACTCCATTCCTGCCGCAACTTGAATGGAAATATGTAAGAAATCTCCATGATCTAGACTAGATTTGACAGTGCCATCTTCATCGCTACTGCAGCCAACATCTGAATGGGGAGATCTCATAATAAGAAATTCATGGAGGTCTCCCTGGTTCATGTACTCGAAAAGCATACATAATGGTTGCTCCTGCGTTACAACGCCAAGAAGGCAAACAATGTTAGGGTGATGCAATTCTGCTAGAAGAGAAGCTTCTTTTTGAAACTCTGCCCACTGCTGAGGATTACTAAAGTCTTTTAGTGTCTTGATAGCAACAAGCTGAGCATGATCCATGCCTGGAAGATAGAGATGACCCTTGTATATCTTTCCAAAAGTGCATTCTCCTAATTCTTCCATGAAACGTACAGCGGAAAGAGGCAGTTCCTTCGCTTTGCTCTGTTGGAAGACATGACAACAAAACATTAGCATATTGCAATCTTTTGTCTTTATTTTATGCATGTTAACCTGTAACCTGTTCTGAGCTCATTGGGAAGAACAGGATAAAAAAAAAAAAAGAGTTAAATAAATTATGAAGATCTGTATCACTCTCTACCATATACATCATATTACAGCATTCTAGTAGAGTTATGATGGTCACTTCTCAACGTGGAGGCCTGTGTTGTCACATATTTTTTGTTAGTCCTTTAAAAGTTTATCACTACTTACCAAATGTTTTCAGGTCTAATATGCATATAGTTAAAATTGCACCTCAAGAAGTTGTTTGTGGGGTCTTGAAAGCTCACATACCATATCGGTATTCTTGACAGCAAAGGTTCAAGAGCCGTTGGCAACTCTCGTGAATCCTAACTTTAGTTGACTGACTCTCTTCTTTCAATACACTCTTTTGACTCATTTCAGTGAATCTGAGCTATGAGGTGCAGTGGCATAGCAAGGTGGGGGTGGGGGCAGGGGATCAGTATGCCACAGGTGCCATGTTGATGGGGGCGCTGTCACCCCTCCTCCTCTCCATTTCCCTGCCTCTTCCCACTCCTCCCCTCGCCACACGTGTGCCCAGGGCTGGATTAACGGGTAGGCCCAGTAGGCTCGTGCCTAGGGCCCGAACTTGCCGGGGGGGGGGGGCCTGCTGAAGAAACAAGTAACAAGATCGAGCCCCTCTCCCAATCCGGGGTGTGACTCACCCCGTGGATATCCCAGTTGCCCAGTATCATCGCCATTTTGGTCCAGCTGTGAACTTTGGTTGTGGGAGCCGAGGTGAGGAAAGTTTTCGGAGGAGGAGCCACGTTCCACCCCTTCCCTTCCCCTCCACCTGGCCTCGCATTCCTGTGCTGGGGGCCGGTGTGTGAGCCAAGTGCAGACGCTGGAGTGGCTGTGTGCATCGGGCTCAGGGGTGGCAAATTCTGCAGCACCTCCCCCACCTGGGTCCCAGTACATGGCTACTTTCATCCTCTGCCAGGGGGCTGATGATTTGGGAATTGATTTCTCAGCCTGGCCTCAAAAAGGAAGTAAAAGCCGGATACCCCTAAAGTCCAGCTCTCAGGCTAATGGTCTCCAACAAGCAGGTTAACTGGGGGAGGCCTGTGGGAACCACTCTAGGACTTAAAGCACCAGGGGTTAGACAGGGCAGGGGCCCAGGACTCTTAGACTTGCAAGGGGAAGAGAGCTTGCATGAACTTCCCTAGAGATAGGCCTGGGTGAGGAGGTAAGCAATCCTGGATTGGATGGAGAAGGCGGCAAGATGGTTAAATGAATACTGGTGCAGTGAAAAACAGGTACAGTAGGCTACTGCCCAAGCATCTCCCCCCAGCTTTTCAACCAGCACAGCAAGCATACTACCACTCATCATTTCTATAGTGTGCTATAGAGCTTACAATTAAAACAGACAGGGAATGAGAAAATAGGCATGGGTAATTTACAAGTAAGTGGGAATTAAAAGCAGCCTCAAAAAAGTAGGCTTGCAGTTGGGATTTGATGATGATGATGGAAGTAGAGAGAACTGAAAGGAGAGAGAGAAGGGGGCAGGGCAGATGATGGAAGTGGGGACTGGAGAAGGGGGCAGATGATGGAAGTGGGGAGAAGAGAGAGAGAGAAGGCGGCAGATGATGGAAGTGGGGAGAACTTGTGCCGTCAGCATCAGGCGAATATGGGAAAGCAGCAACAATGGTGAGGGGCCCTCACCTCCTCACCACTGCTGCTGCTTTCCCACATGTTGGATGCGAGGAAGAAGATAGAGTTAGTGAGATAGTGGAGGGGTGAAGGAAAGGGGTGGCAGAAAATAGAGAAGGAAGACCAGAGAAGAAAAGGAAAGGGAAGAGAGAGGAGAGAGAGATGCCAAAGAACTGGGCAGGAGTGGAGGAAATGAGAAAAGAGAGAAGCTAAAAACCATAGGGGGGAAGGAAGTAGATATGGAACGAGAGAGATGCCAGACCATGAGGGGAACAGAGGGAAGATGATGGATGCCAGACCAAGGGGCAGGGGGGTATGAGAAGAGATGGCAGGGGGAGACAGTGGATGGAAGGAAGAGAATGACAAAAAGATGAGGAAAGCAGAAACCACATGACAAAGGTAAAAAAAAATTATATTTTTTTATTGTTTTGTAGTATTGTAGCTGTGTTGATAAATGTTTATAAATGGAAATATGGTGATTGTTTTATTGGACTAATTTTAATACATTTTTGACTAACTTTTAGAGGCCAAATTCTCCTTCCTCAGGTCAGGACAGGATACTGTAACA
The DNA here is from genome assembly GCF_902459505.1 of Geotrypetes seraphini. Classification (NCBI taxonomy): domain Eukaryota; kingdom Metazoa; phylum Chordata; class Amphibia; order Gymnophiona; family Dermophiidae; genus Geotrypetes; species Geotrypetes seraphini. The sequence continues at coordinate 47,690,274 of NC_047095.1, forward strand.
GCAGTATACTTTACTGACCTAAGGAAAGAGGGTTTGACTTCTGAAACCTAACTGAAAAATGTATTAGTCCAATAAAATAATATTATCTTATTTTCCATTTTTTGTTTTATTTGTTAATTTGTAAAGTGATTTGTTATTTCTCTTTTTTTCAAATTTATATCTGCTATCTTTATATTTTGTTCAGTATTGGGGGGATATGCACCACTGTTTCTTCACCCCCTTAAACTGTACCGTTCCTTCGGTTTGTAGCACAAGCCAGCATGCTGAATGCTCTGCACTGCGCCGATGGTCATAGAATTCCTATGATCGTCAGAATAGCGCAGAACGTTCGGCCTGCCAGCCAGTGCTAAAAATCTCTTCCGTGCTTTTGTATAAATGGGGGGAGGGGGGGTTAGTTTGTGATTACTTATTCCATACTGGGTGAGAGTGGTTCTCTGTCCTGTGTGTATGAAAGACATGGTTTCTGTTAGCATTGACCAGCCTTGAATAAACCTGATTTGATCTTATTGTCTGCCGATCTTCTTTTGTTATACGTTGGATTCTACCAATCTAGTTTCCAAAGTAAATCTTTGCATTTACAAACTTCAAGCCTGGGCTTTAGCTGTCCGGATGAAGCTTAATACAACTAAAACTAAGCTTTTGTGGTTAGGTCCAAGATTGGACTGTCTTCCTCCTACTGTAGCTCTGGTATCTGGGTCCTCCTTACCAATTGAGTTCTCTGCTAAGATATTGGGAGTCCTTTTTGATTCCTCTCTTTCCTTTAAGGACCAAATAAATTCCTTGATCAAGAAATGCTTCTTTAGTTTGCGAATGCTGAGGAAGGTTAGACATCTTTTTCATCACCGTCATTTTTCTATCTTAGTTCAATCAATTATATTATCTCGTCTTGATTACTGAAACGCTATCTACCTCGGCATTACAAAAATTTGTCTTCATAGATTACAATTAATTCAAAATACTGCTGCGAAGCTGATCTTTGGTAAACGTAAATTTGACCATGTGACCCCTTTGCTTCAGAGTCTTCATTGGCTCCCAGTTTATTTTAGAATTCAATTTAAATGCGCTTGTATTTCTTTTAAAATTCTACATGGTATCTTTAATCCTCTTACTCTTATTTTGGAATGTTTACCCATTCTCCTTTGCAAGAAGTATCCAACAATTTAAACTCTCCCTTCCTTCTAAAAAATGGATTAAAGGAGTCAAGATCTTTGTACTTTTTGATGGAGTGAACCCATTCTACTCCACTCAGGATTTTGTAGACTTCAATCATAACTCCCCTCAGCCGTCTCTTTTCCAAGCTGAAGAGCCCTAACCGTTTTAGTCTTTCCTCATACGAGAGGAGTTCCATCCCCTTTACCATGTTGGTCGCTCTTCTATGAACCTTTTCTAGCGCCACTATATCTTTCTTGATAAAAAGAGACCAGAATTTAACGCAATACTCCAGATGAGGTCGTACCATGGAGTGATACAGGGGCATTATAACATTCTTAGTCTTGTTAACTATCCATTTTTTAATAATTCCTAGCATCCTATTTGCTTTTTTGGCCGCTGCCGCACATTGGGCGGAAGATTTCATCGTATTGTCTATGATGACACCCAGATCCTTTTCTTGGGATCCCCAAGGAGGCCCTAGCATACGGTAACTGTGATACAGGTTATTCTTCCCAACGTGCATCACTTTGCATTTGTCCATATTAAATTTCATCTGCCATTTGGACACCCAGTCTTCCAATTTCCTAAGATCCGCCTGCAATTTTTCACAATCCGCTTGCGTTTTAACAACTTTGAACAGTTTAGTGTCATCTGCAAATTTAATCACCTCATTCGTCGTTTCAATTTCCAGATCATTTATAAACAAGTTAAATAGCACCGGTCCCAGTACAGACCCCTGTGGCACTCCACTGTTTACCCTCCTCTAATGAGAAAAATGACTATTTAACCCTACCCTCTGTTTTCTATCCAATAACCAATTCCTAATCCACAATTGAACTTTGCCACCTATCCCATGCCACTTTAATTTTCTTAGGAGCCTCTCGTGAGGAACTTTATCAAAAGTGTTCTGAAAATCTAGATATACTGTATCAACCGGCTCACCTTTATCCACATTTTATTCACACCTTCAAAGAAGTCAAGCAAATTTATGAGGCAAGATCTCCCTCGACTGAACCCATGCTGACTCCGTCTCATTAAATCATGTTTGTCTACGTGTTCCATAATATTTTATAAGAGAGGAGGAGCTCAAAGTCGAGGACTTCCTGCAAAAAAATTTTTTTTTATAATTGTTTCTACCATTTTGCCCGGCACTGAAGTGAGGCTTACCAGTCTGTAATTTCCTGGATTTCCCCTGGAGCCCTTTTTTAAAAATCGGCATAACATTGGCCACCCTCCAATTTTCAGGTACTACAGATGATTTTAGCGACAGGTTACTGATCACTAACAGCAGGTCAGCAATTTCATTTTTGAGTTCTTTTAATACTCTGGGATGTATACCATCTGGTCCTGGCGATTTATCACTTTTTAACTTGTCGATTTGGCTTAGTACAAATTCCAGATTCACCGAGATTTCTTTCAGTTTCGCCTCATCATCACCCTTGAAAACCATTTCCGGTTCAGGTAGATCTCTTACATTTTCTTCCTTAAAGACCGAACCAAAGAATGAATTCAGTCTTTCCGCTATGGCCTTATCCCCCTTTCGCTCCTTGATCATCCAACAGTCCCACAGATTCCCTCACAGGTTTTCTGCTTTTGATGTACCTAAAAAAATTGCTAAGTTTTTGCCTCTTTTGCAGGGACCGTCCCTTGCATGTTTAATGTACAGTGCTATGTGTGTCTGGGAGCGCAATAGAAATAATAAATAGTAGTATGATCATATTTGTATATGCATTTTTAGTGTCATGGTCCTTACTCTCTGGAAGCTTCATATATTAGATTCAAAACAGAGAATGACACGGGGGGACAAATTTTTCCCGTCCCCATGGGAATTCATTTTCCCGTCCCAGTTCTTTTCCTGTCCCTGCCCCATTCCTGCAAGCTCTGTCCTCATCTGCACAAGTCTCAAACACTTTAAAATCATAACTGTTTGAGGCTTGTGCGATCAAGGCAAAGCTTACAGGAATGGAGCAGGGACAGGGATGGGACGGGGAAATTGAGCTCCTGCGGGGACATATTGGTCCCCACGTCATTCTCTAATTCAAAAGCAAGCTTATGACTTTTGCTATGATTGCCATCTTTATCAGGCAATGGTTGCCTTGCTATTTTCTAACACATGATGTCTAAGAGTGTGACGCAGGGGTTATAACTACAGCCTCGGCACCCTGTGGTTGTGTGTTCCATGCCCACGTTGTCCTCTGTGATCCAGAGTGGGCCACCTGGTCTCTCATTGCCCCAGGTACATTAGATAGATTGTGAGCCCGCCGGGACAGACAGGGAAAAATGCTTGAGTACCTGAATAAATTCATGTAAACTGTTCAGAACTCCCCTGGGAGAACAGTATAGAAAATAGAATAAATAAATAGAGTGAAAAGCTTCAGCCTCTGATCACCAGAGCTGGTATTGTGACATCACAATGCCTCATTCCTCCAGTGCCTAAGAGCCAACCTCATCAGTGATGTCACAATGGCTTGATTGTCCTGTACTTGGCTCATATTTTGATTTCTAGAGTGCTGCAGTGGTTAAAGCTACAGCCTCAACACCCCAAGGTTGTGGGTTCAAACCCATGCTGCTCCTTGTGACCCTGGGCAAGTCACTTAGTCCCCCCATTGCCCCAGGTACATTAGATAGATTGTGAGCCCACCGGGACAGATAGGGAAAAATGCTTGAGTACCTGAATAAATTCATGTAAACTGTTCTGAGCTCCCCTGGGAGAACGGTATAGAAAATTAAAGAAATAAATAAAGGTGTATTTAATCTTTGATGTGCTCAGGGGGCTTCTTCATCTTCATACTGAGTGGTCAGTGTTCCCGCTAAGCTGCGCTGGGGTGCGCTGACGCACAAAATATTACCTCGCAGCGCACAAGTTTCTCGTCACAGCGCACACAGTGTAGAGCACAGTTCTTCAACCACCGGTCCGCAAACAAAATCTTGCCGGTCCGCGAAGGATTCGGTCCCCGCCGCAACGAAAGGCCGGCGTCAGCTGACTTGCAACTTCCTGTTGCAGTCGCTGTGCCGGGACTCCTGCCTTCGCCGGGACTCCTGCCTTCCACCGCGTTTGCCTCCTGCCTTGTCTCCGCACCTCCAGACCAGCAGCGGCAGCTGTGTATGCTTTTAACTTCGGCACAGAGCTGCCCCTAATCAATAGTTTAGCGCGGTTTCATAAGGCAGCCTCGGGGCCTTTGCTAGGCCGGCCCACATCGCATCATCGAAGCGGGCCGGCTATCAAAGGCCCCGAGGCTGCCTCATGAAACCGCGCTAAACTATTGATTAGGGGCAGCTCTGTGCCGAAGTTAAAAGCATACAGAGCTGCCGCTGCTGGTCTGAACTCTTGGGCCGCTGAAGGAGGGCAAAAAGCAGCTGTCCTGGAGGTTTCCCTTCCTCTCGCCTTTACAGGTTCCTTTTTTCCACCTTTTTTTTTTTCCTTCAAACGGCAACGGGCCCCAGCATCGACATCAATCAAGTAAGTTCCACTGTCAATCAAGCGGTTCTGCTCGGCCAAAGCTTCCCCTGTGACATGAGCCACCCTCAGGGGAAAGAAAGTGACCCACAAAGGTGAGGGGAAGGGGGGCAGATGATGGAAGTTGGGGGGGGGGGGATAGAGAGAGAGAGAGAGAGAAGGGGCAGATGATGGAATGGAGGAGATGAGAGAGAGAGAGAAGGGGACAGATGATGGAAGTGAGAAGAAGGGAGAGAGAGCAGAAGGCAGATGGATGTCAGTTGAGAAGGGAGAGCAGATGCTGAATGGAAGTGGGGAAAGAACACATACTGGATGGAAGGAGGAGATAAATAAAGGGGGAAGAAAATAGTAAGATAATGGAGGGGTGAGGGAAAGGGGTGACAAGCTGTGTGTAGACACAGTGAAAAGAGGGAAACGGGACTAAATAGTAAGAAAGAATTTAATTTAGATGGAGGCAGAAAATAGAGAAGGAAGACCAGAGAAGAAAAGGGAAGAGAGAGCAGAGAATGATCAGATCTGAGTGGAGGAAATGAGAAGAGAGATATGCTAAAAACCACAGGGGGGAGGGAAGGATAGAGATGCCAGACCATGAGGGGAACAGAAGGAAGATGATGGATGCTAGACCAAATTGGAGGGTGGGGGGGGGGGCAGGAGGAGAGATGGCAGGGAAAGACAGACAGTGAATGGAAGGGGCAGATGCTGGACTGAAGAGACAGAGAAAGTTATCATGCTGCTGTACCGGGCCATGGTACGCCCTCACCTGGAGTACTGCGTCCAGCACTGGTACTTTAAGAAGGACACGGTACTACTCGAAAGGATCCAGAGAAGAGCAACTAAAATGGTTAAGGGGCTGGAGGAGTTGCCGTACAGCGAAAGATTAGAGAAACTGGGCCTCTTCTCCCTTGAGCAGAGGAGATTGAGAGGGGACATGATAGAAACATTCAAGGTACTGAAGGGAATAGACTTAGTAGCTAAGGCAGGGAGAACGAGAGGGCACTCTCTAAAGTTGAAAGGGGATAGATTCCATACAAACGTAAGGAAGTTCTGTGGTAGAAAGCAACATATTTATTTGGCTCATAACTTGCTGGCGCCCGATATTTTTAGCTCACAGTGAAAAAAGTTTGCTCACAACACCCGCCCACTTAGAGGGAACACTGGGTCACTGCTTCAAATTCTGCTACTTTTCTTTCCTGTATTGTTATAATATAGTTCCTTTCTATATCTTTGATTTATCTTTGTAAACCGCTCTGAGAGGTCCCCCTAAGAGCGGTATATCAGGACTAATAAAAACTTGATACTAATAAAAACTTATCCCACTGTCTTTCAACTCCTCCAGTCCCGACTCCTCCAGAACTGCCCAAAGGCTTAAACTAGCCTTCCCCTCTCCACGCGGCATCCACTATTCAGGCAAACTGGGTAAATCCCTTCTTTTCAAAATCACAGGTCTTTGGAACGACCTCACCACCCCCTTGCGGAACCTGAGCTCCCTTCAGCTATTCCGCAAACAACTGAAAACCTGGCTTTTCAGCAAATTGTAGCTCTATCCTTCCCCCCTTTCTCTCCCCCCTTCTACACATAAGTTCATGTAATCCTTTTTCTTCTTCTCTACCCACTATTTTTAAGTTCTTGTAAACCGTGTCGAGCTCCATTCTCATGGAGATGATGCGGTATATAAACTTAAGGTTTAGATTAGATTAGATACTTATATATACCAGGCCCTAAATCACTGATATATTGTCTAGTGAGAAAACAGAACAAATCAGCCTGCTATCTTATCTCCACCCAGAAACGACATACTATGAGAATACCCCACCTTAGTCACAAGTGAAAATCATGGACCCATCACAAATAGGAAACAAAGCAAAAAACTAAAATGAAATCTCAAGAAATCAGATGCTGCACATACAGAAACAGAAATGCAAAATATCAGAGATCTGCATTTCCCAAAATATACAAGAAAAAGCACCAAGGGCCTTACAATATGGGACAATCAAATGTCAATTTATTGACTGAATTGACATGGGCCGTATTTCGGTGCAATCGCCTGCAACAGGGGGGGTCAACTCCAATAGGTCTGTTCGAGTTTCAAAGAAGAACAACCAAGATGATAAAGGGGATGGAACTCCTCTCGAATGAGGAAAGACTAAAACGGTTAGGGCTCTTCAGCTTGGAAAAGAGACGGCTGAGGGGAGAAAAGAGAGGGCTCAGGGGAAAAAGTGAAAGGCAACAGACTCAGAAGCAACCTCAGAAAATACTTGTTCTTATTAATTTTTATTTCTTATTGGTTAAGATTCCTTTTTTTATATATATCTGTTGAAAATTTAATTAAAATGTAGAAAAATAAAGATCTAACGAATACTGTACCCCATACTATGCCATACCATAAATTGTTCCAGAGAAACTACCAGACATTTGGTAGGCAAAGCATAGGCAAACACAGGTGGCATGCCAAGTTTACACTTAAATTTATGCCAGAAATTGATTTTATTTTCATTTTTATTTAAAGTATTACAGTATTTCTTTGATTTTTTTTTCTGGTTGCTTGAGAGTTCTGGTTGAGTTCTTGTCAGTGGAGTGGTAAGGGGGGGGACAAGGGAGCGTACCACCCTGGGTGCTGTCTTGGTAGGGGTGCCTGCACCGCTCTGCCACTCCCATGCCACGCCTGCTCTCCCTTCCCCCCTCCCCGTACCTATTTAAATCTTCACCAGCATGAGCAAATTCACTGGCCTGGCAAATTCACTGGTCACAGGACCAGGAAGTGAAGTCAGAGGGGAAGCCAACGCTGGTGTGAGCAGCAGGCTGGAGAAGCTGCTTTCGCTGGTGATAATTTAAAGAGGTACAGGGCAGGGGGGAAGGAAGGGTGCGAGTGTGGCTTGGGGGCACAGAAGGAGCAGAGGGATGGAGAGGAGGGCAAAGGGGGATGCCACCACCCCAGGCGCTTCCTACCCTCACTACGTCACTGGTTCTTGTCTCTAGAAAGCAATCTAATACTTAAATGTTCTTATTTTTGGGACCCTGAGCTTCACTTACGTAGTATTTCTAATCTTTGCGAGCTCTCAGCTTTTGTTCCCTTCTCTCTCCTCCTTGAGCCTAATCCTAATTTTTTCATATGTCTGAATGTTGCTTTACCCTATAGTCATCAAGTCAACAGGAAATTGCATTTTTTACCTTCTTGAAGAGATTTCATCTTCAAAGGACTATCACTGGAAATGCATCTTGCCATCTTGAAATTACACAGTCAGCACAAATTAACCCTGCCCTTACTGTCCATTTTCACGTTTTAGATAAATACCGATGATACAAGGAAAGGAGTCCAAAAGGCTTTTGAGGAAAAGTCAGTAAAATATATGGTGATGGCAGGAAATTAGCTGTATTGTTGCAGAACAGATGGTATATATTACAGAAATCCTTAGGGCTAAACTTGTTTAGGTCTGGAATATTGTAAATTATATTTCAGGAATGAAAGTGAAATGACCTCTGTCTAACCCCCAAGTGAGGTTTTGCCTATTTGAACTAATGTAGGGGAACCCTATTAAAGAAAATGAAGCCATAAACTTTTGGCATCAAGGGTTCATTTCGAGCTCAGCAGCTATAAATCAGTTTGGTTTTTTGTTTCACAAGTGTGTGTCATAATGTATTGTACAAAATGTAAGGATGTGTAAAATACATGAGCGGCACCAAGCCAAAGCGACCTGGAGAGAAAGGAAAATATCCCTGGTTAAAAAGTGTTTAGCCGGCTAACTGCTAATATTCATCAGGAGACAGCCAGTTATCGTCGCTGAATATTCGCAGCTAGCAGCTAGACAGTGACCTGCCATGTCGCGAATACTCAGCGTTGGCTGCTATTAACTTAACCAGCCAGTGCTGAATATTTGCTTAGCCAGTTAAATTAGAGACTGCCAAAGAAAACCTGGATATTCAATGTCCGATGCCAGAAGCAGCCCGGCTTTGAATATCTGGGTAGAGCGCTGGTGTTGGATGGACAACACACTGCCCAGTGCCAGCTAAAAATTGCCTGGTATGTCTATTTCTCAACTACTTCCATTAGGAAACTCTTATATCTTGGCATCCCAAGTCCTCTAAATTTTCTTCACACTTCTACCTCTAACCCTCTGTTGGAGTTCCTTCCTATTTCTCCTACTGTAAACCGCGTCGAGCTCTACGAACGTGGAGATGATGCGGTATACAAACCTAAGGATTAGATTAGATTAGATTATTATGTTCTCAGTAGAAATTAAGGACACTAAACCTGATATAGATTCTTAGTATAAATTATGGGTACCATTTTAAATTTGATTGACAAATTTGAAAGTGGAGACAAGTATAAAAAAATAAAATTGTGGACTATGTAGGCAAACGTGATTTCATGCAGCGTCTCTCAAACTGTGTGCCCTGGCTCAGTGGTGTGCCTGGAGAGATTCCAGAATTTTACCTTATTAAAAAAAATTCCCTTCCTAAGGGCTCCTCTTACGAAGCTGCGCTAGCGGTTTTAGTGCACGCACCAGAAAGGTTTGGACAATTTCCTGGGGGAAAAGTCTATAGTCTGTTATTTAGGCAGACATGGAGGAAGCCACTACTTGCCCCAGATCGGCAGCTACTTTTTGGATTTTTGTCTGATGAGTGGAGTTCCCGGAGGGGATTATAGGGAACAAGACAGGAGAGTTACTGTAACTCTAAATAACCAAGATCCTATTTAATAGCTGAATGCAAAGGTTCAGCTTTAGTATGTCTAGAAACAGACTGCTTCGGGATTTTCTTACATAGAAATTCTCTGTAAAGCCAGAAGTCCAACAGTGAATCTGATCCAAATGACTGCAATTACAAGCAATAAACATACTGTTGGCCCTTTTAACCTTCTGTCCGATATTTTATATGTTTTCGATCACGAGGTCTGCTTTATCAGCCAACGGCTCTGCAACTCTTCTGTTGACCTTTTAAGCGCATGGAATTATCATCTTCAGAGCTGCAGCGAGGCCGTTGCCACACGGCATAATTTCTATCTACAGTGAACTGCACGAGGTTGGCGCTTAACATCGCGGCCACCCATGGAGTACACAGCTTTGAAAGTTTAAGCATTGTCTTCTTGGTTTTAAAGAAACAATTTAGTTTGGCCAAAGAAAAATCTCAGCCATGCAAAACTCTTTCATCCCGCTTCAACTTAAAAGGGAAACAAACACACATTTTTTTCTTCTCTGGTTACTGCTGCTGCCAGACTTATTACAGAGCAGTTCTTGGGTACCTTTTGAGCCTTAGTTTACTGTGCGAACTGAGAAACACTTCACCTTTTTTGTTGTTTTAAAGCCCAACAATTTGTTTGTGTTCCTTTTCGGCTTCTGGTTCAACTGGAACCAACACCTACCAAGTTACAACAGTATGAATCTTCATTCCCAACTACCCAGGGATTTCCCCCTTCTTTTACCCCCCCCCCCAATAGCCCATTGTAGTTATAGACCATTCCTGATTCTGTCTACTCGGGTTGTTACTGAACCATAGCTGAACTTCCCACTCCCTCAGCTGACCGGATGTGCAGAAACCTTGGTTAACGAACTGACGTGAGGTTCAGTGCATGTCAGCGTTTAGCACTTAAGATTGATTAATCCACCAGGCTGGCGCAGTGCTTTACATTATCAGTCCGATATTCAGAAGCATTTATTAGAATAGCAGGTAATGCTATCTGGATCAGCGAGCTGCTGCCTGGGTCCTTCTGCTGATTTTCAGAGAATAGTTAAGCTCTGGAACGCGTTGCCAGAGGATAGGGTAAGAGCGGATAGTGTAGCTGGTTTTAAGGAAGGTTTGGACAAGTTCCTGGAGGAAAAGTCCGTAGTCTGTTATTGAGAAAGACATGGGGGAAGCCACTGCTTGCGCTGTATCGGTAGAATGGAATGTTGCTACTCCTTGGGTTTTAGCCAGGTGCTAGTGACCTGGATTGGCCACCATGAGAACGGGCTACTGGGCTTGATGGACCATTGGTCTGACCCAGTAAGGCTATTCTTATGCTTTTATTTTCTTGAAAGCATCACCTAAAATCATTGCTGACCTCCTTGCACTAGCTGGATAGTGAACAGATGATATCAGGGTGCAGCATGGGTAATTCTGGGAATTATCCAGGTAGTGGTGATATTAATCCCACTATGTGAATAACTTAGGACAGCCATTTTACAGTCTGTTTATACCTAGATGGAGCATAACAGAATAGATATAAGCATAAAACAAACTAAGGGGGGAATTCTAGATACAGTGCTTAAATTTAGGTGTTGGTAGGTGCTCTACCGGTGCCTAAAGTTAGGTAACATATGGCACTGATATATATATATATATGTATATATATAATCACTAATTCTTATTATATTTTCCTTTCTTCAAAACTCTTGTAAACTGTGCCGAGCTCTATACTTATAGAGAAGATGCGGGATATAAGCGTGGAAGGGCATAATCGAAAGGAACATCTAAGTCTGTTTTCGTCTAAGTCGCAAGTCATCCAAAGTAAAAAAACAGCCTAGAACACATTTTCGAAAAATATGTCCAGCTTTTTTTTCATTTCGAAAATCGTCTAATTATACGTCCTGCCGATCTGATCTTCCAAGTTGCTAAATCGTCCATCTTTATACCACAATTTCGTCCAACTTTTCGTCCAAGTTCAAAACGCCTAGAACAAGCCCTGTTGGACGTGGGAGGGGTCTGCAAAGTGATGGGCTGAACACCCAGACATGGCACCTAAATAGTGGGGTACCTTACAGGGCACTGCTGTGAACTTCACAAAAAGGGTGCCATGTCTTCTCCCCACTACAGTTCCCTTATAGGTCATGGTGAGCCCCCCCAAACCACCTCCAGAATCCCCTAGACCCACTTATCTACCACCCTAATAGCCCTTATGGCTGCAGGAGCCACTTATATGCCAGTCAAAAAGGGTTTTGGGGGTGTATAGGGGAGTGCACATGTTTAAGTATCAATGCAGTGATTAGAGTGGCTTATGGACATGGGTCCTCCTCTCCATGAGTCCCTAACCCACCCCCAAGACGACTTAAGCCGCCTCTGTGCTGGACGACTAGGCTTTCCTATGCCAGGCTGCCAGGTGATGATGGTCTGGAGGCTGAATTTTAAAGGTGTGATTACGATTTTTATGGGGTGGGGGGGTTAGTGATCACTGGGGTAATGTGTGGGGGTCTGTTTTATGTGTTTGCAGTGACTTTAGGTGGGTTTTTGTGACTTAGACCATGTTTTAAATGGTCTAAGTCACAACGTCCAAGTTGCGTCGATCCTGGGCTGTATATCACAGCGCTAGTGTGTGTGTTTTTGCACTTTGTAGAATTTTTGTTAATGACAAATACTGGGTTTTTTGGACTAATGCTGCAAGTGGCATTAAGTGGCCTAAAACGCCTACATAGGCGTGATTCACAACAAAGATAGGCGCCAGAAATGTAGGCCCAGAAAACCCGGATGAGCAGGAATTGGTGAAATTTCTTTCCCCGTGCAATTCTCTACTCTAGACATAAGAACATAAAAATAGCCTTACTGATCAGACTAATGGCCCATCTATTCCATTATCCCATCTTCACAGAGGCCAATACAAGTCAGAAGTACTTGGCAAAATCCCAAATAGTAGCAGCATTCCATGCCACCGATCCAGGGCAAGCAGTGGTTTCCCCCATGTCTGTCTCAACAGCAGACTATGAATTTTTCCTCCAGGAACTTGTCCAAACCTTTTTTTAAAACCAGCTACATTAACCGCTCTTACCATATCCTCCGGCAATGCAAGGGGACAGAAATGTCACCAATTCCTGCTCTTCCTCATTGATAATCTAACCCAGGGGTGTCAAAATCCCTCCTCGAGGGCCGCAATCCAGTCGGGTTTTCAGGATGTCCACAATAAATATGCATGAGATCTATTTGCATGCACTGCTTTCATTGTATGCTTATAGATCTCATGAATATTCATTGGAGAAATCCTGAAAACCCCCGACTGGATTGCAGCCCTCGAGGAGGGAATACGACAACCCTGATCTAACCCATATCCACCTGTACCCAATAAGATCCATTTCATCTCCACCCATCCATGCAATTAATCTCCTTCCCCATAATACTGATCTCTCGCTCGCAACCCTCCATTTCCTCCTGACTCACAAGTGAGGAGACAGGAAGTGATGTCAGTGAGGACAGGATGCAGTGGAGGAAAGCCTGCAGGGTCGGTGAAGGCAGTGAAAATGAATTGCTGCAGCTGCCAAGATGCCTCTGAGATACACTGGGAAAGGACAGGGGGATTCAGAGAGGAGGTAGATGCCTGGCCATTACTTACATGAAAGTATTTCTATTCTAATATATACAATAAATAATAGGGAACACAATGTACTAATCTGTGATAACCACTATCAAAATTCCAAATAATCACAGAATCATGTTCTCAAAAACATATACTAAAGTGAAATAAAGTAATAAGAGCAAAGTGTGATAAAACACAGCAAGGGTCACAGCAGGGACAATCATAGCACTCACGGTCTCACACCGCCAAAATATTATCAAACGTTAATACTAGTTTCTCAGAATAGAAAGCTGAAACTTATCTTAATGGACGCTATGGCGGTAGCAATTCTGTGACCAGCTGTGGGAGATCAGTATTGGTTTGGCAAGCTTTGCCGTCAGTCGTGGTCACGATGAGTTACTCCTCCTGAAGAAGCCTCATTAGGCGAAACTCGAGTCAGGGGGCCGGCTCAATTGGGATTTCAGTCACGGTTTTGGATTTTATCTGCAGCTGGTCACAGAATTGCTACCACCACAGCGTCCATTAAGATATTAACGTTTGATAATATTTTGGCGGTGTGGGACCGTGGGTGCTATGATGGTCCCTGCTGTGACCCTTGCTGTGTTTTATATTACACTTTGCACTTATTAATTAATTGCACTTTAGTATATGTTTTTGAGAACATGATTCTGTGATTATTCTAATATATAGAAACATAGAAACATAGAAAGATGACGGCAGAAAAGGGCTATAGCCCATCAAGTCTGCCCACTCCAATGTCCCACCCCATATAAACATTTTCATAATGTTCTCCAAAAACAACTGTTTTGAATCAGAGACATGCGCCTCACCTTAGGTTTGTACGCATTTAGCATTGACATTTCCACGTTTTGCCCTCTCACGTGTTTTGGCTGCCTCTGAACTGGAGGCGACGAGGCTTTCTGGTTGTTGCGGCAGATGCAGATGAAACAGAAAAGCAACGCAATGGCCAGAGGAATTGTAACGCTCGGTACCAGGATGTACAGTATTTCCATTTTGTTCTTCTCCTTCGAGTCCTTGGCATCTGATTGAGACAAGGAAATGGCAAAATACTTTAGATTTAGGGTGAGTAAGTCATGTGACGCACGGCTCACCGCCATGCAGAGAATGATAAATTCTATCTGAATTTCCTGGAGCTCGTGAGAACAGTGAGTGCAAAGTCCAGCAAGGACACATAGCTAGAATCCAAACAACACTAGTACGGTTGCTAGAAAATTCTTCATCGCCACAATGTCAGCCTATCCCATATGTCTTCCCAGTAAGGCCATATGTCTCTATAGGTCTTGCCCCACTTCCTGGTCAGACAGAGGCCATTAAGCAACCCATGCTCCCTTGTCCTCTCCCGACAGAAAGAAAAATAGTCTTTCAAAATGCTTAGGCTTGTGGATTAACCTCTGACATATTCTTGTAAACTAAAAAAAACAAAACCAAAAAAAGCCCCACACAGTCACTCTGAATGGGGTTATTTCAAAAGAAAACAGTTTAAGGGGCTACTTGATGCTGATGAATAATTTGGCAAGTGGAACTTTCTAGATCTGGCGAAGCCCACACAGAAAATCAAAGTCTGAATACTCCTAATATTTGTCTGATGCTCAAAGAAAGCTGAGCACAGACCTGGGCATCTCATTTCAGGTGCCTAAAATTAGGTGAAATTTCAGCATAATTAGAACATAAGAATAGCCAATGGTCCATTTTGCCCAGTATTCTGTTTCCACAGTGTCCAAACCAGGTTACAATAGGGTTACCAGATTTTTACATTAGTAAAATCCGGACCCCCCTAGACCCGCCCCCCCCAGTTTAACCCCAGTCCTGCCCCCAATTCCGCCCTAGCCCCCACCAAACACTTCCCCTGACCTCATGCCCGATGTGATTTCAAGGAAGCTTTTTAAAACGCGGACAAAGTGCTGGGTTTTGAAAAGCCATCCGGACCCCGGACGTGTCTGGGGAAATCCAGAAGTCTGGTACCCTTAGGTTACAAGTACCTGGCAAAGACTCAAATAGCAGCAACATTCCATGCTACTGATCCCAATGGCTTCTCTTATGTTGGTCTCAATGGCAGATTATGGACTTTTCTTCCAGGAACTTGTCCAAACCGGCTATGTTAACCGTTTACCACATCCTCTGGCAACACATTCCAGAGCTTAATTATTCTCAGAGTGGAAAAAAAAATAGTTCCTCCTATTGGTTTTAAAAGTATTTCCCTGTAACTTCATCTAGTGTCCCCTGTAACTTCATCTAGTGTCTTTGTAATTTTTAATGGAGTAAAAAAAATCGATTCATTTGAGAAGATTAGATTATTACCTATCTTTTTTTCCTGTAAGGAGGGACAGGAGTTCTGAACAATGGGTTCTCTCCTAAGAGTTGGGCTGAAAATTCACCCATAGGCAGTGGCTTGTTTTTTTTTATTGGCGGTGGGGGCAAAAGCTTCGCCCTAGCCCCAGCAGGATCCTGCAGCATAACCTCTCTTTCTCCAGCTCCCGACTCCCCCCCCATCTACCTTCCCCAGTCGCTGTAATTTTAAATCTTCCGGCAGCTGCCGCATAGTGTGAACAAGCAGGCCTGCCCCGGAAGCGTTCATTCTGCAGCGACGCTGGCCGGCGGCTGGCTGAAGATTTAAAATTACGGCGGTCGTGAGGAGGTGTGTGTGGGGAGTAGAGCCGTTGATTGCCAATGTTTGGGCAGGCCGTGGTCCCTGTGGCCTCCTCTGTTCTGAATCCTATGAATTCATCTAACTTTAGCCTTGTTGGAAGTAGGGGGGGGGGCATTATATAAAATAGTAAGGGGTCCTTATACTAAGGTGCACTAATGATTAATGCATGCTAAGGCCCTGATTCTATAAATGGCGACTAGCTTCTAGGAGGCGAGAAGCTTAACTGTCGATCACCTGTTAGACGCCTTTTATAGAATCACGGCTAGCGGCACCTAAGCAGTCTTAAGTGCCGGTAGGCGTTGAAACCTTAGGTGCACTCCATTTATGCCAGGGCTTTCTTGGACCTAAATGAGTGCATCTAAATTAAGCGTCTGCTGAGGCCTAAGTCAAATAATGCCCAAAATTCATCCAGAATCTGCCCCTAACCACGCCTGCCTTCTAGTAGGCGCCTCAGAGTAGACATCTACCTTGAAGTAGTACGTGTCTCTCAAGTTAGGCGTCTACCAGCTCATTTAATTTTTTAAAATTGCTTTTTAATGGCACTTTTCAATTAATGGCGCCGATGAAGCCTAATGGAATAACTTCAGGCGCCCTCTGTAGAATCTGGGCCTATATGCTAAGAAGCCCATTTTATACCTATGGACTTCTTAGCATTTAGCGCGAGGTAATCATTAGCGACCTTAGCCAAAGGAGCCCTAAGTCTCCACTTGACTGGTTCATAGACAAAACCGCCAAAGACAAAGGCGTGCGCCGACAACTGAGCGCAAGACGGAAGCGCTCGCCGAAGAAAAATAATGTTTTTAGAGGCTCCGACGGGGGTTTTTGTTGGAGAACCCCCCCCCCCCCCCCACTTTACTTAATACAGATCGCGGCGGCGTTGTGGGGGGTTGTAACCGCCCTCATTATACTGGAAACCTGGAAATAATTCTGGATGAAGTAGAAAAATGGATGACAAACCACAAACTGAAACTAAACTCGGACAAAACCAAATTCCTAATGCTTGAAACGGACAAAAACCCATCCATAACAGACCTAGAAATTAAAGCAACCAAATACCCAATCCAGACCTCACTCAGAATCTTGGGAGTGCTGATAGACAGATGCTGCACTATGCAGACCCAAATCAACAAAACTACCCAAAAAGCATTCTTCACAATGCGCAACTTAAGAAAAATAAGGAAATTCTTTGACAAAGAACACTACAGGATAATTGTACAATCCCTGGTACTAGGTCTCGTGGACTACTGCAATATCCTTTATCTACCATGCCCCACAAACATGATCAAAAAACTTCAAACTGTTCAGAACACAGCCCTTAGACTAATTTACTCACTCGGAAAATTTGACCACATCACCAATGCCTACCTAGACTCACACTGGCTACCGATTCGAGCCAGAATTCAATTCAAACTATACTGTCTACTCTTCAAAGTAATTAACGGTACTGCACCCACCTACCTAAATGACCGCCTAAACCGTAACCTTCCAACCAGAACAAGAAGAACACTGACATCATTCACATACCCACCACTCAAGGGTACTCACCGCAAAAAGCTTTATGATAGCCTCCTGGCAACACATGCTGCAAAACTCGAACCTTCCATCACCAGATTGTTAACCACAACATCAGACCTCAAGACATTCCGTAAAGAAATCAAAACACTGCTGTTCAAAAAATATATACAATCTACCTAACCTCCCTCACCCCTTCCCCCAAGAAACCAAAACACTGCCGTCCAAAACATCTTCCGATGTTATTAAGTCTTTACTATCATTCTGTTATTAAGTCTCTATCCTCAAACTGTATTCTCTATTGTCATGTACCATCCTGGAAATGTCCAGTTCTCTTCTTATGTAATCCGCTTTGAACCGCAAGGTACAAGCGGAATAAAAATCACTAATGTAATGTAATGTAATGTAACTTAACTGTTTCCCTGTTTTTTAGGGAAAAAGTGAAGTTTTCAGTAAAATGTGGGGGGTTACAACCCCCAAGCCCCCCCCCCAACGCCCCCACAACGCGGCACAATCTATAAAAAGTAAAGTGGGGGGGTTCCCCCCCCACACCCCTTGTCGGAGCCCTTTAAACAGTCATTTTCTTCGGTGCGCGCCTCCACGTTGCGCTCAGTTGTCTGCGCGCACCTCTGTCCCGGCGCGTTTTTGACCTGACACCTATAAAACAAGGCACTACGAAAGACATTTCCTTCAGGCACAGTATGAAGATGAATCCTTGAAAAATCAGGCACAGTTTATGGTCAGTAACAAAGGCCATGTTCTCACAATATATCAGGCTCCACCCTGTCTTTTCACAGAGAAGGTGTTTTTTTTTTTTTAAAGCCCCCAAATGCACACAGGCCCAAATTCTGTAAATGACGCGCTGCAGCTAGGTGGCAGTAGGTGCCCTACCACCGCCTAACTGACCAATCAGAGGGCACATTAAAAAAAAAAAAAAAAAAAAATTGAAGGTACCAGTCTCGCACCTATTGAGACGCAAAGGGATGCCTATAGACCCCTAAGGCCGGCAGGGACATGGTTTGCACTAGAAGTGTCCTTAGTCGTACATTCCTATGCACCTCCATAGGTGCGAGACAGGCACCTTAAATGAGGGCCTTTAAAATGCAGGCCTACATTTAAGGCACTTGGTTTGTTGGGGGGGGGGGGGGTTGTTTTTTGTTGTTTTTTTTTAAATAGCCATGATTCTATGAATGGCCCCTACGGGCCATTTCTTAGGCGGCTGCTGATACCAGCGCCGTTTATAGAATCTGGCTCATAGTGCGGGGCATCTTCTTTGTGTATTAATATATTATGAATTTTTTTTGGGGGGGGTTCAAACTTTCCTTGTAAGATGTCATTGCTGAAGTTACTTACTCGTACTAGTAAAATCCTTGCTTTGCAGGATGGATTTTCTGGTTTACATGTCATGCTGTTAATTGCAAACACCCCAGGCGCTCTTAAAAGAGCTCCTTTTCAAACCTGATAAAGGAGTCCTGTGCAAAGCAGCAAAGAGGGTAAATCCTTCACAAGGAAATAACTGCTTGAATGTGGGCTTAAGAGCAACTTTTAAAAATTTACCGCATGCTGGAATGTCACAGAGGTCCGACTTCACATTTTCGTCGAGGGTAAAGCACCACGGGGCGTCCTTCTGGTTTCCCGGGTTTCTGCAGTAGGAATGGCCCCCGTTCAGCTCCGGGTACCTGACTGCGGTGAAGGAATGAGTGTGGGGGTACTGAGAATTCCAGGGTTGACACTGGCGCCCGGACTTGGTCATGCTGACAGTGCCACGGTAATCCATTCCAGAACTGTTGTAACACTTGTGATCTGAACAATGAGAGTACAACAAAATAGAACATGGGAAATCAGATGAAATATTACAGCTAACGAGCTTGCACATCCAGATCAAACGTCCTCTTTTTCCTTTTTTCTTGGA
Organism: Geotrypetes seraphini; assembly: GCF_902459505.1. Lineage (NCBI taxonomy): Eukaryota > Metazoa > Chordata > Amphibia > Gymnophiona > Dermophiidae > Geotrypetes > Geotrypetes seraphini. The sequence continues at coordinate 47,709,232 of NC_047095.1, forward strand.
TTTCTAGCTTAGTTGAAACTGGTGTTTATAAGCTTTAATTTGCAGCTTCTTGGGGACTACCCCCCCCCCCATTTCTAATCCACTTTCACCTCTTGTCTGGCCTAGCAATAAACCCCCCCCTTTTACTAACCGTGATAGCCGTTATTAGTGCAGGGAGCCGTGCTGAATGCTCTGCGCTGCTCCCGACGCTTATAGGAACTCTATGGGGGTCTTTTACTAAGGCTCACGCTAAATGCTACCCCGCCCATTATAGTCTATGGACGTTTTAGCATTTAGCATGTGCTAAATCGGCGTAGTAAAAGACTCCATATGAGTGTCGGGAGCAACATGGAGAATTCAGCGCGGCTCCCTGCGCTAATAACCGCTATTGCGGTTTAGTAAAAGGGGGGATAGTTTATTATTTATATGACGCCTTTAAACAAGGTGGGTTATAAACCATACATAATTAAAACTAAACAGAAACCAAAACTAAAAGACATCAAAATCATCAGAAAATACCAGCACATCCAAAAAAGCATCAACCATCATATTTCATTGTACAAAATAGATGACGCATTAGCAATTTAATAGGATAATACAAAAATACATTCAATACAATAAGAATCACAATAATATTTCATACAAATTTAAATCATTCTTTCAAATTTAATTTCCATATGAATTAAGTCAATCTTATCTACACCCCCCTTAATTTCATCCCCTACCCACTATCTTCCCCTAAATGAAATCCCTCACCCTGGATGAAAGTTGCCAAAAATAAAGAATTTTTTAAAAAAACTGTTTAGATCTTTTTGTTGCCTAATTAATGTATGCTGGAAGATTATTCCATTCTGCAAATCCCACACATCAGAAAGTCCTAAAAGTCCTAAAAGTACTAGTCCTTAAAGTTTCCAAACATAATTTCTTGTAAGTAGGAATTAGAGAATGACACGGGGACAAATTTTTCCCCATCCCCGCAGGAACTCATTTTCCCGTCCCGTCCCCACGAGTTCTTTTCCTGTCCCTGCCCCATTCCTGCAAGCTCCGTCCCCATCTGCACAAGCCTCAAACACTTTCAAATCATAACCAGCAACATTCTAGAGCTCAGATTGTGATGTCATAATGCCTCATTCCACCAATGCCTAAGCTCTGTCCTCATCTGCACAAGCCTCAAACACTTTCAAATCATAAGTGGCAACATTCTAGAGCTCAGATTGTGATGTCATAATGCCTCATTCCACCAATGCCTAAGCTCTGTCCTCATCTGCACAAGCCTCAAACACTTTCAAATCATAAGTGGCAACATTCTAGAGCTCAGATTGTGATGTCATAATGCCTCATTCCACCAATGCCTACGCTCTGTCCTCATCTGCACAAGCCTCAAACACTTTGAAATCCTAAGTAGAAACATTCTAGAGCTCAGATTGTGATGTCATAATGCCTCATTTCGCCAATGCCTAAGCTCCGTCTTCATCTGCACAAGCCTCAAACACTTTAAAATCCTAAGTATTCGAGGCTTGTTTGGTTAAGGTAGAGCTTACAGGAATGGGACAGGGACAGGGACTGTGACAAAACTCACAGGGAAGGGACAGGGAAATTGAGTTCCTGCGGAAACGGGGACAAATTTGTCCCCGTGTCATTCTCTAGTAGGAATGGCAGACTACTTCCAAGCCGTGGCTCCTTCCCTTTGCAACCTAGTAGCTATGGCTGTTGTGAAGCAGCTTGGTTGTCCTCTCCCATCTCCCTGCGTCATATAAACACAGCCTCAGCAGCATTCCCAGCCCTGAGCCCAGATCACTTACATGGTTAATGCACCGCAATTTCACCGAGCGAGTGCCCCAGAACCAAAGTACTCGAAACAAACTACACCACTGCTCAGCTGCGGCTTCGGCAAGAGCACAATCTGCCAGTTTCCTGAGGCTCTACCACAGCCTCTGTTTTGCATTCGCATTCCTGGGAGGATTTAAGGCTTACGGATCAGCAAAGGAAACAGCTTACCCCTTAAGTATTTTTGTGGAAGATGTATAAAAGGAAACTGGGAGGACTGTGGGAAGGGAACCGAAGCATGTTCTTCTGAAGTACTTAACAGCAAATGTGCATGATGTAAACCTCCTGTTCCCGCTTCGTTAAGCTACTTTAGAAATATAAATATTTGTTTCTTCATGCAGGAGTACCCATGACCAGAAGATGTCTGCAGGGGCTGATTTTTGCTGAAGTCACGGTATTGTGTGTGGTTTACTTGGTTCTTACTCGTATATGCTAACGAATTTGGAAGAGTAATTTTGAAAGCTATTTCTGTGGACAAGACAGCCATTTTGAAAACTCCACCACTTCACTAAAGGCAAAATTCCATGTGACGCACCCAGCTGAAGTGTTTCTGGAGGGCTGGGTTAAGCCAGGGAGGCAACAACGAGCACCTTATTTTCAACGACTATGGGCTCCTTTTACTAAGCCGGAATAGCGCGCGCCAGACGCTAACGCCAGCGTTGAGCTGGCATTAGTTCTAGCTGCGTAGCGCGGGTTTAGCGTGCGCTAAAATGCTGCGTACGCTAAAAACGCTAACGCAGCTTAGTATAAGGAGCCCTATGCGCACTGCTTTGTTTGGAAGAAACAGGTGCAAAATCGGTGGGTTCTTTGTTTCAAGGTGATTTTGTAAGGGAAAGATATGCAGACACTTTTCCACTGAAAACGGAGACAAACAAAGCTCTCGAGTAAAAATACCCATGGGCTCGGCACCCGTGCGGGCAGATTTGAAATTTGCCCCATTAACCTTTTGGTATTTGCTTTTTTTATTGATGCTCTATAAATAAAACCCTAAGCGCGCATGCGCACTTAGGAGGCCGTGAACCCTGGCGCCATGATGTGTGCCTCTGTGCCGAATTCCATTTGAGGCGCTTGGGGCGGCTTGCACTGCATGTGCCGGCTTGGGGTGCGTGCAGTGCATTAAGTGGCAGATTGTCTCTACAACAGCAGGAGGGTGTCATGTGGGTGCTGCAAGGTGTCCCTTGCAGGTAAGAAGTGGAGGGGGGAGGGGTGTGCTGGGGGGCAGACAGCAATCATGCTTTGCTCTGGGAGGGGGGGAACAGAAGGGAGCCACGGAGAGACAGGCAGGAGGAAGGTTAAATGAAGGGAGAAGAGCTGCTGCTGGACAGGAGGAGCAGTGAAGGGGTGCTGCTGGACAGGGGGGAGGTAAAAGGAAGGGAGAAGGGCTACTGCTGGACAGGGAGAGCAGGCAAGGGGTGGTGGTGGACAGCCGAGGAAAGAGAGACAGAAAGAAAGAAAGACAGACAGACAGTGGCCAAGGAGAGAGAGAAAAAGAAAGAAAGATACACACATCTATTCTAGCACCCGTTAATGTAATGAGCTTAAAGACTAGTACTAATATAATATATGATGGTCACTGACAGTTCAAACAGTTTGTTTTTAGTATAAAACACTTGAAGATAAATCAGGTTAGTGGAATAAAAGAATCAAAACTACACAAAATCCACTGCAGAAATATGAATTCTGCATCGTACTTCTTATTTAATTCAGTTTCAACCCAACCAGTAACAGGGGTAGGAAAAAGCCTCAGTTCTTCAAACAATCCATGTTATACTTTTTCAGGGTGTTCATACATATATTCGAAACTTGAATTTTCTACCAGGCTAGCTTAATTTTAATGGATAAAGTTACCCCCTTCCCTTCTTGTTTTAACCTTTTTTGTCTCTCTTTTCTTTAATTTGTAGTTCCACCCTTTTCCGCTTTTGTACTTGTCTGTTTGGTCCATGTCTTATTGTAATAAATGCAGTCCATTTTCCCTGTTTTTTATACTGTACATCACTTTGAAATATGAAACTACGATTTAATCAAACTTTTAATAAAAACTTGAAATTTGATATATCGCTAGCTCAAAAAACCTCCCAATATTTTGTATTTTTATTTCCGATTTTCCTTATTTTTTCTTTTCTTTATTAACTTTTAATATATTTTCACTCCATCAGAGTTTAAAACGCTTTCAAAACTGTTTCAAATCATCTCCCAAAAATAGTTTTGCATAGACTACTTGTCAGTTAGTAGTCCCACTCCGACATGGCCAGTGTTCCAGAGTTTTCACTACTGCTGCGTCAGGAAGAAAGAATTGGATCCAATATTTATAAGCATTCTTCTTCAGTTCTTACGGCAATGTTCAATTTTGAATAGTGTACCTTTGGAAGGGCAGTTTCAATAGATGTCCAACTTTGGCTGTTTTGAGAAAAACATCCCAAAATTCCAAATTTTCAAACTAGTAAGATATCTTTCTCCCCCCCCAAAAAAAAAAAATAAATAAAATGGCCCAGCTATCTTTTTTTCCCCCAAAATGACCCAATTAGATATTTTGTCCAATTAGGTGTCTAATTTTTTTTGCCATTATCGAAAAAACATCGAAAACAAACCATTTACATGTAGGGGGGGACCAGCATTTTTAATGGACTGGCCACACAGACATGCTAGCAGATTACTGCTGTGAACTTCACATTAGGGGTGCCAGGTACACATCTTACCATAACCCTCATACATTATATGGCGAGTCTTCCAAAACTCTCCCCAAACCTACTGTACTCACCTGGCTACCGCCCCAGTAGCCCTTAAGCCTGCAGGTGTCACCTATATGACAGTATAGTACTCCCCCGATATTTGCGGGGGTTGCGTTCTTGCAACCCCACGAATCTTGAAAAACCGCGAATACGGTTTTTCATGGGGGAGACTGGAGAGGGCAGCTGGAGCGCCGGCGAGTGCAGGAAATCACTCGCTGTATGCTCCGACCGCCTCTTCCTGCACTAAGTTGGGCCTTACCAATCAGGAGCTGCGTGTCAAAGCAGCACCACTGCAGTCCACTGCCCACCAGGCTACTCCAGAGACCTGCTTGCAGCTATACTAAGATTTGCAGCTGTCATAGAGACACATATGTACTGTTTCATGCAGATATTTGGGGGCGTGAGAGGGTTAGTGACCACTGGAGGAGGGTGTGGGGGCCATATTTTCATCTCTTCATGGTCTTCTGGTCAGTGTGGGTACCCTTTTGGCCCTTATAAGGTTTAAAAACAGGTCTAGCCCAAAATTGTGCCCTGGACGTTGTGTAAAATGTTTGATTAATTATTGCGGTAAAATATTCAAGTGCTAAGCCCACCCTAATTCCACCCAAAACGTGCCTCTAAAGCCCCTTAAGATTTAGATGCACTGGAGACAAAACGACCAGAAAGACGTCAAAAAAGTCAGTTCTGAAAATGCTCATTTGGACATTTTTACTAGTTAGATGTCCAAATTCCTATTTATTCCGCCTTTTAGATGCCTATCTGTTTTGAAAATGGACCCCCATTGGGGATGGCCTGAAAATCCGACTCATTTGTGCCCCCTTAAAGTGTATTCTACTGATTTATGTAATTATTAGTGTAGTTGTTTATGTGAAATTTTTTAGTTATTTATTGATTACTTGGTGCATCAAGTGAGGGAAGATATGAGCTCAATTATAGAGTACTGGTAAATATTTATTCAAAAAAATGTTATAAATTTCCATAACGTGTATCATTGTCTAGTCCTACAAGCCTCAACCCAATGCAGAAATTCAAGAAAGCCTTGCAAACCCCCTTAGCCCCACCCCTCCGTTCCCAAGGGATGTTTTACTGTTTTCACTTGTTGTGTTTCCTTCTGCCCTGTTGAGTGAAGCATGTCATGCAATACACACTGAGATGCTGCCAGACTCCCAGAGCAGTATGGAAAAGGAGGCAGGAAAATCCCAAAACTGCGTGGCTTGGTCAGGTCTGCTTTAACATAAGCAAATCTGGAAGATTGTGGGGGGGGTTTAAAGAGGCCGAAGGAGGGTTACCATATGGTTCCAGAAAAAAGAGGATGGATTCCGATATCCGGGTTTTACTTCCATTGAAAGCAAATGAAGTCAGGAGGATAGATTGAGACAGCCGGGTTTTACTTTCATAATGGAAGTAAAACCCGGATGTCTCAATCCATCTTCCTTTTTCGGGAGCCACATGGTAAAGCATAGGTGTTCTCAATACCCCCATAGTATGTGTGTCATAAAAAATATACGATCATCCCAATTTTCTGTAACACGTGTGTACTGTTCCTGTAGCTCTTTATTGATCCTGTAGCATGTAGATTCACTATAGCATGTGTGTTCTTAGTTTCCCCATAGCATGTATTATCAAAAATCATCTCAATTTTCTGTGGCTCGTTATTGATCCTGTTGCTTGTATGTTATTGATCCTGAAAACTACTGTGAACATAAGAATATAAGAATAGCCTTACTGGGTCAAGACCAATGGTCCATCAAGCCCAGTAGCCTGTTCTCACGGTGGCCAATCCAGGTCCCTAGTACCTGGCCAAAACCCAAAGAGTGGCAACATTCCAACATCTCAAAGAATAGCAAGATTCTGGAACCCCAATGAGAGCAACTTTCCAGAGCTGTGATTGTGATGTCATAATGCCTCATTCTACAGTGCCTCAGAACCAACCTCATCAGTATGCTACAAAGGCTTGATTGTGTTATACTTGGCTTATATAAGAACATAAGAATAGCCTTAATGGGTCAGACCAATGGTCCATCAAGCTCAGTAGCCCGTTCTCACGGTGGCCAATCCAGGTTTCTAGTACCTGGCCAAAACCCAAGGTGTAGCGATATTCCATGCTACTGATCCAGGGCAAGCAGAGACTTCCTCCATGTCTTAATAACAGACTATGTACTTTTCCTCCAGGAATTTGTCCAAACCTTTCTTAAAACCAGCTACGCTATCCGCTTTTACCACAACCTCTGGCAACACGTTCCAGAGCTTAACTATTCTCCGAGTGAAAAAATATTTCCTCCTATTGGTTTTAAAAGTACATATCCTTGCAACCCGTTCTGGGATCCTGAGGAGGACGGGCTCTAAAATTAAATAAATAAATAAAAAAGTCTCAGTAATTTTTTCTTTATTTTCTATAAGTACATGAAGCTTTGTTTTTGTGTTAAATGCATATATACCCATATCGCATTAAAAAAAAAAACATATCTCAAACTCCTTTCTCTACTCATTGCGGTTCTTTGTAAATCTTGGGTCAAAAATTTAGGATAAAATGACTCTTTGATGTAAAAAAGTTGCTGACCCCTGGCTAGGGGGGGGGGAGGGAAAAGCTGGCAACTGGAGAAGGGATACAAAAGGGGGGTAAACAGGGATGAAAAGATACTGGTCACCTGGAGAGGAAGTAGAGAGGGAAAGGGAGATGGGAGGGAGGGAGGGAGGGAGGTAGAGATGGGAAGAGGAGATGCTGAACTGGGGGGGAGGGAAATTGGTAGTATCCTGAGCTACCTGGGGGGTAGCAAGGCTGAAGATTTACTTTGGGCATCTAATACCCTTATGTCACCCTGGCTTCATGCATATACCATCCTTTATGTGAAGAAATATTTCCATAGATTACTTCTGGGTCTATCTTTTTCACCTTCATCTTATGGTCATAGGTGCAAAGATTATTGAAGATGGTAAACACAGCACAAATTTTACTTCCCTGGACATGAGTAAAGGAACTTGCTCAATATTGGAGTTGCTGAACACTCATTGCACACACAGAGCTGGCGTATGTGACCCCCCCCCTCTTTCCAGAGCTTAATTTTCCACAGCTGAAAAGTAGGGGAAACTAATTCAAATCCCAATGCAGTTCCTTGTGATCTTCAAGTTTATTAGGTGTTTATATACCGCCTATCAAGGTTATCTAAGTGGTTTTACAGTCAGGTACTCAAGCATTTTCCCTATCTGTCCCGGTGGGCTCACAATCTATCTAACGTACTGGAGCTATGGAGGATTAAGTGACTTGCCCAGGGTCACAGGGAGCAGCGCGGGGTTTGAACCCACAACCCCAGGGTGCTGAGGCTGTAGCTTCGATCACTGCGCCACACACTCCTCCACCTTCAGCAAGGCACTTAAACTTCCATTGCTTCAGGCATAGGGTTACCGTACGGCTCCAGAAAAAAAGGAGGACAGACTGAGACATCCGAGTTTTGCTTCCACTGAAAGGAATGGAAGAAAGGAGGACAGATTGAGACATCTGGATTTTATTTCCATTTAAAAGGAGTGGAAGAAAAACCTGGATGTCTCAATCCGTCCTCTTTTTTCTGGAGCCATATGGTAACCCTAGGCCCAAATTTAAACTGTGAGCCCTCTGGGGACAAAAAAAAAATACAACAAAACTCGCTGTACAGCACTTGGATAGCTTTCAGGCCTGTAGGCAGTACATATAAAAATAAATACTAGTAAATAAAGCTGGGCTAAAAGCATTTCTTCACCTTTGCTTTTGGAACCATGCAGTATCCAGGGGAAGAGTGGGGTGCAGTGGTTAAAGCTACAGCCTCAGCACCCTGAGGTTGTGGGTTCAAGTCCCCACTGCTCCCTGTGACCCTGGGCAAGTCACTTAATCCCACCATTGCTCCAGGTATATTAGATAAATCATGAGCCCACCAGGACATACTGGGAAAAATGCTTTAGTGCCTGAATAAATTCATGTAAAACAGGGATCTCAAAGTCCCTCCTTGAGGCCTGCAATCCAGTCGGGTTTTTAGGATTTCCCCAATGAATATGCATGAGATCTATGTGCATGCACTGCTTTCGATGCATATTCATTGGGGAAATCCTGAAAGCCCGACTGGATTGCGGCCCTCAAGGAGGGACTTTGAGATCCCTGTGTAAACTGTTCTGAGCTCCCCCCGGGGAAAATGGTAAAGAAAATTGAATAAATAAATAAATATCCCTGGCTCATTTGGGTCAATCTTCCTTGTCCCCTTCCCTAGTATCTTTTATGCGTAAGTACTGTATTTTTTTTTTTTCTATTGTGAACTATTTTGCTCGCTATCTAGTTTGAAGAGTAGGATGTCAAGAAACCAGCACACCGTAACTCAGGGCCCCCGAATCTGTCAGCCAATACTGCGCTGTTTCTATTACATAAGAACTGCCATCTCCGGATCAGACCTTCGGTCCATCAAGTCCGGCAATCCGCACACGCGGAGGCCCAGCCAGGTGTACACCTGGCGTAATTTTAGTCACCCATATCCCTGTATGCCTCTCGTAAGGAGATGTGCATCTCGTTTGCTTTTAAATCCTAGAACGGTGGGTTCCGCAATAACCTCCTCTGGGAGAGCATTCCAGGTGTTCACCACTCGTTGCGTGAAGCGGCCATGCAGATACCATTCTGGGACTCTATATAGTTTGCATTCTCTTAGGGCTCCTTTTACTAAGCTGCGATAGTGGTTTTAGCGCGCGCTAGACGCCAACGCCAGCATTGAGCTGGCGTTAGTTCTAGCCGCTTAGCGCAGGTTTAGCGCGGGAGGCAATTCAGTGCGTGCTAAAAACGCTATCGCAGCTTAGCAAAAGGAGCCCTAAGAGAATGCAAACTATATAGAGTCCCAGAATGGTATCTGCATGGCCGTAATAGATAAAAGCACAGTATTGGCTGACAGATTCAGTTTAACTAAAGCCTAGGTGTTCTCAACCCCCCCCCCCCATAGCATGTGTATCATATAAAAAGAAAAAAAATGCTCCCAATTTTCTGTAACACGTGTGTACTATTCCTGAAGCTCGTTATTGATCCTGTAGCATGTAGATTCACTATAGCAAGTGTGTTCTTGGTGTCCCCCTAGCGCTTATGTTATCGAAAACCATCTCAATTTTCTGTAGCTTGAATGTTATTGATCCTGAAAACTACTGTGTGCGTATCCTTGTAACCCGTTCTGGGCTCCCGGGGAGGACGGGCTCTAAAACGAACTAGCAAAATAAATAACCCTAGGGAGAAGGGAATTTGTGTGGAGAGGAAATGTTTTGGGCCACACGGTCCTTTTTACTAAAATGTTTGGCTATTGTAGCTGCATCAAACTGAAATGTAAAAAAACTTCTGTCACCCGAAACAAAGACATGTTAATGGTCAGCTGCTATTTATGATATATTGCCTCAGACTGTCTGCCTAATTTATTTATTTAAAACATTTCTCTACTGTTTAAACCTACACGGTTTACATAATTTACATACATAATTCTATAAAACAAATAAGATCAAACAAAACATGAACAAATAATCCTCAGAAAATCAACTGTGAAAATTTAAAGCCAAAATGGCTTTGATAACAGTTGATAACAATTTTATAACAATTTAAGAATATAAGAACATAAGCAGTGCCTCTGCTGGGTCAGACCAGAGGTCCATCGCGCCCAACAGTCCGCTCACGCGGCGGCCCATCAGGTCCAGGACCTGTATAGTATTCCTCTATCTATACCAGTGGTCTCAAACTTGCGGCCCGGGGGCCACATGCGGCCTGCCAGGTACAATTTTGAGGTAGTATTTTGAGTTTCTTGATCATATGTCTCTTTAGCTATAAATTACAATATTATTATTAAGACTTAGCCAAAAGGAAAGATTTATAAACTATAGAGTTTTACCTCATGCAAAATTGTCATTTCTTTAATAAGACATTAACTATTTTTTCCAAGGCCCTCCAAAATGTGGCCCTGCAAAGGGTTTGAGTTTGAGACCACTGATCTATACCCTTCTATCCCTTTTTCCTTCAGGAAATTGTCCAATCCCTTCTTGAGCCTATCACACCCTCTGGAAGCGCATTCCAGGTGTCCACCACCCTTTGGGTGAAGAAGAACTTCCTAGCATTGGTCCTGAATCCATCCCCTCTCAATTTTTCCGAATGCCCTCTCGTTCTTTTAGTTTTCGAAGGTATGGAGAACCTGTCCCTCTCCACTTTCTCCATGCCCTTCATGATCTTGTAAGTCTCTATCATGTCCCCTCTGAGTCTCTGCTTTTCCAGGGAAAAGAGCCCCAGTTTCTCTAATCTCAGCATATGAAAGGTTTTCCATACCCTTTATCAATCGTGTCGCTCTTTTCTGGACCCTCTCGAGTATCGCCATATCCTTCTTAAGGTACGGCGACCAATATTGGACGCAGTACTCCAGATGCGGGCGCACCATCGCCCGATACAACGGCAGGGTAACTTATTTCATTCTGGTTCTAATACCTTTCTTGAAAATACCTAGCATTCTGTTCGCCTTCTTAGAGGCCGCTGCGCACTGTGCCGACGGCTTCATTGTCTTGTCCACTATTACCCCTAAGTCCTTTTCTTGGGTATTTTCACCCATTACCAACCCTCCCATCGTAGGGTTTCTGTTTCCTACGTGCAAGACTTTACATTTCTCTACATTGAAGTTCATCTGCCATCTCTTTGCCCACTCTCCCAGTTTGTTCAGGTCCTTTTGTAAATCTTCACAGTCCTCTTTAGTCCTAACCCCACTAAACAGTTTTGTGTCGTCTGCGAATTTGATCACTTCATGTAGCATGTATAATTCTTTGCAACATATTTAATGATATACAAAATATGTTGCCTCTAACCCGCCTAGAACTCTAACTAATGAGGATTCGGCGGGATATAAGATTGCACATAAGAAAACATTTGGGGCTCCTTTTACTAAGGTGCGCTAGAGTTTTTAGCGCACGCTAAACGGAAAACACTAACGCAAGCTCTATGGAGGCATTAGTGTTTAACGTGTGTGGCATTGTAGCACACGCTAAAACCACTAGAGTACCTTAGTAAAAGGAGCCCTTGGTGGATGGCATGAATATGTCTTGCAACATCTGTGTTAATAGTTGCTTATGTGCCTGCTTTTGACATGCCTTGCTATAATAATAATAATAATAATAAAGAATTTCCATAACATAAGCAAATCTGAGAGAACTGACATTTCTGTGTTTTGAATAGGTGGCTAGTTGGTACACTGTCAGTGGGAAATGCTTATGACTTGTTAAACTTAATTCCATTACTAATTCTTTTTTGGCAAATGCTTTCTTTAGGCTGCCACAGTTCGTCATCGTACCCGACGCGAAATCGACAAATCTCACTTACTTTTATTGATGGGCTCTGCCAGGGGAATTCCAATCCTTATACAGTTGCCAGCCTCGGGGCTGTCTGGCTGGGGCAAATCTTCACAGTTTGGCAGCTTTAATCTCATTAGAATCATGGGGTTGGACCTGGCAAAAATGTACTCGGCCTGACAAAGGAGGTTTTCTAGGATTTCGCACTCGTCACGGCACAGGTCCCGAGGCTTGGGAGCTGGAGAGGTTTCATCGCAGTACGGGAAAGCATAGTGGCACAGTGAAGGGATAGCGAACTGGGAGCATTTGTCAGATAAATGGTTGGACGTGCCAATCATGGTGAAGGCAGCTGCAAAACAAAGGAAATCAAGTTACTCTTAGGGATGTCAGGATTTGTTGTTTCAGTAGAAAGCCCTTGCAATGCATAGTTTATTTGTCCTTTCTGTTCTGCCTTATCTGACGGGCATTTCTAAGCAAAGTACAGACTAAAAAAAAAAAGGAGTGAAAGATCCATACAGAAAGTCACAATCAACCCCTAAAATAAAGGAAAACATTATTAAAAGATAATAATCACAAAACAGAACTACAGAATAAATGTGAACAAAGTTCAAGCCTAGCCAGGAATGCATTTTAGGCTGTACTGAGAATCTCCAAAGACCTGCCTGATAAACCAGGTCCAACCTTCTCCTGGAGGACCACCAGGTCAGTCAGGTTTTCGGGCTAGCCCTAATGAATAGGCATGAGAGAGATCTGCATATAATGGAGGTGCCAGGCATGCAAATCTGCTCCATGCATATTCATTAGGGCTAGCCTGAAAACCCAACTGGCCTGGTGGTCCTCCAGGACAGGGTTGGGAACCATTGCTTTAGCCTATGCAGCTTGACTCTTTCAAGGGGGGCCAAGGCTAGAAAAAAAAAAAAAAAAAGCACAGTGCCAGGTGTATTACAACTGGGCAATTGCTACTTATCACTGAAAGGCGTACGCAGCACTCTACATTTTGACAGTTATAGACGGTCCCTGCTCGAAAGAGCTTACAATCTAACTTAGACAGACAGACATGACACAGAGTAGGGGTGTCCAACCTTTTGGCTTCCCTGGACCGCACTGGCCGAAAAAAATGTTTCTGGGGCCACACAAACGTGCAAACGCTGCACACGACAGAGGAGGGAGCCGGGAAGATGGTAAACACCCGGGGGCAGCAGAGGAAAACCACTGCATCGCCCTCGACCGGACTGCATAAAATTCTTAACAGGGCCGCAGGTTGGACACCCCTGACATAGAGGGTAGGGGATGAAGAACCCAAGGTGAGAGGAGTTAGGAGTCGAAAGCACTCTCAAAGAGGTGGGATTTTAACTGCAATGGCTGGTCTAAAAAGAACTAAACAATAATCATTCACTGTAGTGAGAGCAGAATATGAGCAGGTATATATGGCATGGTAGGGGAGGCCAGATATTGTGGAACACCCACCCAAAGAGCCTTATCATGTAAAAACAAACATCTTCATTTTATACTGTACAAAAGGAGAGCCAATGACGTCGTCTTAAGAGAGGGGCTACTTGACTGAACTTACGCACTTGACAGACTATTTTAGAACATAAGAATTGTCTTACTGGGTCACACCAACGGTCCATTAAGCCCAGTGGTCCGTTCTCACGGTGGCCAATCCAGGTCCCTGGTACCTGGCCAAAACCCAAGGAGTAGCAACATTCCATGCTACCAAGCCAATGTTTGAAGCTTTCTTAAATTCATCTGTAAAGTATCTACCTAAATATGAAGTCACCTAGTCTGGTAGACTAGATTCTGGTTTGACGTCCACATCGCAATTGATTTTTTTCACATTTAGTACCAAGTTATGAACACCCAAACCACTCGTACAACCTCTCCAATTTCTCATTGACATCTCTCAATACAATTCCTTGATTCCCCTTTACAAAACATATCAACTGAATGTCATCAGTAAATATGTGGAATTCTACAGTCCAACTTTCCACCACTGCAGCTAATGGTGCCAAATGCAAATTAAATAATATTGGTAGCAATGATGCTTCTTGGGGAAACCCTCTTCCCAGCCTTCTCTCACTTGGCGTTGGCCCCTCCCTTTTGACTATGACTCCTATCTATAAAATATGAATCAAAGCAAGCCGACACAGTGGACCCCTGGCCCCACTTCTTTAAGTAATTCAAGCAACTTTCTAGGTATCAAAAGCTGCGGTTAAGTCTAATTGGAGCCATAATCAAGTTTCAAGTTTATTAAAATTTTGATAAAACGCAAATCAAAACTTCTAAGCGTTTTACAATTTGTATTAAAAAGGGGGAGACAATAAACAAATAAATACCCACTGAACAATACTTGACCAACGTAAAACAATAGGAAAATTGGGAGAACTACAAATTACGAGTAAAGAATACATATAAGGTAAACCACAAATAGGGAAACTAGGGAAGAAGAACTATTGGACCACTCTGGCTATGACCAAGTCTGTTTAACAGTCAAATGCATCTTGGAAAAGATAACTCTTTAGAATTCCCTTAAATTTATCTAAATTTTTTTCTTCCCGGATATGAAGAGGTAAGGAATTCCATATCGTGGGTGCTGTAATTGCGAATGCATCAAATCCTTCAACGAAGATACAGTACTATCGATGACATCCACCAACAATGATTCTGTACAACGATGCTGCCTACACTGGCGTAGTAAGGGGGGTGCGGCAGGAGGGGCTGGGCATCCTCCTGCCGGCGATTGTCAGAGGCGGGTGGGGGGGGGTGTCTTTCAGCAGGAGGGATTAGGCATCCCTTCTGCCTCTTTCATTTAGAGGGAGGGGGAGGGAGACTGGCAGCCAAAGCCACTTTACTAATCGCGGCAGGGAGATCCCTTGCCGCGATTAAGTATAGCGGCCGCACCTACTTACAATGTAGGCCAGCATTTTGCGTAGGGCTGCCTAGGTTCGCCTAAGTAGGGCTGCCTAGGTTCACCTAAGGCTACCACCTAGCCTTAAGCCCGCTTAGGGGGGCTTGTGGGCCTCTCTAGGCTCCCGGAGGCGCCTTCAATATAAGCGGCCTGCCTGGGGAGCATTTTTTTAAAAAAAACATGTGTCTCAATTGGCTGATAGACAGCTGTAGGATGCCTAAAGCTGCCAACAATCGGGATGCAGTTCACAGAATCCGGACCTAAGGCCCAGGGTCACAAGGAGCAGCTCAGACATAGCATGATAAAAGATACCATGGCAAAAACATAGTTAACAAAGCCTGGTAAAAAAATATAATAAGACAAAATATGGTTTGGTGAGACATAGCATGGCGAGTATAGATCATTAAAACATAGCATGGCATTAAAACAGCATTGCATTGTTTTTAGTTTGGATGTAATCCGCCTTGAACAGCAAGGTAATGGCGGAATAGAAATCACTAATGTAATGTAATGTAAATATAGTATGACACGACGTGGCAAAATGGTAAGGTATGGAAGACATGGAACGGCAAACATGGTATGAGACAGAAGCAGGGCAGACATAGTATGGCAAATATAGTATGGTAAATATGGTGTATGGTATAGTATAAGTAGGACAAGGCTGGCGAACAGGATGCCCACGTTGAAGTTACGTGTTATAGCACATAGGTACTATTTTATAGAACAGCGGCTACAACACTTAAGTGTGAAACTGGCAATTAAGGGCGATTTTGAAACTGGAAGACTGGGCGTCCAAGTGGCAAATGAAATTTAATGTGGACAAATACAAAGTGATGCACATTAGGAAAAATAACCCAAATCACGGTTACCGGATACTAGGGTCCACCTTGGGGGTTAGCGCCCGAGAAAAAGATCAGGGTGTCATTGTAGACAATATGATGAAACCTTCTGCCCAACGTTTTGTGGCGGCGGCCAAAAAATTAAACAAGATGCTAAGAATTATTTTAAAAAGGGATGGTTAATAAGACTAAGAATATCATAATTCCTCTGCATTGCTCCATGGCACGACCTTACCTGGAGTATTGTGTTCAATTCTGGTCTCCTTATCTCAAGAAATATATAGCAACACTAGAAAAGGTTCAAAGAAGAGCGACCAAGATGGTAAAGGGGATGGAACTCCTCTCGTATAAGGAAAGACTAAAACGGTTAGGGCTCTACAGCTTGGAAAAGAGACAGCTGAGGGGAGATATGATTGAAGTCTACAAAATCCTGAATGGAGTGGAACAGGTACAAGTAGATCGATTTTTCACTCCGTCAAAAATTACAAAGACTAGGGGACACTCGATGAAGTTACAGGGAAATACTTTTCAAACCACTAGAAACACAAAAACATGATGGTAGATAAAAGCCAAATGGCCCATCCAGTCTGCCCATTCACAGTCACCAGAGAATAGCTAAGCTCTGGACCGCATTGCCAGAGGTTGTGGTAAGAGCAGATAGCGTAGCTGGTTTTAAGAAGGGTTTGGACAATTTCCTGGAAGAAAAGCCCATAATCTATTATTGAGAAAAACATGGGGGAAGCCACTGCTTGTCCTGGATCGGTAGCATGGAATATTGCTACTCCTTGGGTTTTGGTCAGGTACTAGTGATCTGGATTGGCCACCGTGAGAACAGGCTACTGGGCTTGATGGACCATTGCTCTGTCCCAGTATGGCTATTCTTATATTCTTATGTGAGCCAAGAATAGGACAATTGAGCCATTGTAACATCACCGATGAGGTTGGCTTTGAGGCACTGTGGAATGAGGCATTATGACATCACAATCTCAGCTCTGGAATGTTGCTCTCATTGGGGTTCCGGAATCTTGATATTCTTTGAGAGGCTGGAATGTTGCTACTCTTTGGGTTTTGACCAGGTACTAGGGACCTGGATTGGCCACCGTGAGAACGGGCTACTGGGAGTACTGGGCTTGATGGACCTTTGGTCTGACCCAGTAAGGCTATTCTTATGTTCTTAAGTAACTTAGGCATCCATTATAGTGAAAGGTCACTTGGACACACAAAGTCAGAGGCGTGAAGAAGTACAAGTTTTATTCACAGCATGCATGCTGGACCCCTGAGCTCCAAGCTGGCTCAGAAGTGCCGAAACCAGGAAGTTACAGAGATATTTATTCATTTTTCTGGCTATACAACTGAATTCTAGAAAAAGCTTTTCACGTGTTACTTTTCTTAACACTCATTGGTTCTAAGCTCACACTAGCAGGTCACTAGCAGGACACCTATCTAACTCTTACAGATAAATGTACAGAAGGGCAGGGTACATCATGGCTCAAACTCTTATCTATTCAGCTTACAATGTGGTAAGGTAGGGACATACATTTTAGGCAGATGCAGTCAATAGATTATACACTGTTTTCAGCTATGTAGGCCAGAGCAATATTTTAAACAAAAGTTAACCATTTCATGACCCTACATTCCCCCCTTTAAGGCTGGCGTACCTAAGGAGCCAAGCCTGACAAAATAAAGTTAGGGGTCAGGAAAGTCGGGGTCCCCAGTGGGTAAGGGACGATACTGGGAGAGGGCCAATGCAGCAGTGGAACGTTTGACAACAGAGTCCATAGTTCAGTGGAGCAGCTTTATGGCTATGGGGATCACACAGGGCAGGCAGCAAAGGAGCAGAGAAGACAGGGCAGCAACCAGCAAGATGATCTTCAGTGCTGAACCAGAGGGCAACCAGGAGCTGAAGGTACCAGAGATCCAGTCTGCAGTAAGGTCACGCCAGGTCTGGTCAGGAACATGAGCCAGTTTGGTGATACGATCCACATCGTTCTCAATCACTTTACTCAAGTTCAAGGCAGCAGTTGGAGAGGTTGAATTTATCACAGGCACAGCAGCTAGTAAATAGTCCAAAGCTAGACGATTCTGATAAATAGCAGTGCACATTTTAGCATTCGCTCTGCCAATGGTACTCAAAGCTCGGGAGGTCTCATTGGTTATCAGTTCAAGTACAGCTTATAGACAAATAATGCAGTTCAGCATATAGATTGGGGTCCGATAGCCCCAGGTGTCATCCTCGGTCCACATGGCAGGTCCATAAGCAGCAATGATCCGTTCTGCAGGCCAGTCATCACCCCATTCACCTATTTTAAGGGAATTGGTGGAAGTAGACCGCTTTTGGCGACCTCTGGTGTTGAATACAGGGGCTCCCAGGTGTTCACCATCGGCCAGCGGTAACAGGAAGAAGCTGGAACGGATCATGCAAAGCACACATGTACCAGTCTAGTTAGCAGGCAATCAAGAGTAGGCAAACAGATCACAGAGCCAGTATCAACTATCAGGAGCTGACCATCATTCATAGGAAGTTCCATTAAGCAGTGTCTGAAGGGCTGAAGACAGTGGGAAGCAACAATGGAGGTTCACAAGGCCCATCGTGAAGGTCGTGGACCTGACGTAAAAGTGAGGGTCTGTGAAGTCAGGTTTAACATGTCCAGCTGCATTGCCTCCCATAGCCACTGTTCTCCCATACCAGTCCCTCCTCATACAAAATAATTGCTAACATTAAGAGTCTGACCTATAGTTTCAGCAAACTATATAAACAGATTTCTAGTGATTACAGGATATTAGTATCTACTTTCATAATTTCATAAAACTGGGGAAACACCAGAGTGATAGACAGGAGCACATGAGTGGGATACAATTCGGACATATACATCAGTACCTGAGTCTCACCTTTTACCATCAATATACAATGCCATGCAGTCTCTGGCCTTCTGGACTTGGACATTGGCATTCCAGTTATATGGGTCAGTGATAGTGAAAACCATGGGATTACAGTAGCCTGTAGTACACAAGGGGCCGGAGCTAGGACCTATAGTAAGGGAGGCAGACGGGGTATTCTTTCTCATAAAGGACAGGCTCCACCATTAGTGAAGGTTTCCTCATAGGGGCAGTTCTTAAAGGCATCAGGTTATACATATATACTTAGCACATTTGGTATAATAACGCTGTCAATCTAGGGAGCCACACAAAACTGAATTAGGGGTAGTACCATGACCTTGAGAAACATCAAATAGCACACATGTATCACAATACAAAGACACCGGGCGAGTGGGGTCTACAATAAGAGTCTAGTTGATAAGTGGACCCTCAACATTATAAATGCAGATTTCCGCCCACTTTTAAACTTCATCACCAGTAGGTTGGAAACAGAAAATACCCTCAAATGTTTGACACTTTCTGTACTTAACTCCTTCATGCAAACAAACATCAGGCAAAGGGGCTGCACTTGTTAAGTACAAAATACAGAAGAAAGAAACATAAGTGAGGGCAACACAAATATCATATCTATATATATATACTAACCTAGGAAACTCATTTTTCTTTCAGGCACAACTTAGAAAACTTCAAACAGTTATACTCAAGACACTTGCTAAAGGCAGTGTGAACCACAGGCAGTCAATTAAACTCAAACACTTATAAAGAATTATATTCAGAACACCTGCTAAGTACAGTGGTAAATATTCAGAACTTTTGAGGTCTTAGAAAGCTTCAGCTGAAGATCCGTGTTGTAGTGGAACCAAGTTTCATGTCCGGACACCTTTGACAACTGTAAGAGAAGAAATTAGGACAGTAAAAGGACCTATCCACCTAGGTTTCAGGGGGTCTGACTTCCAAGTTTTAGCCATACTGTATTTACAGGGACATACCCATGGACTTGTGTAGCTATCGATAGTGGGGCCCTTTCCAGGACCCATTTGTGGAACTCTTAAAGGGCTTTAGCTAAAGACTGGACCTGACTCTGGAGGATATCTGATCCCAGAGTAGCAAAGGAACCAGGATCTGGGTTCACAATGGGTGGTTGCCGGCCAGACATGAGCTCAAATGGGGCTTAGATGGGATGCATCTAATCTGAAAAAGAACAGAAGGCAGCAGGACAGGCCAGGACAGATTCGTTTCTTCAATTCATTTTGTGAGAAGGTTCTTAAGAGTTCTATTTATTCTTTCGACCTGACCAGAGCTCTCAGGATGGTAAGCAGCATATAATTTCTATTCAATTTGGAGGGCCTGAGTAATTTGTTGGACAACATTGACAATGAAAGCAGGGCCATTGTCACTGCCTATAAAAACAGGGAGACCAAAGCACGGAATTATTCAGGAGGTGTTTGGTTACTTCCCTGGCGCGTTCAGTGCAAGTAAGGAAGGCTTTGACCCATCTAGTCAGGGTGTCTGTGAAGACTAGGAAGTGACTGAGGGAACGGAAATGGGCATGTGGGTAAAATCTACAGACAGAACCTGCATCGGATATATTCCAATAGGTTGGTATCCAAGAGGTGGCAGTCATCTGATTGGGAATTTTATTCTAGAACAGACAACACACTGTCGGACCGTATTCCGGACTAGCTGATCAAGGTGATTGATAAAGAAATGTCTCTTGAGAGTCATTTTCATAGCGGGTTCTCCAGAGTGTGCCAGATCATGGCATCTTTTGACAATCGTGAGGGCCAGGTGTTGAGGAATGAATATGAGGGTACCCGCTGTGCTTGCGTTTGAAGTATCAGTGTGTGGGTCTGGATTGGCACTTGAATTGGCGCATTTTGTATCCACCCCCCTTTCAGGACAGACTGGCCCAAAATAATGCATGCCCAAGTCTGTTCCTGAGAAGCGTACTGGGGTGTAAGGGAATCCAGAAAAGGAATGATTGTATACAGAGGAGTCGAAAGAGGGGGCAGAGACTGGCAGCTCGGGCTGTGCGGTCGGCAAGGGCATTGCCACGAGAGACAAGGTCCGTCACGCATCTGTAAGCATGGCAGTGCATAACAGAAACACGTGAGGGTAGTTGTACGGCCTCAAGAAGGTCAAGAATGAGGGGAGCATGATGGATCAGGCGGCCGGAGGCTATAAAGAAACCTCGATGTTTCCAGATGGCCCTATGGGAATGCAAGTTAAGGAAAGCATATTTGGAGTCAGTATATATATATTGCAAGACTGAGAGGCAGAGTGGCGCAGAGCAAAAGTGAGGGCATAAAGCTCAGCTTCTTGGGCAGAAGGGCCAGAGGGCAGGGGCCTGAGTCAGAAGTTTTTGGAGGCAGCGAAAAGACCGCTCCTGAAGTTGGGTCCAGACAAAAGGGGCTGAGTCAGCGCCTTTGGTGGAATCATACAGAGGACGAGCAATAGTAGAGAAATCAGGGATCCAGATGGGACAGTATCCTGCAATACTGAGAAAGGTGCTCAGAGCCTTGCAGTTATCAGGGACAGGGAGACTACAGACAGCCTGGACCTCGGTGTAGGAAGGGACCTGGTACCCTTGGAGATTTGAAATCCAAGGTAGGTGACACGAGGAAGGCATACTTGAAATCAATGTAAATATGGCCACAGGAAAATTTAAAAGGCAGACCCACTATCTGAAAGACTCAGATAAATAATAATAATAATAACAGTTTATATACCGCAATACCGTGAAGAGCTATGTGGTTTACAAAAGATTAGAGAAGGTACAAAATAATTGAACTTAAGATGTGTACTAACACATAAGAATTGTTCTCAATCCCTATTCTATATCAGGTTCCTACCCCAAAGAGCTGACTTATAAAATTAAGCTAAATGCAGTTCTGGATCCACCCACTAAGCAGGGTAGTCTGACACAAGCGCTCTCTAAAGCAGCAGTCCCTTCACTATCAGCTGACTGGCAAAAATATTTACTTCCTTATAAAAGCATTCCTAAAAATTACATTCTTATTCCTAAAAGTTACATTTTTATACTAAGCTTACATGATTTATAAACAGAAATACAAAACAAAGATTGGAATATACAGTAAAACTTTGGATTGCAAATAACTTGGTTTGGAAGTGTTCTATAAGACAAGCAATGATTAAATTTTAACTTGCTATACCAGCAACGTCTTGCAATACACGTACATACAGTATAGAAGCATCACATTTTCACAACTGAGCCAATGGTTCCTCTCTATATAACGCTGCAGGAATGCAGTGACTGTTCCAAACGAGCAAGGGCATGCAATACAAGTATGTATATTTTTGTACACTAGTGCCCTGGAATACAAGCATACTTCTGGAACAAATTATGCTCCCAAACCAAAGTTTTACTGTACTCACAAGTTTAAACATTGTTCATTTTTATTTTTTTACAATCAACATGGGTCTCAGTAGAGACTTACTCCCCCTTCCTACAGAATTTCACAAAGGAGAGAGAGTTGCTTAAAGATCAAAGAGATCAAATTACAGATGTAGTCCTTTTCAGAACTTTTAAATTTAGACAAATAACTACTAAATTTGGACAAAGAACTTCTTTTTAGCATGGAATATAATTTCCAGAAATCATATTTTTCGTTTATATGCATTTCTGAATATGCATATACATTTTATAACATAGCCAAAAATGCAAAACCACTTATCTGTTTCAGGAGAAACCACATTTGAAGTGCTAAACATTTCATGGCCCTTATCAGCACAAAAGGAAAAGTACTCTCCTCTCATGCTGTGAACAACTGACAGTTTAAACTTCACTAATACATTTGAACAGACAGAAGTCATAAAGAACCCGGGATACTGCAGGACTTGGGAATCAGATGAAGGGAAGAATTTGGCAAGGTCTGAAGCAAGGACGGTGAAGGGTTTTCCAATAGGAATGCAAAATAGGCTGACTGGAAGAGGAACCGACAGCAAACGAATGCATAAAAACTTAACGGGTTATGTCCTCTTCCAGGGAGCCAGAGGGGGCCAGCCCACACCAAATATCGGCCATTCTAACTGGCACAGACAAATAAGGGTTGATTTGTTAAGTATAATCAAAGACAAATTCCTTTTTTAAAATTAGCTAACATATCAAGGGATCCCCACAGGTAGACAGACATCCCCCCATTGTGCAATGGAGGACAAAAACACTTCCCTGTATTCCTGGCCCCGCCCGTCTCCGGGCTAGGGAAACGCAGTACTAACAGGTCCACACTCGCTTCGTCCTCAAGGACGTCTCAGACACTCAAACACACAAAACACAACAGATTTCAGTTCAGTTACTCAACCAGAAAATAACAGTTCCTATAATCCCTTTCCCACGACTTCAGCGACAGATCACGTGGCTTACTAGGCAGGAGACGAGAGACAGGATAGGGATGATCAATCCCCACTTACCAGATAGTGGCCACTCCAGGTACAGATACAGATACAGATACAGATTCTTGTACTTTAAACTGAGACTAGATAAGTCAGTTGAAGCGGTCCAACGTCCTGAGGTCTGCCAACCCCCCAAAAGGAAGGCAGCCGGCTAAGCAGACATATCAGCCGTAGGACCAGAAACAAGTGACCAATCGAGTAACCAGTGGTCAAGAGACCTTCAGGTCCCTGTTCGGGCGCCAAATGAAAGGTCACTTGGACACACAAAGTCAGAGGCGTGAAGAAGTACAAGTTTTATTCACAGCATGCATGCTGGACCCCTGAGCTCCAAGCTGGCTCAGAAGTGCCGAAACCAGGAAGTTACAGAGATATTTATTCATTTTTCTGGCTATACAACTGAATTCTAGAAAAAGCTTTTCACGTGTTACTTTTCTTAACACTCATTGGTTCTAAGCTCACACTAGCAGGTCACTAGCAGGACACCTATCTAACTCTTACAGATAAATGTACAGAAGGGCAGGGTACATCATGGCTCAAACTCTTATCTATTCAGCTTACAATGTGGTAAGGTAGGGACATACATTTTAGGCAGATGCAGTCAATAGATTATACACTGTTTTCAGCTATGTAGGCCAGAGCAATATTTTAAACAAAAGTTAACCATTTCATGACCCTACAATAGAATCACACTTAACGTTACCTAAGTGTCCCATTATGTAGGCGCCCCCCAATTTAATGCCAGGATTTTCTATACCTAAAGTTAGGCACCAATATCAGAGCCTAACGGCAACTGATTTACACAGAGGCGCCAAAGTAGAAAACGTGCATTTCTCTTTCTTGATGCCAAGGGCAATTGAGTTCAACATTATTTATAGCAGCCCCTCCTATTGTTTTTTCCCCTAATTATTCTCTTTGATTATTGTAGTTCTTGCCTTTTAATCTTTTGTTCCTGTTTGTCTTTGTTCTTTAAAAGTCTTTGTAAGTTATTGTTGCTGTTTGGTGGTGCTTTGTCAGCTTAAATTTGTATTTTAGCTAAAGTATGTTTTTATGAAGGTATAAGAAATTTTAAATACACTTGAAACTTGATCTGCCCCAACTGCACCCACTTTTTAGTGTAAGCACTTTGGTCTAGGCGCCTACTTTTTATAGACTCATAGTTTTTGAGTTAGGTGCCTGACTTTCAATTAAGTCCTATATCAGCACCTAACTTCAGGCAGACTTTAAAGAATCAGAGTTGAAGAGCCAAAGAAGCTAAGCTCTCACCTGCATGGTGATTGCACACCAGTAGGAGACCAGCAAAGCAGAGGTTATATTCCATTGTTTACTCCTAGTGAATATCTGGGCTGTGAGGTTCAGCATCAATTATAGCCTGGTCAGAGTTTTCTCGACAACACCAACATAAATTATATTGCAGTAGTCCAAATGATTCAGGACTGCTGCTAGTGTTTGCGTAACAGTTTAAACATCTTTTTACAAGAAAAGACGGAGCTACTTCACCAATTTCAAAACCACAAAAGCTTATCATTCACCACTATTACCTGATTTCCCAGAAAGAGCAAATCCATCAAACTTCCGGGTCTAGGACAATTCATCGTGGCCTTTTCATCGTGGTCGATTCCGAACGGCTGTTTCAGCGCAATGAACTGGCTGCGATGAATCATCCTCCCATGCATTCAGGCTCAATAACTTCACAGCTGTTGAGCTGACCATCCCTCTGTGCCACTCCCCCCCCCCCCCTCACCAAAGTGAACCTGCACCTCTTCCACAGCTTTCAATTTGTCCTTTCCTTCCCGGCACCTCTCCAGTACCCTCGGAGCAATGCCTTCTCCCCCCACACCCCTTTCTAAAATCTTCCCCCCCACACCCTCTTCAAATTCTGGCACCTCTCCCTTGCAGCTTTCCTGCTCCAGACCTGAGAGGACAATTCAGCACGGCCGTTTCATCGCAGCCATGCTGAAACATCCAGCGGTGAAACGGCCACGATAAAACATCCCATTCCGCAAATTCCAAAGGTTTCAACTGCTGATTATAGAAGAAATGTGATACTATTATGAATAAGTAGCAGGAAGTCAGGGTTTGCTTACTGTTATGAATAAGTGGCAAGGGGGTTTGCTTACTCGGAATATCTCCATCTTACAACATTTATATTTATTGATTTCCATCCATCTTGTTATTATTGAAAATAGTAAAATATCAAAAAATCTAAAAGAATGCAAGGCTGGCAGGGGGGGAGGAGGGGAGGATTGGTAGTGTAGAAATCAAAGCAACCATTCACAGTACCCCGTTTACCCCTTGCAAATAGCTGCAGAGCTTGGTCATGGCCCGACCCTTCCCTTTTCTATCAGTAGGAGGCAATAAAAACAGTGTGTTTACCTGCCGATGCCTCCTTTTCCACCCTTCTGACATGGCAAAAGTACTAGGAAAGGTGTGAGAAGGGGGGGGAGGGAGAAAGTTGAGAGAGAAAGAAGCCTTCTCATATTCAGAAAGTGTTACTCGCATGAGAATCTCATCATCCAGGCCCCAGTAGAGACATAAACATGAATTAATATTGCAAACGCCAAGTTTACTGACAGCAACCGTGAAAGCCAAAAGGATATATCTTTCATTAAACGGAAAACAGATCCTACTGAGGAAACTAAGGATAAGTGTAACTATCATCAGCAAGTTAGGTATAAAACCGTAAAACGGTTGGCTAATAAAGACTTCAAAAGGAGGCAAAGCTGTAAGGCCAAAAACTTACCCCAAAGGACTTGAAACTTGAAAACTCGTTTCAAGCATATTTGAAATAAAGAGCGCGTGAGGGAGTAAGTTGGGTCACAAGTCGACCAAGAGGAGAAAGGGCAAGAGTAGGAAAACGAAATTTTTGCCTCAGCTTTGACTGAGGAATATGTCCAATGGAAATCTTCTCCGATGATGATGATGATTTCAAGCGACTAAAGGAGACCATGGTCTGTGTGGAGGTTGGGGATGAGTAGTGAGGTGTGGGGATACGAGAAGGTACAGTTTAGAGCAGTGGTCTCAAACTCAAACCCTTTGCAGGGCCACATTTTGGATTTGTAGGTACGTGGAGGGCCTCAGAAAAAATAGTTAATGTCTTATTAAAGAAATGACAATTTTGCATGAGGTAAAACTCTTTATAGTTTATAAATCTTTCCTTTTGGTCAAGTCTTAATAATAATAATATTGTCATTTATAGCTAAAGAGACATATGATCAAGAAACGGTTTTATTTTACTTTTGTGATTCTGATAAACATACCGAGGGCCTCAAAATAGGACCTGGCGGGCTGTGAGTTTGAGACCACTGAGTTAAGGGGAACAGTTAATCTGCTGGCTGGGTTGGAGGGCAGAGGGGAGAACAGGACAATCAAGCCATTGTGACATCACTGATGAGACTGGCTCTTATTGGTGGAATGAGGCATTATGACATCACAATCTCAGCTCTGCTTCCCAAAGACAAAAAGGATGTCATGGTTACAGTTTAGCCAGTGGTCTCCAACTCAAACCCTTTGCAGGGCCACATTTTGGATTTGTAGGTACGTGGAGGGCCGCAGAAAAAATAGTTAATGTCTTATTAAAGAAATGACAATTTTGCATGAGGTAAAACTCTTTATAGTTTATAAATCTTTCCTTTTGGCCAAGTCTTAATAATAATATTGTCATTTATAGCTAAAGAGACATATGATCAAGAAACTGTTTTATTTTACTTTTGTGATTATGATAGACATACTGAGGGCCTCAAAATAGTACCTGGCGGGCCGCATGTGGCCCCCGGGCCGCGTGTTTGAGACCACTGGTTTAGAGAGTTTGTACGTCTCTTTCTTTCTTACTGCTCTACCTCCATGTTCTTTTTCCCCTTTCTCTCGTTCCTTAACCTCGCAGTTAATCGGTCCCCTCCCCTTCACACACACTTCAAATCCTCAGTCTTCCTTTAAATCTTCAATAGGTGTAAACTAGTGAATAAAACTGTAACGACAATAATCCCCCTTGCAAACCACTACTTTGGACGAAGGCTTGTGTACTTCAATGAGACCAAGAGTTGTGCTTGAAAGTACTAAAGCTACCAGCAGGGTCTCCCAAGCCAGACAAGTCTTAGTTGAGAGGCCAGACCGAATCCTACTCTGATCTGACCTCTAATGTTACCAATAACCCTCCTATTGTGATGTATAAGAAATAATTCTTTTCAAAACCTTCTTAATAATAAATACTCTCTCTTTTTTTTCATTTCTTATTTACAACCAAGTATAATAATTACAACTTGAATCAGATCCATAATTTCCAAAGGGGGAGAAAAAAAAAAATCTATTTATTTATATAGACCACAATAATTTGAGAGAGGACAACAGGAAATTCTAAAAAAAGGAAAATACTCTTTTTATGAAGGCTGAAAGACCTCAAGTGTTGACAACAGCCTGTCTTTGGAACCTTATGAACTATCATTAGTCTCATATGCCTTTCTTTTTATATTTTTCTTTATCTCTATTAGTTTCTTTTTTTAATTCCTGTTTATAAATTCATATAATCACAGTGATATAGTAGGTACTAAACCTTGAATGGTATTAAAGCTGTTGTACATTTCTTCTGTGCACTGCTCCTTCAATAAACATATGCTCAACAAAAAAAAACAACCCAAAACTGATGTTCATCGATATTGAGGCTTATTAACTTTGTAAAGCCTGAAATACTTAGGGATTTTTTTTTTCTTGAACCAAACATTATGGCACAACTGGCAGCTCCTGGCAGCTGTGTGGAATGACTGTGAAAATAACTCAGCTGCTACTCTCGGCTCCTGGCTGAGTTACTTTTGTGCTTGCTCTGCCCTGTTTCACTCTGTTAAGAGCTTCCTCAGGAGATCTTCAACTGTTAAAGTGAGTTACTCATTCTTTTTTGGGCATCACTGAGCCAATCACTCTGCCCTTTAAGGCGTAAATCCAACAGCGGGGAAACCGCCTCCCTCGTTACGCTAATATTACACCAACACAGTTTCTAATACTGGAAAGAGATTATATTCAGGATTCCATTTTAATCTAGGGAAACTGAATGAAGAAAGTAAACAAAGAAGAAGAATCATACAGGTAGAAAATGAAAAAATAAAAATAAAAATCTAGAGAGTGTGTGGTGCAGTGGTTAGAGCTACAGCCTCAGCACCCTGAGGTTGTGGGTTCAAATCCCATGCTGCTCCTTATGACCCTGGGCAAGTTACTTAATCCCCCATTGCCCCAGGGACATTAGATAGAGTGTGAGCCCTCCAGGACAGATAGGGAAAAATACTTGAGTACCTGAATATAAACCACTTAGGCTATACGTGATATATAAATACTAAAATAAATAAATAACTCTGTAAATAAAAGCGCAGTGGTAGAATCTCTCTTTTTCTTCAAAGTTGCTTTTCATAAAATACACTCCTCCCGATTCTCAGTGGGCAGCGCTGTTAACGTCTGCCACTGGCACTGAACCTCAACATTCATTGCAGGCCATATCCGGTTGCTGGCACTGAACATCCATTTTTTAAAGCCAGCTAGCACATGCCCAGTTAACTCGATATTCAGAGCTACCTGGCCACTCATTAGAGCATAAAGATAGGACCGCTAGTTATGCAGTCTAGAGAATGACACGGTGACAAAATTCATCACCGTTCCCGTCCCCGCGGATAACCGCGGAAAACCATCTTCATGTCATTCTTTAAGGAGAGAGGAAAGAATCAGAGTATGAATGGCCACAACCACTGACCCGCAAGCTTTGCTCTGAAGAATGCTGGTGTAGAAGGACTGAGGTTGAAACAGACACTACAGAATGACAGTCTCTGGTATCCAGAGCAGATATTGTGATGTCATAATGCCTCATTCCACCAGAGCCTAAGAACCAATCACATCAGTGATGTCACAATGGCTTCATTATCCTTGGCTCACATAAGAATCAGAGTATGAATGGCCACAACCACTGACCCACAAGCTTTGCTCTGAAGAATGCTGGTGTAGAAGGACCGAGGTTGAAACAGACACTACAGAATGACAGTCTCTGGTATCCAGAGCAGATATTGTGATGTCATAATGCCTCATTCCACCAGTGCCTAAGAGCCAATCACATCAGTGATGTCACAATGGCTTCATTATCCTTGGCTCACATAAGAATCAGAGTATGAATGGCCACAACCACTGACCCGCAAGCTTTGCTTTGAAGAATGCTGGTGTAGAAGGACCGAGGTTGAAATAGACACTAGAAAATGACATGGGATTATTTCCTGCAGTTATCCGCGGGGATGGGAACGGTGATGAATTTTGTCACCGTGTCATTCTCTAATGCAGTCCTATTAATGTGCTAACACTGGCTGGTTAGCTCTGAACTTTGAGAGCTCATCGGACTTCGGCCCTGAAACGCCCCTGGAACGTTCCCGATATAGCCAGCTTGCACTTCAGCGTCAACCAGTCATTTTCGGCAAACATAACTGGTTAAATGCTGCTGGAAATGACCAGATAACCGCTGATAAGGGAGCGAGCCCATCAGCAGCCGCCTCCGGCCGGTTAACTCGCTTTGAATATCGGCCAGACTCTTATCATTTCCTTACCTGTAATTTGGTTTTCTATTTCCCCCTGCATATGTAAGGACTCCATAAAGATGGTGC
Source organism: Geotrypetes seraphini (assembly GCF_902459505.1). NCBI lineage: Eukaryota > Metazoa > Chordata > Amphibia > Gymnophiona > Dermophiidae > Geotrypetes > Geotrypetes seraphini. Next base: position 47,738,732 of record NC_047095.1, read on the forward strand.
GATTCAAAATAAACCGTGCACAAGCAATCCCTCGGTACGGCTGGCAAAATCCATCCTCTTCGTATTCATCGCTAGAAATGAATCACACACATGCAAAAAGAAAATTAAAGCATATTGCTATAGACATTCACTATGGAGAAGACACTAGAGGGAGCCAACATTAAAAAAAAAAAATAAATAAAATTTCAGTTTACTTAATCTGGCAACAAAATGCAAGTTGGAGCATAGCAATAAATACATATTATTCAGTAGCATGCACAACATTTCAAACGTCAGACTTCATCTAAATTTTCAACATCCTATATATATATATATATGTATAAGATCGTAGCACCAGAATCCTTATACCAGCTCTGAGTTGGAAATAAACACGCAAAGAAGGAACTACTGGGCCAAAACCAAAGAATGAAGGTTTGACTGACTTTATCAATGTTTCATAAGAACATAAGAATTGCCGCTGCTGGTTCAGACCAGTGGTCCATCATGCCCAGCAGTCCGCTCCCGTGGCAGCCCTCTGGTCAAAGACCAGCACCCTAACTGAGACTAGCCCCACCTGCGTACGTTCTTGTTCAGCAGGAACTTGTCCAACTTTGTCTTGAACCCCTGGAGGGTGTTTTCCCCTATGACAGACTCCTGAAGAGCTTTACAGTTCTCTACCACTCTCTGGGTGAAGAAGAACTTCCTTACATTTGTACGGAATCTATCCCCTTTCAACTTTAGAGAGTTCCCTCTCGTTCTCCCTACCTTGGAGAGGGTGAACAACCTGTCCTTAGCTACTAAGTCTATCCCCTTCAGTACCTTGAATGTTTCGATCATGTCCCCTCTCAATCTCTTCTGTTCAAGGGAGAAGAGGCCCAGTTTCTCTAATCTTTCGCTGTACAGCAGAACAGGCCCAGATTCAAGGGAGAAGAGGCAGATTCCCCCTTTTTACTATACCGCGGTCATCTCTCTGCTATATCTGCTCTCTGCTAGATTAGATTTTTGAAAACAATTACATTCAGGTACTCAAAAATTACAAAGACTAGGGGACACTCGATGAAGTTACAGGGAAATACTTTTAAAACCAATTGGAGGAAATTTTTTTTCAGTCAGACAATAGTTAAGAAATGTTTGGACAAGTTCCTGGAGGAAAAGTCCATAGTCTGTTATTGAGAAAGACATGGGGGAAGCCACTGCTTGCCCTGTATTGGTAGCATGGAATATTGCTACACCTTGTGTTTTGGCCAGGTACTAGTGATTTGGATTGGCCACCGTGAGAACGGGCTACTGGGATTGATGGATCATTGGTCTGGCCCAGTAAAGCTATTCTTATAATCTTATAGCAGAGAGATGACCGCGGTACATAAAAAGGGGGAATCTGCCTTGAAACAGTAATACAGCAAAATATGGGCATGGCAGTGTAATGAACCCCCTGCTGACTTTCTGAAAAATGTTATTTATTCTTTACTTATGAAAGATATATTTGAAGGGTGAAAATAATTCTTGCAATATACAAAAAACGATAGAATTACAAAGATAAATGGATTGGTGAAGAATTGATGCCTAATTCTTTAGCGGGAAGGAAGTCATACCGCTAGTCGCAAGATTATGGCGGTATAGAAAAAATAAAGTTATTATTATTATTATTATTATTATTAAGGGACATCACTGAGATTCTAAAAAAAATAGTAAAATGATATAAGTTGAATTATTGAGTATTTATAATGTCTATTTATTACTTTAGGTGTGGCCTTTATACCAACTGAAATGCGAAATAAATCACAGCACCTAAATTAAAGTGGTATAAATCACTGTACCTTATTCTTATTTGCCCACACAAATTGCAGGAAAGCCCCTGATTCGCCAAGGATCCTCCCAAGTCCATGCCCCTTTTTGGACCCACACATGCAATTTGCACGTGGACCCTGTGCCTAAAAATACGCATTTAAATTTGAATTCCAATTATTTTGCCTGGTGACAAGGAAATGGATTTAGATGACTCTTTGAGGTGCCCTCAGGTACCCTCTATGTAAAAATAATCCTCTGTGATGTGTCTCTGCTATTGGTCTATGATGACCCATGTGTCACTAAATCCTCCGACATAAAGGTGAAGTTTCTGTCTTGCTGCGCCTTATGCATGGAACAAACTGCCTGAGTCATTATATCAGGCGCCATCTTTGGCAGTCTGAAAGCCAGCTTTTTCAATGCTCCCTTCAACTCCTAACTCTCACACACCATAAATTACCTATGTCCATCCTATCATTCTCTCCCTGTCTGTCCAATTAGATTGTAAGCTCTTCTGAGCAGGGACCATCTATTTTGTGTTGATTGTACAGCGCTGCGTACACTTATCAGCACTACAGAAATGATAAATAGCAGTATTACTAGTATTTATGCTCATGCAGGAAAGGAAATGCGTTGTAAGCAGCACCAGAAATTATTCTATCTGGGTATCCAATGGAGATGGGTCTATGAGAAGAATTGGATTATTTGTAGAGAACATTTCTTTTCTCTTTCCTTTTTCTCTGCAACCTATTGCAAGTGCCTGCCCTTTTGGGTTGGGCTAAGGAGAATCATATGGATCTTCATGGCAATAGAAAAAAAGAGGTTACTCTCCCTGGAGACAAAGAGATTGTGGGTATTCTGAGTCCTGCCTCCCACGAAGCAGACTGAGCTTTGCTCAAGCAAGAAAGCTGCAGATCCTGTGAGGGTGATACCTTATAGCACCACAGAGGGGACAGATGAAGGTTACCCAGGGCAGTAGGAAAACTCTTAGGCGAAGGAGAATTTGAGTAGCCATAGAAGAGACAGGACAGACCGAGGCCAGAGTCCCTGTGAAGTTGACATAGTAGGGCAAGAAACAGCGTGACCTCCAAGGGCCAGATTCTATAAATGGCGCCCAAGCACAACTACATTGTAGGCATCGCTCCACACAGTTGTCAATCAACTACTAGGTGTCCTTTAAAGAATCCCGCCTGGGCATGCTGAGGTATGGCTAGGCATCCTAGAGATAGGTGTTGGTATATTAGGCCAGGTTTTACCTGGCCTAATCTACTGGTGCCTAACTCGGATGCCTCGTGACGCCTGCCTAACTCAACTGTGCTTATTCTCCACCCCATAACCACGCCTACTTTTCAGGTAGGCATCGTCAGGCATCTGACTTAGTCAGTCTCCGTATGCCTTATGATGTAGACCATCAACCATTTTAGTTGCCTTCCTCTGGACCGACTGTTTATATCTTTTTGAAGTTCGATCTCCGGAAAGTATACAGTATTCTAAACGAGGTCTCACCAGAGTCTTCTACAGGGGCATCAATACCTCCTTTTTGCTACTGGCCATACCGCTCCCTATGCACCCTAGCATTCTTCTAGCTTTCGCCGTTGCCTTCTCAACCTATCTGGCCACCTTAAGATCATCACATACAATCACACCCAAGCCCCGCTCCTCTTTTATGCACAAAGGTTCTTCACCCCCAAACTGTACAAGGGGCTGCAGAAAAGCTCTCAGCCCAACCTACAAAGTTGGGGCAGTCTCCATTGAGGGCTATACACTTACCCCCCTCTTCTACGAAACTGCGCTAGCAGTTTCTAGCGCAGAGAGCCGTGCTGAATAGCCCGTGCTGCTCCCGACGCTCAGAGTTCCTATGAGCGTTGGGAGCAGCGCGGGCCATTCAGCGCGGCTCTCTGCGCTAGAAACTGCTAGCGCAGTTTCTTAGACGAGGGGGGTTAGTCCACTGATTTCCCTTTTTTTTTTTCATTCCGTCGGACCTGCTTCTGAGCCTCAGAGTCCCTGAGCTCATCAGTACTGTAAGTGAAAGCCTTATAAGACTAAACAAATCCTTTCTACTACCCTGAGTGGTAGGATTAGTGCTAGAGAGCTCTAGAGACTTTGTAAATAATTCTTGTTGATACTTGCTGCTTTTGCCTTGTATCTGCCATTGCCACGTTATAATTGTTTCAGAAAGACTCAGCTTCAATAAACCCTTCAGAAAGGTGGCAAATAAATCCCAATAAATAAATAAATGGTTGGTTTGGTACACCAGCTTTGGCCAGTGGACTGGATTATTGTGAGCGTGAGCGAAGTGCAGAGTGTGGAAAGCTGTTAATGGCCTTCTGGCGATTACTGGTCTCAGGCCTGGTCCTAACCCAATACATACTTTTTAAGTGTGTATGTGTATGGGGGGGTGGGGGGGAGGGGTTTCCCCACAAAATCTGGCATTCATCATAGGATTCCCTTACACTTTTTTGTTTATGAATATCAAGATTATTTCTTGCTAAATAACCTCTGAATATTACATTACATTACATTACATTACGGATTTCTATTCCGCCTATACCTTGCAGTTCAAGGCGGATTACAAAAGATTTGACTGGACATTTTCCAGTGAAGATACAATTTTTTTTTTTTTTTTTTTTTTTTTGACAGAGGAGAGATAGCTGGATAGATTCCTAAGGGGAATTAGGGGTTGGATAGTAAAATGACAGTGCCGAACTATGTGATATGGACAAAGAGAATATAGTTAGAGTAGGTAAGATTATCATCTAATTTTTGGGGTCTGTTTGCTTGGAAGGTGTTTAGGTGGGTTATTTGGGGAAGTAATTTCTTGAGGTAGGTGAAGAATGGTTAAGATATTTGGATGAATTTTTTGAAAAGCTGGGTTTTGATTTCTTTTCAGAATGTTTTGAAGTCGTCCGATGTTGTCAGCAGATTGGAGATGGTATGGTTGAGTTTTGCTGCTTGTGTTGCCAGAAGGTTGTCAAACAATTTCTTGCGTAGTGTGCCTTTGAGTGGGGGAAAGGTAAAAGGGTTTGGGGTTCTTCTGTGTCTTATTACCTGTACATATTACCTGTACATCTTATTGATCCACTCTACTGAACATCCATAATCTATGTTTCGGTGATTAGTATTTCACAGATGAAGTAGCAATGTCTGAAGAAGATATTTTAAATGTCCCCAGTTCATGCTTTCTCCTCTCATTAAACATTTACCACTGTGCTTTTTCATCAGGTTCAATGTTGAGTTTCCTTTATTTTTTTATATATATTTTTTGCTTTGCCTTCACTTCCAGTTAGCTCTCCCTAATGACTTTGACTGTTCAAATGTTAAAGTCATATAACACTTCATTAATTTTCACTGAATGCTATAACTGTCAGCTGTAAATATTATTTGACTACACAAAGTTTGAGAGGTACAATTTCTCTCTGGCATTTAAGGGCTGAGACACTGAATATGAATTTCTAGAGCTTTCGGGGCTACCCTGATTAGTTAAAGTATAGCGCCACTAGGCTGGCAGATCAAAAAGCACTATATTTCATTGAAGTAACACAATATTGTGTTAAGTGAAATCAATTGAAAGAAAACCAAAATCATATTCACGTGGGTTTACATATTATTTTTGCAAGGTAACAAAAAAGGCCAAGTCATTTGTGAATAAAACAAATCCGTCATTTTTCTCAGCGTTGCTCACGGTGCACGGTATCACCATGATGTGAAAACGTAAGGGTGCCTTGTGATGCAACTTCATGCGACTGTTTGTTGGAAAGGTTTACTCCACTGCCAGGGTCACTGGTTACGAGAAAATTCATTAACCTTCTGTCACTGCTTCACAGATGCAAGGTGACAGGAATATAGGAGCTGTCAGGTTGGGAGCACTCTATAAGACACATAGGGTCAGATTCAGTACATGGTGCCGGAAAGATCCATGCTAAACTAGTATTCTATAAAAGGTACTCCAGCCATATAAACCTGGCTATCTGTGCTATGATTATCTTATCCCCTGTCCCTACTGTGCTTATCCTATAGTTTGTGAGAACATTCTATTCCTGATGCTTTTGTATTAGATGTCTTTGAAGAAAGATATTTCCAGCAGGAGGTTTTGGCTCAAATGTGTGGTGATGTCGTCTGTCCGCTAGATATTGTGGTTCTGAGAGATGAATGATTTTGTGGGTCAGCAACAAGATCTTGAATTTCACCCTGCCTTCGATTGGGAGCCAGTGTAGTTCTTTCAGTAGTGGGGTGGCATTCGTCAGCCTCAATTTTCCCAGCAGAAATCTCACTCCTGTGTTTTGCACCATTTGAATCTGCTCAATCATGTACTTTGGAATGCCTAGCAGGATCGCGTTAAAGTAATTAAAGATTGAGAGTACCAAGGTTATTATTACGTTGGACATTGCTTGGTGGGTGAGGTAGGGTTTAGGTCCTCTGACCTAGTAGAGTTTGCCATATGCATTTTTTACGATGCGTTGGATCTATATTGTCATGTCTAGGTTTGGGTTTAGCCATACTCCTAGGTTTCTTACCCCCCCCCCCCCGTGGAAGATTTTAAGATGTTACTATTCAAGTTTAGTTAGTATATTGGGCTATTTCCTCCCCATTTGTTAATTAGCAGTAATTTTGTAGTCTCCTTGTTGGCGACTAGTCTGTTTTTTTGGAACCACTCAAAGATTTTTTTCTAGGCCTGTCTTGATCCTCTGTTTGGTTTTCATATTTTGTTTCTTTATTGGAATGATCAGTTGGATGTCAATTGCTTAGATGCAACATTCCCATCCCAGTTTTCTGATGAAGTTCCCTAGCGGTTGGAGGAAGATGTTGAACAGCTGATCCTTGTGGTACTCCTATTTCTGTTTCTTTCCAGTTGCTTGTATTCCCTTGCCATTCTACCCTTGTTAGTCTATTTATAAGAAAAGATTCAATCCATGGTATATTTCCTTTTAGGCCCAAGGTCATGCATCTTGATTTTAGCAGTGTGTGTTGGACGAGGTCAAAGGCTGCTGCGAGGTCCAGGAACTCTTGTAGCATATCTTCTCCTTTTGCATGGTGTTTGAGGACCAAATCCTGTACTGCTACTAGTACGGTTTCCGTGCTCAGGTGTCGTCTGATATCTGATTGGGCCTGGTCAAGCTTTGACGTATTTTCTAGTAAGTCTGATATTTGTTGGCAGGCTATTTTGTCTATTAGTTTAGATATCCACGGTTGATTGGCTACTGGTCTGTAGCTGTAGAGATCTTCATGTTCTTTTACTTTATTTTTCAGAATGGGTTTGGGGAATGAGAGTTTCCATTTAAGTGGAACTTATCTCGATTGTAGTGATTTAGTGTAGGTAGGAGAGTAGTGATGTAGTGAGGTAGGAGAGTCCCGGGCCTTTGAGTTCTCTCACTGGGTGTATTGGGCATGTGTCAAGGGATGGTGGGTCTGGTTTTACTCTTCTTAGTAGTTTCTTTGAAATCTTCCATTATGTCTTCTGTTATGTTTGTCCATTAGTATGTTGTTATTTAGGCTGTTATATTTCTGAAGCTTCCTTATTTTCTCTGTGAAGAAGTTGCTGAATTCTTCACTGGTTAGGAAGCATTTATTTGTTATTTCTTTCTGTTTTATCCTCAATAATCCATATATTACATGGTAGAGGGTTTTTGTGGAATTTCTAGCTTTAAGGATCTTTTTAGAGTGGAAATCTTTACTTTCTTTTCTTGATGTAAATTCTGTTGACTCTAGTCCAGGTTTTCCTAGCTTCTTCGTCTTCGTCTGATCTTCTCCATTTTCTTTACTCTCTCTTTTTCATTTCAAGATTGCTTCTGAGGGGGTGAACCCATCTTTTCTTTTGTTAAGTTGGTTTCCTTGAGGTGTGTCTCCAGTTTGTTCTTGAATTTGATACTATCTATAAATCCTCTCCCCATTCTTGGTCTCGTTCCATCGGTGTTTGATTGTTTTCTATTTTCTGGCTGTTTTATTCTGAAACTAACTAAGTGGTGGTCTGTTCACGGCACTTTCCTAGTGGAGGATTTGCAGTTTCCTATATTCTCCTATCTGCTGAACAGTATGTCTAAGATGTGTCCTTTAGTGTGGGTTTGTTCTTTCACTGGTGTAGTCCTAGTCACTCAAGTTGTTGAGCTACCTGTTGGGCTTTTTGGCAGGTTGGTTTATATACATGTAGATTGAAGTCTCCGCATACCCAGAATGAGGAGAGTTTTAGGTTAGTTTCTGCGATGAGGTTCGCAATGTTTTGCCACTCTTGTGTCTAAGTCAGGGAAGGCGTATAACGCCATTATGCCCATTGTGTTTGAGTTGCCTATTCGAAGGAGTAGACATTCTGCTCCTGTAGGTTGGGTGATTTTCATTTCCTGGAAACCCAGTTTGGATTTGTGCTATTACTGCTACCCCCCTCCTCTCTTACCTTTTCTATTTTGGAGCATGATGTGATAGTCTGGTGGGCAAGCCTCACTTATTATGACGTCACTGTTTTTTGTGAGCCAGGAATCTGTTATCACTAGGAAATCCAATGTGTTTTCCTCTATTGTGTCTGCGATCTCGATTCCTTTCTTGTTCATAGATCTAGTGTTTAGTAGGCCTCCTTTCGGTGGAGTGTTTTGTTTTTGTGTTTTCTGGTTGGCGTTTCTTTGTTTCCTGGTTCTCCTAGTTGTGTTTTCTTGTGTTCTCTGTCTTCTCCCTGATGGTGTTGATCTTATTGGGCCCTTATCAAAACACATTTTGCTTCAGGAGTGTTTCCACTTTTCTACTGATGTTTGTAAGCTATAGGTGTTGTCCAGGAGGGCCCTTCCTTTGCTGTGTATATGTGCCTTTGTATATGTAGTATACAAAGTAATTAAAGTTAGAGGCATACTAGCTACATGCAGACATAGCAGTCCTAAAAAAAACAGTAATAGAAAGACCAAAGAAAACTACAAATCCCCCCCCCCCCCCCCGTATTCACGGTTTTGCAGTCCGCGGTTTGTGAACTTTTGCGCTGCTTGTGAAGTGGATTTGCTCCCAAAAGATGCCCTCTAACATCTGGGCTTAGCATGTATTAAAATCCTGGGTCACAACAAACTAAGCCCAGATTGTAACACACTTTAGTAAAAGAGCCCCATGGTGCATTAATAAGATGCGTGTTCCTTCAGTGTGCTTCCATCCAAATCAGCTTTGCAAACAGCTGTTATTAAAATGAAAACTACAGACCTCTAAAATGTTAGTGTTAAACCAGAAAATGGAGAAAGATGCATTAGGCCAAAACAAATTGGAACAATTGTCCCTGGATGCCGCAGGAATAAAAGTTAGTTTTATTGAATTATTCAAAAGGTAAAAGCACAAAGATAGCTAAAGTACCATTTGCTCATAAAAGTGGCAATGTTTGTCTTAAAGATGAAAATGTATATTGAACCCAACATGATTTGTGTTCAGGGCTGTATTAACGGGTAGGCCCAGTAGGCATGTGCCTAGGGCCGAACTTGTCAAGGGGGCCCGCTTTAGAAACAACAAGTAACAGACAACTCTGAAATTTTTTGTTTTCAAATGGCGATGCCCGCCCCCCCCCCCCCCTCCTGGGAAAGCCGGCAACGTGGGCATCCCCCTGGAAAACTTAAATAACCAGCGGCAACCTGCACAAGGTGTGATCATACCGTCCCACGCTAAGCCCTAGAAAAAGTTTGTGTGCATGCCCGCTGCAGAGCCTGTTGCAAGCTGGGTGTGGGGAGGTCAATACCAGCCTCCATTGGCTGCCTCATACGTCATGGGTACGTCATCGCTCTCTGCTGATTCCACTGGTTCTCACCCGCCCGCGGCCGCTGCTCCCCACCGGCTGCCGCCACAACTCCAGGAAGGGCCAGCATGCAGTGATTGCATGCCGCAGGCCCATAAGCCTTCCCCTGACGTCAGAACTGATGTCGGGGGGAGGCTTGTGGGTTGGCGGATGCAATTGCTGCATGTTGGCCCTTCCCTTCCTTTCTTGGAGTTGCAGCAAGTGGCGGTGGTGGACTGGGGGCAGAGGAGGAGGAATCGGCAGCGGGTAGGCAGGCTTTGGCTTGGCAGAGAGGGAGGAAGGCAGGCTTTGGCTGGCAGTCAGGGAGGGAGGAAGGACAAAGGTTAAAGGCTGGAAGGCAGTGAGGGGGAGGGGGCACAAACTGGGGACATAGGGAGGGAGGAAGGAGGCACTAACTTGGGACATGGGAGGGAGGGAGGAAGGGGCACTAACTTGGGACATGGAGGGAGGGACTAGAAAGGGACAATTGTTGGGCCTGAGTGTGTGAGTGAGAGGGAAAGAGATGGTGCACATGGGGAAAGGAAGAGGAAAATTGGGCATAGTGAGGTAGAGATGCATGGGAATAGAAAGATGAGAGGGAGAAATGTTGGATATGGTGGTGGAGAGGGAACAGAAGGATAGATTGAAGGGGATGCAAGGGGGAGGAATGTTGGGCATAGTGATGGAGGGAGAGATGTGGCACGCTGTTGGAGAGGTGATAGGAGAAATGGGCATGAGGCTGGTGGGCTGTGGTGAAAAATGATCTGGGGATGAGAGAGGAAGAAAAGTTGGACTCATGGAGGGACAGAGAAAGATGTTGGTTGGGGTATGGAATGAGGCCTGGAGGAGAGGAAGCATGCAGGAGGCAGAAAGAAAGAAAGATTGGATGCACAGTCAGTAGGAAATGGAACCAGAGACTCATGAAATCAACAGACAACAAAAGGTAGGAAAAATAATTTTATTTCCAATTTAGTGATCAAAATGTTTCAGTTTTGAGAAATTATATCTGCTGTCTATATTTTGCACTATATTTGTCTATTGTTTTGAATTTTAAAATAAAAGACAAAAAGAAATACAAATGGAAATAAAGAAATAAAGTTTCAAGTTTATTAAAATTTTGATTGCCTATCGCGATTTCTAGGTGATGTGCAATAAAAAAGGGGATATTTATATATATAATCATTTAATAAAAAGCATAAAAACAAATAAGAAAACAGGTAAATAAATGGGGGCGGGGTGTGGGTGGGGCATGAGCAGTACATGTGGTGGGGCAGGGCCAAGGGGCCCAGTGTACTTGTGTGCCTAGGGGCCCTCGAAGAATTAATCCTGCCCTGTTCGTGTTTCAGTGTTCTTTGCAAAAATATACTATTTGATGTGATTCCTAACACAAGCAATGAATAGTATATCTGATATGCAATGGTGCCCTGAAGTGTAACTTGTAATAAGGATATTGAGACAGCTTGAGATGTGCAGTAGAGAATGACCCGGGGACAAATCCATTCCTGTCCCCATTGGAACTCAATTTCCCCATCCCGTCCCCGTGAGTTTTGTCGCTCTCCCTGCCCCATTCCTGCAAGCTCTGCCTTAACCGCACAAGCCTCGAACATTTATGATTCTAAAGTGTTTGAGGCTTGTGCAGATGAGGACAGAGCGTAGGCATTGGTGGAATGAGGCATTATGACATCACAATCTGAGCTCTAGAATGTTGCTACTTGTGATTTTAAAGTGTTTGAGGCTTGTGCAGATGAGGACGGAGCTTAGGCATTGGTGGAATGAGGCATTATGACATCACAATCTGAGCTCTAGAATGTTGCTACTTAGGATTTTAAAGTGTTTGAGGCTTGTGCAGATGAGGACGGAGCTTAGGCATTGGTGGAATGAGGCATTATGACATCACAATCTGAGTTCTAGAATGTTGCTACTTACGATGTTAAAGTGTTTGAGGCTTGTGCAGATGAGGACGGAGCTTGCAGGAATGGGGCAGGGACAGGAAAAGAACTCATGGGGACGGGAAAATGAGTTCCCATGGGGACGTGGAAAAATTTGTCCCCATGTCATTCTCTAATGTACAGCTACGTTTCTAACGCTGCTGAGCCAATCTTGAAAAAGATGCATTAGGCACAGCAAATGGGTTGGAAAATCGTGCACCCAATAAACTTAAGGTTTATTTTATATTCATTCCTAATATGACTTCCTTCCTTCCTCCACTAGTATACCTCTATTTCTTTCTTTCTTTTTTTTTTTTTGACACTCCCTTGAAACAGCGTTCCCTGAAGCATAGAAACCTGTTTCTGCCTGGATTTATAATATAAAAGAAAAGAAGAGATGAAAGGGATTAGACAGAAGAGAAAAATAGCCCAAAGCCATAGTGTGTCCAAAGTTGACCTTTTTTCCCCTTAGTGGTCATCTTTTTATTAGGAAAAAAGCTCAGCTGTTGTTTCTTGTGCTTGATCCAACCTTATATGAAAATAAAATGACATTTTGGTTTTACTTGGCAAACTTCCATTTAAAGCAGCCGGCAAAAGCTTCCTTACCAAAAATGCAGAAAATAGACCATTGGGGCCGAGCTAGAAAAGAGAAGCATGAATGAACTGTACTATAACGGAGAGAAACCCGGGTCATATAAATGAGAAAAACAGGACCCCCCCCCAACAAAAGACAAAAACAATTCAGAGAAAATCAGGGCACAAAAATATAACCAACCCTCTTTTCGTTTAGCAATCTACAGTGACAAAATTATTCCTGGGGAATTCTGTGCAAACTTTTTGAAACTTCGGCATTATAGGGATTGTTGTTATAGATCAGTGGTTCCCAAACCTGTCCTGGGGGACCCCCAGCCAGTCAGGTTTTCAAGATATCCCTAATGAATATGCATGAGAGAGATTTGCATACCTGTCACTTCCATTATATGCAAATCTCTCTCATGCATATTCATTAGGGATATCTTGAAAACCTGACTGGCTGGGGGTCCCCCAGGACAGGTTTGGGAACCACTGTTATAGGACTTTTTTTGGATAGGACAGGGGTAGGCAATTCCGATCCTCGAGAGCCGGAGCCAGGTCAGGTGTTCAGGATATCCACAATGAATATGTATGAGATGGATTTGCATGCACTGCCTCCTTGAGATGCAAATCTATCTCATGCATATTTATTGTGGATATCCTGAAAACCTGACCTGGCTCCGGCTCTCGAGGACTGGAATTGCCTATCACTGGGATAGGACACTGGAATATCAGGCGGGTTAGATGAATTCTTGGATGAGTCCGTTGATTGTCCAAGCTTATTCATACCCTATATTTAGAAAACTATTAAAAACTCATTTATTTGATAAACAAGAATGCTGATTCCTTTAAAGCAGTGGTTCCCAACCCTGTCCTGGAGGAACACCAGGCCAATTGGGTTTTCAGGCTAGCCCTAATGAATATGCATGAAGCAAATTTGCATGCCTATCACTTCCATCATATGCAAATCTCTCTCATGCATATTCATTAGGGCTAGCCTGAAAACCCAATTGGCCTGGTGTTCCTCCAGGACAGGGTTGGGAATCACTGCTTTAAAGTATATGTTACTATGGTGCCTTTTCTTATCAGGTTGTTTTTTTAATAGTTTTTATCTCCAAACTTTTTATTATAGCAGTTTTTTGTTACTGATGTATTAATAGCTGAGTATTTTTAAAATCCAGTTTTTATTATGTTATATTAATTGATGTATTAGAATGTAGTGTGTTCAAGATTGTATTTCTAACTGAAATGTCTTGGTTTCTTCACTATTGTGAACCGCCTACTGGTGGGGCGGTATACAAGAAAATAAATTATTATTATTATTATATTTGTAGAGTTTTTGCACAGAATTTCCCCATTATAAGGTTTCAAATTCCCTCCTGTCTTTTCTCCCCTCAGTTCCAGTCTCCCTAGTTCCATCTCTCGCTCTAACTCCCAGCAAGCTCTCTAATTCTGCTCCCAAAGTCTTCTCCCACTTGCACTGCCCTCACCTCACATTGTCCCTCCCCCCCCCAGGCGCTACTCCCCACTTCTTATTCTTTCTCCTACTCTGCCCAGCTATTCTGTCTCTCCCACCCTCCCCATGGCTCACCCCATTGGATTTCTCCCCCCACCCGTGGCACAATTTCAGCTCGGTCTGCATATCTGAGTAGAATACTTGCATTTATGCCACCTAAACTCCAGGATTATCTCCAAAATGAGAAGCTAGTGGTAGAAAATCCAAGAGCCACTGAGGGGCGAAGATAGTCAATTTTGCTTAAGGTTACCAGATTTTCTATTTGGAAAATCCAGACCCCTAGACCCGCTCCCAGTCCCATCCATCCCTGCCCCATCATGCTCCAGTCCCATCCTAGCCCTGCCCCCCTGCTGCCTGCTCTCGTCGGGCAGGAGGGCATCCGCGCATTGGAGGGCATCCGCGCATGCCCGGATGCCCTCCTGCCTGACGGTGATTTGATAGAAGCCTTTCAAAACCTGGACAAAGTTTTTTAAAATCTGTCTGGACCCCCCGGGAAATCCGGACTTCTGGTAACCCTAATTATGCTAAGGATGATTTTCTGTCAGTCTAGCCAGTTCGACTGCAGCTGAATATATCTTCAAATTCATTTGACTTCAAGGGTCCATTAACTCCTTAGGCAGCCGACTAGATCCCTCTGAAAACTGGTCCTTATTCTCCTAGCTGTAACCATTATTTAAAGTTAGGCTCTTAAACTTCACCTCCTAGATTTCAATGAGTTATTCTTACCTATTGGGTAGATGGCCAGTCACTGGAAGCAGAGAGGTGGGAAGGAAGGGGACAGAGGGGATGGGCAGACATTGTTCACTATAGGGGCGTGCTGGGGATTGCTGGCTCTGAGGGCAAAAACAAGCTGCCACCTGCACACCTTCTCTTATCCCCATCCTACCACTGGCCCCTGACCTTTTCACAGGCATTCTGAAACCAGCCCTCGAGACACACTTAGCCAGGCAGATTTATCAGGATAGTCACGGCGGATATGCATGACAAATTTGCACGTACTACCTCCCTTCTATGTAGGGTTACCAGACGTCCTGATTTCCACGGCCATGTCAGGGGCTCTGGACGGCTTTTCAAAACCCGGCACTTTGTCCGGGTTTTGAAAAGCCTCCTCTCTCAATCGAAGCAGACAGCAGGGGGCAGAGCTGGGGCGGGGCCAGGGCAAAGATGGACGGGCCTGGGGGCAGGTCTAGGATGTCCGGATTTTACAATTGTAAAATTTGGCCACCCTACTTCTATGCAAATCTTCATGGTGTCAGGTCAAAAGCGCACTGGGACAAAGGCGCGCGCAGACAATTGAGCGCAGCGTGGAGGCGCACGCCGAAGAAAATGACTGTTTTTAGGGGCTCCGACGTGGGGACATGGGGGGAACCCCCCACTTTACTTAATACAGATCGCGCCGCGTTGTGGGGGGTTTGGGGGGTTGTAACCCCCCACATTTTACTGAAAACTTCACTTTTTCCCTGTTTTTCGGGAAAAAGTTAAGTTTCCAGTAAAATGTGGGGGGTTACAAACCCCCCACAACGCTGCCGCGATCTGTATTAAGTAAAGTGGAGGGGCTCCCCAACAAAACCCCCCGTCGGAGACCCTAAAAACAGTAATTTTCTTCGGCACGCGCCTCCGTCTTGCGCTCAGTTGTCGGCGCGCGCCTTTGTCTTCCGCGATTAAGTCTATGAACCATCTTCATTGCTGGCATCCTGAAAACCTGACTGGCTAGATATGTTCCAAGGTCTAGGCTGAGAAGGCCTACACTATTACTTTATTTCACAATAAATAAATCCGTTTACTAGTTGCATTTTGATGTAGCGATTGCACCTATTGGGGACTGTTGGTCTGTCTGTCCATCCAGACCCAGATACATTTTGTTACAAATTACAGCCCGTTCTTAGAGCAGAGGGAGTGTGTGCTGCAGTGGTTAGAGCTACAGCCTCGGTACCCTAAGGTTGTGGGTTCAAATCCCGCACTTCCTTCTCCTTGTGACCCTGGGCAAGTCACTTAATCCCCCCATTGCCCCAGGTACATTAGACAGATTGTGAGCCCACCAGGACAGGCAGGGAAAAATGCTCAAGTACCTGAATAAACTCATGGTAAACTGTTCTGAGATCTCCTGGGAGAACAGTATAGAAAATAGAATAAATAAAAAATAACACACAACTGCAACCCCTGCTGGCAGAATGTTTACTCTGCAGGCATGGGACTGCCACTGGCCTAGAATCTGTGAGTACTGGAAGAAGTGGTGCGAGGATGGGGATGGGGGGGGGGGGCAGAAGCCTTAGAAATCAGAGTGTGCCTAGGGGGCAGGGGGAAATGAGCCACCCTTGTGTAAGATTGGGAATCATAAACTGATAAGTGAACCGAACTTGGGACGTCCCACCTGACGGGAAACGACGGGGCATGGGGAAACAGGGAAGGGATGAGCAAGCCAAGCATGGAAAATGAGAGAAACTGGTCGGGGGAGGAGCGACCCAGAACCTGCTGGTGAGGGAATGGACCATGAAGGCGGCTCTAAGGGAAGTATGGACTGCTGTCACTGCCTTACTGAGCTGAGAAAATAATAATTATTTTTTTTTTTTGTGTGAGGTCTGCCGGAGGAAATGTAGTTTCTCCAAATTGCTACAATAAAAACAAAGCATAAATTGTTCCAAGGCATTTCTGACAATGTACTAATATCTTTTTCCTTACAATATACTACACTCAGATATTTTACAAGGAAGAAGAGAGACATACTTATTAGAACAATTCCTAGTAAGTCTATACAGATTTTGGCAGGCGGCAGAAACGCATAACCTGTCAGTTTAACCTGCCCTTGTAAGGCAGCAGCTGCAACTAGTTAGGCGTCGGCACTAGTAATCGTATTTGGATCAGTCTTGACAGATATCTTACATCATTATTTAAAGAGATTTGAAAGATCATATGTTCACAGTTAAGAAACACCCAAGAAAATCTAGTTTATTTTAGGATTCTGTTGGAAGGCTTATCAGCTGACGATCACGGATACAGAAGAAAATACGCATTGTATCCAGGGCCAGAGTTAGACATATTGGGACCAAAGACAGAAATTTGAGAGGGGGTCCCAAAGTCTGACAGCAAGCCATGATTTCTTCGGCTTTGGACAGTCTTGGGACCCCAGGGGTTTGTACTGCACTGCACTCTGCCCCAGTACTGGCCTGAGCGTTTTAGGACTATAATAGGCAATTAAAAACCAGAACAAATAAACTGGAAAGTGATGGGCCAAGATCATCAGCAGCTAGCTGAGAGCATTGAGCTAGGCCCTCAGCTCCTTTTCCCTTTCACCGAGATCTCCCTCTCCTTGGCCCTCTGTCCCACGGAACTTTATTGATTTGGTCTCTGGAATGAAAGGTGCTGGAATCATTAGGGTTACTATATAACTCCAGAAAAAGGAAGATGGATTGAGACAACTGGGTTTTATTTCCATTGCTTTCAATCTGTCCTCCTCACTTCTATTGCTTTCAATGGAAGTAAAACCCAGAATCCTCAATCCATCCTCCTTTTTCTGGAGCCACATGGTAACCCTAGGAATCAAAGGAGGTCCTAGAGCAGTGGTCTCAAACTCAAACCCTTTGCAGGGCCACATTTTGGATTTGTAGGTACTTGGAGGGCCTCAGAAAAAAAAAAAAGTTAATGTCTTATTAAAGAAATGACAATTTTGCATGAGGTCAAACTCTTTATAGTTTATAAATCTTTCCTTTTGGCTAAGTCTTAATAATAATATTGTAATTTATAGCTAAAGAGACATATGATCAAGAAATGGTTTTATTTTACTTTTGTGATTATGATAAACATACAGAGGGCCTCAAAATAGTACCTGGCGGGCCGCATTTTTCCCCGGGCCGTGAGTTTGAGACCACTGTCCTAGAGGCATAGAATTTATTTTATATACTGTACTTTTAAAACTTCTATATTGCCTCACCATCCAAGACAGTTTACAATATTAAGGGTCATCAATGTGGGCCACCATTAAGATGGGTTATTTTACTTTTAACCTGAGTTATTAGTAACTAAGTCTCACGGCATAAAATGGGATCTGTACCAAAACAGCACATTAGTGTTAAAATAACATGTCTTAATGGAAGCCCACACTAACTTCCCCTCTAATGAAGGAAGGCTTTTACCATACTTTGATTTAACTTCCCCTTTAATGGAGGAAGGCTTTTATCATACCTTGATTTACCACAAGAGTCAGCAATCAACGGTATTTCAATATGCAGGTTACTCCTGTGGTAAATGAATAACACTATTTGTGAGCCATTTTGAAGCATCGTTCTACTGTCCCTGGGGCACTGGGCTGCAAATCCATGGCCTGATGTTTCTAGGCCGCATCTTAAAGGATCAGCCAGAGTTAACAGCAGATGTTCCCTGAGCCACCCATTACAAACCCACTCCAGAAGTGCCACCCACAATGAAAAGCTCTTTTTCAAAGACCTTCCCAACAAGGTCCCCCACTCCGCAAGATAGGTCTCTCCAAAAATTGTTATCTCAGCTTGGAGCCTTCACCACCCAGAAGCATGCCCATTTTAAAAAAGCCTTCCACCCTTGGGCTTTCCTTCCATGTTTCCTTGGGTCCAGGCAGGAATAATCCTCAGTCGCTTCTGCCCGTGCTGGGTTCAGTACTACCATTAGAGGTCACCGGCACCATTATGAATGCAGCACCAGCATGGACACAAGCGACTGAGGATTTTTCCAGTCTGGGCTATCACTAGACTCGAGGCCACATGGAAGGTAAGCCCTGGGCTAGTAGCCTTTTGAAAAGAGGTGGGACTCAGGGGTGGGGACAGGGAGCAAATCTCTGAGGGAGCTTCTGGGTGGGGGTTTCTGTGTGGAAAGACACTTCAAGGGGGAACCTGTCTTAGGAGATCTTAATTTGGTGGGGGGGGGGGCCTTACATTTAGGGGCATTTTGAGAGGGGGTTTGGGGGCTTGGGGTACATTTTCAGTGAACTCTAAACAGTCTCTTTAGCATAAGGCTTGGGAGCTTTGGCCTGCGGTTTTATAGTTCAGTTCTCCCCGGATGATATAATAATCCTAGCTTTTTGCTGAGGTAATTTTTCCAGCTATAATGTGTCTTGCAGTGTTCATGTACCATGCACACAAACACTAGTGTTATAGTATTTGAATATGCATTGAGGGACAACACACAGTATAGTTTCCAAGTTTATTTAATGCTTGCTATCCTGCACATCAAAAATAGATCTATGCGACTTACAATTCTAAGAAACTGTGCAAGATATGAGAGGAGAAAAGAGAGAGAAGATAGAATGTTTGGAAGAACAGGGACAAGTAGATTGGGCGAGGAGAAAATGAACTACAATGTTTGACAGGAGAGGTAAAATAGGGGGGTGGGGGGATGGATAAATAGTGCATTGGAAATAGCTTTGCAGGCTCTGGCACTAAGTGCAAAAAAAAAATGACTCAGGAATGAGAAAAGGCATCATTAAAAAGAAATGTTCTGAGGTCTGTTTTAAATCTTTGAAGGGGATTCTGGAGTTGTAGATGGCTGGGTAAAGCATTCCATAATGTGGAGTTAGCAACAGAAAAAACTGAAGAGCGAGTATATTCGTATGTAATTTGCCAAGATGTGGGAATAAGCAAAAGGTGTCATTGAGGGAACGGGATGATTCATAGGACGTCAGATATCTTGCGAAGAACAGTGGAAGACCGGTGCTTTGTATTTTACATACAAGGAGTAAGATCTTGTAGGCAAGTCTATGGATAATTGGGAGCCAGTGCATGCGCTTTAGTAAAGGGGTTACATGATCGAATTTCTGGGGGCCTGTTCAGTGCTCTGGAATAGTTGAATGCTGTACAAGTCTTTTTGTCCGAGGCCCTTATAAAGGGAATTACAGTAGTCGATCTGAGCTAATACTAATGAGTATGCCAGGATTTGAAGGGCACGAGGAGTTGAGGATGAACTCAGTGTAGTAAAGAGAGGACAAGGGAGGGATCGGTAGCATGGAATCTTGCTATTCTTTGTTGCTAATCTTTGGGTTTCTGCCAGGTACTTGTGACCTGGATTGGCCACTGTGGAAACAGGATACAGGGCTAGATGGGCCCAGTATGGCTATTCTTTTGTTCTTATGAGGATGCAAAAAAGAATGAATTTTATGTAAACTGCTGTGAACTTCCATGAGGTATTGGCAGTATATAAATAAAGATTGCATTGTATTGAACGTGCCAGTCGCAGTTTAAAGAAAGCAGCTCGATAGCTGTCCTCCTAAAACTCAGCACCATAAAGCCTACTGGTTATTTATTCCAGTTTTCCAGAAAAGTTATCATAAATGCCCTAAACCTCTATATCAGTGTTCTTCAACCTTTTTACACCTGTGGACCGGCGGAAATAAAATAATTATTTTGTGGACCAGCAAACTACTAAGACTGAAATTTTTAAAAAAATCATTTCCACCCTGTCTCCGCGAGCTCGGTCCCTGCAAACCATCTGATCCCATCCG
This sequence comes from Geotrypetes seraphini, assembly GCF_902459505.1. Lineage (NCBI taxonomy): Eukaryota > Metazoa > Chordata > Amphibia > Gymnophiona > Dermophiidae > Geotrypetes > Geotrypetes seraphini. The sequence continues at coordinate 47,758,702 of NC_047095.1, forward strand.
CACAAGCCTCGGTTATGATTTTATATTGAACGTATTTTATAAAAGTATAAAAAGAAACAATATTCTGTACAATTGTCATTTTATAAATACAAATATACAGAGCAAGGACCAATAAAACCCCTGTCTCCCCTCCCCTTCACATATCAAGAAAACTGAATAAGCCAAATTATTACAGAATGCTACACAGAAATATCATGCTAACAGAATACTGCAGTCACACATGACAGGAATAGTGTTAGGAGAGTGCAACTAGGGCAACTGCCCCCTGGTCAGAGAGAGCCCTAAGCCAGCTGGAAGCTAAAGAAGCCCTGCCTGGGCTTTGCAGTCTCCAGTCATGTCTCTAAAAGGATATACTGTATAGTTCAAATCTGATATATTCTAATGACAAAATAGAAATAAAATTATTTTTTTTACCTTTATTGTCTGCTTATTTTGTTCATGTTTATCCCAGTTTCTGCTTTCTTCTGTCTTTTCTTAATTTTCTTTCCAAGGTCTTCAGTTTATCTGCCACTTCTGTCCCTTCCTGTCTTCTACCTATTACTCCAATATCCAGAACCTCCTTTTTCTTGTTACTGCATCCACCCCGTGTCTAGCATCTCCCACCTACTCAGTCAAGTCTGTCCTCCACCCTACAAACTCCATGTCCAGCATCTTCCTGTGTTCTTTTTTCTTCCCGTTGCTGAACCAGCCAGCCAACCCACCATCTTCCCCATTCCATTCCAGTACCTCCCCTCTTTTCCCCATCTTAATCCAGCAGATACCTTCCATCATCCTACTCCCTCCATTCCTTATTCAGCATCTTCTCCTTATCTCCCTATTCCCCCTTCACCATGTCCAGCATATCCCTTCTGTATCCCTACTCCCTCTACCCACACCCAACATCTTACTTCTGTCTTCATACTTCACCCTTGTGTTCAGCATTTTCCATGTCTCTCTGCCCCCTGCAAGGTCCAGCATCTGTCTTTGTGTCCCTATTCTTCCAACTCCCATCTAGTTCTAATAACTATCCTCCCCCAAGGGGATCCACCATCTCCCTTTTGTCACACCAACACCCCCCTGGGTCTTCTACCATCCCCTTCCCACAACACGTATATCACATTTTTCCCTCTCTTCATAATCCAGCATCTCTTATTCCCTCCCTTGGCTGCTGGCCTCCCGATCCACTCTTCCAGCACTCGATTGCTATCAGCTCTGCCTTTGACCCTGATCCTGCTAAACTGGGCAGGACTCTCCATGCCCTGGTATCTCTTCCTGCCTCCCTCCCTCTCTCTCCTCCATGCCCTGGCATAGAGCATATTCAATTCCTGTAGCACTAGACTCTAAAACCAATTGAACATGAAGTTAATCTCATGCTGCATCCTCATCCATAAGGTTTCTAGGTACTATCAAGAAGTAGTGGAATGACCTGGCAGGTAGGCCTGCTGCCCCACACGCAAGCTCTTTACCTGCTGCTGGCAAGGATCTGGCTGTATTTGTCAGAAGGGGTTTGCCCAAAGTTCGACCCTTTCCTTTGATCTGCACATATGTAATGAGCCATTGCATTAACAAAAAAAGTGAGGGCACAGATTAAAGCTCCCCAGGGGTTAAAAACAAATCCAAGAAGCTGAAAAGATCAGTGAAACAAACGGTTGTTTATGCATCTGCACTGGTAGCAAAGAATGTGCCTGCTGGCCCTCCCAAAGTCAAGTCAAAAGAGTTTTTCGAAGGGTCTCCTTCTGCCACTCTGCTGCTGTTTTCTCTCTAGCTCTAGCGTGAACCTTTTTGTTGAGCTATCACCTGTTAAATTTCAGTTCAGAATCTTGTCTTGCTGGGCACAGCAGGGCCCCGATACAGCAGTCATTCTCATAAGCTGCCGGTGGCTGCCCTAAAATTTTCTCTCTACCGCAACTTCTGGTTTCCAACAGGGCAGATCACCACAGAGGGAAAGCTTCAGGGCAGCCGCCGGCAGCGTGTGAGAATGGCTGCCGTGTTGGGACCCTGCTGAAAAGCAATAGATCAGGAAGCGAGGGAGATAGAGAGAAGGGAAGAGAAATTTAGACCGCGGTGCCCAAGGCAGCTGCCCTCTTTGCTCCCCCCTAACGCCGGCTCTGGAACCCCCTTAACAATTTCAAGCCCTAGGCACTTGCCTCCTGGGCCTACCCTTAATCCGGCCCTAGCAGCAATAACAAAGACCAAACCTACCCTACCATCAGTTGTGGTCCAGCTAAATCAGACTGCAAGAACGAAGACAGAAACCGCGGGACCTTTCCTCTTGCCTGCATTGCTATTCGCTATAAGCTCTGCCCCTCAAAAACAGGAAGTCACTTCAGAGGGGGGCGGGATCAAGATCGGCAAAGCCTATAGCGATCCAGGCAAGAGGAAAAGTCCTGGGGATTCTGTCTTTCTTTTTGCTCTTTAATCTGGCCCTGCCAACACCACCGCTGCTATACACCCGGCCGCATCGATCTCGCCGGCCCAGCGTGGACCGGCAGGAATTTTCTGCGGACCGGCGGTTGAAGAACATTGCTCTATATTACCTTTTACACAATCTCCACTGAAGGGATTGCCAATAGGTGTCCCTGAGCCAAACACAGAGCTCTGCCCACAATAGCACTGCAAGTTGTTCTTCAAATAATCTGGCTTTTGAAACTTAACAGCTTAAAGTAATTGTTTATACATTATAAACACATCTTTCTTTGATGGGGTGTAATCTCCCAAATGCAAGCCTTGCACTTTCCTGTCATTTAATTCCCATCAAATGCCTGGCAGCCACGTTCTGAACTACTTGCCTTAACATTTGGATATGGGAGAAGTTGTCAAACCAGTCACATTTTAAAATAAGTTTTTATTTCACCTCTTCAACTGTGTTTCTCGTTGATAGCTTCCACTTCTAACATTACAAGAAGGTTGTTGGTTGGACTACACTCATGTCTTTCCTCCTCATGACACAGGTTTTCCTTGGCTCCGACCAACCAGGTCTCTCCTGCTAGCCCTGTCTACAGCATTTCAGGGGGCTCAGGTGCTTTTAGACGCCTTGTTTGTGACCTCTCTGGTGACAAATACAGGAAGCTGTGGTAATGGATGTTGGCAGGAGCAACACCGAGAAGGTCAGTGCAAAGAAAGAGGCTGAAGCAAATTCTCAGGGGGTCATGTCTCCAAAATGGGGTCACTTTTGCACTTACCATGACAGTAATGAGCTTCACTCGGAAGCCAGGATATGTGGAGTATGATCTCGGTCTTGCATTTCCTGCCAACACTCGCTGTGGTACTTGCATCGTGCCACAGTTTCCGAGTTCATAACATATAATGGCCCCGATTCTGTAAAGCGCGCCTAAAGTTAGGCGCAATTTGGGCGTCCAAGATAGGCGTCCTTTGTAGAATCGCGCTCAGCACTGTTTAGACGTCCAGTCGAAGGACGCCCATATGGAAGCCTTGCCTATTCCACGCCTATTCCGCCAATGGGCGTCCATGAAATTGTGGAGGTGCCTACAAAGTGACACCCATGTGCTAATTGTCGCTTGTTAAGACCCTTAAACGGCTCATTAACTACTTAGGGCTCCTTTTACTAATCTGCGCTAGCGTTTTTAGCGCACGCAGGATATTACCGCACGCTACGCGGCTAGAACTAACGCCAGCTCAATGCTGGCGTTAAGGTCTAGCGCACGGGGCAATTCAGCGCGTGCTATTCCGCGCATTAATGCCCTAACGCAGCTTAGTAAAAGGAGCCCTTCGTTTGGATGCCTAAGTCCCGCTCAGTGTTGGGCGCCCTTTATAGAATCAGGGCCAATATGTATACGCAAGCTGACCAAGTGTGCTTGAAATTTCTTTTTTTTTTTTTTTATCAAACTTGTGACGCCCAGAATGATGGGAGACATTTCTGCATCCTTCTGTCGCATTTTCTTTGACTTGGACTGTATTTCTTGGTACTTGAGGATCTTCTCTCTCTTTCTCTACACAGTGCAAAGAATTATTGCTTGGGGCTGACACCTCTATGATTAATGCCATTCCAGATTTATTTTTTTTTTTTTCTTTTAATACTATGTCTGGTTTGTATCCAGCCATGTGATGAAGGTCTTGATCTCTTGAAGCAGATAATTTTCTAGCAGGCCTTGGGTCTCAGTGCACAGACCCGGCCCCTAAAAGGGATCCTGTTTTGACAATCTCCCCCCCCCTTCCATGTATGCTTTTGTTTGGATCTGATTCAAGGGCAAACATTCAGGCTGGATTGAGAAGGATTGTGGATAGGATGGGCTCTACGAACACTTTACAAGATTGTGGCAAAGGCCGAAGCTGTCTTTTGCTGCTGTGAGCAGCAATGCACCATCCCACCTATCGAGGTCATGTGGTTAGCTGGTAGTCGAGTTCTATAAAGTTTGCCTAAAGATAGGCAGCGCCAATTTAAATAAAAACAAACTTAGGCGCCCATTATAGAATCACGCTTAGTGTCGCCTAAGTGTGCTTAGGCAGTGCTCGGCATCTTAAAATTTAGGCATCCCCAATTTATGCCAGGATTTTCTTTGCCTAAAGTTAGGTACCGAATGGCACCTAATTCACAAAGAGGCGCCTAACTAAAACACACGCCCTTGATCTACACACCTAACCATGCCCACTTTTTGTTTAGGCGCTTGGACTAGGCACCTACTTTTATAGAAATGAGTTTTTTTTGAGTTAGGTGCCTAACTTTCAATTAAGTCCAATTAAAGCTGATTGTAAGGTGTTAAGTGCCAATACTGGCACCAATTAGGCTTAAGTTTAGGTTGACTTTATAGAATCAGAGCCATTTTGTCTAGTAAGAGGCTATGATTGAGTATTATGAGGCTCTTTTACTGAACTGTGGTAGGGTTTTACACTTGGGCTCCTTTTATCAAGCTGCGGTAGGCGGTTAATGCGCGAAATACCGTGCGTTCAACCGCCTGCTGCGCTAGTCGCAAACGCCTCCATTGATGAGGAGTTAGTTTTTTGGTGTGCCGCGGGGGTTAGCGCGTGATGAAATGTCCAAAGCGCTAACCCCCCGTAGCGCACCTTGATAAAAGCAGCCCTTAGGCCCTGATCTTATAAATGGCGCCTGCTGGTAGGCGCCTAGTTTGGTGCACCTACTGCGTTCGAGGCCAATTGGCTTAATTGGTACAGTAGTTGAATGCGCCATTAAAAACTGATTAAAATACAATTAATTATCGGATGGGCACCTAAATCAGTAGGTACCATGTTAGCGTTTACATTGAGGTACCTACTGGCGCCTACTCATAAAATAGGTGTGGTTTGGGGGAGGAATCTGGGTGTGGCTTGCCTTAGGTGCCTGTAGGCGATTTGTACCAGTGCCTAACATTATGACACCTGCCAGGACCTATGTTGAGTTAGGTGCCACTAGGCTACAAATGGTACCTAAATTTGATTAACATGCAGTTGGCATCATTTTTCTAGATGCCTACTGATTTAGGCACCGTTTATAGAACCAGTCCTTTGCACTTACCACACCTTAATTTTTGCTGTCAGTGTACAGTACACTGACAGCAAAAATTAAGGTGTGGTAATTGCAAAGCCTGTGCAGTAAATACAGGGGGCATGTCAAACATCTGTCTTGCATGTACTGCACAGGGCAGAGACATTCTGCATGGCATCACGTTACTTGCACTGTCAGACAGTGCGGATGCCTGAGCTATTTGCCACAGCAGGTAGTGCAGAATGGGTTCAAGCATAAATAAAGCAATAAAGAAAAGCAATTCGGTTGCAGCAGTGCTCTCCTCCCCACATCTCTTCTCACATTTGATCCCTCTCCTGATTCCTATGATCTGATCCCCCCCGACATCCCCTAATTGTATCTTCGCCTCCCCAATCATAGCATTCACATCCCTCAACACTCCTGATCACTGGCTCTATATTAGGGTGGACCAAAAAAATTAATTAACACATTTTATTTGTCCACAAGGTTAATTTTATTCCTTCAAATAAAAATGAAATGTTCACAAAATTTTACTTAAACAAAGTTAAGGGTTGCCCCACCTTGCTGATTTTTAAAACTACCACTAAGCTTAAGAGGCTTACAAGACCTAGACCAAGAGCATGACATTCAATTTGCAGCATGCCCTATTTGTTCTTTCCCTCCCCATCACTTTTTCCCTTTTGTATCCAGTATAGTTGTTTTTGTGACTTGTCTAACAGTGTATTTGTGTATGTAATACCCCCTACTTTACTGTTTTTTTATTTTTATCATTGCATGATGTAAACCACTTAGGAATGTAAAGCGGTATATCAAGCATTAATAAACTTCAAACTTGAAACTATATTGTAATTCTTGTGCACTTGACAAATAATCTAATTTAATCAACAATTTATTAATTTCACTATACCAAAAAGGTTCAAGGTGATAAACATTTAAAGAGGCCGTAAAATCTACAGGAAAATACATAAACAATCAAAAATAATTAAAATAATTAAAATATCATCATAAACATATATAATGGGGAGGGGGGTGATGGAAATGTTTTTGAAGTATTTCTATGCTTGATGAAAATACAAGTTTGAAGTTAATAATATATATATATGTACATTTTAATGTATTGTTTTTGATTGAAAAATTAATAAAGTTTTACAAAAAAAAACCCAAACAAGTCATATAAAAAATGTACAAATTTTTACGAAACCTTAAGTAATTAATATCAGTCCTAATGTAAACAGGTAGATTATTCCAAATTGTAATGGCAGCTTAAACGAAAGAGGAATTGAGTTGTTTATACCGTACTCCTCTAATCTGTGGAAAATGTAGTAATAATCTGGTGGAAGAATAATGCAAATGAGAAAAAAAGCAAAATCAGATTATCTGAAGAGTCAGTTTGTAATATATGATCAACTATGCAAGCTGATTTAAACTTAGTTCACCTCTCAACTGATAACCAATAAAGATTTTTATACGCTAATGCAACAATTTTATATCTTTTTAGACCAAAAATTAATCTATCCACAGTATTCTGGAATAACTGCAATTTTTTTTAATCAGTTTTGATGTTAAGTTAAAATATAAGAATTACAGTAATCAAGTTGAGGTAACATTAACATCTGAACCAACAGGGCAAAATGTTTAAAAAAGCACGACTTCACAAGTCTGAGTTTCCTCATAATATATAAAACCTTCCTCCATAAATTAGAAATTTGATCTTCAAATGTAAGAGAAAAGTCTAAAAGAATACCCAAAACTTTAGATGTTTTATCTACTTGCAAGGTAGTACCTGATTGTAGAGTAAGAAATGAAGGAACAGAAGATAGTGAATTATGAAACCAAAGAGCCTCTTCAAAGACGCTTTCTCAATTTGACTATTCGCCGTAAGCCCAAATAGCTTCCTTGTATTCGGCAGTACCAAATAAAAAAAAAAAACCAAATAACAAAAAAAAACCACGCTTCTTCTGAAGCGACCCCTAACCTAATGTATTAATGCCCTCCTGTTTCTTTCCTCCCTTTTTCACATTTTATTTTTGCCATTCTATTTAAGCTCTTCCCATCTCCCACTTTTCCCTTTTTATTCTAGTATGTCTATATGTCTTGTCATTCCCCCACTTTTTTTTTCCTATTTTAATTTTAACATTTTAAAATTTTTATTTCATTTTACCAATACTCCGATAATTGTAAACCATTTAGGTATGTTTTTGATAAACGGTATATCAAAGAACAAATAAACTTGGAAACTTAGAAACTTACTTGCATTCAATTTCAACTTATTAGTAGAAGCCCAATCTCCAATTCTACTCATGCGATCAGTGATCTTAGCTGAAATGTCCTCCTTGTTTGAACTTAATGGAATTAATAAAAAAAAATATCAGCAGCATAGGATAACATACAAACTTCGGCTGACAAACGTACTTTTTGCAAAGTACTCATAAAGATATTAAAAAGCATAGGAGAAATAGAAGAGCCTTGTGGCACTCAACGGAAAGAAGTCCAGCTCCCAGAAAAGGGTCCATCCTTCAGTACGCTATAATTCCTATAATTATGCTATAATTCCTATAATTACTAAAAATCATTAAACCAATTAAGTACAGATCCACCTATACCCAACTCATTCAATTTGTTGATCAGCAAAATATAATCAACTGAATCAAAAGCCACACGGATATCGAATTGCCTTGACTCAACCATAGCAGCTCTGTACTGTGTTTCGGTCGAAACCCAAACTGAGTATCATGTAAACGGGAAAAATGTTCAATGAACTTTGAAAGCTGCTTATTCACTAATGCTTCTAAAATTTTGGTTACGAAAGGTATATTGGCAACTGGTCTGAAGTTAGAAGTCACCATTCTGTTGTTCAGGAATAGGAGTGATAACAATATTCCCCATTTCAAGTGGTAAAGAGCCCTCTGATAGCAGGTTGTTAAAGAAAAGTTAACAACCATGAAATTATAACATCTGGAATTTTAGAGAAAAGATACGAGGGACATTTATCTAAAACACAAGAATGTGTAGAAAAGATCTTTATCAGAAGATTTAAATCCTCATCAGTTATGGCATCCAATTTATCTCATACCTGATCTCCACTAATTCCTGAAGTGGAAGTGTCTAAGATATTATCATTTTGTATAGTAGGTCAGGAAGTACCGTATTTTTTGCACTATAAGACGCACCTGACCATAAGATGCACCTAAGTTTAGAGGAGGAAAACAAGAAAAAAAATATTCTGAACCAAATGGTTATCTAATATATTTAATAAAATATAGCAAAATATTTCAACCATGTAAAGTCAACAGCGGTATTAAGAACCATCATCACTGTCATTAACAAATAAGGAGAGACTTTTAAGGTTCAAGCACTCTTCTAGTTTTCTGTACCCTGTCCCAGCCAACTAACAATTTTTTACCTCCCTCCCATACCTTTTTTAATTCTGGTGGTCCAACGGTATATCGGCAGGAACGAGCTCTCTGCATTCCTGCCCCACGCTGAACCTCTCCCCATGCTGAACAGCTGCCTCAGATCTCGCAGCCAGCGGTATACAAGGCAAGAGCGAGCTTTTCATGCTCCAGCCTGGGCCCGTGCCACTCCTTGAATGGCTGCCATTAGTTTTCATGCGATCTGAGGCAACCATCCAGTGAGGGAGGGGTTCAGCATGGGGCAGGAGCGCGGAAAGCTTGCTCCTGCCGATACACCACTGGACCACCAGGATTTAAAAAGATGAAAAAGGTATAAGTTTCCTTGGCAGACAGCCGGCTAAAAGATACTAGGGCGAACACTGCACATCTAAGGCCAGTACTGGGCAGACTTGCACGGTCTGTGTCTATATATGGCCATTTGGTGGAGGATAGGCTAGGGAGGGCTTCAATGGCTGGGAGGGTGTAGATGGGCTAGAGTAGGTTTAAACAGAGATTTCGGCAGTAGGAACCCAAGCACAGTACCGGATAGAGCTTTGGATTCTTGCCCAGAAATAGCTAAGAAGAAAAAATTAAAAAAATTTAAATTGAATCAGGTTGGACAGACTGGATGGACCATTCGGGTCTTTATCTGCCGTCATCTACTATGTTACTATATTACTATCATGGTCTGTGATGCAATATTCGTTTCATAAGACGCACAGACATTTCCACCCACTTTTGGGGGAAAAAAGTACATCTTATGGAGTCAAAAATACAGTATTCTCTAGATCTTAATGAACTGTAACTATTTTGTTGAAAAAGAAATCAGCGCTGATGGCTGAGATTGCTCTATAACAGCTCCTAAAATAGGAGGTGCAGTCAGATTATGCATAAATTGGAAATCACTTTTTAGGATTATTTTTACCCGATCCTATTTCAGAGGCATAAGGAATTTTTTTTTTTAGCTGCTGAAATCTGCAATTTATAAGTTTTAAATGCAGGTTTCCAAGCCAATTTAGATGGAATTGAATTTTTTTTCTGCCATATTCTTTTTAACTGTCTAAATTTTTGTTTTTCTACCCTCAGTTCCTCGGTATACCAGGAATTAGTCCTATTAATTTTTATGGGTTTTCTTTAATAGGAGCTAATTCATCTAATACACTTACTGTTACTTGATCCCACACATTAAGCATTTTATGAGAATTTGAACTGGAAAAATCCAAGGATGGTATAACTTTATTGCAAAAAGCAGCATGATCTAACTTTCCTCTTGCTTTAATAGTTTTTCGTTGATAACTATGAGTAAAATAACCCATGTACAAATGCAAGTTGAAAGCTAATATACAGTGGCCTGTCCAAGGTACCTTTGACCATTCTACCATAGATAAAACATTAAAAGAAGATACAGCTACAAAAAACAAGGAAATGGCCTTTTTCATGAGTAGATCCAGATGGAATTAAAATTAAAGAACAAGATACCAAGAATTTCTTAAAATCCAGTACACTATTATCATCATCTAATTCTAGGGGGTAAATTAATATTGCCCAAAACAAAGAACTTCTTTCTGTGACTGGCTACTAGCCGAAGAGCAAATTGCTTCTGTTCATCTTTTGTCAAAGTATCGTTGTATTTTTCAGTGAGGCTCATCCCTCGTTCTGCTGCATCATTAACAGCAACCAGAAAACAACAAACAGACTGCAGACAATGTACAAGATGCAGGCGTTGTTTATTAGTAAATGTAGTAACATATACAACCTTATAGCCAACCAAGGGACCCGACACGGTCCGTGTTTCGGATGACACGCCTTCCTCAGGGGTCCATGGTGGTTAAGGTATAAAGCAAACTGCGTAAAAGATAACAAACACACGCCAATCACGATCAAATGGGGTCAAGCAAGTCTTACACAATGGTTTTCTGGTTGCTGTTGTTTACTGCAGACTACGTTGGATTTTCTTTCTCCCTTTTGTGCATCATTAACAGCAGTCAGTTTGGATGCCCAATTCCTTGAAAACTGGATCGTCAGTCCACTCTGTGGGATGTTTCTTCAGGAATATTTTCGCTTTTGTTGATCCTCCTTCAATCAAGAGATCAAAAAATGACTGTGTTCTCTGTGTTACAAGACCTTCAAAGGTCACAGGTTCTGTTTCATCTGTACGCATGAGATGACATGAAATGTCTGGCAACGGTGCAAGTTTTGAACCATTCGTAGCTTTGTTTCTGGTCATTAAAAAAGGCAAGTGCTGCTAGGTGCTCAGACAGAAACCACAGATGTTGGGAAATGGCTTGGGCCTATGTTTCCAGAAGCCTTCATTTACAATTATCTGAGATTAGGGTAACCATATTTGAATAAGTAAAGAAAGAGGGCACATGGTCCCGTCCCATCCTGCCCAAGCCCTGTGGCCACACAAACCTGGTCTACTGTCCTTCCCTGAGCTCGGGGCCATGCTTGGAGGGCCTTGGAGAAGAGCTGGGGGCCCTCTAAAACCCGGACAAACTGCCAGATTTTCAAAAACTGTTTGGACACTTGGGCAGTCCTCTGAAAAGAGGACATGTCTGGATAAATCTGGTAACCCTATCTGAGATTCCCCCCTAGGTGCAAATGTTAATACCCCACTCCTCTAGAGCTAAGTCATCACACTCACAACTCTTAACCAGGGGCCTCAGACTACAACTCCCAGACTTGATTTGAATGCACCCCAAGCCTGGCTAATAGATAGCAATGGAATTGCTGCGACTCTCACCCCATACTGACACACCTAAGTGGCTGTCAACTGTGACTGCACAGCCCCCTCCTCCCCCCAAAAAAATCCTTGCTGGGCCGCAGGAGTAGAAACCAGACCTGAAAATCAAATGTCCACATAGCACTGCCACTAAGCATTGGGCTGGCCTCCAATTTTGAAAGCACGTAAGGAATCACATGATTCGAAGTGCAAGAAGGAGAGACATAGAGGGGCATTTTCAAAACACGGCATAAATCAGCACTTGGACGTCCTATCGAAAATGCCCCTAACAGTGACCTAGAGGGCATTCATTTGGGAATAATTTGAACTTACCAACCAAGAGATGAAAAGCTGCACTAAACAAAGCCTTGTGAAAAGATCTTCCCCATGATAAGAAGCTAATTCTAAGGTAACAAACATCCTCTTGACTTTGTATTTTAATTGTTTTTTTTAATTTTTAACAATAATACTGCTTTTCCCTTAAAAGGCATCAAATCTGAAAACCTCTGGCTGTGTGCAATCTCACCTACTCCTTTTGGCCCTGGATATAAATTTGGTCAATGTCAAGAACTTATTAATAAACCATGTTGGTACTGTCAAATTTATTACAGAATGATGTGAATAAGCATAGCACGGCCCTGTCAGAGGGCCATGATATATGTAAAACAAGTGACACGCTGTAACTCTGTAATGCTTTTAATTGCTAGAGATAAGGCCAGCTGCAGATTAATCAATCGTCTGTCCAGTCAACTGTCGTCTTTTTGGTAAATTATTATAGAAGCTAACGTCGAAACGATTAGAACGCATTTTGAAAGGAGTCCTGTTTCAATATAGTTTATCATGCAGTCTGATTATTGCATTTGACTATGTCTGAAGGCTGGATGCTATCTCTGCTTCAGCAGAATGGCTGCTTTATGTCAGTGCTCAACTCATTGTAAAGTACAGTGAAACCTTGGTTTGTGAGCATAATTCGTTCCAGAAGCATGCTTGTAATCCAAAGCACTTGCATATCAAAGCAAATTTCCCCATAGGAAATAATGGAAACTCAGACGATTCATTCCACAACCCAAAAACTTTAATACAAAATACTATACGTACTTGTATTGCAAGACCTCGCTCGTATAGAACAGTCACTACGCTCCAGCAGCATCAGAGAGAGAAAAACCATCAGCTCAGTTGTGATGATGTGACACGTGTATACTGTATGTACTGATGTGACACGTGTATACTGTATGTACTCATATTGCAAGACTTTGTTTGTTTAGAACAGTCGCTAGACTCCCGCAGCATCAGAGAGAGAAGAACCATCGGCTCAGTTGTGATGTGTGTATACTGTAAGTACTTGTATTGCAAGGCATTGTTTGTATATCAAGTTAAAATTTAATAAAATGTTTTGCTTGTCTTGCAAAACACTTGCAAACCAAGTTACTTGCAATCCAAGGTTTTACTGTATAAGTACTACATGTGAGCCACTGGTGGCAAATGTTATGCTGGAGAAAGGCACAGAAGAGAGGGAATAGCCCCCCCCCCTTGAAAACAGTCAATGGTGGAACCATGAAGTTGATGTGCTAAGGTAAATGAGCCCTTCTGAAGCATTTCTAATGTCATAGCAAGTTTGGAAACCCAACTTTCACGCTTTTAACAGTATACATAAACAAGAAAGGCTGGAAAAGAGATCAGGAGAGCTTCTTTCAAAGAGTCTGCTGCATCTCTGGCTAGACTGGCCTATGCATCTCTTTCCTCTCTGTGGTAGCTGTAGGACCTGAATGCTCTGATGATCTACCAGCCCTCTGGTGAGCAGAATAGCAAAGGTTAGGTGGTGCGATCTCTTATCACTGATAGAAGGTTATAACAATTGAACAAAAAGCTAAGAAAAGAATTATTTTATCTCTTGATCCAACCACTGCTTAGTCCTTGGGCCTTATTTCCCGAGGCTTAATTTTCCCCCGACTCTCCTCCCATGTCTCCAACCCATTGGTTCCCTGGTAGTCTAGTGGCATGGGTCAGGCGTCATTGATGACATTTTAAATCCTGATAAATTCAAGATTATGGTGAAGTGGGTAAATTTATAGTTTAAATACGAAAACACCACTTTAGAAGGCTAAGGAGTCTCTATATGACGCAAGAAAAAGCCTCAGGTCTCTTGGTTGAGCTATGTTCATACCACCTGCGCCCACATCATCGGCAAAAACACTTCTGTCAGAAGTGACTTATTGCCACAAAAGTTATGTTGTTGGGACTTAGATTCTTAACAACTTTTACAGAGAACTGCGTTAGGAACTATTGTTTTATAGGAGACCTTCATCTAGCTAATGTTTCACAAAATCAAGCCACTTCCTCGGGGCTTGTGGACTTCCAATTTACATGCACAGCTTGAACAGTTGTCCCATGATCCTTCAGCGTCCTGAGCCAGTGGCGAGGAGGAACCATTCCTACCTTGTGCTGTTAAGACTATTAAAGAGTCTCTAGGGGTGAAGGGAGGGAGGGCTATGATGTTGGAGAGGTCTGCTCAGGGGGAGGCTTGCGTGTGTTATGTTGTTGGTGGGGAGGGATCCTGCTCGTGAAGATTATGCTCAAGGGGAGTGAGTGTGTTGGGGTGCATTGTGGGAACAATGCTGTCTGGAGAGAGTGTACTTATTGGAGGCCAGGTTCAGAAGGGAATCAATCCCTGAATGATGGATTGGAAGAAGGGTAATGTTTGGGGGGGGGGGGGGAATCAGAAAGGTGGGAAGTACCATTTTATACATGTCTCAAATGTGAATAGGGTTTGTAAAATGAGCACCTCAGTTCATTAGTTTATTTGGAATTTTGCTATACCATCTTTCAAAGTCAGATAAAGATAAAGCAAAGTGGTTTACAGTAAAATATTAACAAAATATTCTACCAAAAGGAGGAAGGAACTACAATCATCCAAGAAATGAGACAGAAAAAAAATAGTTCCAGCGTTATACCCAACTGCCTGGAACTGGAGCCTTAAGCTTTTCCAAAGCCCAAAGAAAATGAGTGAGTCTTTAAAGGCTGCTCAAAAGTAAAGTCAATACGGTTCCTTCTCTAAAATTATGCGGAAGTGAGTTCCACTCTAGAGGACCATAGAAGAGAAAGGCAGTGCATCTACTGAAAGAGTAGTCAACTGGTTGACGTAGATTGAGGTGAATAGTAAAAAATAAGTAAGTCAGAAAGGGAGATGAGAATACCCATAAGAGTATTTTGAAAGCCAGTGGACTCTTGAGAGCAGGAATGATATGATTACTGGTGCCTGCCTATAAGTATTCTAGCAGCTGTGCTTTGAAGAATTTGAAATTATGAATGCAAACGTAGGATGATCCAAAATAAAGATGATGTGAATTTGCTGCGAGAGAGGTCAGAGAAATCTGCTGCTAAAGTTTCTTCTTCTTACATTTTACCTGTAATGATGCCGCACACTAAGGGCTCCTTATACTAAGCTGCGCTAGCGGTTTTAGCGGGCACTGCATTGCCGCACGATCTGGCATTAGTTCTTGGCGCGTAGCATGGGGTTAGCGAGCAGGGCAATGCAGCGTGTGTTAAAATGCTAGCGCACCTTAGTAAAAGGAGCCCTAAAATAAAGGGAGTGGTCAGGACTGTTCCCCCCGTCAGTTCTCTCTTCATCCCCCCCCACGCAGCAAAAGATCAATCGTTTTATTGCGGCAGCCCAATCAGAAACCAGAGCTGCAAACCCCGCTTTTAAAGAACGACAAATCTTCTTCACAGAGGTACGATATCTCCTCATCGCCTCTGGAATTCCAAAACCCTCCATGTCCAATACTGTGGTTGGGGAGACACGCACATCTGGAAGTGTTGTGAGCGAGACTCCCAGCGAGGGATCTGCGTCGGCTCATAAAATTGCTGAAGTTTCAGGACACAGGAGTAGCAGTTTCTACCGCACCTGTGGAGGTATCTTTGGCTTCCATTTGGAATATCCTTCAACGTTTGGACTCTACAGTTGCCAAACCTACTGGAGAGGTAACATCTACTGTTGAAAGGTTTGAAGATTTGGCTAAAACTGTTGATTCTGTTAAAGAAGATCTCACTGGCCAGGTCATGCAAGTGCAGGAGGATGTGAAACAGATGCAGCAATTTAAAGTCTCAACGGTGAAAGATAGTCTGGCATTGCAGAGGAAAATTGAACAGATGGAACACTTCAACAGATGTTTAAAACTTCGTCTGCTAAACTTTCCCAAAGCCCCAGATGTTTTACCCATGGATCTTTTTAGGAGATAGCTGGCTGAAAATTTCCTCTACTTCTGTTCCTCCGATTAATAAAATTTACTATGTGCCAACAAAAAGTGAACCCCAGGGAGTTAGGGTAGGGGGAAAGCAGAGGAGAGGCATAGATTGACATTGATAATATATCAGCTATATTGGAACAATCCATAGTAGATGCCACTGAGAGAGCAACGCTATTAGTCTCATTTGTCTTTGAGCAGGATTTGAACATGGTCTCAAGATTCTCTTTTAAAAACTCTCATACCCGTTTTAAAATATGGATTTATCCTGACATTACAAAGGCCACTCAAGAACGGAGAAGAATGTTTTTACCTATGAGAGAAAAGACTATAAATATAGGAGCAATTTTCTGTTTCCATACCCATGCAAATACCGTACCTGGTCCGTCGTGGGGATCTAAATATATTTTTTTATTCCCCTTAACAGCTGAAGGCTCTTCTTGATTTGAAGAAAATTGTATGAAGAGCTGTTTTGGAATTAGAAATAGTAGTATAAATGGTCATAATGCCACTTTATAGAACAATGGTCAGACCGCACTTAGAATATTGTGTCCAACACTGGTCTCCATACCTCAAGAGGGATATAACTCTGTTGGAGAAAGTGCAGAGGCGAGCCACGAAACTTGTCAAAGGAATGGAGCATTTGAGCTACAAAGAACGACTCAGGAAACTGGGACTGTTTACCCTCGAGAAGAGAAGACTGAGAGGGGATTTGATAGAGACTTTTAAAATATTAAAGGGATTTGATATAATAGACCAAGAAGCAGCATTGCTAACATTTTCTGATGTGACACGGACAAGAGGACATAGCCTGAAACTGAGTGGCAGCAGGTTCAGGACAAATGTCAGGAAGTTCTGTTTCACACAGCGAGTGGTGGGTGCTTGGAATGCACTCCCGGAGGAGGTTGTGGCGGAGATTACTGTACTGGGATTCAAGCGCAGGTTGGATGCACACCTTCTTGCATATCATATTGAGGGATACGGTAAAGTCGGGTCTCCAAAAAGAAGTACCTAAATGGGCCGCTGCGTGTGCGGAGCACCGGACTAGATGGACCTCGGTCTGATCCGGTGAAGGCGTTTCTTATGTTCTTATGTCATTTTCCTTTTTTTTCCCCTTTATACTTGAATTGATACTGATGGAGTCTCCTTACTCTTTCTCTTGACTACTCCCCATTATAGTGATCTAATGAAGAGATACAGTTGTTGCCTTTTGGGTGTACGAGTATTTCACCTTTTTCCTTATATTTTATTTCTGGGTTTCTTGTAACAAGTTTTGTCATGTGATTTAAGTTTGAAATTCCTAATAAAGACAAAATAAAAATAAATAAATAAAAAGAATACATTCGGTATGAAAATGAGTATGATTTCTCGTAGCTCAGTAAGAACATTGTCCTACATTGTGAACACATGAGCATGAGACTTGAATCAAAGACTGAAAAAAGATCGTTTGAAAACTGACAGAATTATCCAAGGTACTAATTCAAAAAGCTTCAGATAAGAATTGGCTGAGGTGTGGAAAAAGTGGAAATATTTTCTTGTTTTTGGTTCGAAACTAACGCAATGACATATTAGGGTGATCGTCTTTCCTTTCAATGGAGGAAGCCAAAGACTCATTGCTCTTAAGATCAATAAACATGACACATTCTGAAATAAATGCAAAACCACTTTTATAACACTGAAGCTGTACATATTGGCCATGTCAGATGCCAAACGCATGTTTTTAATTATCCAAGTAAATGATATAACACCTCATAATCTTTTTTTTTTCCTTGCAACTAATAGTTTTTCTGATGAATCTATATCAGTTGCAACAGAGCTTTATAATTACTAGTCAGAGTTTAAATTAATATTCAGGCTGCAAAAAATATATTCTAATCTCCCTCAAGCATTGTCAGAAATGCTTTATAGTTTATAGCTACAATGAAAAGAGTTTTGGTTCATTTCAGATTTATTCTCTTCTTTTAATGTTTTTATTAGACTGGATAAACATCTTCTCTGGAAAGGAAACCACTGGCAACTCCAGAGAGTGGAACTCCAAAGTCTAGCTCCCCATGACTGATGTCTTCAGAACAATGAATTGCATTGTTAGCTCAGAATGTGGATTGTTCTTTTCAGCTCTAGAGTGAGTTATGTCTTTTCCAGGTGGTCTTTATGAAACAAAAAAGTGTTTTGACTAGAAACATTTGTAGGGGAGTAACAGGAATTATTAAACCATGGTCAAGAAGATGAAAACTTACTTTGCTCTGCGAGGAAAACATTTATATTTCAACTCCAGTTCTAATCTTACAAATGTTCGGACTACCTGGAAGGGAAACCAGTTTGGAACTTTGTGTCGACCATTCCAATGTATGTTGTTGAAATCCATCTCTATGAACACAGTGGCAAGAGACAACACACTTTGCCTGGTAGCTATTGCAAATTAACATTGAAATGAGCAGTATCACCTACACTGCGCAGAAACTCCACAGCTAATTTTCCCTGGCACTTGTGGTGGTTTTTCAATAATCACAAGCATACAAATTTTTAACACTCTTGATTCCACAGGCCCTGGAACTTCTTAAAAACCCCTTTGAGAAATAAGCCTGCTTACATTTCTACACACCCAACTGTCTTTTTATTTGTTAAGTTTAAAATGTATAGACATTTTGTCGTGATGATAAAAATCAGTCTAATAAATATTTAGGAGTAAATATTCAGCCCCTGGCAGTGAACAATTTTTTTTAACTACTATTGGTTTTATGCCCAGATACTCAAGGCCGGGCCATGTCCGGATACTGACATTGAATATTTGGGTATGTGTGGATGGTAAGATCTTATCTGGTTAAGGTCAATATTCAGTACTTTACTGGATAAATGAAACTGGACAAAGATAGGACTGTGTTTTAGGCAGTCTGATTTGCCTGGGTACCTTATCCAGTTAAGAGCTGAATTTCAGTCCTTAATCACTCAACCCCAGACCTCCCACAACGTAGCTGGTTTCGGCTTAGGTGGTTAAAGGGAATATTCAGAAGTAAAGTGCATGAATTGTGCGTCAGAATTGTCGGCTGACTGTGAGAAGCATAGCACACCAAGTAAACATCGATAGAGAAACAGGAAAATCTTGACATGAGAAAGGTGTGTGCAAAAATGGTCCAAAAGGAGCTCACCGATGAACAAAAGCAAAGGAGAGTCGAAGTTTGCCAAGACCTTTTTGGAGAGGCAAGAAGATGTTTTGGGCCATGTTATCACTGGTGATGAAACATGGGTTTACCAATACGTCACTGGAACAAAGCCTTAATTGTACAACTGATGATACTACCACAACTAGACTACTGCAACTCTTTCTACATGGGAATCAACTCTGCTCTAATTGATAAACTGCAACTCATCCAAAATACTGCAGTAAGACTAATCTTCAACCTGAGAAAATACGACTTGGTCACACCCTTCATCAAACAACTGCACTGGCTACCCATCTCATCATGAATAACTTTTATAATATCATGCATCATACACCGCATACATTATGGAAACTCAGCGGCTCCTCTCATCCAGCTCTTCTCAATGGCATGGTCCATATCCTGCAGAACCCTCAACAGATTACTTCTAAATCTCCCATCCACAAAAAAATCTTCAGTACAAACGTGTTTTCCATTCCATGCTTACCTTTCTAGGAGTAAAAATCTGGAATGACCTTACAGAAATGACCAGAACAGAACCACATCATATTCTGAAGGAAATTGAAAACCCATCTATTCAACCCTTAATCTCCTGTACCCTCCTTCCCCCCCTATTCCACTTCCTCCCCCTCTTCCCCTACCTCCTCCTACCTATCCTCTCCCCTCCTCTCTCCCCCTTCCTCCTGCCCATCTCCCTCCTCGCCCCTCTCTCCTCTCTTTAAGTCGCCTTGAGCCTGCATAGATATGAGCGATGCACAAATAGAAGATTAGATTAGATAAACTTAATGGGACTGAAAACCTAGGACAGTTAATGCTACCTCAAGAAGTCTAGTTAAGTGAATTGCAAATAACATGCTGTAGCAAATTTTATTCTACATTAACACTATGGCAGCCCTTCAAAAACACTTGGAATGTCTAACAGTTAACACAGGGATTCTGCAGTTACTGCATGTTAATTCTGACCATTAACACATACACGGTTAAGTCACATTATTATGAGCACTATCTACCTCTGACATCAGAGACGCACAGCCAATGAATGAATGCACGTGTCATGCGCAGACTTCATGGGTATATAAGGTGGGATGTCAGCAAGTTGCCAATATAGCAATTGTGGCTGTCATAGGAAAAAAAACATGATTTAACAGACATTGAAAAAGGCATGATTATTAGCTACTGGGCCAAGGATAGCAGCATTTCAGAAACACCAGAGTTTGTGAACTATTCATGGGCTGCTGTGGTTAAAGTGTACTGTGAGTGGATGACTAGAACCTTTTTAACAACCCGATGTAGTAACTATGGGGCAGCACAAGCCATCGATGTGAGAGGTGAATGTCAGCTGCACAGGTTGGTATGCGCCAATTGGCATGCTATTGTGGAGCAACTCACTGTCCAAACGAACAAGGGAGCTTCCAGATGCGTGTCCACAATGATTGTGCAACAAATTCTGTTGCAAATGGGGCTCTGGAGCAGAGGGCTGGTGATTGCACCCATACTTTTGAGGGTTCATCGCAAAAAATGTCTGCAATTTGCACAGGAGGAGTACCGATATTGGACTTGTACCAACTGGCAGAGGGCTGCCTTCTCCGAAAAGTCACGTTTTGAACTCCATCGAACGGATGGATGATGGCGTGCCAGGTGTGAAAGTGCTGAGAACAAACACCCAGCAACCATTGTTGGGCATACACAAGCTGGTGGCGGCAGTGTTGTAGTCTAGGGAATGATTTCTTTGTATGGTCTGGGTCTCTTGATATCTCTGGAAGGCACTCTCAACTGATATGGGTATCTCTTAATCCTTGTCAATCAAGTACACCTGTACATGTTGACGGTCTTCCCTATGGCTGATGGAACCTTTCAACAGGACAATGTGACATATCATACTGCCGGAATTGTTTGTGAGTGGTTCACAGAGCATGACCAAGACTTCCAGCTACTTCTCTGGCTGCCGAATTCCCCAGACCTTAACCCAATTGAGCATATTTGGGACCGCCTCGATCGACATGTTCGACTGGGAACCTAAAACCTGCAGCGTTATACCCAAAAGGGGCATGGCCATAGAAGAGACATGGGTGGGTCAGGGGTGCTCTGAATATTCACACACAGTGTTATAGAACAGTGGTTCTCAAACCTGTCCTGGGGGACCACCAGCTAGTCAGGTTTTGAGGATATCTCTAGTTAGGGTTACCATATGGCTTCAGAAAAAGGAGGATGGATTGAGACATTTGGGTTTTACATTCCATTACTTTTAGTGGAAGTAAAAATCCTCCTTTTTCTGGAGCCATATGGTAACCCTATCTCTAGTGAATATGCATGAGGCAGATTTGCATAATTAATTAATTAATGTCATTAATCTGTCTGATAGGAGTCTATCTGAAGTTGAGTTATCGGTGCTTCAATTCGGTCTCTCATGTGTGCCTTATTCCCCGTATGATGCGTTCACCACTAGAGTTAGTTTGTATTGATTTTTCAGGAAGCTGTAGGGATATGGATGACTAAAATTATGCCAGGTGTACATCTGGCTGGGCCTCCGCGTGTGCGGATCGCCGGACTTGATGGACTGAAGGTCTGATCCGGGGATGGCAGTTCTTATGTTCAAAGTATATTTTGCTCGACACAATGTGGTTCAACAGGAGAATGATATTAATGAGTGTGTAAAGTGCACATTTCTAGATAAGTATAAGGTTAAATCTCACTGGATCCCTCCAGGACACAACGATCCAGTGGTTGAAATGTTCCAACAATTGGTTTTGCAGGGGTTATCAAATTGAAAGCTGGGTGATCCCTGAGTATCACAACTTGTCAAAGAAACAGGTCAAAGCCCTTAATAGTTTAATAGAAGATCGATCAGTTGTGATAACAAAGGCTGACAAGGGGTGTGTGGTGGTTTTGCTTAATATGAGTGATTATAACAAAGAGGAAGTGAGACAGCTTAATGATCATGAATATTATCAAAACTTGGGCACATGAGATCCGACTGGTGAGTTTATGCATATTCATTAGGGACATCCTGAAAACCCAACTGGCTGGTGGTTCCCCCAGAACTGGTTCGAAAACCACTGTTATAGAATAATGGCTCAGCGCACCCAACTTGGACACCAGGATTTATACCAGGTTTCAGTAGGCATAAATCTGGCATCCAGAACTGGTTGCAAAACTTGGGCATTACATACGATTCTATAAAGCAGGGGTAGGGAACTCCAGTCCCCGAGAGCCGTATTCCAGTCGGGTTTTCAGGATTTCCCCAATTAATATGCATGAGATCTATTTGCATGCACAGCTTTCAATGCATATTCATTGGGGAAATCCTGCAAACCCAACTGGAATATGGCTCTCGAGGACCGGAGTTCTCTACCTCTGCTATAAAGGGTACATGCCCTTTATAGAATAGCATTTAGAGCCAATTTTTCTGGTGCCAAGTTTTGAACAGAAGAAAAAGAACAGTGCCCCATTGGTAGACAAGCAAAAAAAAAAAAAAAGCAGAGAAGTGGGAGATATAGAAAACCAGGATTCTTATGTAATCTTCATTCACAGTAGAAAGGATCCTCGACATGGCTGTGTTTCGGCTGGTCAGCCTTCATCAGGAGTCAAATAAACCTTCTGTGTATCGCATAAAAAGTAGCCAAATCCTGAGCCCTGAATGACTTAGCCCTGAATGACTTAGCTGGCCCCGAGTTCCCCTTTCAAAATCCACTGATGGGCCAATCTTTCAGCATTTCTATACAATGTGCCTCACGTATATTTATAAGCCAGTCAACCTTTGGAGGCTGCAGTTGCATTTCAGCTATAAGAGTTATCTCCAGCTGTGCAATTTCTAGAAGACTCTCAATCAGATTTAGGAAATCATACACTTCTCCCTCCGGATTCACAGGGGATAAGGGCAGAGCCGGACCGCGAATGGCAAAAAACCACGAATATCCAGCTCTGACCCACCCCCGCTTCTCTCCCGCCTTCCCAGCCTTACCTGGTTGTCTAGCGGGCTTTCGGGGCAGGAGCGATCTTCCTACGCCCCTGTCCCGTGCAGATCGCCATTAGGAAATGGCTGCTGTGAGTTCCCGTAGTCTCTCGAGACTACGACGGGAACTCCCTACAGCTATTTCCTAATGGCAATTTGCACGGGGCAGGAGCATAGGAAGATCGCTCCTGCCCAGAAAGCCCGCTAGACCACCAGGTAAGGCCGGGATGCCGGGGGGGAAGCGGGGGTGGGTCAGAGCCGGATATTCGTGGATATTCGGGGGAAGACTTAACGATGTTTTTTTTTTCTTTTTTCCCCCTCCCCAAAAAATCACGAATATGTGAAATCGCGATTGCCGAAACCGCGAATGGGGAGGGGAAAGTGTACACAAACAATCTTGGCTTCTGTATAGAGCAGCTTAGACTTTGGGTTGATAGGTAAGAAAGGAAAAAAAAGGAGTGGGAATTTCAAAATGAAATTCACTTGCCTATACCACCAAAGAATGCAACATGCCAGAACACTATAAGAATATTATGACAGAGGTTGCCATATAGCTTATTTTAAGGAATTGGAAAAACTGGGATCGATTAAACTATTCCTTTTGATGGGAGATCTGTGTCACGTCTTTAAAATGGAATGTATTATGGCTATACAACAGGGACATTATAAGAAGTTTCTGAAGATTTGGGAGCCATTGACAAAATTTTGCAAAAAGTGATTGTTGATTTTGCCCTTTGGTCATGCATGTCCAAGGGTGGGTGGGTGGGTGGGTTGGAGGATTGGAAAATATTTTTTTAATTCTTTAATTTGAGTGCAATTTTTGAATATGAGTATGGGGGGGGGGTGATATATCTATTTGTCATAGATTATAATTTGATTGATTTTAAGTGCTTTTATAGTGTAATATGATGGTGTAATATGTTGCACTTATGTATGGTTTAAAAATGAATAAAGGTATTAAAAAAAAAAGAAAGAAAGATGGCCGATGATTAGTAGATATGTTCAGTTAGTCCCCAGTTTTTACTTTTTTCCTTGCTAGAGGAAATTTAAAAATCCTCCCTATAGGTGGCAAAGCCTTAAGGGGAATCTTTAGAATTTCCATCAAGTACATTTTGAACATCTCACTAGCAGACAATTTATCAGACTTCAAAGTTAATCACTTTCAGATTTCTCCTCTTGGCAGAATTTTCTTAAGTTCTCTACTTTATTATGTAATCTAACATTACTTAACCAATAAAGATTCTTATGTCATGAGTTTTCACAATTTATCTTCTACAATATCCGTTTTTCCCTTGCTATCTTGAATATTTTCTCATGTGCCAGAGTTTTCCCTGAAATATCAAAGGTGAATCAATTGCTCTAAAGGGCCCTACCTAACCCTTCAATTGCAAACCTTCAGTGAGAAAGCTGCTTACATCTGCAGCTGGAAAGCTATTGTTGAAAGGATTTAAGACTTGTCTCCCTGCCAAAGCTCAGCCTCTTTGCTCTCCTGCTTTGCAGCCGGCTCTCCAGAGGCTGACACAAATCGCACCGCTCTTGCTCCACAAACCGCCAGATGCCAAAATTCCACGTCCTTCATCTGAGGTGGTTTTTGCGCTTTCTTTTTGTGTGTTTCTCTATGGCTGTACCTGGCAGGTTTCCCTTGTCTTCCAAGTTCATCATGATGTCCATGTCTCGGGCAGTATTGATATCTAGGTTAAAAGTTCACTTTTTCGAGACTGCTTTTAGCTCCTCTCTCCTACTCGCTTGTAAAACAGGCATCCACGCCTGTTTTACCATTCCCTCTCTGAGAAACTCCCTAATCCCCCTACTTGTTTGTCTGCTTGGTTAGACTGTAAGCTCTACTGAGCAGGGACTATGTCTTGAATGTTTAATGTACAGTGCTGTGTACGTCTAGTAGCCCTATAGAAATGATAAGTAGTAGAGATGACAGCTCAAATTTCCTAACATGAAGGCACTCAGCTTCCAGGATGTTTGGCGAATAAAGGGGTCCTTTTACTAAGGTGCACTAGCCATTTTAGCGTGCACTAAATTAGTGCACGCTAAATGCTAACGCATCCATAGACTATAATGGACGCGTTAGCATTTAGTGCGCCTTAGTAAAAGGATCCCTTTATGATTTACTGGACTCAAAGGGGGATTGACCAATAAGATATACCCATACCTTCACCTTCTTTATCATGGTTTAGATTACGGCTTTTTAGCCAATTAAAAATGTTTAAGCGCAATTAACCTCATTAATAACTAGTCTGGCATCACTATACTTGCCTGGGTCATAGGCAGGCTCCCTCCACTGGCCCTGAGAGCCTTCCTGTATCTGCGCCCTGCCTTCTCTGATGCAATTTCCTGTTTCCAAAGCTGAACCAAGATTAATTATGATTAAAATTTTTTATTGTGCAAAAAAGTAATTAGTTAGTCACATTGGTTAACTCGATTCATCCACAGCCCTAACTCGGATGAACTTCCTAAGAAAATCACCAAACCCAGGACTCAAGCAAGGTAGATATCTCCTACCTTACTTTGCCCCCTCAAAGGTCTCCATTTAGTTTTTCCATTTCTATTTCCCTCATCCCCTATCTCCTTGCCTAAAAACTGCCGTAATGGCTTAGGACCTGATTCACAAAGGTTTTTCTCCTATTTTCTGTCGGTGGGGGTGGGGTGGTGGTAATAAGGCGTGGAGGGGCATAATCAAAAAAACCGTCTAAGTCCCTTTTTGGCCTAAGTCCTTAAACATTCAAAGCAGAAGCAGGGAAAGTGTCCATAACCAAACCAAACGTCCTTGTTTTGATTATGGCCTTCCTCTGCCTAAACGCCCAATCACCACTATGTCTAAAAGTACACCCACACGACATCTACACTTTTTAGCCATAATGAAACAAAAAAACGCTTAAACCCCAAACGTCCAACAGAAGGGCTTTTAGGCGAAGGAGGAGCCAGGCCTTCGCCTAAAAGCTGGATTCTGTAACCGTTGTCTGTCAAAAACAACACCGGTTACAAAATCCCCCCCCCACAACATCGGGGCAAGAGGGAGCCCAAGCCCTCTTGCCCTGCGGCAGCCGCAGCACCCCCGACGATCCCCGGCAATCGTGCCCCCCCCCTGCCAAGTAAAATCGGGCCAGGAGGGAGCCCAAACCCTCCTGGCCCCAGCGACACCCCCCCCCCCCCCGAGTACGATCGGGCCAGGAGGGAGCCCAAACCCTCCTGGCCCCGGCGACCCCTCCCCCCGCTACTGGAATGGGCCAGGAGGGAGCCCAAGCCCCCCTGGCCCTGGCGACACCTTACCCCCCACCCCCCACTACAATACGGGCAGGAGGGATCCCAGGCCCTCCTGCCCTAGACGCAACTATCCTCCTGCCCAGGCCCCCCAACTATCACCCCCCCAGAACCCCCGATCACCCCCCCGCCGACCCGTGACCCCCCCCAGCCGACGCCACGACCCCCCACCCCACCCCCCTTCTCCGTACCTTTTCAAAGTTGGCAGGACAGACGGGTTTCAAACCCGCCCGTCAGGGCAGGCAGCCGACTCCAGAATGGGGCCGGATTGGCCCAGCAGTCCCAAAGCCCCGCCCACAGGTGTAGCCTAAGGCGCCTGGGCCAATCAAAATAGGCTCGGGAGGCTTAGGCCCCTCCTGTGGGTACACACAGCGGCTAAGAAGCCTAGCAAGATGTCCAGAAAGTCGGCTTTGAAAATCGGCACTTGGACGTCTTGTCCAGTAAAACATTTATGCTATTTTGGGGGATATCTTTCTTTTTTGAAAATGAGCCCTATAGCGTGTTGCCTTTGATAAGAATAACTATGCTGTCTTCCCATTTACTGAGGGACATGAGCCTGCTGTTGATTCTTTTTCTAAAAGCAACCAATCTCTCAACACAAGATTTCTAAAAATTGCAATCGCTGCGTCAATATTCCCTGGCAGATCCCATCTGGAAGGAAGCTTACAAATTGAAATATCAGATCCCGTGCAACATTGGTTGAGCCATAATCATACCACGGAGGATTTAAGATGGAGAATTATAGATCAACTTCAGGTCAGGTGGGGGGGTGGTCACCTGGAAAAGCATTTAAATTGTAGAGAAGAAAAGTGGATTTATAAATTACATTCAGTTAATCCTTATGGGTTGGATGAAGAACCGGAATGGATATCTTTGCATTGGTTGAGGTCTGGAGGTGTGTATGTGGTCTTTTTGATTGATTAGTTAGAGTTGTCACATGGCTTAAGTAGATACATAAGAAGCTGAAAGACGACAACGTCATCTTGAAGAGATTGTGGAAGTTTGAAGGGGCGTTATTCATGGTCTGTAAATCTCATTATATGATTATTGCTAGATAGTTAAAGGGGTTAAAGACATGCCATTAATAATGGACTATTTTTTAGGGGAAGCTCCTTGAAACAGCGTTAAGTGAAACGTGAATTCATGTCGGAGTCCCTGAAGCTACTTTTGAGATGAGTATTTTTGAAAGATTTAAAGTTATTGAATATTTAAAGTTTCCTACTATTTAAAGTTATGGATGGACTGAAAATATATCAGTAAAGATGAGAACATATGACCGATAAGGAGACTGGCTTTGAAGATACTCATACTTGACAAGCTTTGGTTATGAGTAAAGCTGCTCTGGGGTTATCAGTGGGGCACTGCTAGCATTATCAGATTATGTTTGGTATTACATAGAGAAGCACCAAATGTGTTTGTTAGATACATAGATGTGGGCAAGATAGCACTGCCTTTGGGACATGATATTTGTGAAGCTGTACTGGGTGTGCAGGCTTACACTGGCAGTGATTCTATGAGCGCCTTTAATAATAATAATAATAATAATTTATTTTCTTATATACCACTCAACCGGAAGTTCCAGGCGGTTCACAGCAAGAGAACTGAGACATATCAGCGAAGACAGAAAATACAGCAGAATTCAGTGGAATACAATACAGCAGTTCACAGCAAGAGAACTGAGATTGGATATGAAAAGGTTGCAGGGCTTCACACTGCTTTCCAAAGATCATGAACTTATCAAAGCCATGGCCGATATTGGTCAGATTTGGGAGGTCACTCCTCAGTTGTTTTCTGCCCTTCAGGCATTCTTGTGAATGAATTATGATACCAACTTTTCAGATGCAGGAAGGGAGACACTGAATTTGGTCAAGTTTCAAGTTTATTAGGTGTTTATATACTGCCTATCAAGGTTTATCTAAGCGGTTTTACAATCAAGTACTCACGTATTTTCCCGATCTGTCCCCGTGGGCTCACAATCTATCTAACGTACCTGGGGTTATGGAGGACTGAGTGACTTGCCCAGGGTCACATGGAGCAGTGTGAGATTTGAACCCAGAACCCCAGGGTGCCGAGGCTGTAGCTCCAATCACTGCGCCACACACTCCTGTAAGGATACTTTGAATCTACATGTAGTTTGATCAAACTACCAGGCAACTATCTAGAGGCAAAGTCTACATAAGAATCCTTATGTTCCAAGCCCATAGGAACATGAATGCACACTTGATCAAGGGAAATAAGACACTGAATGGATGAACGGTGCCTCTGCACCAGAAAAGTAATAGAGTTCCTACCAAGAAATGCAAAGCTCCACCCTGTCCATGTCTCACAAACAGCATTAAGAGCACCCCTGCCTGCAGGCTTCAAAACTGTTCTAATTTTATGCCTGAAGAAGAAGAGAGAATGCACATAAGCAACAGTGAGTTAGATTCTGATACTTAATCTGCTGCTACTGTACCCCAACTTTCATAACATACCATGGAGATAGCTTATGAACCATAGAGTGTGGTGGATGCCTGGAATGCCCTCCCGAGAGAGGTGGTGGAGAGGAAAACTGTGACTGAGTTCAAAGAAGCGTGGGATGAACACAGAGGATCTAGAATCGGAAAATAATATTAAATATTGAACTAAGGCCAGTACTGGGCAGACTTGCACGGTCTGTGTCTGTATATGGCCGTTTGGGGGAGGATGGGCTGGAGAGGGCTTCAATGGCTGGGAGGGTGTAGATGGCTGGAGTAGGTTTTGACAGAGATTTTGGCAGTTGGAACCCAAGCACAGTACCGGGTAGAGCTTTGGATTCTTGCCCAGAAATAGCTATGAAGAAAAAATTTAAATTGAATTAGGTTGGGCAGACTGGATGGACCTTTCGGGTCTTTATGTGCCATCATCTACTATGTTACTATGCATACCATAGACATATAAAATTAATGTCCCTCTTACTTTTCTGTCTTAAAATCTTGTCCTAAATTAAAAGTATGGTCGCGATGAATGCCGGCAAGTAAAGCCTTGATAAAAAAGGAAGCGAAACATGTTGAATTTCTCCCCGATTTTCATGACCATAAAAAGCCCACGCGTTCATTCATTAATGTTTTACTCTGGTTAAATAAGCTGTTGAATATCAGATGAGATTTATGTGAACCAGTGAGGAGATGTCATATGAAGCTTAGGACAATGAATGTTATGAGTTCTGAGTGGTGTCTCTGAGGTTCTCAAGTTTGTTACAGAAATTTATGAACTTGAGGATATAGTGAAATTGATATTCTACTATTTTCCTCAAGAGAATAATATTTAGAGCCTGGTTGAATTAAAATCTTGTCCTGCCATAAATAAAAGAAGCCTTTATAATATTTTTAAAGCTTTGAATAAAGGTCATCATTTTGGAAAATACATCTGTGCTCACTTTATGATGATCAGTCTGTGAACTGAATAATGTTCGAGGGCGTAGTGAAAAGTTCTCGGCCCAAACAAGAAGAGAATGACGTGGACATGGTTCAATCAATGATCTGAAACAATGTCAAGTCAGCGAAAACAAAAAACTCTGTGGAGATGGTGATGTTCAAGATGCAGGCTTTATTTAAAAATTTACAAATTCATAATCCACATAAAATATATCTAGGACCCAAACCGTTGGGAGATGTGGACCCAACACGGTCCGTGTTTCGACTATGTTGTCTTCCTCAAGAGTACCTACAAGTCCTGATATAAAAACGTGTGGATTAAGACTAAAATCAGTGGAAGACAACATTGTCGAAACACGGACTGTGTTGGGTCCACATCTCCCAACGGTTTGGATTCTAGATATATTTTATGTAGATTACGAATTTCTAAATTTTTAAATAAAGCCTGCATCTTGAACATCACCATCTCCACACAGTTTTTGTTTTCGCTTGGTTTACATTTTCTGTGGAATTAAACCTCTTGCTCGTTTTCCTGAAACAGTGTCCAAACATAGAAGTTTGTTTCTGCAAATTAGCACTCTCCCCCTCCTTTTTTTTTTTTTGCCTCACTTTTCTTTAATTAATTTGTAGTTCCACCCTTTTCGTCTTGTATATTTGGTACATGTCTTATTGTAATAAATGCAATCCGCCTTCCCTATTTTTATAATGTACATCGCTTTGAAATATGAAACTGCGATTTAATCAAACTTGAAACGTCTAGCTTTGATTTAGGTGCTAACCGTGATATTTAGTGGTACTTAGCTGGTTAAGCGCCACTGAATATTAATGGCTAGTCTTGACCAAGCGATTTAATGGTTAACAGTCAGGTAAATCACTACATGTGTGTATGTGCATCTATGAATATACCTGCTTAAGCTGCATAGTTGCATATTTGCATGTGGGTGAGAGCCTGAGTGGGACATGGGCTCCCGCCTATACATGAAACTTACAGAATAGTGTATGGTAGGCAGGTAGCTTTCATATTAGGTGCTTACATTTATACCTCCTCTATGGCTGATATAAACTGCGGGCAATGAGATGTTAGGCAAAACCCCTACCATATGTGTACCTAAAATGCTATTTTACACAGCTCAGTCACTGGGAAAATTACCCCTTAGTATGTAAAGGAATAACCCACCCAGGAACTGAAGGAAGAAATTATGAAAAGCGTCAGAGAAGGAACTCTGTCTTGAGTTATACTATTACTACTATTATTAATTCTTTCTAGAGGACTACCGGATATACGCCAACGCTTTACAGAGTCACGAAGGAGACCATCCCTGCTTGAAAGAGCTTACAATCTAACAAGACAAGACAGACGAAACAGGATGCCAGGGTGGAGGGATAAAGTTAGGAGGGATGGTTAATCTGCCGGCTAGGGTAGTGAGCAGTGGGGATTAGGGTTATGGACCGAAGGCTACATCAACAAGGTGAGTTATGGAAAACTTTGGTTGACACTGTCAAATGCTTTTTCAATGCCGAGGGAACATGCACTAGGAAACATTTTTATGAATTAATCTCTCTTCCTTCAGAGAATCTACACTGGGTGAAAAAGTCTCTGAGCATGTTTTACTGGTGAAATTTGCATCTCTTCTCATTTTTTACCTTGAAATCTGCTGCACTCGTGGACATCTGCTTCTGCTTTTTGTGCGAGTAGATTTTTCATGCAAAACAATGATACGTGAAATATGATCTGTAAGCATTATTTCCTAATTCTGTCCGAAACACACTCCTGGAAATGCATATACTAAATGCATTTGGGCTTTCAAACATGTTTTGTGAGACCAGAACCAAGGGATTTTAGGTCAGTAACCACCTGGACAATTTCCACCAGAGAATTCCCACCCACCAATTCCTACCTGGAAAATAACCACCTAGGTCAATTCTCACCTACTAATAACACTCATTCCACAAAACAACCCTTACCCTAACACTCAGGATCTCCCCCTAACCCTAACAGTCAGGGGCTGCACATACTCAGGGTCTCCCCCTAACCCTTAGGAACTGCACATTTATGGAGTCTCCCCCTAACCCTAACGCTTGGGGGCTGCACACAGCACAGTCAAATCCAGAGAAGTATAGGACGTGTCCAGAGCAGTACCTGGGGGGAGGGGGTACTGTACGGGAGGTAAAATGTTCAGGTGGGAATTGTCCAGGAGGGAATTGGTGGGCGGGAACTGTACAGGTGGACACTGACATGATACAGAGGCAAGGTGGTATATGGCATACATCAATAAATATATGCAATGAAAATTTGAACACCCTAAAAATTAGAGGCACCGCTAGGCTGAACCCCAAGTAGGCTTCATACCCACAATTAAAGAAATGAATACAACACAAGAAGGAAATTATTTGAAACAGGATGTGAGCAATAAAAAAATGCACCTTTTATTCCAAAAGAAAGCATGAAAATGTAAGAAATAGAACATATTAATACATAAAAAAGAGACCAAAGAACAACAGTAGAAGAAGCAATTGAACCAAGAGACAGGAAAACTAATATATTGAAGTAGTAGTACTGAGAATGAATTTCATTTTGATTTTGATATGCATAACTGCAAGGTATAGGCGGAATAGAAATCCGTAATGTAATGTAATGTAATATATGACTTTCCTTTCAAACATTTAGGACTAAATTCAGTAAATTCAGTGCAAAAATTATATTATGCACTGAACAAATGATCACCAAGTGCTATTCTCTAAACAATGGGTTGGGTGCAATTTATAGAACAGTGTGTGGTGCCAGGATCAACGCCCAACTCTGGGCATGAGGATTTGCACTGAAACCTGGTGGAAATTAGATGCAGATCCCCTGAATTCTCTAATAGCGGAATCATCTTTAGAAACCTCCCCACCCATAACCATGTCCCCTTTTCAGTTGTGCGCTAATAAATTTACACATGCATCTTTATAGAATTGTGCCTTGCATAAGTCCAAACTGTTGCCAATAATTGACAGCATCTAATTATTGTCACTAATTGGCTCGTTACTCAATTAAATTGTCTTCACCAATTGAGCGCATGCCATATATAGAATCTGGGAGTTAGGAGATAATTTTATAACATAAGTGCTAACATTTATGTGCCAAATACATGAATAAATATTCTAGAATAATTACATTACATTATATTCGTGATTTCTATTCCGCCATTACCTTGCGGTTCAAGGCGGATTACATAAGAATTATCATAATATTACTAAACTAGTATTTTAGCCCGTTACATTAACGGGTGCTAGAATATATGTCTATCTGTCTGTCTTTATTTCCGTCTCTCTCTCTCTCTGTCCTGCTGTCTTTTTCTGTCTGTCTCTCTCCCTGGCCCCCTTTGTCTGTCTGTCTTTCTGTGTCTCTCCCTGTCCCTGTGTCTTTCTTCTTTTCTTTCTGTCTCCCTTCCTCCCCCTGGTGATAGAATATATGTCTGTCTTTCTTTCTGTTTCTCTCCATACCCCTGTCTTTTTCTTTCTGTCTCTCTTCCTCCCGCTGCCTTTCTTTCTGTCTCTCTCCCTCCCTGGCCCCCTTTGTCTATCTGTCTTTCTGTCTCTCTCCCTGCCCCTGTCCCTGTGTCTTTCTTCCTATCTCCTTCCCTACTTCCCTGTCCAGCAGCCGCAGCATTCCCTCTCCCTCTATTTACCGCGAGAGGAGCCTGCATGGACCTAACAGTCCGAGCCCCCAGCAGTGTAACTTCCCGGCGGCTCCTCTCACGATCGCCGCCTTCTCCGATGCAGGAGCGGCTCTTGAGAGGAGCCGCTGCAGCGTCTTTGAGAAGTTGAAAAAAACTTCGGCCCGTCTCCATGCTCGGCCGCGGCGGGCTACAGTTGCTGCGGCCTGCAGTCGCCGACAGCCGCCGCGGCCGACATCCGCCTTGCCGTATTTTTTTTTTTAGTTGAAAGACGCGGCGGTGGCTCCTCTCATGATCCCCACCTGCGTCGAAAGTCCGACGCAGGCGGGGATCGTGAGAGTAGCCACCGCTGCGTCTTTCAAAGAACCGGTAAGCCGCGCATGCGCACTTCCTATGGGTTGCTACAGCTCACGGAAAACGGACCCACATGATGGGAGTGCGCATGCGCGGCCTAGCGTTTTATTATATTAGATACAAAGACGGATTACATTAGAATTGTTGTGGCATTAGGAAATACAAAGGATTAGTTTGAACATTTTAGGTTTGCTAAGGAGCAAATAATATTGTAGGTGACGCTTGGGACGGATCTGGGTATGTTATATAGGTTTTACATTTTTTTTGAAGAGTAGAGTTTTTGTTTCTCTTTTGAAGGTTTTGTAACCTGTGGTCGAAGACATTTATGCATGTATGCATGTGTGCACCTATATGCCTGTAACTGCTAAAATTCCCCCCCTAAGAATGACTTTCTAAACACCCGCTTCACTTCCAGGCACATTTTTGCAAGGGGGGTGTGCACATGGCCTGAGCTTGTGGAAGGCTCAGATTTAATGGCCCCGTTCTATAGATGCCTAGATTGGTGTGCCTCCTAGAACAATTTTTTTTAATTGGTTCAATTGGTGCTGTTAATTGAACTGCTCCATTAAAACCCAATTTTTTAAAATTAATTTTCAGGTAGGCGCCTATCTCAGCATGTGTGATGTAGGCATCTACACGGAGGAGCCTATGGGTACCTCTCTGCACCTCCCTGAAAAGTTGTCATGGGTAAGGGAGGAGTTTGGGTGTGGATTGAGTTAGGTGCCAGTAGGCATCTACCTTAGGTGCCAGTATACACTTCCCTCTCCATATTCACGGGGGTTAGGGGCAGAGCTGGCCTGCAAATATTTAAAAAAACGCAAATAATATTCGGGCTGGTTCTGCCCCTAACCCCCGCTTCCCCCCGGCTATTTTAATCCCTGAAAGCTTCCCCTTAAGCCTTACCCGGTGGTCTAGCGGGTTTTCGGGGCAGGAGCGATCTTCCCACGCTCCTGCCCCGCGCAGAGCGCTCGCAGGAAATAGTGGCCTTGAGCTCCCGTAGTCTCTCGAGCCGTTTCCTGTGAGCGATCTGCACGGAGCAGGAGTGTGGGAAGATCGCTTCTGCCCCCGAAAACCCGCTAGATCACCAGGTAAGGCTTAAGGGGGAGGGGGGGGGGCTTACAGGGCTTAAAATAGGCCAAAAAATTAAAATGAATTTTGTGGTATAGAACCATGACTACGCGAATCCGTAGATATGGAATTCGCGAATACGGAGGAGGAAGTGTATTAGGCTAAGAATATTCTAGACTACTATACCAGTGCTTAAGTGCTTGACACCTACCAGTACCTAATTCCAGTTAGGTATCCCTAGGTGTGATTCTATAAACGGTGACTAACTTTAAATGACATACGAAAGATGCCGTTTTCAGAGGCCTCTACTCTGTTAGGTGTCATTTATAGAATCAGGCCCAATGTGCGTAACCTACGGAATACTGTAGATACACCTGAATCTGGAACACTTAGGCCCCAACACTGCAGGTCCGTAAAGCAGACACCTGCATTCCTCCATAGAACAAGCCCCTAGCAAGCAACCTATTATAGAATTGAGTAACATGCAAGGCAAACTTACGATGATCCAGGACTTGCAGTCGGCGGGGGACCTGGAGTTGAAAATAAGAGGAAAAGTGAAGAGAAATGATTTAGTACAGGAAGGCAGGACTGAATAGTATGTTTTACTACTCAGCTGAATACAAAGAATGAAAAATATTACAGGCAGTCCCCGAGTTTAAATACAGACGCCCGACTTAAATATGACCCATGCTTAAGAACAAGGTCGCGGCTTCATTTGATTTCGCTGAGCAGTATTTCCAGTGGCCTAGAGACCCTACACTTCTGTAGAATATTCAGGAATGACGCAAGGCCACATTAAGATCAGTGTATGGCTGTGCATGCTGTACCTTAGAGAGTTCACAAAGAGAAAAATCAAAAAGAAAAAGAGTGATCAAGAGGACCGGAAGGGGTATCAGACAACCCGGCACACAAGGATTGAGTGCTGGGAGCGATTTTTTTGTGAGTATAATGGTTTGTTCTGTTTTTCCTTTGTTTTCAGCTCCCCATGTCGCCTTGATAAAGGACATCGAAACGCGTTGGCGTTCAGGGGAAAGATATATTTTTTAGCAGCAAGCTAAAGCTAAGTAATATTTACTTGTTACACAATGTAGCAATTCAACAGCCATAATACGTATTAAGAAATGAGCAACGCAGTCAAGTAAAATTTATTATAAGTCTGAACAATTTTAAAAAAATATATAATTAGGTGGTGGAGGGTCCGTGGG
This sequence comes from Geotrypetes seraphini, assembly GCF_902459505.1. NCBI lineage: Eukaryota > Metazoa > Chordata > Amphibia > Gymnophiona > Dermophiidae > Geotrypetes > Geotrypetes seraphini. The sequence continues at coordinate 47,794,543 of NC_047095.1, forward strand.
GTTAAACGAGGAATCGCTCCCAGCACTCAATCCTTGTGTGCCGGGTTGTCTGATACCCCTTCCGGTCCTCTTGATCACTCTTTTTCTTTTTGATTTTTCTTTTTGTTTTCTCTGTGGATTTTGGCATCTGGTTTTTACTGAAAATATCTAAGTAACAAGATTGTGGAGTTGTTGTACCTTAGAGAGAACACTGGTAGGGACAATTGGCCCTTTTGTCAGCTGGAGGCAGAGGTAAACAGCAAGAATCTTAAAACCTACATGCTCCGAGTTACATACAAATCCAACTTAAGAACAGCTTTAAAAATGTAACTCATTCTTAACCTGGGGACTACCTGTACTTGGCTGAGAACGAATAATGGGCACAGAGCTTAGACACAACAAATAATTTTTAAAAAAGTAATTTGAATTAAGAGTTCAAGTGTTTATTTCAGTAGGATTTAGCACAGTAGAGCTTCAGAAAATTCATATTTGAATTTAAAACACAGGCCAAATACGGTTCATAGGCAAAATCGCGCGAGACAACGGCGCGCCGACAACTGAGCGCAAGGTTGACGGCGCGCCGAAGAAAAGCACTATTTTAAAGGGTTCCAAGGGGGGGTGTTGGTGGGGAACCCCCCTACTTTACTTAACAGACATCGCGCTGGCGTTGTGGGGGGTTTGGGGGGTTGTAACCCCCCTCATTATACTTGAAATCAAACTTTTTGCCTGTTTTTTTAGGGAAAAAGTTCAGTTTTAAGTATAATGTGAGGGGTTACAACCCCCCAAATCCCCCACAACGGCAGCGCGATGTCTGTTAAGTAAAGTGGGGGGGGTTTCCCCCCCCCCACACCCCCCGTCGGAGCCCTTTAAAATAGTGCTTTTCTTCGGCGCGCCGTCAACCTTGCGCTCAGTTGTCTGCGCTCGGTTGTCAGCGCACCGTTGTCTCACGCGATTTAGTCCCGTCACCGCCAAATACAAATAATGTGCTCGAGGCACTATTCGGAGCTGAACTGAATCAAATAAAAATGTTCTGTACAGCCTTAGCAGAAAGTATTATTTTGTACCAAGTCCCCTCTAACACTGCAGGTGCGATTCTTATTAAAAAGATAGCCGCAGTGGGCCAGTCTGTATTGACCAGTAATCGTCCAAAAGATAGCAAACTTCACTCTGGGGTCCTTTTATGAAGGCGTGCTAACTGATTAATCGGCATTTTTATATTCTATGGGCACCGTAGCATTTAACTCACGCTAATCTTTAGCATGCGCTAAATTGGTTAGCGTGTCTTAATAAAAGGATCCTTCTGTTAGAAAACAAGTAATTTGGATAGAAGCCAGGATGGGTAGAAATGCTGATCTTATAGTTAGCACTTTTTGACTGAATTTTATGGAATTCAAATATATTGCATTTCAATTATCTTTTCATGTGGGAGAGGCATAATCGAAAGGGACGTCTTAAGTCCGTTTACGTCCATCTCGCAAGTCGTCCAAAGTTAAAAAGAGCCTAAGACACATTTTCAAAAGATACGTCCAACTTTTTTTTACTTTCGAAAATCGTCCAAGCCACTAAATCGTCCATCTTTATACCACATTTCCATCCAACTTTCCGTCCAAGTCCAAAACGCCTAGAACAAGCCCTTTTGGACGTGGGAGGGGTCTGCAAAGTGATGGGCTGAACACCCAGACATGGCACCTAAATAGTGGGGTAACTTACAGGGCACTGCTGTGAACTTCACAAAAAGGGTGCCATGGCTTCTCCTCACTATAGTTCCCTTATAGGTGACGATGAGCCCCCCAAACCACCTCCAAAATCCCCTAGACCCACTTATCTACTACCCCAACAGCCCTTATGGCTGCAGGAGCCACTTATATGCCAGTAAAAAAGGGTTTTTGGGGTGTATAGGGCAGTGCACATGCTTAAGTATCAATGCAGTGATTACAGGGGCTTATGGGCATGGGTCTTCCTCTCTATGTGTCCCTAACCCACCCCCAAGATGACTTAAGCTGCCTCTGGGCTGGACGACTAGGCCAGGCAGCCAGGTGATGATGGTCTGGAGGCTGAAATTTAAAGTTGTGAATAAAATTTTTAAGGGGGTAGGGGGGGTTGGTGATCACTGTGGTAGTGTGTGGGGGTCTGTGTTATGTGTTTGCAGTACTTATCTGGTGAGTTTAGGTGGGTTTTTGTGACTTAGACCATGTTTTACATGGTCTAAGTCACAACGTCCAAGTTCCGTCGATCCTGGGCTGTATAACTTTCGGTTATACATGCTGTACGACTAAGTCTAAGCCAGCCCATGTCCCGCCCAACTCCCACCCTCGACATGCCTCCCGAAATGCCCCATTTAGCTTTGGACGTTGAGCAGCACTATGAAGGCCTAGGTCGTTTAGAAATACGTCCAAAACCCGTTTTTATTTTTGGCGCTTGGACATTTTTGAGAAATGTTCATCCAAGTGCAGACTTAGGCCAGTTTTTGGATGCTTTTGTATAATTCTAGTTCAGTTTTTTAGAATATTGTATTTTAATCATTTACTGTATATTTTTAGTATTGTATGTGAACTGCCTAGAACTATGTGGTAGGGTGGTATATAAAAATAAAATTATTATTATTATTATTAAAACAAGTTTAAGGGGGCATCTGAAATGAAAAAGGCTTTTCTGAGTCTCTGGATGGCGAAGACTCTTCTGAAAACACGTGGCTGCAGAGATTAAACATATAGCTGGTTGGGGGTGGGATTAGCTGGGGGTGGGGTTAGGTTAGTTCGGTGAGATTTTTAAAAAAATTTTTATTAACATTCTGTATTATCTTAGAGAGGCCTAAAGGAGTACAAGTTCTCTCTATTTTATTGATATTAATTGAACATAAGAACATAAGAACATAAGAACTGCCTTCTCCGGATCAGACCTTCGGTCCATCAAGTCCGGCGATCCGCACACGCGGAGGCCCTGCCAGGTGTACACCTGGCGTAATTTATATTCCACCATATCCTTATATGCCTCTCTTAAGGAGATATGCATCTAGTTTGCTCTTGAAGCCTAGGACGGTAGATTCCGCAATAATCTCCTCTGGGAGGGCATTCCAGGTGTCAACCACTCTCTGAGTGAAGCAGAACTTCCTGACATTAGTCCTGAACCTGTCCCCCCTTAGCTTCATTACATGTCCTCTAGTCCGTGTCAAATTGGACAATGTAAATAATCTTCTCTGCTCTATTTTGTCGATTCCTTTCAGAGCAGAGAAGATTATTTACATTGTCCAATTTGACATTGCATTTTTAATTTTTTGTGTGGAGGCTTTGGATTTATACATGCATTTGAATAGTTATATATCAAGTTCTCTTTATTATTGATTGTTTTGTTTTATATATATTCCTTTTTGTGGTTGTTAAATCAATTTAATTAATAAAAAAAATATTTCTAATAAACAAAACCCAGATATTCAGCATCGGCCATTATCTGGATGTTGGTGTCAAGCATCAAGTATGCTACCAATTTCCACCATTATCCAGCGAGCATTAATATTCAGCACTGGTATCCATATAACTACCGTGTTTCCCCGAAAATAAGGCAGTGTTTTATTTTAATTTTGGGTCCAAAAAACAAACTAGGGCTTATTTTGGGGGGATGTCTTATTTTTTTCATGTACAATGATCATCACATGCGCAGCATCTTTCCCCCCACCCTCACCCACTCCCCTGAGCCTTCCCTCTACAGCATCTTTCTATCCCTCCCATCCCTCCTGTGATGAAGAACCCTTGAGCAGCATCTTTCTATCCCTTCCTCCCTCCCATCCTCCCAGTGAAGCAGAACCCTTGAGCAGCATTTTCATATCCCTCCCTCCCTTCCTTCCTCCCAGTGAAGCAAAACCCTTGAGCAGCATCTTTCTATTCCTCCCTCCTTCCCATCCCCCCAGTGAAGTAGAACCCTTGAGCAGCATCTTTCTATCCCTCCCTCCTTCCCTCCCATGGTGCAGCAGAACCCTTGCACAGCATCTTTCCATCCCTCCCTCCCTCCCATCACCTTAGTGAAGCAGAACCTTTGAGCAGCATCATTCTATCCCTCCCTCCTCTCCTTCCATGGTGCAGCAGAACCCTTGCACAGCATCTTTCTATCCCTCCCTCCCATGCAGCAGAACCATGCCGACCCTCCCACCACAAAACCGACATACCTCCTGCCAAACAGCAGTGTTGGCAGCACTGCAAACAGGCTGTTTTGCGGTTTTCTCCTGCCGGGTCCTACTCTGCCATATTGCTGTGAGACCGACATACCTCTCTCCAAACAGCAGCGTTGGTAGCACTCAAAACAGGCTGCTTCGCAGCCTTCTCCCGCTGGGGCCTTCCCTGTGCCGCATCACTGATGACATCATAGGTGATGCGGCAGAGGGTAGGACCTGGCGGGAGAAGACCACAAAGCAGCCTGTTTAAAATGCTGCCGAAGCTGCTGTTTGGAGGGAGGTACGTCGGTCTTGCGGTGGGAAGGTCTGCGGGGTTCAGATGGGAGGGAGAGATGGAAAGATGCTGCGCAGGGGGATGGGTAGGGGGAGCGCGGGGACATTCGGGAGGGGCTTCGGGGCAATCTAACTAGGGCTTATTTTTGGGGTAGGGCTTATATTAAGACCTACCCCAAAAATTATGCTAGGGCCTATTTTCGGGGTAGGTCTTATTTTTGGGGAAACACGGTATTCAGCTGACACTGTGTACAACAGGGATCAGCAATCTTTTTAAAGCAAAGAGCCATTTTATCCTAAATGTCAGACCCATGATTTACAAAGAGCTGCAATGGGAAGAGAAGGGGGTTTGAAATACAATTTTTAATGTGATATGGGGATATATGCATTTAACACAAAAACAAGAGGGTCCTTTTATCAAGCCACTCTAGCAGGGTTAGCATGGACATTTCATCACGCGCTAACCCCCACGGCCTGCTAAAAAACTAACGCCTGCTCAATGCAGGCATTAGCGGCTAGTGCGGCAGGTGGTTTAACGCGCGGTATTACACGGGTTAAACCCCTACTGCAGCTTGATAAAAGGACCCCAAAGCTTCAAGTACTTACAGAAAATAAAGAAAACCAATACAATGAGACTTTCAACACTGTATTTTCACACAGAGTTGTTTCATGTCTATTTCTCCTTCTCCCCCCATGCACCATCTCTCCCTCCCCTTCACCCCTATGTCCATATCTCCCCCCCCACTCCTCTCATTTGAATTTGAAAAATAAAGTATTGCAACACTTTTCGGTCACCTTCACTGTGTCTTTGGCCACGGCAAAAAGTGGCCTTAGCGTGTGGGAAAGGCCCACATAAGGGATTTCTAAGGCTGCTTTTTGCCACAGCTTTGTATAAGGGCCCACAGAATGTTATGCATGCGACCGGAGTTCAATTTTCCTGCAGTCTACTCTACACAGCACAATTTGTGCTCCTGTACACCATTTATTTCCAAATATCTTCAGCCACAATGGAAATATTGCTCTGAAATTGCTATTACTCAAATGCCTTGATAGGGTCAGATAATATTATATTTACTTCACTCATGGCTACGGTTAATTGCAAAGACTTACCAAACTTGACAAACAACACACCGGTAGTAGATACAGTCTTTCTGCCATTACTTGCTACACACTGAAAGTAGCCAGTGTCGGTTGTGTCAAGATTTTTGATCCTTAACCGAGACCCGTAGCTGGTTGCCCGAAATGATATCCTCCTGGGCTCCTGAACGACAGGTGCATCATTCTTTAGCCACCGTATTGACGGCGATGGATTCCCGGAGACCCTACAGTGCAACTCTGCAGTCTGTCCTAGGGAAGTGGTTATATTGTTCATGGGCTCGTCCAGCATCAAGTAATAATCTGCTAAACGCAAAAAGAAAAGGGGGCATGAACGATCCGATTAATTTTATGAGGCTTTTCCTGTTTAGGGGGGAAACAGCCATAATTCCATGCACGATAGAAAATATTTTTAGCTGAACAATAGCACTGCGTAAATCAGGGGTGTCAAAGTCCCTCCTAGAGGGCCGCAATCCAGTCGGGTTTTCAGGATTTCCCCAATGAATATGCTTGAGATCTATTAGCATACGATGAAAGCAGTGCATGCAAATAGATCTCATGCATATTCACTGGGGAAATCCTGAAAACCCGACTGGATTACGGCCCTCAAGGTGGGACCTTGACACCCCCGCTGTAAATAAACCAAGGGCTATTTTTACTAAGCTATGATAGCAGTTTTAGCGCACGCTAGACGCTAACGCCTGCACTGAGCTGGCGTTAGTTCTAGCCGCGTAGCACGGGTTTAGCGCATGCGGCAATTGAGCGCGTGCTAAAAACGCTATTGCAGCTTAGTAAAAGGAGCCCTAAGGATCTAGGACCAAGCAAAAGGACCTTAAGGCTTCAGATCAACAAAGAGCACATGAATCAATAATTCTGGTAACAGTTATGGTTACTTTATTTGATGTACTGCAATTATTAACAAAAATGTTAAACCAAAGCGGTTTACAAAAAAAAAAAATGGATAAAAATTATAAAAATCAATAAGGACAAACAGGGTAAATTGATCATATAAAAACAAACTCAAAAAACTTACAATGGAAACAAGTCCACAAATCGATAGATCAACCAAATATAAAGGTCTTGTATATAAGAGAATGTCTATAGCATATTACAGAACTCTCAGATACCTGTGCACAGGTATCTGAGAGTTCTGTAATATGCTATAGACATTCTCTTATATAACCCACACTCTTATATAACCCACACTGCTCCTTGTGACCCTGGACAAGTCACTTAATCCCCCCATAGCCCCAGGTACATTAGATAGATTGTGAGCCCATCAGGACAGACAGGGGAAAAATGCTTGAGTACTTGAATAAGTTCATGTAAACCATTCTGAGCTCCCCTGGGAGAACAGTATAGAAAATAGAATAAATAAATAGAGTGAAAAGCTTCAGCCTCTGATCACCAGAGCTGGTATTGTGACATCACAATGCCTCATTCCACCAATGCCTAAGAGCCAACCTCATCAGTGATGTCACAATGGCTTGATTGTCCTGTACTTGGCTCACTTTTACTATATGTTGATTTCTAAAGTGGTGCAGTGGTTCAATCTACAACCTCAGCACCCCAAGGTTGTGGGTTCAAACCCATGCTGCTCCTTGTGACCCTGGGCAAGTTACTTAATCCCCCCATTGCCCCAGGTACATTAGATAGATTGTGAGCCCACCGGGACAGAGAGGGAAAAATGCTTGAGTACCTGAATAAAATCATGTAAACTGTTCTGAGCTCCCCTGGGAGAACACTATAGAAAACTGAATGAATAAATAAATAAATAAATAAATAAACTAATGGGAACATTAGGGCACAACTTGCAAAGAACAAAAAGCCCTAAAACAGGGCCATCTTAAATCTGGGTTTAGCACATGCAAAAGTCCCATGCTAAGACCAGATTTACCATTCCTTTCTAGAAGGGCCAATTAGCAATTGTGTAGCCTAATGGTTACAGCAGCAGGCTGAGACCCAGAGAAGCCCAGTTCAAATTTCATCGCAGCTCCTTATGGGCAAACCATTTAACCTTCTTTTGCCTCAGCTACGAACACAGATTGTGATCTCCAGGAACAGAACTCCCCCCCCCCCCCACACACACACCTGTGCGTACACGGCTTCGATAGTTTTCAGACCCGAAAAAAAATTTCTTCCTATTGGTTTTAAGAGTATTTCCCCATAACTTCATCGAGTGTTCCCCTAGTCTTTGTAATTTTACCAGTCACACTACTAATGTAGAATCAGAAGAGTAGTACTGAGTTACCCTGAGCATCCCAGTCTGTGAGATCTTGTCAGTGATTTGTGCTAAACTTGTACAATACTAACGTAATACTGGTACACGTGTATACAGTGGTACCTCGGTTTGCGAGTGTTTTGCAAGACGAGCAAAACATTCACAAAATCGGCACCTCGGAAACCGAGCGTGCCTCGATTTACGAGCGCCCCCCCCCCCGTGATCCGGCACCCTCCGCTCGCGTCGCACCCCCTCCCACGCCACGATCCGGCATCAAAAAGGCACCCACCCACCCACCCGATGACATTTCTTACCCCCCCATTTGGCACCGGCACCAATGCACAGGACATGCCGGTGCCCGAAGATCTGCCTCCTTCTGCGCTGGACCTTGAGCATCCAAGAATCTCGGAGAGAACGGGAACACGAAGGCCCTGAGCATGCGCAGATGTTCAAGGCCCAGCGCAGAAAGAGGCAGATCTTCGGGCACCGGCATGTCCTGTGCGTTGGTGTCGTTGCCAAATGGGGGGTAAGAAATGTCATCGGGTGGGTGCCTTTTTGATGCCGGATCACAGCGGGGAGGGGGTGCAACGCAAGCGGAGGGTGCCGGATTGCGGAAGAAGGGTGCTGGATTGTGGGGGGGGGGGGGCGCTATGAACAGGGGGGGGGCGAAATGAGCGGGGAGGATGGCGGATCATGCGGAGGGGGGGCCTTCATGAGTGGGGGGGAGCAATGCCAGTTCTTGCGGGGGGTAGAGCAACGCCGCTGGCCTCGGGGGATGGGGGTGGGTGGGAACGAATCAAGTGAGTTTCCCTTAGTTCCTATAGGGAAACTCGCTTTGATATACGAGTATTTTGGTTTACGAGCATGCTTCTGGAACGAATTATGCTCGTAAACCAAGGTACCACTGTACCATTAAGACAAAAAGCTGCACTGAGCATTCAGTATTCTGGCAGTTAGAATTTCCCAAATCACACAAAACAGACTCTTATTTTATCTTTAGTTTGACCTTTTTGCGCTGCACTGTTGGCTTGTGATTTCATCCAAACGGGCGTTCATTTTTTACCATTTTATTGTGGTTTATTCCAAACCTTATCAACCATGGCCTGCTATTAATATACATTAGGACCCCTGAAGAAGGCGTGTTCTCCAAAACACGGACCGTGTCGGGTCTCTTGGTTTGTAATAAGGTGGTATCATTAACTGCATTAAATATTTGGTATAAATAAACATAGCCTGCATCTTGTACATATTAGTCTGCAGTTTTCTTTTTGGTTTTTTGCTTGCCGTTTTTGCAGTGCAGATCCTGTTGGATTCCCTTTGTTGTTTATTGTAACCGTAGCAAGAGCAAAAGTGGAAATGTCCAATCAGAATGGTGCACAAAAAGTGTCTTTCAACTCATCTGATAAATCCAAATGTCTTTATTCATCCAAAATAACTCTTTCATCCAAAGTAACTCAATGACTCGACATGATCATGTTTCGGCCACCCGGCCTGCATCAGGAGTCTTAGGAGTCTTTGGGTATCAATTGGATAAATATGCTCTAAAACACAACGATCAAACCGTTGCTCCAAATCTTGTGATGCTACAAACCAACACGGCCTTGCAGTGGGTATTGTAACCGTAGCACCATGCTGGAAAAATTTGGCAAGATGGATGGTAGCAGCAGCAGTAAAGAAAGAATATTTGGTTAATATTTTAGAAAAGACTATGGCCACGAACACAGCTCCTTCTAAGCTGGGTGAGAGTCTAATTGCACTGCTGTGATTGGAGGGGTGGGGGGGGGGGGGCAGTGCTTTAATATGGTGTCTTCCATCACTAGGGATAGGCAGGTTTTCTGGAGCCCTCCAAAGCTTGCCTGTCTCTTACTATCCTATATAATAAAACGCTAGCCGTGCATGCGCACTCCTATCGGCATGCTTCCATGATCAGTAGGTCTGTGGCCGCAGGAGTGCGCATGCGCGAATCCCCAGCACCTACCTACACTGGCCGGAAGGACTGGACCCCAGCGCTGGACATCCTGCTCTCCTGTCGGCTCCTCTCACGAGCCGCACCAGCGTCGGAGAAGGCTTCCGATGCTGGCGGGGATTGAGAGGAGCAGTGGCGACACCTCAAGGGGCGGGAAGGGAAGCGCTGAAAAAAAGACTCCAGCCGCTACTTTCTTCGCGGTCCCGATTCCAAACGCCGATTCAAGCAGCACTCTACACACGCTGCTTCAGGGCCTTCTACTGCCCTGATTTGCTCTGCCGCGTCTCTGATGATGTCATCAGGGACGTGCCAGAGTAAATCAGGGCAGTAGAAGGCCCCGAAGCAGCGTGTGTAGAGTGCTGCACACGCTGCTAGAGTCGCAGGTTTGTCGGGAAAGGGGAGCAGGAGAGAAGACATGCACAGCCACTTGCAGCAGGGGCTTAGAGGGCAAGAGAGCTGCAATTGGACAGGCTGAGGAAGAAAATGTTCAGATAAAGAAGGGCTGAGACTGAAGAAGGAAAAAAAATAGGAATAAATACCTACAAGGAAACACAAGATCAGGAGCATACAGAGAAAAAAAAATACAGCATAGAGGTTTGCAGGAATAAGGAACCCATAGAGAAAGTAGAGCAGAGACCCTTGCAGGAAGAGAAAAAGAGCAAAGAGACTGGGGATGAGAAAGAGAGCAGACATAGTAACATAGTAGATGACGGCAGATAAAGACCCGGATGGTCCATCCAGTCTGCCCAACCTGATTCAATTTAAATTTTATTTTTTTTTTTAATTTTTCTTCTTAGCTATTTCTGGGCAAGAATCCAAAGCTTTACCCAGTACTGTGCTTGGGTTCCAACTGCCAAAATCTCTGTTAAGACTTACTCCAGCCCATCTACACCCTCCCAGCCATTGAAGCCCTCCCCTGCCCATCCTCCACCAAACGGCCATACACAGACCGTACAAGTCTGCCCAGTAACTGGCCTAGTTCAATATTTAATATTATTTTCTGATTCTAAATCTTCTGTGTTCATCCCACGCTTCTTTGAACTCAGTCACAGTTTTACTCTCCACCACCTCTCTCGGGAGCGCATTCCAGGCATCCACTACCCTCTCCGTAAAGTAGAATTTCCTAACATTGCCCCTGAATCTACCACCCCTCAAATTATGTCCTCTGGTTTTACCATTTTCCTTTCTCTGGAAAAGATTTTGTTCTACGTTAATACCCTTTAAGTATTTGAACGTCTGAATCATATCTCCCCTGTCTCTCCTTTCCTTTAGGGTATACATATTCAGGGCTTCCAGTCTCTCCTCATACGTCTTGCAGGACATACTTGCAGGAGAAAAAGCGAGGCAGTAATGTTACAGCTGGAGAGTGCAAAGTGAGGAAGAAAGCTGTGACAGCGCTACACAGGAAAATGGAGGGGGAGAGAGACAGAAAGAAAGAAAAAAAAAAAAAAAGACAGACATATTCTAGCACCCATTAATGTAACGGGCTTAAAGACTAGTTAAAAATATAATGGTGAAAAAGTGCCCTCTACTGGCAGGATTATAGGTGAAGGGCTCCCGCTCAGCTTAGAGCGAACCGTGATCAGAAAGAAAGAAGAAAATGCAAATCGTCAATTTACCCCCTAATTCTATAACCTTGGGACACTCAATTTTACAATTAGTGCGCAAAGTTGGGCATTTGGGCATTCGATTTATAGAATAAGGTCAGTTGCATGCACAACTAAATTTAACTGGAGTTAACAGCCAATTATTGGTATCAATTTTTTATTTATTTATTTTTCCTCACTTTAAAGACTAAGAGTCACTTTATTTGACGAAAGAAAAGCCCCAGGTCTCTCAGTTTAGTTCAACCTCCATCGCCCACGCTATCTAGATCGTAAGACAACCTAACAAGCTGTATGAGCAAATATTGGAAGTCTGTTTGCCCTGAAGAAACAGCTTTATAGCCATGAAATGTTGGCCAAAAAAAAAGAGACCCAAAGCATCACAGCTTTAATGTTGCATTTAATCTAAAAGTCCAACAAAACAACTTTTGGGGCATATAGTCACACCCGACGAAAGTTTTTTTGCCGATGATGTGGGAAGTGGAGGTTGAACTAAACTAAGGGCTCCTTTTACAAGGGCTTGCTAGCGGTTTTACCCACGCGCTAGCCGCTACTGCCTCCTTTTAAGCAGGCGGTAATTTAATCTAAAAGTCCAACAAAACAACTTTTGGGGCATATAGTCACACCCGATGAAAGTTTTTTGCCGATGATGTGGGAAGTGGAGGTTGAACTAAACTAAGGGCTCCTTTTACAAGGGCTTGCTAGCGGTTTTACCCACGCGCTAGCCGCTACTGCCTCCTTTTAAGCAGGCGGTAATTTTTTGGCTAGTGCGCGCTAATCTTGTGCGTGGGCTAAAAACGCTAGCGCACCTTACTAAAAGGAGCCCTAAGTTCAACTAAGAGATCTGAGGCTTTTCGATTGTGAAATAAAGCGACTCTCAGCCTTTAAAGTGGGGTTTATCTTGATTGCGATTTGTACAACTACCCACTTCACCGTATTTAAGTTTATTTTACTTTCTACATTTTTATTCCAAACTATCCAAACTTCTAAGTGGAGAACAACAGACAAACGCAGCACTAAATGAACAGTTAGTGATAATTTACAAAAACACCAAACCAAGACAGTTAGACAGTGGATACACTCATGAAGATCCCATAGGCATGAAGGAAAAGAAAATTGATGCTAACTTGTGGTAATTGGCACCAATGAGCAGCTATATGTGAAACTGTCCTTAATCTCTATTTTAGAGAAGTACATGATCATTTTCTGTCCAACTTCTAGGGGGCGTGGCCAGGGGAAGGGCATGGGTAGGTCAGGAGTATGCATGTGTACATGTTACTGAATACTAGGGGTAATGGGACAAATTGCTAACAACTAGGTGTGAGCACTTACACCAGCCTATGCCAGCGTATGATTGAGGTCTCCAGAATCCTGAGTGGTTCAGAACGGGTAAAAGTGAATCCATTTTTCACTCTTTCAAAAATTACAAAGACTAAGGGACACTCAATGAAGTTACATGGAAATATCTCGTTATCAGAGGATGTTGTAACAGCAGTTAGAATAACTGCGTTTAAAAAAAGGTTTGGACAAGGTCCTGGAGGAAAAGTCCATGGTCTGCTACTGAGACAATTAAAAGCTGAAGAGGAAGGGACAGCAATCTTGAAGGGGGTGGACATTGAAACAGGATGACCAAGGTCCACAAGGTCTCTTGACACTTTGGCGATAGTCTTGGCTCTCACATTAATTTTTTTGACGAACTGGTCCCCATTTGATAAACACCAAAGATCCCTGCTCTAGACTCTGTATTTCTGAGGTAGCATGCTATGAGGAAGATGACTGTATGCTTATAATGAGAGGGCTATACTTACCCTATTCCAAAACTCTAAAATATAACAAAGCTGATATTCATGGAGGACAGACATGGAGGGAAGCTGCAGCTTGCCCTGTAATTGGTAGCATAGAACGTTGCTGCTCTTTGGGTTTCTACCAGATACTTGTGACCTGACTTGGCCACTGTTGGAAACTGGGTTAGATGGACCATTGGTCTAACCCAGTATGGTCATTCTTATGTTTTTATGGTCTTATAATGATCTTCCAATTGCTGTAAAACAGCATGTTGATAATGCAAGATCTGTAGTTGATGAACTTCTATCTTGAGGTTCGGTGCAACACTCTAGTAAACCTTCTTTCCTATTTCATCCAAAGTCTTGTGTTCTTTCCATAAACCTGAGCCTCGGAAGTTCTGATACACTTTAGAGCTGCTTTGGCTACCACCAACGGATCAGAAAACTGATGTTGGCCATGCCCTGGTGCTACTGAAACTTCCTATCTAAGCTCAAGACTACTTGATGTAAGTTGTATTAACAGAGGGTTTTTTCCAAATGGACATCTTTAGTTCTTGAAAGAGTTCATGGACCGTCAAGGCTAAGATTCATGCTCTGATGATTAACCAAGTGGTAGGTTTGCTTTAAGTCATTGGTGTGCACTACGAAATTCAACCTCTCTCTCCTCCCCTCAAAAAATGTTGAGTTAAGTCCATTTTATTATTTGTTTTAGCTTAAGGGCATGTGATTCTTTAAACAAGGATGGGATACACATGAAGGATGGGACAACTGATTCATACTGAATCTATGTAACTTCTTTATATGAGAGGCCTAGTGCAGCTGGATTATCCAAAATGTAGTGTCTTGGCCCTAGTTTGACAGATAAATCATCGTAGCTATGTCCTATTTGTGACCCTGTTGCATGTCTAAAGCAGATGACTCACGAACCGGATACTCATGTAATATATATCTGCTATCAGATTGCTGCCAAGGGTCATAGACTAGATGGGAGAATTGCCTCGACCATAAGGAGTTTCTCTTTCCACCTTCCACCAAGTGAAAAAATTTCATAAACATTCTTGAGATAGCTCACATTAAACAGTCCAAGTTGAGTCAAGAGAATCTAAGCCAGCCCAGAAAATCTGAATTTCCATATTCGTGTAGCTCATGTCCTCTCTCTTTCTCTAGGTAACAAGTTATTTTCTTTCAGCCTGCCTGCAATCCTAAAGCTGGAAGAAAGGTAACCTGTACTAGTCTGCAGTAGAGAATGACACAGGGACAAATTTGTCCCCGTCCCCGCAGAAACTCAATTTCCCTGTTCCATCCCTGTAAGTTTTGTCACTGTCCCATTCCTGTAAGCTCTGCCGTAACCGCACAAGCCTCGAACACTTATGATTTTAAAGTGTTTGAGGCTTGTGCAGATGAGGACAGAGCTTAGGTATTGGTGGAATGAGGCATTATGACATCACAATCTGAGCTCTAGAACGTTGCTACTTATGATTTTAAAGTGTTTGAGGCTTGTGCAGATGAGGATGGAGTTAGGCTTGGTGGAATGAGGCATTATGACATCACAATCTGAGTTCTAGAATGTTGCTGCTTATGATTTGAAAGTGTTTGAGGCTTGTGCAGATGAGGATGGAACTTGCAGGAATGGGACAAAGACAGGAAATGAACTTGCGGGGATGGGAAAACGAGTTCCCCCGGGGATGGGGGGAAAAATTGCCCCCTTGTCATTCTCCAGTCTGCAGTGTCAACTTGACTTCTTAGTCCTGAACCAATCAGGAGCCTGTTAGTTCTTGAGCCAATCAGGATAGGAAAAACAAAGAGGTATAGATTTGCGGAGTGTGCTCTCAGAGGTCATTTGGAAGTTGCTGAATGCAGAATCGCAGCTAGAGAAGAGGGGGAGATTCTGTGTTAGCAGGACGTACGCCTAGTTGTTATGAGCCAACCAATTCAGTGGCTTCCCTACATCTGCAGCGTAGTTGGATGGCAAACTAAGGGGTCCTTTTAGAAAGGCGCGCTATCCAATTTAGCGTGCGCTAAACGCTAACGCGTCTATAGACTATAATGGGCGTGTTAGTGTTTAGCGTGCGCTAAATCAGTTAGCTTGTGCTAAGACACTTAGCGCGCCTTTGTATAAGAGGGGGTACGTTGCTTTTTGCTGCAAATTCTAGTGGTTGTCTTGAGCTCTACTGTTATTACTACAACTAATTAATTACCTAGGGAAGTAGCATTTTAGGGTGAGGCAACTTCACTCCCACCTCAAGTACCTGAAGAGCAAGTGTTATATTCATATTCCAAACTCTAAACCAGCCTAGAAAATTGGAATTTCCATATAAACCGGCAGAAATTATGTTAGAAAGAGAGAAAATAATGGCAGTTAGAGATCCATTCTGCCCGTCCACATCAACTATAATCACTTCCCATTCCCTGGGAGATAGCTCATGGCTTGTGACAGGCTCGCAGCTAGAAACATAGAAACATAGAAATAGACGGCAGATAAGGGCCACGGCCCATCCAGTCTGCCCACCCTAATGACCCTCCCCTACCTTTACCTTGTGAATAGATCCCACGTGTCGATCCCATTTGGCCTTAAAATCAGGCACGCAGCTGGCCTCAATCACCTGAAGTGGAAGACTATTCCAGCGATCAACCACCCTTTCAGTAAAAAAGAACTTCCTGGTGTCACTTCGCAGTTTCCCGCCTCTGATTTTCCACGGATGCCCTCTTGTTGCCGAGGGACCCTTGAAAAAGAAGACATCTTCCTCTGCCTCGAGTAAAGAAAAAAAATTAAAAGAAGGTTTTTAAAGGTAGGGAACTGTGTGGTTGAAATTGAAGTTGGGGCTTAGTTAAAAGTTGGGTTCTTTTTGGAGTAGCACAGGCTGTTGATTTCTGTCCCAGGCTGGCGAGTCCTTGTGGCAGAGGTCCACAGTTTCTTTGAAAGTTCTAAAACGTTTATATGGATAGATTCCCTACAACGTAAGGAAGTTCTTCTTCACCCAGAGAGTGAAGAGAAAACTGAAACGCTCTTCCGGAGGCTGTTATAGGGGAAAACACCGTCCAGGGATTCAAGACAAAATTAGACAAGTTCCTGCTGAACCAGAACGTACGCAGGTAGGGCTAGACTCAGGGCACTGGTCTTTGACCTAAGGGCCAAAAACGTGAGCGGACTGTTGGGCAGGATGGACCACTGGTCTGACCCAGCAGCAGCAGCAATTCTTATGTTCTCAGATGTCCTCTGAGCTTTCCCATGTTTTCTCGAATTGAAATACTGTCTGTATCACCATAAGGAAATATTTCCTGAAGATTCTTACTCATTCTTTCATCATATGGCTCTTTGTCCCAGAGTTTCCTTTCCGCTGAAATAGACCTACCTCTTGTGCACTTTACACCTTGGAGGTTTATAAATATCCATTCTTGATCCCACCTTTTTACCAAAACATACATATGTAGCCTGTTTTCTTAGGCTTCCGTGGCTGGTGTCTTAAGACCCGGAAACCTGCTACCCTATGTCTTTCCAGAATTACATATAATATAGTACTCCAAGACAGGTGTCATCAGAGTCTTTATAGAGGCACTGTCTCCTCTTTAATCCTGCTAGCCATTGCCCTTCCTTTTCACCCAGTCAGCCTTCTGTCTTTTGTTATTGCTTTACCTACATTAGTTAGTCTACTTTGAGATCATCTCCAGATCCCACTCTTATTTAACACGTTACCCCTCTATTGAACCCAAATACATGACCCTACATTTTTCAGCATTAAACTTAGCTGCCAAAGTATAGAGCATTCCTCGGGATTTGACAGATCCCTCTTCGTATTCTTCACCCCATCCAGGGTGTCTACCCTGTAGCAGACGTTAGTACCATCTGCAAAAAAGCAAACCCTTTCCAATTACTCTTCCACAGTACCGCTAGGGAAAATGTTAATGAGAACAAGACCAAGAACCAGGCCCTCCAGCACAGTTTCAAGTTTCATTAAAAATTTGATGCAAACGCTTAGAAATATTTCTAAGTGATATACAATTCTAAAATGGGGAACACAATACCTGCACCAATACAGATAAACTGACAAAAACAGACTGACTCAAACATCTCGAAAAGGGGGAGGAACTTCAAAGGTTATAGGATAGAGGAACATATATGGTTAGTACAATAGGGAGGGGGTAAAAAAAAAAGAGACAGAATTATGGCTATTAATAGAAATATCAGGATAAAGAATGAAGGGAGAGACAAGAGTTCAATGTTACAGCATTAGTAGCTCCCCTTAACAAAAAGTGAACTCCATTTACAACTACCCTTTGTCACCACCGACTCAACCACTGAGTCACTTTAGGGCTCATACCTAGGATTCTGAGTTTCTTTCTAAATCACCTATGCAGAAATATGTCAAAGACCTTGCTGAAATATGGGCACACGTTTCACAGTTTTTGGTGATGATACGTGCAGTGGCATTTTGGGCTACTTGCAAAGAAAGCCCAACTAAAGGGTTGTTACAGTAGTCAAAGCAGGGAAACAGAAGGGCCTGAACAACCATGTGAAAGTTGGGGAAGGACAGGACCCTCATGTAAACGTCCGACAAATTTTAGCCTGTGGAAAACAGTGGAAACTAATCTAAGCTAGGATTTCTGGATCGCTCTATGCCTGTAAAGCAGTGATCTCAAACTCGCGGCCCGGGGGCCACATGCGGCCCGCCAGGTACTATTTTGAGGCCCTCCATATGTTTATCATAATCACAAAAGTAAAATAAAACAGTTTCTTGATCGTGTGTCTCTTTAGCTATAAATGACAATATTATTATTTAGACTTAGCCAAAAGGAAAGATTTATAAACTATAAAGAGTTTGACCTCATGCAAAATTATCATTTCTTTAATAAAACATTATGTTTTCTGAGGCCCTCCAAGTACCTACAAATCCAAAATGTGGCCCTTCAAAGGGTTTGAGTTTGAGACCACTGCTGTAAAGGATCAAGGCGATTTACAATGTCAAGAACCCGTGCATACCTTGAGGAACTACAAAGAACAGAGATATCATAATGACAATGAACTCAAGAGGGAATGCAGAAGAAGATTGAGGGAGAGTACAATAGGTGTCAATAACATTGAGAAGCATAAGAAATGGGGGGCAGCAGGGACAGACCTAGGAGCTTATTCACCAATTCTCAGCACTAGGCTGGGAGTGTGTGGGACAGTGGTTAGAGCTACAGCCTTGGCACCCTGAGGACATGGGTGCAAATCCCACACCACTCCTTGTGATCCTGGGCAAGTCACTTAATCCCCATTGGCCCAGGTACCTTAGATAGCAGGACAGTTAGGGAATCAGGCTTGAGTACCTGAATAATTTGTAATCCACATAGAATTGTAGGATATGCAGAATATGAATTATTTAAAAAACATAACACCTAAATTTATAAATAAAGGGACCAATATTAAGTCCATGGTGTTAAATATTTTGTAAAGAGCTCACATCCATGGGCTCAACTAACCAAACATTCAATGCCAATGATCCAGGGGTGTGTCAGTCTTTCCAGCCAAATGGCACTCTGTGCTCCATATAATGGACTCATTTTAGATGCAGGTCTTCCCCTTATGCTGCATACACTTCTCCCTCCGTATTCGCAGTTTCAGCAATCACAGTTTCGATTATTCGCGGTTTGTAACTTGCGGGCTCCTCCCCCTCCCCCCAATTAGGCCAGCTTGCATAGAGAAATCGCTGACTCCAAGCGTTTACAGAGGAAAAATTGCTGATTCCTAGCACTTTCTTCACTATGTTTTGCCTCTCCTTCAGGAACAGGCCAGGTCCCCTGCCATGTTATTTGCAGTTTCACCATATTCACGATGGTTTTTAATAGAAAACAGTGAATAACATATGAAAAAGTTATTCGCGGTTTTTCTGTATTCGCAGGTCTGTTAATCCCCTATTAGAGAATGACACAGTGAGAAAATTCATCACCGTTACCGTTCCCGTCCCCGCGGATAACCATCTTCATGTCATTCTTTAAAGAGAGAGGGAAGAATCAGAGTGCGAATGGCCACTGACCCACAAGCTTTGCTTTGAAGAATGCTGGTGTAGAAGGACTGAGGTTGAAATAGACACTGAAGAATGACAGTCTCTGGTATCCAGAGCAGATATTGTGATGTCATAATGCCTCATTCCACCAGTGCCTAAGAGCCAATCACATCAGTGATGTCACAATGGCTTCATTATCCTTGGCTCACATAAGAATCAGAGTATGAATGGTCACAACCACTGAACCGCAAGCTTTGCTTTGAAGAATGCTGGTATAGAAGGACTGAGGTTGAAATAGACACTAGAAAATGACATGGGTTTATTTCCTGCGGTTATCCGCGGGGACGGGAACGGTGATGAATTTTGTCACCGTGTCATTCTCTATCCCCTATCACAGCGAATATGAAGGGAGAAGTACATTCATTTTGCAGGAGGTTATGAACTTAGGGCCCTCCTAGTAATGAAAAGCTTTAAGTAACTATCAAACACACGAATATGCTGCATATAGGGCTCCTTTTATTAAGACGCGCTAATCGATTTAGTGCACGTTAAATGCTAAGGCGTCCATTATATTCTATGGGCGCCTTACCATTTAGCGCATGCTAATCTTTAGCACATGCTAAATCGGTTATTAAAAAAGGGATAGTTAACAAGACTAAGAATGTCATAATGCCCCTGTATCATTCCATGGTGTGACCTCATCTGGAGTACTGCGTTCAATTCTGGTCTCCTTATCTCAAGAAAGATATAGGTTCAAAGAAGAGCGACCAAGATGGTAAAAGGGATGGAACTCCTCTCGTATGAGGAAAGACTAAAACGGTTAGGGTTCTTCAGCTTGGAAAAGAGACGGCTGACAGAAGATATGATTGAAGTCTACAAAATCCTGAGTGGAGTAGAACGGGTACAAGTGGGTCGATTTTTCACTCCGCCAAAAATTACAAAGACTAGGGGGACACTCGATGAAGTTACAGGGAAATACTTGTAAAACCAATAGGAGGAAATTTTTTTTCACTCAGAAAATAGTTAAGCTCTGGAACTCGTTGCCAGAAGATGTGGTAAGAGTGGATAGCGTAGCTGGTTTTAAGAAAGGTTTGGACAAGTTCCTGGAGGAAAAGTCCATAGTCTGTTATTGAGAAAGACATGGGGGGAAGCGACTGCTTGCCCTGTATCGGTAGCATAGAATATTGCTACACCTTGGGTTTTGGCTAAGTACCAATGACCTGGATTGGCCAACGTGGGAATGGGCTACTAGGCTTGATGGACCATTGGTCTGACCCAGTAAGGCTATTTTTATGTTCTTAGTGTTTATGTACTGTTGGTCCAATTCTATAAATGGCACCCAGGAGTGAAGCACTTTAGCGCATGTCAATCTTAAGTTAGGTGCCTGAACCTTAGTTGCAACTTATTTATACCAGTGTTTTCTAGGCCTATATACTAGAACCCGAGTTAGGCGCCCAAGTAAACTTTAGGCATTTACACACAAACATGCCCTTGATTTGACCTTAACCACGCCTACTTTCTAGTAGACACCTTTGACTAGGCGCCTACCACCCAATAAATTTTAATTTAAGTCAACTATGAGTTGCTAGTTGCTTGTTATCGGTGCCAATTTAGCTTTAGGCGTCTTTTATAGAAACAGGACTTGTGTGTTTTCAGTTGGACTATCCAAGGTTGCTTAGAAATTAGATGGGGAATGGTTTAGGGGGCCACACTTAAAGATAGGGTTGATGAGAGCCACCACTGGCTCCTGTAGACTTGCCAAGTATCCCACATTCAGCGGGAGACTCTCACTATTGCGGATCATCTCCTGCAGGCCTGCATTCTTGCTCAACAGCTTCCTCCTCCATTGGCAGCAGGAGATGTACATCTGGCAGTGCTACAGAAATGATAAGTAGCACTGCCAGTACGGACAACAGGTCATAGCCTGAAACTGAATGGCAGCAGGTTCAGGACAAATGTCAGGAAGTTCTGTTTCACACAACGAGTGGTGGGCGCTTGGAATGCTCTCCCGGAGGAGGTGGTGGCAGAGGCTACTGTTCTGGGTTTCAAACGCAAGTTGGATGCACACCTTCTTGCAAATCATATTGAGGGATACGGGAAATCCGGGTCTCCAACAAGGAGCACCTAAATGGGCCTCCGCGTGTGCGGATCGCCGGACTAGATGGACCTTGGTCTGATCCGGTGAAGGCGTTTCTTATGTTCTAATGTTCTTATGTATTAGTGATATGTCATCTCCTGTTGCCGTGGGAACAGTCTCGTGATAACAGCTGCAAAATTCCACAGCCTTTATCACAAGACTGGTTCTGCTGCAGCAGGATGTGAGGTTTTATTAAGGCATCTTTTGTTGCTGAAGTGGGGGGGGGAGAAGGCTTATCAGTACCATGGCTATGGAAATAAGGTGTACCAGGGGTGGAGCCAAGAGGCAGAGGGGGTGGGGCTGGGGGAGGGCTGGGCCTAGTGGGGACTGGAAGCATGCCCTGAAATCTTCTCAAAAATTGATCCCTCTTGGCAGCTCTGGTCTAGAAGGACTAGGGTTGCCAGATTATCCGGAATGAAAATCCAGGCCCATGGCCAAGCCCCCAGGTCCGCCCCGCCCCCATCCCACCACCAGCCCTGCCCCCTCAACCTGTTCACTTGTCAGGAGAGCATCTGCGCATGCGCTGGTGTGACGCAATAATGCCACCAAGTTGCATCCGCACGTACGCAGATGCCATCCTGACGTCGCTGCTAGCTGGAAGCTTTTCAAAAACCCGGACAGAGTGTCGGGTTTTGAAAAGCCGTCCGGACCCCCGGACAAGTCCTCGAAAAGGTAGCAAGCGCTGTCTGGTAACCCCAAGAAGGACAGAGGAAATGAAACAAGACTTCACAGCCAGAGAAGGCGGCAAAGATGAAAACTAATCCAGCGACAAGAGAATGCAGTGGGAATTAGAGTACGATATGGTGACAAAATTCGTCCCCGTTCCCGTCCCCGCGGATAACCGCGGGAAATAATCCCATGTCATTTTCTAGTGTCTATTTCAACCTCGTTCCTTCTACACCAGCATTCTTCAAAGCAAAGCTTGCGGGTCAGTGGTTGTGGCCATTCATACTCTGATTCTTATGTGAGCCAAGGATAATGAAGCCATTGTGACATCACTGATGTGATTGGCTCTTAGGCACTGGTGGAATGAGGCATTATGACATCACAATATCTGCTCTGGATACCAGAGACTGTCATTCTGTAGTGTCTGTTTCAACCTCAGTCCTTCTACACCAGCATTCTTCAGAGCAAAGCTTGCGGGTCAGTGGTTGTGGCCATTCATACTCTGATTCTTCCCTCTCTCCTTAAAGAATGACATGAAGATGGTTTCCCGCGGTTATCCGCGGGGACGGGAACGGTAATGAATTTTGTCACCGTGTCATTCTCTAGTGGGAATGAGTACCGAACTTGGACTACACTCTACACAACTCTAAAACATCTCAAGATAATATCTGAACAGCCGAGCCTGAAATGCATCAGGGTTTGATTTTCTGCCAACACCGACACGCATAACACAGCAGCACATCATCAGTCATCTTCCCGATTCAAACAGAACACAGTGAAGACAATGAACGCAATACCCAAGCACTGCCCCTTACCACTGAAACATCTGGCTGTAACACATCTGCAGCACAGAGTAGAACCGGCTGTGGTTTAAAACACGAGCGCCCAGAATTTGTAGGAGCGAAATAGGCACTTGGGAAGGTGACCTACGCAAGGTTCACAGCCTCGCCATAACCGTGGCGAGCAGAAAAGACTCTAAACACTCTTTTTAAGTATTTTGCTACTTTACAAAGAGCCATTTTGGGCTAAGGAATTTTAATCTCCACAAGCAACATATTTATTATTCTGCTAAAGGGGCACTGCCGAGCCCCTGTAAAAGATTCCTGAGGTATTCCATGCATAGTAACCTGCTGTTCTGGTTCCTTAACTGTAGCACAAGAAAGCCATGGGGCTGGAGAAAAGGAGAGGAGGTAAATATGAAAAGGGATGACATGGGATCCTAAAAGAGCCTCATTTCGTTGCCAAGATTATTTTCTTTCTTCGTAAATTAGACTTCCTATCAAGAAAAGCGATCTGAATTGTACACAATTGTCAAGGTCATTATGACATTCTTAATTTTATTCTCTATTCCTTTCTTAATAATTCCTAATATTCTATTTGCTTTCTTGGCTGCCGAAGCACACTGAGCAGAATATTTCAATGTATTGTCTACAATGATCGCTAAATCCTTTTCCTCAGTTGCGATTCCAAAGTGTCATCAATTCCTGTACGGTATGATCCCTGAACTCTTTAAGAGTAAGATAATAATAATAATTTTATTCTTATATACCGCCAAAGCCATAGTAGTTCGAGGCGGTTTACAATAAGAGGAGCTGGACAATCAGCGAAGAAGGTACAAAGAAGGTTTAAAGTACATGAAGCGGATACAGGAATAAGAGAGCAGGAACCTGCTGCAAACAATCAGCGAGAGAGGGGCACTGGACAGACATCAATACAAGTAGGCCGAGAGAAAAGCGGGAATGAGAGATCGTGGTAAAAATCAGAGTGAGTAAAGTGATAGGACAAAGGGAGCAATTAGGATACAAATCGTTTGAACAAGTTTGTTTTTGCTAGTTTTCTAAAACTAAGATAGGAGGAAGAGTGTGTTATTAAGATGCTCAGCCAGTTGTTCATTTGGCCTGCTTGGAAAGCAAGTGTTCTGTCTAGGTATCTTTTGTATCGGCAGGCCTTTATTGATGGATGGGTGAACATGTGGACTCTGTGTGTAGATCTTCTTGGGCAGTCCAAGCTGAAATGTGCAACCAGGTATGTGGGGGCCGAGCCAAGTATAGATTTAAAACAAAGGCAGGCAAATTTGAACAAGACTCTTGCCTCCAGGGGCAACCAGTGAAGTTTTTGGTAATAGGGGGTTATGTGGTCCCATTTTTTTATGCCAAAAATCAGTCGGACGGCTGAGTTTTGGATGATTCAGAGTCTTTGAGTAGTTTTCTTGAAAGATCCCAGATAAATGATGTTGCAGTAGTCGAGTAAGTTTAGTATGGAGGCTTGTACTAGAGAATGACACGGTGACAAAATTCATCACCGTTCCCGTCCCTGCGGATAACTGCGGGAAATAATCCCTTGTCATTTTTTAGTGTCTATTTCAGCCTCAGTCCTTCTACACCAGCATTCTTCAAAGCAAAGCTTGCGGGTCAGTGGTTGTGGCCATTCATACTCTGATTCTTATGTGAGCCAAGGATAATGAAGCCATTGTGACATCACTGATGTGATTGGCTCTTAGGCATTGGTGGAATGAGGCATTATGACATCACAATATCTGCTCTGGATACCAGAGACTGTCATTCTGTAGTGTCTGTTTCAACCTCGGTCCTTCTACACCAGCATTCTTCAGAGCAAAGCTTGTGGGTCAGTGGTTGTGGCCATTCATACTCTGATTCTTATGTGACCAAGGATAATGAAGCCATTGTGACATCACTGATGTGACTGACTCTTAAGCACTGGTGGAATGAGGCATTATGACATCACAATATCTGCTCTGGATACCAGAGACTGTCATTCTGTAGTGTCTGTTTCAACCTCGGTCCTTCTACACCAGCATTCTTCAAAGCAAAGCTTGCGGGTCAGTGGTTGTAGCCATTCATACTCTGATTCTTCCCTCTCTCCTTAAAGAATGACATGAAGATGGTTTACCGCGGTTATCCGCGGGGACGGGAACGGTGATGAATTTTGTCACCGTGTCATTCTCTTGCTTGTACCAATAGACGGAATGAGGTTGCATTGAAGTACTTTCTGATGATTCTTAGTTTCCATAGAGTCGAGAAGCCTTTTTTAATCAATAGCTCAGTGTGCGCCTCAAGAGTAAGGTGACGGTCCAGGATGACTCCCAGAATTTTTATGGAGTGGACAATAGGATAGACTTGTCCATTCAGGGAAATTGAAGAGTCTTTGAGTTTGTCATTTGGGTTAGCTAGGAAGAATTTGTTTTTTTCTGAGTTGAGTTTCAGTTTGAATTGGGCCATCCATTGGTCGATTTGTTTTAATATGAATGCCAGGTGGATCTTTGTCTCAGGGGATAGGTTTGTTAGGGGAAAAACTAAAGTGATGTCGTCTGCATAGATGTAAAATTTGACTTTTAAGCTTTGCAGTAGGTTCCCAATGGGGCTAAGTAGATGTTAAATAGAGTAGGAGAAAGGGGGGAACCTTGTGGGAGTCCACAAGAGTTGACCCAGCAATAGGAATGATCATTGTCAATGTAAACTTGGTATGAGCATTTCCATAAAAAACCCTGAACCATTACAGGACATTACCCAAGAGGCCAATGGACTCCAGACATTCGAGAAGGATATCATGATTGACTAGGTTGAAAGCGTTACTTAAGTTGAATTGCAGGACAAGAGCACTTGTACCCTGACTGAATAAGCTGTGGAGGGAATCTAATAGAGAGGCAATAACTGTTTCCGTGCTAAACCCAGGATGAAAACCTGGGCGCCATTCCTCAGCTTGAATTTAAAGAAGAATAAGTTCCCGACTGTCCAGGGAGGGGGTGGAGCAAGCTCACACGCCCGATGGTGGAACAGAGCTGGAACGAAGCTCTAAGGTTGGCCCTGGCCGGCGGGTGCTGGCCTTGACACTGGTGCGGGTGGGCTCCCTCCGCTCTGGGTTCGGACTGAACCCGACTGGACCCTTGGGTAATGAACGCCGTTCCTCGGCTTGAATTTAAAGAAGAATAAGTTCCCGACTGTCCAGGGAGGGGGCAGAGTAAGCTCACACGCCCGATGGTGGAACGGAGCTGGAACGAGGCACTAAGGTCGGCCCTGGCCAGTGGGTGCTGGCCGTTGGCGCTGGTGTGGGTGAGCTCCCTCCGCTATGGGTTCCGACTGAACCCGACTGGACCCTTGGGTGATGAACGCTGTTCCCCGAATAATTACCAACTGAAAAGATCAATGTGCTCTGAAAATTCACCGCTATTAAAGGCGAATGTCTATCCAACACACGTAGAAACCAAGCAAAAAGCCTTTTTTTAGGCATTGGTTTTTCCTGATTGCTGATTTTCTGAAGATCTAATTATTTATATTTATTTGTTTTTAGATTGTCTTAAAAACTATGGGGCTCATAATCGAAAGAGAAAAAGTCCAAAAACCGACCTAAGTCGGCACTTGGATGATCATAAACGAAAGATGTCCAAGCGCCGATAATCGAAACGGGTTTTGGATGTGTTTACAAAGAACCTAGGCCTTCCCAGTGCTGCTGAACGACCAGAGCTAGCAGATTAAAAACAGATTGTTCACCCTCTCCAAGGTAGGGAGAACGAGAGGGCACTCTCTAAAGTTGAAAGGGGATAGATTCCGTACAAACGTAAGGAAGTTTTTCTTCACCCAGAGAGTGGTAGAAAACTAGAACGCTCTTCCGCAGTCTGTTATAGGGGAAAACACCCTTCAGGGATTCAAGACAAAGTTGGACAAGTTCCTGCTAAACTACTGGTGGCGGTTCTACCATCTTTGATTTGTGTTTAATATATAAAGCCTAATAAATAGGAAAATAAATATATTTTGACCTTCATATCTATTCATCTTTCAAACAGACCTAATGCTGGCGAAGCAAAGAAGATATACGAGATGCTGAAAAGTTCTCAGCCCAACCAAGAAGAGAATGGCGTGGATATGCTTCAATCAATGATCTGAAACAAGGTCAAAACATAGAATTTCGTTTCTGCAAATTGGCACATAACGAAACAAGATAAAAGTTTTCAGCTACAGTGGCAAGTAACACTCAACCTTTAAGCACCCCCTCATATAAAAATGTGATTCCCTGTATTTAGCAAATCATTAATAAGAACAGAAAAGAAAGTCTAAGAACTCCTTTTACTAAATGGTGCTAGAGCAGTTCTTAACCTTGTTGGAGGTACTGAACCCCACCAGTTTCATATGCGTGTTCACCGAACCCTTCTTTATTGGAAAAATAAAATATGATTTTTACAAATTCAAAACATAGGTATAAAGTGAGGGAAAAAATAATATCAATTTTGAAAACAAAAAAGTTCTCCTATATTTCGAATAATAATAACATAATAATGAAATTTACTGCAAATCAGTGTGACTTCTGCTGTTGCCTCTCAGAGACTAGTTCAGAAATGCACGGCTTTACCTTGGCAAGTGCCACTCTCATGTCATTTTCGCAACAAAGTCTGTTCCTTTTCTTCGTTTTTATGTCCAGCATCCTCGAAAAGGATTGCGCGTTATATGAGTCGGAGGTGTGTTTTGACCTCCGCCGAACCCGCGAGACTGACTCACCGTCGAACCCAGGTTAAGAACCACTGTGCTAGAGGTTTTAAACGCGGGCCGGTGAGGTAAAGGAATTCTAAGAGCGCTGGAGCATTTACCTCACAAGCCTCTAGCACCATTTCGCAAACTCCAGTGTAAGTTAATAAACCTAAAAAAAAGTGACTTTTCTCAGTAGGTGGTGGTGGTGATGGTGAGGGAAAAGTGTTTGACATAACCCTCCCTGCTCACGAGGCTTCGGCTTTCAGTTTGTGTTCTAGGCCCATATTTCATATCCTGTCTTATTGAAAAATCATTAAACAAACACAAATGCTAAAGTGAAAACACACTTTACACTCTACCGGTGGAAAAGCAAACAAAACAGAGAAAATGTGCTGGAGCTAAAATAAAACATTCAAACAAGGCTGTGGTAACTAACTGCTTTCGCTGCTAGCAGGACCCTACAAACACAGCCGTTAATGGACAGGCTTTATGGGATGTCTTCCAAGAACTCTTTCTCCCCACCCTTGAAAAAAAAAAAAAATACCTCAAACAAAACTGAGGAAGCAAGGAGGTAATTTTATATTTAAATTGGTTTTCTTAGGAAGACATGAACATAATTGCAAAAGTAACACTATTTTAGACGGTGACGGGACAAAAGCACATGAGAGTTCAGCGCGCCGACATTGGAGCGCAGACAATTCGGCGCAAGACCCCAGCGCGCTGCCAAAAAACTTACCGTATTTGCTGGCGTATAAGACGACTGGGCGTATAAGACGACCCCCCAACTTTTACAGTTAAAATATAGAGTTTGTTATATACTCGCCATATAAGACTACCCCTTCTTCCGCACACCTTCTGCACAACAAATAAAACTTAAAAGAACATCAGAATTTATTTCAACAATTTTAATTAATTCACTAAAGCTGAATAGAACAATAAACCCATGGGAGCTGCCATGCTATTTGTTTTCTAAACTGTTAACCAAACTGAAACTGTCAATGATAGAAGGAAGATAACACATAGAGGGAGAGAGCAAGTGCCGGGCAAGTCCCTAGCAAGTTTGCTGGCATGACAGTTTCCCTTTAAAAGCCTTCAAAAGCCTCCTGTTCGCCCCCGCAACTTCCTTAAGGGCTAGACTCCACACACGGCCGCATGTGCGAGAGACGTAGTCAAGAGAAAAGGGGTGGGGCCAGAGCGCCGCTGCTTCCCGCTGCGCAGGATGAAGGAGCTGGCACCCTTGTCACACTGATGTCCCGCCATGGCCCCGCTGATGTCCCGGCAGGTTTACTAGTACCATAAGCACCGTAAGGAGGTAAGGAAGGAGATGTTAGGGCATGTAAAGTAAGGGCATGTAAACAGTACCCGGCGTATAAGACGACCCCCGACTTTGGGGAGGATTTTAAGGTACTGAAAAGTCGTCTTATACGCCGGCAAATACGGTACTTTTAAAGAGCTCCAACGCGGGGTGTGAGTGGGGAACCCCCCCAGTTTACTTCATAGTCTTTGTGCTGCCATTGGGGGAGGGTGTGGGTGGTGCAACCCCCCCACATTATAGAGTAAACTTTACTTTTTCCTAAAAAAAAAAAAAAAAAAAAAAATCGGGAAAAAGTTAAGTTTACTCTATAATGGAGGGTTCCAACCCCCCCCAACAACAGTAGCGTGAAGAGTATGAAGTAAACTGGGGAGGTTCCCCACTCACACCCCGCGTTGGAACTCTTTAAAAGTAAGTTTTCTGGCGGCGCACTAGGGTCTTGCGCTAAATTGTCTGCACTCTAATGTCGGCGTGCTGAAGTCTTGCGCGCGAATGACTATGAACCATTTTAGACACATATGCAGTCTCTTCCAAAGGGACAGACAGCTTGTAGTAACATGATGTTCCAATACTAGACATTCCTTGAACATATTCCCGGTTTTATCATAACATTGAATAATATCAAATAACACCCTTCCTCCCACATATGCCCCTGGGATGCTGCCCCGATTCGGCCATCAAACCAATGATTTTCAACCCTTTTCATCTTACAGCATGCTTACCCGGTGCTAAAAATGCCAAGACATACCCACACATGATTCAGCATTTTAACTTCTGTCTCACTTCCAACCCCCCCCCCCACACACACAAACCTAGATCAACATTTTACCTTCTCCCCCCAAACACAAATGGTCCAGAATTTACCTTCCCCTCCCCCACAGAGTCCAACCTTCCTCCTTCCAACCTTTGGGTTTTTGCAGCCCAAATGCATGACCTTGCATTTCTTAGCATTAAGTTTTAGCTGCCAAATTTCAGACCATTCTTCAAGCTTCGCTAGGTCTTTCTTCATGTCATTCTCACCATCCGGAGTGTCTACTCTCTTGCAGGTTTAGGTATCATCCGCAAAGAGGAAAATCTTACCTGATCAGCCCTTCAACAATATCACTTATAAAAATGTTAAAAAAAAAACCACAGGCCCAAGAACAGAACCTTCAGGCACCCCACTGGTAGCATCCATTTCCTCAGAGCGATCTCCATTGACCAGTACCCTCTGTCGTCTTCCACTCAACCAGTTCCTGACCCAACCCGTCACTTTGGGGCCCATCTCAAGAGCACCGTCAATAGCTTTGCTAAAATCTAAATGCACCACATCTAGCGCACTCTCTCTATCCAATTCTCTGGTCACCTAGTCAAATAAATTGATCTATTTGTCTGACAAGACCTACCTCTAGTGAATCCATGCTGCCTCTGGTTCTGTAATCCACCGGATTCCAGAAACTTCACCATTCTCTGTTTTAAAAGCGTTTCCATTAATATACTTATCACAGAAATCAGACTTACCGGTCTATAATTCCCTACTTCTTCCTTACTTCCACTTTTGTGGAGAGGGACCACATCCGCTTGATATGGGCTTAATCAATTAACTTTTTAGTGGACCCCCCAAATCAGATATTCAGTGCTGGCAGCCAGATATAGCCAAAACAGCACAATGAAAAAACCCTTAGGATGATAGCCAATACTATCCTAGAAAAAGTAACACCGAAGAATTTGCTAAAATACCTAAATCCTGGGTGGTAAGTCTGACCAAACGATCACTCAATGGGAGAAAACAAGCTTTAGAATAATGGACATCAATATGAGCCCTTTGTGGATAACGACGACCTTTGGCTCAGGCAAAATCTCAAAGGTGACCAGCACCAGACATAGGTCTAAATGAGAGTTGCCTCATACATCATATAATCCAAAATGAAATTGGTCATGCTGTGAAAAAGTTACACTCCCAATGAGAATACCAGACTTAACACCAAGGAAAAAGGGAAAAAAGGCATACAAAATACACACACTCCCCATACGGTACTAAACAAAATATAAAGGGTAAAGAATCACAATGAGAAAAACTCCTGAGAAAAGGGAAAAGAGGCGACCAGATATAGCCGACATTGAAAATCTTGGTTTAATGCTGATGGGGGACATCAAACATTGTGCCTGCCACTGGCTCAATATCAGGCCCACTGCTTTTGCCAGGTTCTCTGGTAATGAATTCCAGAGTTTAATTACATGTTGAATGAAGAAATATTTTCTCTGATGTGTTTTAAATTTACTACTTAGTAGCTTCATTGTTTGTCCCCCTTACCTGGAGTAATTTTTGGAAAGAGTATACAAGCGATTCATGCCTACCATTTCCTCTCCACTCAGTATTCTACACACTTCTGTTATGTCTTCCCCCCCCCCCACTCTCAGCTGTCTCTTCTCCAGGTTAGACAGCCTGTTTATAAGATTACTGTGTGTGTGTGTGGAAGTATTGTTCGCAAGCCCCAGAGGGAGTCAAAGTCAGCCCTGAAGATTAACACCCACCAACCTTGGCTTGACGGCCAACTTGTTTCGGGTTCTGAAGTCTCTCAGTCGATAAACTTCAACCGCAATGGCTCAGCTAGATGAAGGGACTTGGGAGAAGAAATATGGGATGAGTTTGGGGGAGAGGAGGAGGAACGTGGAAACTCACGGAATAGCACAATCTAACGAGGAGGGCGGAGAGCAGAATCAAAGAAATAAAAGCTTGTCTTGTGCTATTATTCCCTTGTTGTGAATTAAGAATTTTGGCAGCGAAAGGAATTCTACAGTAATGACAATAATAACACACACTTATTTTAATGTGACAGATTGTCCATACTGGCTTTTCCCAAGATCAGAAGCCCAGTTAGACAGAATAAATATGAAATGGAGAGGTATTTAACAGGTCACGCTGACAGCATCTACTGTGAAATATTAGCGCTCTTTATTAAAGAAGCGATTAAAAGGCTGCTCTTGACCTCGGCAGGAAATCTTGCCTTGTTTGACACTGTAATATTTTCTTGCCTGCCGTAGATTAGTAAATAGGGTCCCAGTGTGCCTTACACAGACCACAATATTTCTTCCATCCCCTTCTAATACAACAACAAAATATATTATCAGGGCATGCGACCAAACAGTGAAAGCAGTGGCGTAATGAGGGGCGTTGGCGCCCGGCATTGCTGCGCCCTGTACCCCCCCCCCCCCACTCTTCCCTGCTGCTTTGGTGCCCCCTACTTTTCCCCACCACTTGGGCACCCCCTACCCCCACGTCCCTCTTTAAATATTCACTGGCGTGAGCAGCATCTTTCACCTGCTGCTCGCACCGGCCTCAGCTCTCTTATGATGTCACGTGCTACCAGGAAGTGATGTCAGAAGGGAGCCGAGGCTGGCGTGAGCAGCAAGTAGAAGATGCTTCTCGCGACGGCAAACATTTAAAGAAGTATGCGGGCAGGGCAGGATTAATTCTTCGAGGGCCCCTAGGCACACAAGTACACTGGGCCCCCCTGGCCTTGCCCCGCCCCTAACCCGCCCATGCCCCGCCCTGCCTCACCCATGTTGTCCCGCCCCATTTATCTGTTTTCTTATTTACTTCTTTATTTCCACTTGTATTTCTTTTTTTTTTTTTTAATTCAAAACAAAGATTAGCAAACCAATGCACAGTTTTTCTTCTATGCAACCCCCAAACATCTTTGAACATCTTCCTTCCCTTCCCACCTACTTACCCAGAACTTTAACTCTGAACCCTTTCCATGCATATATAAAAATGTTCAAATATCTGTAAAGCAGTAATACTATCCGAAATATAAGTCTATATTAATAACCAAATTTACAACGCCTCTCAACTGCCTCACTCTACATCAACCAACTGTAACCCATATGTATGTATAAACAACCAAATCTGCAACTCCTCTAGTACGTTCCACTCCATGTATGTTAACTTGCATTGAAGCAACAAGGCAAGCAGTCCACCAAAGAATCCAACATGAAACAAAAGAAGATTGGCAGAAAATAAGGAGATTCAAATCAAGGTGCTCCCATGAACCATGCCTGATGCATTTCGCCAAACAAGGCTAGTCAACGCTAACAAAAAACCATGTCTTTCATACAAACAGGTCACAGAAAACACCTTCACCTAGCGTGGATTATGTAATCATAAACTAACCTCTCCCCCCTTTTACAAAACTGTAGTATGGTTTTTAGCCACGGCCCGTGCTAAAAAAATGCTCTACAGTTTTGTAAAAGGGGGGATAAAATAGAAATATGTAGATAAAGTTAAATAAAACCACCAAGAAGCTGGACTCTGCATACAATGCAACACCACAGAAACAGTGATGCATGTCCCCTAAAGCAAAATAAATAAATAAATAAATAAATAAATAGAAATTTTTTTTCTACCTTTGTCTTGTCTGGTTTCTACTCTCCTCATCTTCTTGTCAATATCTTCCTTTCGTCTTTTGTCCTTCTGTGCCACTTCCAGAAACTGTATGCCTCCCCCGTCCATCTTTCCCTTCACCCTCATTGGTCTGGCATCCATCTTCTTCCATTCCCTCCTCCAATGATCTGGCATCTCTCTCCTTTCTTCTTCCCTTCCCTCTCCCACACCCCCATGGTCTAGCATTTCACTCTCTCCTCTCTCTTCCCCCCACTTCCATCAACATCAGCCCCCTTTCTTTCCCTCCAACCCAATTTCATCCAGTATCCTTCCTTTTCCCTGCACACAATTCCATCAACAATTGCCCCCTTTCTCTTCCTCCACCACCCTTCCATACCATCCTTCTCGCAACCCTTCCATACCATCCTGCCCCCTTTCTCTTCCTACACCACCCTTTTATACCATCCTTCTCACAACCCTTCCATACCACCCTGCCCCCTTTCTCTTCCTCCATCACCCTTCCATGCTCCTTTCTCCCCCTCCAAACATTGCTGCTGGCTCTGCCCTCTGAGCTCCTTTGCCTGAAAGCATTATAACAGCTGACGGCAATGGCACCCCTCCGCAGCAACGGCAACGCCCCCCCCACAGCAACGGCAACGGGCCCCCTCCCGGCATCAACCACAATGCAGCTGGATCTGTTACTGGAAGGTCCCGCGATGACTGCTTCTGCTGGTCCATCCCCCTCCGACGTCACTTCTTCCGGAGCAAGTAAGTGATGTCAGAGGAGGATGGATTGGCAGAAGCAGTCATCGTGGGTCCTACCAGTAACAGATCCGGCTGCATTGCGGTTGATGCCGGGAGGGGGGGCCATTGCAGTTGATGCCGGGAGGAGGGGCCTTTTGCTGTTCATGCCAGGAGGAGGGAGGGGGGCCCATTGCCGTTCATGTCGGGAGGGGGGTGGCCATTGCTGTTCATGCCGGGAGGGGGGGCCCATTGCCGTTCATGCCGGGAGGGGGGCCCATTGCCGTTCATGCCGGAAGGAGGGGCCCGTTGCCGTTCATGCCGGGAGGGGGGCCCGTTGTCGTTGATGGCAAGGTGAGTTGTCCTCCTTCAGTGGGCCCCCCTCACAGTTTCGGGCCCTAGGCACGTGCCTAATGTGCCTATTGATTAATCCGGCCCTGTATGCGGGGGGAAGAGGGGTGCCGGCATCCCTCACGAAGGTGACACCTGGGGTGGTCCATCCCCCCTTACTATACCACTGAGTGAAACGTTCAATGAAGTCGAGATAATAGCCAAAATACTGCCCCCCTTAAAACCACATCTAAAATCACTCCTCACATATCCCATTCCCACTCCCCAAAGCCTTCCTTCAAAACCTACCCCCAGCTTCTTATGACCCCTGAGGATATGTAATTTAAAGCTGGGATTAAATTCCTCACATTGATTTGTTTTGCATAATCCCACCGTTTAGGAGGTTTGTCTGGTGAAAACACGTTAGCACCTTGTGCTATTGCACCTACTCTCTAAGGCAGTTTGTGGTTTGCAGAGAATCTACAATCATTTGAAAAGGTATTAAAAATATGGTTATTTTGTAGAGTTTATGATTAGTCTAAATTTTTCCATTTTTGTTGGAGCACTTGTGTCTTTTAGGTATATACAGTAAAATCTACAATGATTGAAAAAAGGGGAACACCCTAGAACCCTTAAATTTTGTCTTCTAAATCTGTTGTTTAGGTATTATAAATTGTGTTATGTTTTAACTTTACTGTATTTCATTGTTTTTCTATTGATAGAACTTGCTATTTAAATATTTTGTATGCAACGGATGTTAATGTAAATCAGAAGATGATTTTGCTTTGTCCATCGCCTCGCGTGTAGCTGGAGGTAATGAACAAATACGTATAATTAAATGAAAATACAAAAGTTGGATATCTAGTGGCAAAATACAAAATTTGATGAATTAGAAAAATCCTTTCTTCATTTTTTTCTTTATCTCGAATGCATTTTTTAATGCATTATGAAAATCAGTATAGCAGAAATCACTAGTACACCTAAACCATATGTATTGCATGGGGATATAGAAATCTCAAGTGCTCGCGGCAGTACGATACTTAGGGCTCCTTTAACGAAGGTGTGCTAGGGCCTTAATGCGTGGAAGAGCACGCTACATTACCCCGCACGCTAGCCGCTACCGCCTCCTTTTGAGCAGGAGGTAGATTTCCGGCTAGCGCGCGCTATGGCGTACGCTAATCCGGTGCGTGGGCTAAAACCGCTAGCGTACCTTCGTAAAAGGAGCCCTTAGAACTTGTCTTTGTCAGAACTGCCTATTGCGCCCCCTCCATTATATATCAGATTTTCAGTGGTGAGTTTTGTACTTTATTCAAAATTTAAAAGACTGTAGATGAAGGACTTCAGCCATGTTAGAGGGATAGTGATCTCAAGCAGAAGTAGGCAGTCTGAAGGAAGGTTTTGAAGGCCCCCTCCCCCAGATTCTGCCCTGGGTCCTGCTTAGGTAACAGCATACCAGCCCTGACTTTTATTCACTTATCCCTCTGCCCTCACCCTCTCTACCAAGGGTTTCAAATGAAGGTGAAACAAATCACTTTGCACTTTTTGTTGGCATTAAAAACTAAATAAAGTTACAAAAAAAAAAAAAAAAAGAATATCATAATTGTCACTAGATATGGATTTTAGAGTTTCTTTTTTTACCTCGATGTCTTTATGTTTCCTTTTTGCATACTGTTTTTCATGAGTTTGCATATATGCTTTTTAAAACTTCAATGTTTTTAAGCCGATGTTTACTTTGACCAAACTTTGATATGTTTTGGATGCAGTAAGAATATTTTTTTAAATGTATGTAGAAATTTTACTTTTGTATTTATTTTCTCTATATTTTGAGGGAACATATTATTGATGTGTGTGCTTATTGGTGACAGGACTAAAGCGCGCCAGACAATCACACGCGGACAAAGGAGCTCAGACAAATACGCACAGGACGTCAGCGCGCTGGATTAAAAGTTAAATTTAAAGCGCTCTGAGGGGGACCGGGGGGGGGAACCCCCACACATACTTTACTTAGAAGTGTTGGCGCTGCTGTTGGGGGTGGGTGGGGGAAACCCCCCCCCTTCCACTTAGAAAGGAAAGTGTAATTTTTCCCTAATACAGGAAAAAATTACACTTTCCTTTGTAATGGGGGAGGGGTTCCCCCCAAACCCCTCAACGGCAGCGCCAACATTTCTAAGTAAACTCGGGGGTTCCCCCCCACCCTCAGAGCGCTTTAAATTTAACTTTTAATCCGGCGCGTTGACGTCCTGCGCGCATTTGTCTGAGCTTTCATTTATGTACCGTGCTTATTTGTACATAGACTCTTGAGGAAGGCGCCTTTTGGAAAAGCGTCTCATCCTTTTCCCACTTCCTTTGACTACCCAAATTTGGGCAAGATTTGCAAAATTTAATCCTACCTGCTGGGATTGTCAGTCTTTTACATCTGCGGTGACATTGCAAGCTGTATTTTTGTTTGCTCACATGCTTTCGCCTTGTCTTATGAATCCCAAAGGATTAGAAGAATAACAAGAGGTTGTATTTTAATCATCATCTTGGAAAGTATAGAGACACCTTAGATTTAATGTATGCTGAAAGCGGAGCAGCTTAAAATGATCAATGAATACTTTGCTATGTTGATGTTCTCTGGAGGAAATTCATTAATGGGCGCTAAGCGATTTAGTGTGCGCTAATTGAAAAGACGCCCATAGGAATATGATGGGCATCTTAGTGTTTGGTACACATTAAATCACTTAGTGCCCGTTGATGAATTCCCCCCCTAAATATCTGTGTGTGTATGCAGCATATGGTTTCTGTTATAGGAACAAAGGCCTGGATTCACTAAACTCACCGATCTGGATCGTTGTCGGGCTATCCGTGGCCGAATTTTACCGAGCGACCGATTCACTACAGCTTCAGCATGCAAATGATCTGATCGGACGCACGCCCACAAGCGATCCCATGGATTGCTGCAGAGCGATTGAGAAAACATGCGCAGATTATCCTTGTTGGTTGTTCGCACAAGCGAGCTCAAAATAAAGGGGGAGGGGTGGCTGCAGTTTACTTGCTGGCCCTACGAGTGGAATGATTTTTGTGCAGCCATATTATGGAATAGAACACACTGTTTTGTGAAGCCAGATTATGAAACAGAACACGCTTTAAACCCACGTGTTAAAACCACGGGCTAGCACTGCGCTTTTGCAGAATATATAAAAAGGGAGTTCGTATGCATATGTAGAGATATTTTACAGTTTTGCAGTTTTATATTTTTTGGTTTGATGGTTGGGGTTGTGACCTCGATACTGGGATTTCAGGGCGGCAGAGGGCAAGAGAGTCGGCAGGGGCAGTAAGCGACTGGTCCTCTGCAGTCGCTTCATTTCGGATCGGCAAACCTAATCGGTGTTTCTTCTTCTGCTTAGTGAATCGATCGCTTCCTACTTATGCATGCCATTTCACCTCATTTGCATGGGTGGATCGGATTGGGTGGGAGACTGATCGGGCAGAAGGTTAGTGAATCGGGTCAGGGTTGGGAAACGATCGCAAACTGGTCGGGACACAATCGGTGGGTTTAGTGAATCTAGACCAAAGACAGAACTAGTTAAATGCATCCCGATCCTTACAGAGGCACTGCAGAATGAGGATTTTGTAGGGAAGCCTGAATGACAAAAAATATACCACCTTTTAAAGGAAAGCTTGTTTTTAACCACTGGGACATTATTCAGGCAATAACATTAGTATCTCGCTCCCTCCATTTTTCTACTGCTTTGAGTCAGGTCATCCTGCCAAAATGTCGGGCAGGTCAGAAACCCCTGTAATTCACATCTTGAAACATTTTTACCATCTGTGGAAGATTTTACCAGGGGAAAAGGAAAACATTCCCCTTGAAATCTGCTCACCGTGAGTAATTAAATGTCAGATGATAACAAGTCAGACAAGATTTCTTTCCCTTAATTTTTCTTAACCTTTACTCTTTAATCTAGAAATGTCATGGTCTGCTTTCAAATTCAGGATTCAAGGTTTTTCCTAGTTTCCTTTCTTTACCTTGGTCTAGTTCTCTCGAAACGTTCCACAATGAGGTAGGCATTAAATCAGCCGCAAGCGTCAAATCTGCCCCTACAGAAGGGGAGGGGGGGGTGGGGGTGTTTGGAATTTAAAAAAAAAGAGAGAAAGAAGAAGTCATTAATATTATCATTTCTAGGCAGTTGTGAAAACTGTTACGATTTATGTGCAAATGTGTTCTCATGAGTATTCTGGGAATGATTGTTCAAATACCAGTGGTTATTAAAACCTAAAACTAACAAGAAAATGTTTGAGCAGTTAAAAAAAAAAGCAGGATACAGAAATGTTATTTTTGTCACACAATCATTTTTGTAGAAATGCAGAAGTAGAAATGAAACTGAGCTACACACGAGATAATAATTAAGGGCTCGATAATCTAAAAAGGCTGAGCTCCTAAATTTATGCTCCTATTTTTAGCCAAACTTTGCAGCATAAGTTTTCAGCTAAAAATTCATCTTGATTTAAGAGCTTGAAAGTTATGCTTATAAATTTACATCTCCCATTCATTTGGCTAAATATATGAGCCCAGGGCTGAAAATCAGTGGGAAGCTCCTAACTTCTTCCCCATCCTAAATCCTCCTCTATTTCCACCCACATTTTATGCTCCTAAAATTAGGAGTTCAGTGAAATTTTGAGCGCAAATTTAAGCACTCAGCTGTATTTAATTTTCAAAGAAACCAATTAAAGAGCATAACCCTCAGAGGGGCCCTTTTACTGAAGGGCATAAAACCATAATGTGTGTTTAGTGGGTGAAAAACAGGCTATTGCAAAACTTGTTTATTTATTTAAAAATGTATATACCACTTCTACTACTATTTAATATTTCTATAGCGCTGAAAGGCGTGCGCAGCGCTGTAACGTTCTAATATACAATAGACAGTTCCTGCTCAGAAGAGCTTACAATCTAATTTAGATAGGACATTTCAGGGTTGAGGAGGTTATAGTGGGCATAGGTATCTGACAGCAGCAGGGTTGGGGAGATTATAGCAGGTACCTGACAGCAGTGAGGGGGAGAGTTAAGCGTTGAAAGCAGTTTCAAAAAAGTGGGCCTTTAGCTGGGATTTGAACACTGCCAGGGACAGAGTCTCAGAAGTTTCCAAGATAACGTACATAAAATAACACATACATAACATTTTACAATAATTCAAAACATCTTTAATAAGTGCAACCTGAGGACACCTCAGTATCATCCTTCACTGTCAGTACAGATCGATTTAGAATAAAAGTCCAAGGGAGTAATTCAAAGATTTGCATCGACAAATAGTTTTGTTTTAAGCAATCTCTTAAAGCTATAACGATCCAAGCATAATCTTAATTGACCCTATAGTTTATTCTGTGGTAATTTGCCTGTTTCTGAGAATTAATCACGTGCTATTTAGTTTTTAAAATTTATTGGGGGGGGGGCATGGCATGGGCGGGGGTGCTTTCCAGCTAGTGCTTTGCAATTAGTAGTTTATAGTACAGTGGTACCTCGGAATCCGAACGCCCCAGAACTAAAACGTTTTGGAATCCAAACTTTTTTTGTAGTAAATTTTGCCCCAGAATCCGAACTCTGCTTTGGAATCCAAACAGCCTGCACATTGCATGTGTGTGTTTCAGCCCCTAAAATCCAGTGTATTTACTGTTAAAATTTGTGTTTGTGGGACCCAGGAACGGATTAATCCAGTTTCCATTATTTTCAATGGGAAAAATTGTCTTGGAACGGTAACGTTTTGGAACTCAAACGGGGTTCTGGAACGGATTAAGTTCGGATGCCAAGGCATCACTGTATTAATATGTATCCCACCTTTACCAAAGCGGGTCACAATAAAATACATACATAATCCATCATAGCAAAACATGCAAAAGCAATCGCAAACAATAAAATAACCCATTAAGCGACCAGTGCCGTCTCACTCAATTCACAGTTCACAATTTGGGTTCAATACTTCATTTTGTAAAAAAAAAAAAAGATGTCTTTTCAATCATTTTTTTTTATTTTAATTCTGCAAATTATTCTGCTGACAGATGTACAC
This sequence comes from Geotrypetes seraphini, assembly GCF_902459505.1. Classification (NCBI taxonomy): domain Eukaryota; kingdom Metazoa; phylum Chordata; class Amphibia; order Gymnophiona; family Dermophiidae; genus Geotrypetes; species Geotrypetes seraphini. The sequence goes on from NC_047095.1 coordinate 47,834,687, forward strand.
ACTTACCCCCCTCCCCCCCCCCACCCCGGATTAAGTTGCGTGCTCAAATTTGGCTGCTTGGCCAAAACTGCATATGCAACTTAATTGTTTAATGGGCCAATTGGCACCAATTGGTCACTAACAAACAACTCTCGGCACTAATTGACACTAATTAGAACTTACATGCACAACTTTCTAAATGTATTCTTATAAAGTGGTACGTATAAATTCTAATGCATGGATACCAAAAGGGGGTGTGGCCATGGGAGGGGCATGGGTGGGTTGCGGGTGTTCCTAAAAAATGATGTGCACTGTGGCACAATATGCTCAGTCTGCGCAGAATTTAGTCACAGGTTTACACATTGGGATAAATGGTCACACCTAAATTTTGGTTGCGGGTCCAACCACTAGGCATATTCTGTAAACTGTGCCTAACTTCAGACATGGTTTCTAGAATATTACTAAGCGCATTTTTATTCCGCACTGATGTTTTTACAGTGCCATAAGTGGGATTTAGTCCTAACTGGATAACACAAAAGTTAACGCAGGAGCACTTAGGCCCGGATTCTGTAAACGGTGCCTAGAAAAAAATGGCATCAGCCGCATGTCAATCACACTTAAGCACCTTTAACAGAATCATGGTTATCGGTGCCTAAGAAAACACTTATCACTCGGAGCAAGGAGCAAGTAGAAAACTTAATACTCGGAGCAAAAACTTAATACTTGGAGCAAGGAGCACGGAGCCAGTAGAAAACTCAATACTCGGAGCAAACTTAACACTTGGAGCAAGTAGAAAACTTAATACTCGGAGCAAACTTAACACTCGGGGCAAGGAGCATGGAGCAAGTAGAAACCTCAATACTAAGAGCAAATTTAACACTCAAGGCAAAAACTTAACACTCGGAGCAAGGAGTTTAACACTCGGAGCAAGGAGCATGGAGCAAGTAGAAAACTTAATACTCGGAGCAAACTTAACACTTGGAGCAAGGAGCATGGAGCAAATAGAAAACTCAATACTCAGATCACACTTAACACTTGGAGCAAAAACATAACACTCGGAGCAAGGAGCAAGTAGAAAACTTAATACTCGAAACAAAAACTTAATACTCGGAGCAAGGAGTTTAACACTCGGAGCAAGGAGTACAGAGCCAGTAGAAAACTCAATACTCGGGAGCAAACTTAACATTTGGAGCAAGGAGCATGGAGCAAGTAGAAAACTTAATACTCGGAGCAAAAACTTAATACTCGGAGCAAGGAGCACAGAGCCAGTAGAAAACTCAATACTTGGAGCAAACTTAACACTTGAGCAAGGAGCACGGAGCAAGTAGAAAACTCAATACTCAGAGCAAACTTAACACTTGGAGCAAAAACTTAATACTCGGAGCAAGGAGTGCACAGGCCAACAGAACTGGGACCGGTGAATCTTTATTCAATGAAAGACCCAACACTGCCAGTGTTTCGGCTTTTAGCCTGCCTTATGGGTCTTTAGTTGTTTTTCACCTGATTTCTCCTTATAAGTTAATTGTCCCAAATTTCAAATGTAACACTCTTGTTCACAGCTAATACCACTGTTCAGAGCTAATACCACTGTGGCTGGCGATAAAAAAAGCCTAGCGTGTCTTCATAAAAGGGGGAGCTAATTACACTTGATCACTTGCCTCTTCAAAATCAATGAAAGTGAGGTACACATTTAAAAAAAAATGTATTTACAATAACAAGTCAATAAAAACCCAACCAGTGTGAAAAACCACAGAACCCATACCCCTGACTTGGATCAAAAGCCCTACAGATCATCCATGCTTCTAATCTCTTCCAGAACTGAACATTTTCTCCCTCGAAGTGTAATACTGCTGGAACTGATTCCCCACAGTTTTGGGCCTGCACATTCAAATGCTCAACTCTGTATGCACAGCAACTGGACCCCCAGCTGGTAATTGTAAATAGACCTGATGTAGAAAGAGGGTAGAAGGATATACAAGGGTAAATCAAAAAGTAAAGGCAAAATACATTTTAACGGCTTTACTAGAAGTAACTATGAGCAATTGAACATAGTTCCCATGCAACACGACGCATTTGTTATATCGTTCAACTAGCTTCTGTGTACCTGCAGAGAAGTTTTTCGGCTGCTCCCGCTTCCTTTATTTCATCATGCTTTGTCTTTTGCTCTCCGGGTCGCAGTGATGCACCCATGTCTCAATGCCGGTGACAGTTCTCTCCAGAATACTCGGATCTACTTCATACAGTCTCAGGAACTGGGTCGCAACCTCCACACCTTGTTGCTTGTGCAGACCAGTAAGCTGTTTGGGAACCCTTCGTGCGCAGACTTTCCTGCATCTCACGTCATCGTGCATTATGGCAAACGCAGATCCATAGCAGATGTCCAAATCTACAGCCAGCTGAAACACCATCGGTCTTCTCTAACCAAGGCAGCCGCCTTGTCAATGTGCTCATGTGCGCGATGTTGATGTGCAAGCAGAACAACCTTTGTCGGTTACACCCGTTCTTCCCGCTTAAAAAATTTTACCCACTCAAACTTTTTGTTAATTCATGGTGCCATGTCCATACTAAGTCAATATCTGACGGTGAATATTCACAGGTTTCGCTCCTTCTGCTCAAAGAAAGTGCGTCGTTCTTCGATGGTGCAATCTTGCAATGGAGCGTCCATGTTTCTGACCTCGTGGCTGCCAAATGACTAAAGGCCGAGCACTGCACTGTGCATGAACAAATTATCCACCAGGCAATGAATGAGTACATATGTTGCCTACATACATATGTATCTGGCCCTTTCAAATAGCAAGATTCCATGTTGCCCATCCCAGGGACAGCAGTGGCTTTCCCCATTTCTATTTCAATACAATTTGTCCAAACCTTAAATAAACCCAGATATGCTAATTGTTGTTACTGCATTATCTGGTAATGAGCTTAACTATTTTCTGAGTGAAAAAATATTTCTACTATTTGTTCTAAAAGTATTACCATGTAGCTTCATTGATTGTCCCCTAGTCTTAGTACTTTTTAAAAGAATAGACAGTTGATTTGTTTATCTGTTCTGTACCACTCAGGATTTTGTAGGCCTCTATTATATCCCTTTTCAGCCATCTTTTTCCAAGCTGAAAATTTTTCCTCATATGAGAGGAGTTCCACCCCTTTGGTCATCTTTCTTTGAACCTTTTCTAATTCCGCTATATCTTTTTTAAGATACAGTGACCAGAACTGCACACAATACTCAAGTAAGCCTTATTTTTAATTCCTGTTCTAATAATTCCAAGCATTCTGTTGGCTTTTTTTGGCCGCTGAGCAGAAGATTTCAGCGCATTGTCTATGATGACAACTAGATCTTTCTCTCGGGTGTCAACTCCTAAGGTAGAACCTAACATCGGGTAACTATGATTTGGATTATTTTTACCAATGTGTATCATCTGTCCTTTGGATGCCCACTCTTCCAATTTCCTAAGGTCTAAAACTGGACAGACATATGGAATTTTTAGGGCTTATTTCCTGATGTATCTAGAGATACACAAAAGTGAAGGCGTCAATTTCTATGTTTGAAAACTGGAGTTTACTTTGAAAGGAGGACTTTTTTATTTGAGATATCCATGTAATGTCATAATAAAGTATTGATCTGTGAAGTATGTGTTTTTGAACCTTCTCATCTAACAGCTTTTCTTGAGGAATTATGTAACTAGATCATTCTTTTCTGTACAAGATGTAAATGCTTGATAAAAAAAAATTGAAATTTGATAAATAAAAACAAAACAAAAATAAAATTGGACAGATCACACCTGGAGGACCAGAGAAATAAAATCTTCAAAAAAATGTCCCAGGGGAGAGGCAACTGCAATAGCTACAAAACCTCTTGGACTGATATCATTACTGGGCCACCGTGCCTATGTCTGAGATTTTCACCATGATCTGACATAGAATTGCCAATTAATTCTAAGGCAGGGACAGACTGTGGGAGAACAGGGCAGTGCCCAATTGTCCAGAACAGCAGTAGGGAGTCCACTCTATGCTAGCTTCCATTTAGTTTAATCACTTTTGATAGGTGGTTAGGGGGCCCATGACCCTTATTGTCTGACTCATCTTCTACCAACCTCGTTACGCTCATGTCACCCCTCTCCTTAAGTCACTTCACTGGTTCCCTATCCACCTTCGCATACAGTTCAAGCTCCTATTGCTGACCTATAAGTGTGTTCATTCTGCTGCCCCTCAATATCTCCCCTCTCTTATCTCTCCTTATATACCTCCCAGAGAACTCCGTTCATCAGATAAGCTGCTCTTAGCTTTACTCTTCTCCTCCACTGCCAATTCCAGACTTCGTTCCTTTCATCGAGCTGTCCACTGCCAATTCCAGACTTCGTTCCTTTCATCTAGCTGCCCACTATGCCTGGAATAAACTATCTGAGTTTGTCCAACATGCCACGCCCCTTCCCTTCCCTAAAAGCAGACTGAAAACCCACCTTTTTGATATAGCCTTGAACTCATAACCCCATTCCCCACTGCCCACTAACCTAACCAGTGATTAACCGTTCCCCTTAACTGTATCCATGGCATACTATTTGTCTGTCTTGTCTGTTTAGATTGTAAGCTCCTTTAAGCAGGGACTGTCTTCTTCGTGACTCTGTACAGCACTGCGTACGTCTGGTGGCACTGTTGAAATAATTAGTAGTAGAAGGCCCAAATCACTGTCAATCCACCCCTGTTCTAATGTATCATGAATAGAGAGAGCCATGGTTTTAGTCCAGGCATCACAAGAAAATCAAAATCACTTTCTCTGTTCTGTCTACATAAGAAAAGTGCAGAAAAACATCTTGCCACTCACAAAGGTTTGTGCCTAAAAATTTCTGCTTTAACAGAGCAGTCTAAATCAGATCCCTCCTGCTACCAGTCACTGGAAATCAATCCTTCTTTTTTTTAGGAGGATTTTAAAGTTTGCTTTAAAAAGAAAATGCACAAATATATTTTACTCCTCCAAATACCAATACTTTCAACATGGCAAACAATTTATGAGACCACTAGAAATCCCAAAGGTTGATTTATGGCCACAACTTAATTACCAAAATTTGCATTTTGAAGCTGGGGTCGCGAGGGTCAGGAGCAAGTGGGCATCATTCCTGCCCTTTGGACCCCCTATTTCACCAATGATCTTAAAGTTAGGCCTGAGGGGTCCTATGGATATGGGGGTCCTTGCTGGAGAATGAATATTTCTGCAGGAGGACGGAGGAATTTGAATGGGGGGGTCATAAAGGAGGGAAGGGTAATTTTAGGGGGATTAGAGAACCCCTCAGGCCACATCTGTAAGTTATAAGAACATAAGAAGTTGCCTCCGCTGGGTCCAGACCAGGGGTCCATCGCGCCCAGCAGTCCGCTCATGTGGCGGCCCATCAGGTCCATGACCTGTAAGTGATCCTTTGTCTAAAAGCCTTTCAATCCCATTGTTCATTTTTCTATACCCTTTCATGATCCTATCTCTACCTCTATTTATATCCCTCAATCCCCGTATCCTTCAGGAACTTGTCCAATCCCTCTTTGAATCCCCTTAATGTACTCTGTCCTATCACACCCTCCGGAAGCGCTTTACAGGTGTCCACCACCCTTTGAGTGAAGAAAAACTTCCTAGCATTGGTTCTAAACCTGTCCCCTTTCAATTTCTCCGAGTGCCCCCTTGTTCTTGTAGCTCCCAAAAGGCTGAAGAATCTGCCCCTTTCCACCTTCTCTATGCCCTTCATGATCTTGTAAGTCTCTATCATGTCTCCTCTGAGTCTCCGCTTCCCTAGGGTGAAGAGGAGTGCCGGCTGACATTCAGTGCACAGCAGCCACATAGCTAAGTGGACAGAGCTAGGATTGCTTTTGTGTGGTTCTATATGCCCACTTAGCTATGTGGACACCGACACTGAATATAGCCTGCTCCTGCATAACTGCTGGTTCCTCATCAACTCTACCCCCATAATACCTCTGTGTGACTTGGTTCTAATAATGGCCGGTTAGTGCTGATATGTGGCACAGAGAGCCATTCTCGAGAGATTTAAGCCTCCCCTGTACTGTACAGTTAATTTGCTTTGAATATTGACCCCTTTACTCTTTATGTCCATCAAAGCTTGGCCTGGATCTGACTTCATTTAGATGAATGAAGACTTATCTTAGTGGAGTAAAGAGGACAGGCTCACATAAGATGGCCACTGAAATTAGGGCTACTCGGTGAGTTTTCTTCCTCCTCTCATCCCACATAGCCCAGTGGGTAAGAAGAGAGGGTCTGCCCCTTCACTTCCGACAAGCCTCAGAGACCAGAGTTAAGGAAGATTCTAGAAGATCCTACATATCCCGATGGTCAGTCTGCACCTGATCACCAGTGTTACCAGAAACAATAATTACTCTGTGTCTCACTCCTATTCCCACCAGAGTGCACACTTTGCCGGCATGGCAAAGCCCACATGAGACTCCAAAAGAAAAAAAAAAAAAAATCAATTAAGAACCCAGCTTAGCTTAGAAAGGGCTTTGTTTAAATGTTAGAAGCTTTAAGGCATTATGTGAAGAGCAAAAATGTGGTCAATTACATTTTGGCCTGCATGTGAGCAGAGTTTATCTTTCATATGGATTAATATTAAAATGCTTTCCTGTGTTTGCTAAGCCGTCTAGAGGAATCTGTGCATTTCCACGCTTCACTGGACAGGAACATCAACCTTATTTGATTAGAATACTGGTAATCCAATGACCTTTCATGGACTGTGCAGCTCAGGTATTACTTCAGAGTCACTCGAGCATTGCTATTTCTTAATCAAGAATAGGCACAGTTCTCTGCATGTTTATCCTTAAATCAAGGATACGGCTATGTCAGTGTATAAGGCAGAGTTTAAGTCCTTTGGCAAAGACCCTAAAAAAAAACAACCTACCCATCGCCACCAAACATTCTAGTTTGTACTAGAGAATTAATAGTAGTAGTTGAAGTAGAGAATGACCCAGGGACAGATTTTTCCGGATCCCCGCAGGAACTCAATTTCCACGTCCTCACGAGTTTTATCGCTGTTCCCTGTCCCCATTCCTATAAGCTCTGCCTTAACCCTTTCAGGACCAAGGGACATATTTGTCCCATAACTTTAAAATCCTATAAATTTTGATTGGGATAGTCTACAGTTCTAAATTTGATATGTACGGATTCCATATGATACTGCCTTTATGTAAACAAACTGGTTCCGACATTCATTCATTAGCGTCGTTGCCAGATTGACGAGAAGATTCACTTGCCACACTGTCCATAAGCCAGAAGTTTGATTTTTTTTAAAAAAAATAATGATATTTCACAAAAAAAATCAATTTTTTGGCATCTGCAAGCCCTTTTTACCATAAAAATGTCGTCAAAACCACAAAAATTGGCCTACGATCCTTATGGTCCTGAAAGGGTTAACTGCACAAGCCTTGAACACTTCTGAGCTTGCAGGAACAGGGAAAAGAACTCGAGTGATGGGACGGGAAAATGACTTCCTGCGGGGATGGGGAAAAATTTGTTCTCGTGTCATTCTTTACTTGGGAGATCAATATAGAAAGTTGAATAAATAAATAGTGTGAAAAGTTTCAGTCTCTGATAACCAGAGCACGTATTGTGACGTCACATTCACATTCTCTCTATCATTATTATTATTATTTTTTTTAAATATATGTTTATTTAAAATGGCAATCGGTCCAGACAAGCAAGTACAATCATCAAAATAACAGGCTCAATACAAAAGGATCACAAGGAATGAGGCAAGCGGTGGAAAACAAGCAGAAACAAGCTTGTTGGCCTATCTCTCTATCATTCTAGGTCAGTGGTACAGCGGCGGCTTTCTTTTTCCTTTTTCCTGGTCGGTGGCGCAGACAGGCACTTGCAGAGACGGACCCCTGACGTCACTGGGTCCGTCTCCGACAGCATTGAAAAGCTGTCATGCGGCCCGCCAGGTCCTATTTTGAGGCCCTCTGTATGTTTATCATAATCACAAAAGTAAAATAAAACCGTTTCTTGATCATATGTCTCTTTAGCTATAAATGACAATATTATTATTAAAACTTAGCCAAAAGGAAAGATTTATAAACCATAAAGAGTTTTACCTCATGCAAAATTGTCATTTCTTTAATAAAACATTAACTTTTTTTTTTTTTTCCTGCGGCCCTCCAAGTACCTAGAAACCCAAAATGTGGCCCTGCAAAGGGTTTGAGTTTGAGACCACTGTTCTAGGTGGAGGACACTGTTAACAATTAGGCACAAGGATGTTTGTCACAAGCTCTCAGGCACAGTTCAACTTCTGGAGGTGAGGACCAAGCAGAAATGAGTGGTCCTTCGGACGTGTGGAATAATGTTATTAGCCTACGCATACAGACCAGGTGCCTAAGCCACAAGCCTTTTTAAGTTCCAAGCCTTCATTTTCATTTCAAGCCGTTCTGAATGCTGAGAGTTCATACGATTTTACTGCAAGAGAGAGCACCGCAAGGCTGGATTTGAGCAATCAAAGAACGTGACAATGGTGAATGACATCATGTCTCACCAGAGTGCAATGAACTAACAAGTCATTTCCCCAGGGCGCCTGCTTGAGTCTGTGAAACACTACCGAGATGAAACACTAAAGAAACAAGCAAAAAATTACATTTCCCTTGGTTTTTAATATAATTAACAGAACAATCCTATGGGTTAGTTTTTATTTCCAAACAGTGGTTCTCTTCATAGAGGAGAAATACCATGGTCCTTGTGTCTAGACATCACTGAGGAGCTGGGAGAGGGGTTATTTGAATGCAAGTCCATCTTTTTAGGGATGCAAAGTGTGATGCCATCATGTCAAAGATAGCACCAGATCAGGGGATGAATGTGACACAGTGGTTAAAGCAACAGCCTCAGCACCCTGAGGTTGTGGGTTCAAACCCATGCTGCTCTTTGTGACCCTGGGCAAGTCACTTAATCCCCCCATTGTCCAGATACAATAGATCATGAGCCTGCTGGGACAGACAGGAAACATTATTGAGTACCTGAATAAATTCATGTAAACCGTTTTGAGCTCCCCTGGGAGAACACTATAGAAAACTGAATAAATAAACAGAGTGAAAAGTTTCAGTCTCTGATAACCAGAGCTGGTATTGTGACATCACAATGCCTCATTCCACCAATGCCTAAGAGCCAACCTCATCAGTGATGTCACAATGGCTTCATTGTCCTTTACTTTGCTCACTTTTACTACATTTTGATTTCTAGAGTGGCGCAGTGGTTAAAGCTACAGGCTCAGCACTCACCATGCTGCTCCTTGTGACCCTGGGCAAGCCACTTAATCCCCCCATTGCCCCAGGTACATTAGAGAGATTGTGAGCCTGCCAGGACAGGACAGGGAAAAAAAGCTTGAGTACCTGAATAAATTCATATGAACTGGGAAAAAACACTATAGAAAACTGAATAAATAAATTCTAAGACTGTCCTAGAAAATAACTCATGGTGATTCAAATTAAAAAGATCATTCATTTCTATCTACCAACTAGATCAATGCGCTCTGAAAATTCAGCCCTACTAAAGGCAAATGTCAACCCAAAATATGTTGAGACCAGCACAATGACCTTTTGTTGTGCAGGGGTTAAATTGTGGAACTCACTCGTGAGTCAATTATGGAAATGTGGTGAAAAAGGCAAATTTAGGAAACTGCTTAAAAACAATTGTTTCTAAATTCCTTTTATTCCTCATGACGGCCGACTTTTGAGAACTTGTTCATATAGGCCTTTCTTTGGCTTTTATTTCTCTATTGCTGATTTTCTGAGGATTGTGTGTTTATCTTTACGTGTTTTTATTTTGTTTTATAAATTTATGCATGTAACGCCATGCAAACCGTTTAGGCCTTAAACGAGATAAATAAATTTCATGAAGAGCATCAAAGAGTAAGTGATCACCACATCCCAAAGCATCAAGAAAAGGAGGTCAGCACCCTTTAGCAGAGGTTCCAGGTGGTCATCAAAGGCAGGGTCCATCTGTTTTCTTTTTCCATTCTGTCTTATGAATGGGCTTTTAGTCAGGGGTACTGCTAGCTATAGGCACCTGGGTCCCAGACGCAAAACCTGTTCACCAGTGCCCTGAATATTGGTCATTACTATAATACTGTACAGCAGGGGTGTCAAACTCAATCGCATAAGGGGTCGAAATCTAAAACACAGGGTATAGATAATAATAATAATAACAGTTTATATACCGCAGTACCGTGAAGTTCTATGCGGTTTACAAAAGAACAATAAAAGTACAAATTGAGAGAACTTAAGAGATAAACAGACCATGGTCAGAAGACAGAATTCTCAGAAGAAAGAATTCATAAGAAAAATCATCTAATAGAAAGTATCAGAGATGTTTAAAGTTGGGAGGGGGGCTTGTGCTCGGAAATACTAATATGGTGGGGAAACAGGCATTTCGGGGAAAAAGGTAGGTTTTACGGAAAACAGAGTGGACATATAACATGATGTAGGTGAGAATAGCCAATAAATGAATGTAGTTAGGCAGTAATGCATAAGTAAATAACCAATAAGGATGTATCATGTGATGTAAACCAACGTGGTGTTGGCCACTAAGAAATGTATAAAAACCAGGCCTTTAGAAGGCAGAACAGACATCAGAGGACCTCTAGGCCTAGAGGTCACCTTCTGTTGCGTTATATACTAAATGATTTATTCCTGTAAGCTGTTATTGATTGGATAAATAAATATATACTTATTGAAACCAGTATATAGCGTTCGAGGTCTCATTACCGAGGTAGGCCTGGACAGCAGAAGTGAAAGCAAGAGGGAGATTGGGTGAGAGAACCGTTATAGAGGGGGGAAGAGAAGAACGGGTCAGATGGGCTGGAGTAGGTTTTAACGGAGATTTTGGCAGTTGGAACCCAAGCACAGTACCGGGTAGAGCTTTGGATTCTTGCCCAGAAATAGCTAAGAAAAAAAATTTAAATTGAATCAGGTTGGGCAGACTGGATGGACCATTCGGGTCGTTATCAAGTTTCAAGTTTCAAGTTTATTAAAATTTGATGGTTCGCCTATTAAATCTAAGCGAATTACATAATAAAAGAATTATAGTATAGAACAATAAAACAAGTTATTTTACATTAACAATTTTCAAGGTGCTACGACAGATTGACATCATCTACTATGTTAGGCTAAGTCATGGGCTGAATTTTTTTATTAAGATACTTACCCCCTCTTTTACTAAGGTGCGCTAATCGCATTAGCGCACGCTAAACGTTAACACGTCCATACATTAAAATGCCCGCGTTAGCATGTGCTAATTCAATTAGCGCACCTTAGTAAAAGAGGGCCTTAGTCTTAGTCTTCACCCTCAGACTCCTGCGGCACGGTCAGGCACTTGTGTGGCGTACCCTGCGCCAACCTAGCTTTTATACTGGGACTGGGTCCTTCTGCCTGCAAATGAGTACTGAGGCAGTGTGGTGAGGAGCTTGGAGCGCTGCTGCATGATCAGGCGCTTAGACGGGGTACAGTCACTGCGGGCCACATAAAACAGCCAGGCAGGCCAGATTCGGCCTCCAGGCCTTGTGTTGGACACGTGTGCTGTACAGTATATAGTCTGAAACACACTTATTTACCTTTTTGCTCCATAATTTACAGCTTCATTCCCAGTGTACTTTTAATCTTCCCACCACCTCTAGAAGCAAAGGCAGTAAGACCTGTGTGGTTCATATCAAGAGACCGGCCCTACCTTGCCACTGCTTGTCATGGGCTTGGTAACATTGAACGCTGCTACTATTTGGGGTTTTCCAAACCCCAAACTCTATCAGCGCCGAGACCGCTGTCAACCATTAAAGATAAGTGTTGCCACTTCTGATTAGTGTTAACATAGGCAATTTTTTTTTTTATATACTATGATTTGTCCATTGCATCAATCCGTTGCTATTTTGAGCTAATAAAGATAATTGGGTAATAAGGGACTCATACTGAGGTTTAGATTAAGGGTGGAGTATGCATGATTAGAGCTGAGATCCCAGTTTATATCAAAACGGCTTACAAAATGATTACATAGATAAAATGTTAAAACGAATCTGGAGAAGTAGAAACACAGGGCATTAATATTAACAACAATCGGTACTCAGAAAAATGCATCAACAAATACCGTATTTTCACTCATATACCGCGCACCCATGTAAAACGCGCACACGGGTATAGCGCGCGGGAAACTGTAATTTATGTAAATACATTTTTATATACCGCGCACACCCGTATACCGCGCATGCCGCCCTGACTCTCCCATCGCCGCCCGACTCTCCTTTCGCCCGCCCCTACTCTCCTCTGGCCACCCCGACTCTCCTTTTCGCCCGCCCTGACTCTCCTCTCCCCCTTGAAGTCCTGTCCCCACCCTGAAAGCCTGATGCCCCCCCCCGACGTCCGATTCACCCCCCCCCGCAGGACCACTCACAACCCCACCCCGAAGGACCGCTCGCACCCCCACAGTCTCCCGACCTCCCCCCCATCATGTAGAAGCTCCTACCGTTGTCCTGCTGCTTCCTCTTCCGGCGGTCCCGGCCCTTCTGTGAGCCCTGCGTCTGCGCTGCTTCCTCTTCCGGCGTCCCGCCCTTTCTCTGACATCAGAGAAAGGGCGGGACCGCCGGAAGAGGAAGCAGCGCAGACGCAGGGCTCACAGAAGTTGTAAAATGCACTCACGCTTATAACGCGCATGGTTATGCACGGTTTGTAAAATCGTGTATAACACACGCGTTATATGCGTGAAAATACGGTAATTGTGTTTTTAACAGTTTTCTAAATGAGCTCCTATCACTGCATTTCCAAATTTGGCCAACAAGGGCATTCTACAGTTTTACCCCTACCCAAGAAAAGGTCATTGTATTGGTTTCTGCATATTTGGGGTTGACATTTGTTTTCGACAATGCAGACCTTTCTGAACGCAGTGATCTTGTTGGTTGATAACTTAACATCTTACTCTTAAAGAATTCTGGAATCAAGCCATATAGAAACTGGTGACAGATCATAATTGCTTTGTATTGGATTCTAAATACAACTGGCAACCCGTGAAGTTGTCGAAGATATGGCATAATGTGCTCATATCTTGGTGTTCCTGTTATCAATCTAGCCACGGCATTCTGTACCACCTCTAATGCCCTGCACCTGGCTTTGGTTATTTCCAGGTACAGGACATTGCAGTCGTCCAACCGTGACAAGATCATGGCCTGTACAATGGCACGGAAATCAAACGGTGAAAGCATTGGTTTCACACGATACAATAAATGCATCTGAGCGAAACATATTTGCGTTGTTTTTGTCACTTGACAGTTCATTGTAAGCCCAGGGTCCAATCTCAATCCCAAAATTGTCATTGATTCCCTCACCTGAGTATCATATGCACTACGATATACCCACTCTTCTTTTTAGCTGATGACTGTTTTTGAATTTAAGTTTTGCACTGGAATAAACAATTCTGTATAACTTTTTAAAAAAACATTCTAAATTATAGATATCTTAATTGACATGTGAGTTTAGCTAAATGTTTGATATGGTGAATTTTGCCCTTTTATTTTACTGCATTGATTGAGAATTTATTGTGGGCGAGAATTTTGTTAAACCCCTTTTTCTTGTACCTACTATTTGGGGTTTTGCGAAGGAATTTGTAACCTGGATTAGCCACGGTGGAAACAGGATACTGGACTAGAAGGACTACTGGTATGACCCAGTATAGCTATTTTATGTTCTTATAGAGGAAGCTGACATACTGTGAAACACCACTTCTTCTGCCACAAAGGGGGACAACGACAAATCAAAGAAGAAATCTCCAAGGGGGGGATATTGAGAAGGCCAAGAAGAGGGAGCAGGGAGAAAGAGAATGTATATGGAGCTGGGGGTGGGGGGAGGGAGATTGCATTTTGAGTAGGGTGGGGTGAGGAAGAAGGGAACTCTACAAGGGGCAGGAGAGGGAGGCTGTTTGATGGAATGGGGTGGTATGGAGAGGAGGATTCCTGACGAGAGCAAAAGGTAGGAGAGTGGATCCAGGACAAAGGAGGACAATCCAGGAGTGAGTAAGTGAAAAGGTGGTAATTATGACTAGTATAAGAAAAGAGGGAATTAGAGACAGGACACCACTTGGGAAACAGTAACACAGCTTATACCAGAAACAAAATTCAGGGATAACTTTCCTGGTAAAATAAAGATTGTCTAACCAAATTAAAATATCAGTATGGTAAAGATGTCAATGTAGGCAGATCTCTAGTCTCTACAGAGCAGCAGCAGCAGTGTTTGACGTCCTCCATTGTGGAAACTGGGGTGGGGAGGGTAAGGAACTAGGAACTGATATCACTGATGAATCGTTTCTAAACTCTTTCCTGTAGTTCATGACTTACATAAAACTCCAGAATATGAATAGATAGAACTGCAGGCAGACCCATGATTAATTCTCAATACCACGTCCACTCCTGGAATATAATGGGAATGATAGGGGGAAGCTCAATGAGATCCAGAGCTCCAACCTCACCAGTTTTAACTGCTCCCTCTGGTCCTTGTAAACCACAGCCAGGATCTATAAATTACATCATGGAAAAAGTAGGGAAGCATTTAATAAAAGCAGCTTTATTTACTGAGATCAAGTGCCCACTCTTGCCCTTTCTAAGACATCTATGATGGAAGAGATAACATTTAGGGGGTTGGGGGGGAAGGAGGGGCTGCTAATTTTATTCTGGGCTGGACCTTTTCTTCGTCCATTAATTCAGAAGGCAGCACATTTTTCCCAGGGGAAGAAGAAAAAACAAAGGACAAATTCCTATGAATTTCTCAGAGGCCAGTTAGACCTAAGCATTTTTTTGGCAAAAGTTCTGCCTTTCTTTCTTGCCCCCTCCCCCCTCCTTCACCCCAGCAGGCCTCCAGCCCAACTCTCTCAACCCCTACCTCTGCACCTCCAAAACCATATCTGAGTTGGATGGATTCCTCCCAATTCTCCCCTTCTAATGCCTCTTGTGGTTCAAGACTGGACTCAGAAAAAACAGGGGAAACAAAACCACAATCCACAAAGGCACAACAACAAAGTGGAATTGACCCAATCAGAATGGTATGCACCAAAAAAAATGTCCTTCAACTCAGGCATTTGTATCTATCAGATGAGTTGAAGGACATTTTTTTGGTGCATACCATTCTGATTGGGTCAATTCCACTTTGTTGTTGTGTCAAGCCTGGACTCACAATCGGGCCAAGGTTCATTGGGGTTCTCTTGACATAATAAAAGAACTTAAAAAAGAACAGCTGGTGAGCCCATGCTCCCTTAGAGAATTCACATCCTAGACCAGGGGTAGGCAACTCCAGTCCTCAAGGGCCAGAATCCAGTCAGGTTTTCAGGATTTCCCCAATGAAATGCATGAGATCTATTTGCACGCACTGCTTTCAATGCATATTCATTGGGGGAAGTCCTGAAAACCCGACTGGATTCCAGCCCTCGAGGACCGGAGTTGCCCACCCCTGTCCTAGACTCTAAAGAACCTGGAATCCTAGGGGGGGGGTGTCAGAAGACTTGGACTGATTGCTTCCTCCCTCATGTCCTTCCAAACACCCTTAACTAGCCAATCAGAGACATAGCATGGGAGGATCTGGCTAGATTACAGTTTGATTGAACTGAGTGCCCTCCTCAGCCATGGAGAGACATGCTGAAGTTAAATAGACTTACGCAAATGTTTTCTTTTTATTCAAGATTTGATTTACCGCCTAGGCCAGCAAGCGGGTCAAGGTGGTTTAAAGCAGTGTTCTTCAACCTTTTTACACCTATGGACCAGCAGAAATAAAAGAATTATTTTGTGGTCCGGCAAACTACTACGACTGAAATAAAAAAAACCCCGTCTCTGCCCCATCCCCGTGGCTCGGTCCCCATGAACTCGGTCTCCGTCTCCATCCCGTGTACAGGGAATGGGGAAAGAGAGAGAGAGAGCGAGATCCATGGTGCATCTCTCCCATTCCCTCTACTGCCATATCCAACATTTTTCCCTCCCTCATCTCCCCAGATCATGTGCAACATTTTTCACCAGTGCCCTCCAGCCCCATGCCCAACATGTCTCCTTCTATCACCCCTCACAAGCACCATGTCACACCTCTCCCTCCATCATTATGACTAACATTCCTTTCCCTTCCATCCCCTTCAATCTATCCCTCTGTTCCCTCTCCACCACAATATCCAACATTTCTCCCTCTCATCCTTCTCTTCCCTTTGCATCTCTACCTCACTCCATTCTCTCTCTATGCCCAACAATTTTCCTCTTTCTTCCTTTCCCCATGTGCACCATCTTTCCCTCTCACTTACACACTCATCCCCAACAATTCTCCCTTTCTATCCCCTCCCTTGTGTCCCAAGTTCATGCCTCCTTCCTTCCTTCTTTCTGTGTGCCAAGTTCATGTCCCCCCTCCCAAATTCATGCCCCTCCCATGTCCCAACGCGCTCCTCCCCCCTCCTTTTCTCCCCTTGTCCCATTTCCTCCCTTACTTGTTCAGGGCTATCCAGCTGGGCATGTCCCCCTCTGCCGAAGCCGGATCAGTGTCCCCTGCAAGCGCCCTTTCACTCCAGCAACATCACCCGATCCGGCCAATCTGAGGGACAGAAGACCGGACCCTGGAACCCAAAGCCAGCTCCTTCCGCATTATAACACTGTCACTAAACCACTGTGCCAGCCTATTGGCTTTATTTATGGATTTGTTTTTTTTTTGTTTTTTTTTTAAGTCCCTTTTCTCC
Source organism: Geotrypetes seraphini (assembly GCF_902459505.1). Lineage (NCBI taxonomy): Eukaryota > Metazoa > Chordata > Amphibia > Gymnophiona > Dermophiidae > Geotrypetes > Geotrypetes seraphini. Next base: position 47,851,371 of record NC_047095.1, read on the forward strand.
AACCAAATAGTATAAAGTCCTCCATATTAAGAACATAAGAACATAAGAAGTTGCCTCCACCGGGTCAGACCAGAGGTCCATCCTGCCCAGCGGTCCGCTCCCGCGGCGGCCCATCAGGTCCGCGACCTGTGAAGTGGTTACTGACCAATTCAATAACCTACCTCAAGTTCTATCTGTACCCCTCTATCCCCCTATCCTCCAGGAACCCATCCAAACCCTTCTTGAACCCCTGTACAGAGTTCTGGCTTATCACCTCCTCTGGAAGCTTGTTCCATGTGTCCACCACCCTCTGGGTAAAAAAGAACTTCCTAGCATTTGTTCTAAACCTGTCCCCTTTCAACTTCTCCGAGTGACCCCTAGTGCTTGTGGCTCCCCACAGTTTGAAGAATCTGTTCTTATTCACTTTCTCTATGCCCTTTAGGATTTTGAAAGTTTCTATCATGTCCCCTCTAAGTCTCCTCTTCTCCAGGGAGAACAGCCCCAGCTTTTTTAACCTGTCAGCGTATGAGAAATTTTCCATACCTTTTATCAGTTTAGTCGCCCTCCTCTGCACTCCCTCGAGTACCGCCATATCCTTTTTGAGGTACGGCGACCAGTATTGAACACAGTACTCCAGGTGCGGGCGCACCATTGCGCGATACAGCGGCATGATGACTTCCTTTGTCCTGGTTGTGATACCTTTTTTGATGATGCCCAGCATTCTATTTGCTTTCTTTGAGGCTGTCGCACACTGTGCCGATGGTTTCAGTGATGTGTCTACCATCACCCCCAGGTCCCTTTCAAGGTTACTCACCCCTAGTAGTGTTCCCCCCATTTTGTAGCTGAACATCGGGTTCTTTTTCCCTACATGCATGACTTTGCATTTCTGTACGTTAAAACTCATTTGCCACTTGTTTGCCCAGTCTTCCAGTCTCGTTAGGTCCCTTTGCAGGTCTTCACAGTCTTCCGTGTTTCTAACCCTGCTGCAGAGTTTGGTGTCATCAGCAAATTTGATAACCTCACATTTTGTCCCCGTCTCCAGATCGTTTATAAATATATTGAACAGTAGAGGTCCCAGCACTGACCCCTGCGGAACTCCGCTCGTGACCCATTGCCAGTCTGAGTATTGGCCTTTTATTCCAACCCTCTGTTTCCTGCCTGCCAACCAGTGTTTGATCCATCGGTGGATATCCCCTTGCACCCCGTGATTCCACAGCTTTTTATGTAGCCGTTCGTGAGGTACCTTGTCGAAGGCTTTTTGGAAGTCAAGGTAAATGATGTCTATGGATTCCCCCTTATCCATCTGGCTGTTTATTCCCTCAAAGAAGTGCAGCAAGTTCGTGAGGCACGACCTTCCCTTGCTGAAGCCATGCTGGCTCGCCCTCAGTTGTCCATTGTTTTCTATGTGTTCACAGATTGAATCCTTTACCATTGCTTCCATCATCTTTCCTGGAACCGAGGTCAAGCTCACAGGCCTGTAGTTTCCCGGGTCACCCCTTGATCCCTTCTTGAAGATGGGCGTGACATTTGCCATTTTCCAGTCTTCTGGGATCTCCCCAGTTTTTAGGGAGAGGTTACATATTTGTTGAAGTGTCTCTGCTATTTCGTTTCTCAGTTCTTTTAGTACCCTTGGGTGGATGCCGTCCGGGCCTGGTGACTTGTCGCTCTTTAGTCTGTCTATCTGTCTGAGGACATCCTCTTTACTTACCTCTAGTTGAATCAGTCTTTCGTCGTGTTCTCCGTTTATAAACACCTCGGGTTCTGGGATATTGGATGTGTCCTCTCTGGTGAAGACTGACGAGAAGAAATTGTTTAACCTGTCAGCTATCTCTTTTTCTTCCTTTATCGCTCCTTTCCTGTCTCCATCATCCAGTGGTCCCACTTCCTCTCTGGCTGATTGTTTCCCTTTCACATACCTGAAGAAGGGTTTGAAGTTTCTTGCTTCTCCTGCCAGTCTTTCCTCATACTCTCTCTTTGCTTTCTTGACCTCTTGATGGCATTTTTTCTGGTGTCTTTTGTGTTCTTCCTGGTTTTCCTTTGTTGGTTCCTTTTTCCATTTCTTGAAGGATGATTTCTTGTCGCTTATCGCCTTTTTAGCTGCAGTTGTTATCCATGCTGGGTTTCTAGTTCGATTTTTTTTTTCTCCCTTTCCTAAACCTTGGGACGTACAGGTCTTGTGCCTCGAGCACTGTGCCTTTAAGCAGTGTCCAGGCTTCCTTTACGGTCTTCACCTTCCCTGAGCTGTTTCTGAGCTTTTTCCCTACCATTTTCCTCATGTCCTTGTAGTTTCCTTTTCTGAAGTTAAGTGCTGTCGTTGTGGTTCTTTTCACCTTTGGTGTTCCCATGTTTAATTTGTACTGGATCATGTTGTGATCGCTGTTCCCTAATGGTGCTAGTACCACCACTTCCTTTGCGGGTCCCTCTAGCCCGTTGAGGATTAGGTCTAGAGTGGCCTCCCCTCGCGTTGGTTCCGTGACTAGCTGCTCCATGAAACAGTCCCTTATCACCTCTAGGAATTTAGTTTCTCTCGTGCAATTTGAGTGTCCAATGTCCCAGTCTATTCCCGGATAGTTGAAGTCTCCCATAACCACCACCCTTCCACTTTTGCACTCCTGCCTCAGTTCGGCCTCCAGGTCCAGGTCGTTAGCTTCTGGTTGTCCTGGTGGGCGATAGTACAGTCCCAATTTGATGTCAGCTCCTTCCCCTCCTGTCAGTTTGGGGAAGGAGCTGACATCAAATTGGGACTGTACTATCGCCCACCAGGACAACCAGAAGCTAACGACAGGACAACCATTGTATGATGGATAACTTGTGCAATTACAATAATATCTAATTTCTACTTGCAGTTTCCAATTATTTTCTTCGTATAATGTATTATCAATAATACAATCGTACGCTCACTATACTTAAATTATTTTTGGATCTCGGTATAGTGCACCTCCTCCACACCCGCAGCGCAAAGAGTAATGTGTATCCGATCTTCACCGATCCTCTTGTTTATTTGGGTTTTTAAGAAATAATTATTTCATTACGTTTTTATTCTCTAGATTCATTTAAAACTTTATAAATATTATTCTTTCATTCATAAATATAGATAAGAGCTTTACCACTTAGCTTAATTTTCTGTCGGCGAGGGGGTTCTCTTCAGGGGGTACTCGAGAGAGCTGAGTACCAGCACTTTTCAATCGCCTGCTAAAACTGACCCATGGTCCCCAAGTTTAATTACAAATATTGGGCTCTGCACGCCAATCCTGCCTTTTCAGAGATTATGTGGCAGCTTGAAAGGGGGCTGGCTATTGTGGGGAGGATCCGTCGGTGATCACCCCGAAAATGGTCTGGTACTTTAGTATAGGCATCTTTTTTGCTAGAAAAAAAAACGCACCGACAATATCACACAGTGCAGCGAGTTAAAAGTCTGTTTGCGTGGGCAACGGAGACGTGCTGTAAGAGTAACAGAAGGCTTCTTTGTAACCATTCATCGATGACGTACCATATTTTCCTACTTGACTGGGGTTAAGCAACTTACCACTGAGAAACAGAAAGGTCCCGAATGTAAATCTAGAGAAAAGTGACCCAGTGCATCATAAAAGAAAGCTGAGAGCTTCAAGTCGGGTTTGCAGGGTTATATTTTGATGGGGGAGCAGATTTATTGCATCCTGTTAAGCTAAAGGATTTTTAAATGGCCGATCTTTGAGACATCATATGTCATGAGGAAAAGCCATGTGGCCAACAGAATACACCGCATGCACACCACAGTGCAAAATGCATTCATCTTCAGATAAACCCTGTTGCTCCCTATAAGTTAGAAGCTTTGCATTCCAATAGCTAAGTTTTGTGAAAAGTTAAAATGCCATAAATCTGAGCTGAAGTGTGTCTTGAAACCATAGGCCTGCAATGAATCAGGTCTTTTGAAGTTCCTACAGTGGACGTGTTAAATCCAGGAGTTTCAGGGTGACGAGGTTCCCTGAAAACTGCAGGAAGGAAAAAGGAAGAGGATTTCTAGGTTAATCCCAGAAACAGTTTGTGTATTTTTAAGGACTAGTTATTGTCGCTGAGTGATCCTTCCTGTCAGTCCTCTTCTGAGAGATCAAGATAGTTCCATGCACCTGCAATTCCTGAAGCACAGAGAAACGTATTTATTCACTTTAGCCTGTCCTCTCAAAAGAGCCCAGAACGGGTTGCACGAGGACATACACAGGATGGCCGAAATAATGCAAACAAGTCCTGGCAGGAAAGAGCAGTACCGTCGCGTTAACATTCGGTATAACCATTGAAGCGGAGTTTGTGGTGAACCAGGATCGAGAAGTATGAGTCGAGGTACAGTCGGTATAAGCAACTTCCTTGATGTTTGAAACAGGGGCCCCATTTGATCAAGCTGCGTTAGGGTTTTGTATCGCAGGCCGTTGTGGTAAAAAAACTCCAACGCTCATAGAATTGCTACGAGCGTCGGAGTTTTTACTGCAGCGACTCGCGATAAAAAATCCCTAATGCACCTTGAAAAAAGAAGACCCGAATTTTATATTGGAGAGGGTATGTACTGTAGAACTGGAATTTAGCACTGGGAAAGTAATTCTATAATACTGTGCATATATATATATATATATATATATATGGCAACCAAAGGGCACCTATTCTATAAAGAAAAGCAAACTTCTACTTTCCTTTACAGCAGGTGGGGAGGGGGGAGGAAGGCTAGTGCTTTTATTCTGAATTGTATTTTCTTCTATTTTAATAATTGTTTTATGACTTTGTATTTCTATTCCCTAGTGTAATATCATTGTGTAAACCGCCATGAACTGACGGTTTGGCAGTATATAAAAATAAATTATTACTATTACTATTCAGCTTAGAAAAAAACGAGAGAAGATATGATAGAGATTTACAAAATCCTGAGTGGAGTAGATCCAGGGCAGGATTAATTCGTCGAGGGCCCCTAGGCACACAATTACACTGGGCCCCCTGCCCCGCCCCCACCCCACCATGCGCCCAGGCGGAAACAGGAAGCTGCGTCAGAGGGAAGCTTTGGGCAAGCAGCACCGCTTGCACAATTACAGTTCCCGTTGCCTTTTTACCTGCGTTGCTTGCTTGTCTTACTTTATGTCGATGGGGGGGGGGGGGCCCGCGTTGCCGATTGGGGTGGGGCCGATCAATGCTGGAGAAGCCCATCGCCAATGTTGATGCCCTCCTTTATCGGGCCCCCCTGACCATTTCTGGCCCTAGGCACGTGCCTACTTGGCCTATTGGTTAATCCTGCCCTGAGTACATCAAAAAGGGAACGGTCGTCTAACCTTTCAAACAACATAAAAACAAGAGCATGCTCCTTAGACCTAAAGACAAGCAAGCTGAAAACAAATTGTAGAAAGGTTTTCCTTCATGCAGGCACAAAAAAGGAGTCGTGAGGATGAAATGTGAATAATTCAGCCGTGGGGGTAAAGTTTTTCACTCGTGACCCTCAGCTTCACTTTGGATACCAGATATTTTCCTGCTTGCTTCTAAATTTGACCTGTATTTATGTGATGGAACTACCAGCCGTTGAGACTCTTGACAAAGGCAAAGATGCCGAAACACTGTCAGTGTCGAGCCTTCGAGTCCTACTATCAATAAAGTGAACTTTATACCCGTGGCTGAATTATTGACATCTCATTCTTTGTTGTGCCCCGATTGTCTCACTGTTGAGGCCTCCTTGGGCTCCCTTTTTGGTTTCTTTCATACAGTGCATAATTAAGATATAGAATCTGTTCCTGTAGGATGCTGTCAAGGCAAGCAACAAAATGGGATTCGAAAGAGGTTTTGACAAGTACCGGGAGAATTAAAAAAAATAATCCATTAACGGCCATTCAGGTAGACTTTGAGGGAGCCACAGCTTATCACTGGCGGTAAACGGCATTGGATCTTGCTGCTTTTGGGGATCCTGCCAGGTAATAATGATCTGGGTTGGCCACTGTTTGAAACAGAACACAGGGCGTGATATATGTTTGTTCTGATCCAGTGTGGCATTATTTACGTGCATAGGTGCATCAAGTTCAGTCTCTGGCCAGATTCAAGTCTATGCTAAAAGCCCATCTTTTTTTAAACAGCTTTTAGCTCCTATTCGCTTGTTCAATACTCAAGTTTGTTTTAGTCATTCCCACTATAAGTAATTCCCTAATTCCTTATTTATAAGAACATAAGAATAGCCATATTGGGTCAGACCAATGATCCATCTAGCCCAGTTTCCTGTTTCCAATTGTGGCCAATCCAGTTTACAAATACCTGGAAGAAACCCAAATAGTAGCAACATTTCCCCCCTAGCAGACTATGGACTTTTCCTCCATGAAACTTTTCCAAACCTTTCCTAAACCCAGCTACGCTAACCACTGTTACCACCTCCTCTGGCAATGAGTTCCAGAGCTTAACTATTCTTTGAGTGAAAAAAATATTTCCTCCTATTTATTTTAAAGGTATTTCCATGTAATTTCATTGCTAGCATTTCAAGCAAGCAAACAACAGTCTTGGATGGGTAACTATATCAGCGGAGACAAGTTATCTTATGGCGCCTTCCGAAAAGAAATTAAGACAGTATTATTTGATAAATTTATCTCGTAACTTGATCTTTTTATCCTCAAAATAATAATTTTACTGCGTAAATTAAAATTTTTATCGTCTTTTAGCTAATATGCTGTATTCTGATTTTAATATTTTGTACTTTGCTGATTATCCAGTTCTTACTCTTTTGTGTAAACCGCCTAGAATGTAGTTATATGAATGTTCCCTAGTTTTTGTACTTTTTGAAAGTGTGAAAAATCGATTCACTCTTACCCGTTCTACACCACGTAGACTTTTGTAGACCTTCAGCTGTCTCTCTTCTAAGCTGAAGAGCCCCAATGTCTTTAATCTTTCCTCATGAGAGGAGTTCCATTCTCTTTATTATTTTAGTCTCTCATCTTGAACCTTTTCTAATTTCATTATATCTTTCTTGTGATAAGGCAGCCAGACCTATGCATAATACTCAAGGTGAGGTTGCACCATGGTGTGATACAGAGGTATTATAATATAATCAGTCTTATTTACCATCTTTTTCCTAATAATTCCTAGCATTCTGTTTACTTTTTTGCCGTAGTCGCACACTGGACATAAGATTTCAGGGTATTGTCTACAATGACACCCAAATCTTTTTCTTGGGTGCTGACTCCTAAGATGGACCCTTGCATAAGGTAACTATAATTTGGATTGCTCTTCCCAATGTACATAATTTCGCATTTGGCCACATTACTACTACTACTATTTATTACTTCTAAAGCGCTGAAAGGCTGTACATTTTAACATACAATAGACGGTCCCTGCCCAGAAGAGCTTACAATCTAAAAATTTCATTTGCCATTTGGATGCCCAGTCTTCCAATTTCCTAAGGTCTTCCTGCAATTTTTCACAGTCCTCATATATTTAGACAACTTTGAATAGCTTTGTGTCATCTGCAAATTTATCAAGCCTTGGTAGAGCATTTTAGCGCTGGCTGGTGAAGTAAATGCTCCGACACTCATAGGAATTGAATGAGCGTCTGAGCATTTACCGCACCGGCTAGCACTAAAACGCTCTACCACGGCTTCATAATTACCTCACAGGTTCCAATTTCCAGATCATTTATAAATGTTAAATATCACTGGTCCCAGTACGGATCCCTGCGACACTTCACTATTTACCCTCCTCTACTGAGAAAAATGGTGGGCATAAATTACAGGAACACCCCCGATCCACTCATGACCCTCCTATGGCCACACCCCCTTTTGGGGGGCCCTGCATACATTTTAGATGCGGATCTGGGCACGTAAATATGCGTGCATAACTTTTAATGGATTGCGATTATCGGTGTTAATTAGCTTGCTAATCAATTATTAGCGTCATTTTATAAAATTGGGGGGGATAATGTAACATAAAAACACAATTGATACCCCAAAACAAATTAAAACAACCTCAAGGACCATAAAGGGGCTAGATAAAAAGATGCACCGCGATCTCCTTCTTAAATTGAAAGAACTCTGAAAATGGTGCATTTGTAATGGCAATTGGTTCCACAAAATAGGACCCTTGGCAGACAACACAGCTTTCCTGGTAACCACAGAGTCACATAGCTAGCCTCAGACTGATGTGCCACAGATAACAATCTACATCCCTCAGAACATAACTCTCTTGACAGGATGGCAGCATTCAAGGGTGGAGGACTGGCTTAATGGTTAGAGCAGTTGCCTCAACACCCCGAGGCTGTGAGTTCAATTCCCACCGCAGCTCCTTGTGACTCTATCAAGTCATTTATCAAAATAAGTACCTGTCTAAAAATATGTAAACCACACAGAAAAAGCAGTCTACAAGTCCCCTCCCCCCTTACCCTTTAAGTGAAAAACGAGCTACCCTACCAATCGCCTTAAAAACAACAGTCAAAACTTTAAACCGGGTGTGAAAAAAAAGATTGTCAGCCAGTACAAAGATTTCAACATAGGGGTGTTATGAGCACATTTTCTGTCTCCTGCAACCAACGTCGTAGCAGTGTTCTGCACCAACTGTAAAGCCTTAAACCAAACTACATTAATGTTGACATACAGAGAATTACGATAATCTAGTTTAGATAATATCAAACTTCAGTACAACCCAAAAATCCTTCTGAGGCAACATCAGTTTAATTTTACTATGAACACGAAGTTGAAGAAATAATGTACATTAATTTGGGAATGCAACGAATGTGCTGTGTTTTCATTCTTCCTCAACTGTGTTGAAGAAGGTCAAGGATCTGTATTGGGACTGGCAGGGTATTTGTTTAAAACACATTTATACTTTTCCATTTTTGTAAACAGGGAATAGAAACCCCCTAAACAAATTCCAACAGCCCTACCAAGGGAGATGGGTACAGATCCCTCAACACCTACTGGAGACTGAAGCAGACTGATGAGAATAGAGAAGGGGATATCCTATGTACCATCCCACAGCCCAAAAAGATTTTTACTTACACTTATCTAATATAATAAAGAGCTAGCCGCATATATGCGCCAGGAGCGGCTCTGGTAGCGGATGCCTGGAGGAGGACTCATGGTCCTGCCGGAGAGAGAGAGAGAGAGAGAGAGTAAGGGGAGCAGTGAAGGGGTGGTGGTGGACACAGGGGAGGTAAAAGGAAGGGAGAATGGACAGGGGGAGCAGACAGAAATACAGAAACAGGCTAAGGAGAGAGAGATAGAAATAAAGACAGACACACACACATATTTCTAGCACCCGTTAATGTAACGGGCTATAAGACTAGTATAGTAAAGACCTGTTTAGTAATGTTAAAATTAAGAGCAATTTACCATTATTTAAGTATTTGTACTTATTGTATTGTTTTCTAATAATTGTAAATTTTATAATGTACATCGCTTAGAATGTTTGATTAGCGATTAATCAAGTCAACTAATAAACTTGAAACTATATATATATATATATATATATATATATATATATATACACACACACACATACACCTCTGTTTTACTATTATTTTAATTTTAATATATGTGTGATGGACCCCCATCAATCCTAACTATCACTCCTCTCTGCTTTCCCAGATGAATAAAAACAGACTGGATCATTATCAAGTAAACATGAATAAAATCTCTCCATTTCCTGGAAGCCATCTGATATTATTTCTTGTGAGCCGTTCGTGCAGGCACATCTGAAGATGGGAGCAAATGACTGAAGTGATTAAATTTGCAAAGGACACAAAATTATAAAAAGTTGTTAAAATGCATGCGGAATGTGAAAAATTGCAGGAGAAAATTGGGAGAGTGAAAAACCAGGCACCCAAATAGCAGATGAAATCTAACACAGACAAGTGCAAAGTGATGCACATAGGTAACAGTAAACCCAAATTATAGCTACACAATGCTTAAGGGGGGATTATTCATCAAGGTACAATAAATGTTCACCCTTTACAGCACCTCGATGCCCTGCAGGATTCAGCAACTTGCTGTAATAATAACTTTATTCTGTCAACACTCGCGAATCCAAAAACGCTAGCGACAGGCGAGTTGCTGGAATTGGTCGGAGGCGAGTAATCACGTGGGAGCTCCAACAGGAAACGACGAAAAGCAAATTGCCAACAGCCGCCTCGCCTCGAATCCCACCTCCCGGCAGCCACCGCTCCGCACCGCGGCCGTTTCTGGCCGAAGTTTATTTTTAATTTTGAAGGTGGCACGGCGGCTCCCACTGCAGAGGCGCGAGGTGGAGAGCAGGGAGGCTTGTCTGGCGCGCATGCGCACTCCTACCGGCCACAGCGCGACAGATCAGGGATCAGGGAAGCACGGGGTAAGAGTGCGCATGCACCATAGTCAGATGACTTCTAGGCGGTTCACATCGAAGAGGGCTGGAAATCAGCGAATTACAGAATGCAAAAAGTGAGGGAATAACATATTATACAAGAAATAGACACAAGGAAAATATAAATTTATAAATTTAGTATGGTTTCTGTTTAGTACCTGTCCTAGAGGAATAATGCTGCCTGTAAGACACCTCGCAAGCAGCGTTATTCCTGTGGCCCAGGAGCAGCAGCCCATTGCGCCTGGGCTGCAGACTGAATCCCCCCGCCAGACCCCGCAATACAGAGACCCCCTGGCTTCAACTCCCCCCCCCCCATGTAGGGTCTCCTAACCCTCCAGACTTCTACTATCCATGGTGATCCAGTGGGGTCCAGGAGGGGTGACCAGGAGCGATGCCCCATCATTTCTGGCTTTCTGGTGCTGCTAACAAAATGGTGTCCCTAGTGACCATCTTGCAAGACTACAGCTAAGGGTCATATTTCCGTATAAAGTGAGTGCCGCTGAAAATAACCAGTTAGCGCCACACAGAAAACCAGTTATTTGGGGGAGGGGGGCGTTCCAGGGATGGAGTTGGCACCTGACCGATTAACTGCTGTTATTCAGCACTTAACTGGCCAGATTAACCACATAAATAGGGCCACATCAAATATCACTAAATATTGCATTTGACTGGTTATGTGTTAGCCAGCTCTAAAAAAAATCCAGGAATTCAGTCCTGGTGCCTGGACACCAGTGGCGGCCAGCAAGACACTGCTCGCTGCCAGCTGAATATCAGGCCCTCGGTTGATAAACAGCCACGCTTAGAACCTAACGGATGTAGCGGTATATAAGAAATAAATTACATTACATTACATTACATTTAGATATTTTGTTTTCATCATACTAAACATTTACACAAGAGAATGGAAAGAAAAAAATCTCTTTCACATAGTATCAGCCAAGCTTCCTTTTTAATGACTTCATTGTTAATATGAGTAATTCAATATTTAAAAATATTATGCTACATATAATTTTAACCTGCCTGGGAAATACAAACACTGTAGCCCAGAGAGCATAATTTGTCAAGGATTCTTAGATACAGAACAAAACTACACTTCTCCCTCGGTATTCGTGGGGGATAGGGGCAGAGCCGGACCGTGAATATCTTCTCGTCCAACTTTGACCCACCCCCGCCTCCCTCCCGTCTTCCCCCCAGCATCCCGGCCTTACCTGGTGGTCTAGTGGGCTTTCGGGGCAGGAGCGATCTTCCTACGCTCCTGCCCCATGCAGATCGCCAATAGGAAATGACTGACGACAGGAGCTCACTGCAGCAATTTCCTATTGGCAATCTACACAGGGCAGGAGCGTAGGAAGATCGCTCCTGCCCCAAAAGTCCGCTAGACCACCAGGTAAGGACGGGATGCCGGGAGGAAGGCTGGAGAGAGGTGGGAACGTGCTAAACTATGGGGGGGGGGTCCCAATCCCCCCCCAAATCACGAATATGTGAAATCACGAGTGTCGAAACCGCGAATGGGGAGGGGGAAGTGTAGACATTTCATAAATTAGGATCACATTGTATACAAGACTAAAAACACATTGTTTTTTGAGCTGAAGGTTCTCAGATGACTCCTTGTAAAAGGTATTTCAGGTTGGTCACCTTACTTCTTGGCTAAGCAGAGATTACCCCACTGCTATACCGGGCCATGGTGCGCCCTCACCTAGAGTACTGCGTCCAGCACTGGTCGCCATACATGAAGAAGGACATGGTACTACTCGAAAGGGTCCAGAAAAGAGCAACTAAGATGGTTAAGGGGTTGGAGGAGCGAAAGATTAGAGAAACTGGGTTTCTTCTCCCTTGAACAGAGGGGATTGAGAGGGGACATGATCAAAACATTCAAGGTACTGAAGGGAATAGACTTAGTAGATAAGGACAGGTTGTTCACCCTCTCCAAGGTAAGGAGAACGACAGAGCACTCTCTAAAATTGAAAGGGGATAGATTCCGTACGAACATAAGGAAGTTCTTCTTCACCCAGAGAGTGGTAGAAAACTGGAACGCTCTTCCGGACTCTGTTATAGGGGAAAACACCCTCCAGGGATTTAAGACAAAGTTAGACAAGTTCCTGCTGAACCAGAAAGTACGCAGGTAAGGCTAGTCTCAGTTAGGGCGCTGGTCTTTGACCAGAGGGCCGCCATGTGAGCAGACTGCTGGGCACTGGTCTGACCCAGCAGCGGCAATTCTTATGTTCTTATAGCGTTATGCAGTCTTGGCAGATGAAAATATATTTTTAATAAAAGGTACAGTACTTGCTGTGGAAAAGTATTATGAAGGGTTTATTGGAAAAGGATTTTATGCGTGCCGTGGACCACCAGAAGAGCTAAATTGATTCTGGAAGAGATCAAACTGGCTGTATCACTCGAAGCACAAATGATGAAGTTACAACTGTCTTATTTTGGTGATACTGTCAGAAGAGAAATATCATTGGAGAAGGACATCATGTTTGGGAAGGTCGAAGGAACTAGGTGAAGAGGGCGACCTGCAATCAGATGACTGGACATATTGAAAACAACCATGGGGATGATACTGGAGGACCTTACCAGAATAGCACAAAATCGATCTCTTTTTAGATTTGTAATCAAGTCGCTAGGACTCGAGCACGAGTCCATGGCACCTAAAGAAGAAGAGTGAGCTTAGAAATTGCTTTCTTTTCCAATGAGTTGCCATTTGCACTGTTGATTCCCAGTCCTCTCCGGAGAGAACACACATAAAAGAACAAAATATGGAAGGATGATGACAGATAAAGTCCATATGGCTCATCGAGTCTGTTCATCCACACTGGCTAGTAAGCTCTAAAATCCCTTCCCTGAATTCAGATACAGTCCTCCTCTTCACGAGGGATATACACAGGCAAGAAAAATTTGATACATTTTCATGATTTTTTCCCAAATTGCCGGGTGGGTTTTGTTTTCCATTTAGGGCTCCTTTTACTAAGGTGCGTTAGGGCTTTAACGCGTGAATAGCATGCGCTACACTGCCGCGTGCGCTAGACGCTAATGCCAGCATTGAGCTGGCGTTAGTTCTAGCCAGCTAGCACGGGGTTAGCGCGCGCTAATCTGCTGCATGTGCTAAAAACGCTAGCGCACTTTAGTAAAAGGAGCCCTTAGTTCCACAATTTAAAAAAAAAATTGTTTATAGAAGATTTTTTTTTAAAATTTAAGCCCAGGTGCAGTACAAAAATTTAAATTAAAGCGAACAAGAGCAACAGGAAAACAACCGACAGTGGCAGCACAGTAGCCCAAAACACCCCCGGGCAAAACATAAGTCAGACAACATTCAATGGGATACTTCCAAGATTTGTTGTAGAGGAAAATATAGAGCAACCCCCCCACCCCACCCCCACCTCCACCCCCACACTCTCCTCTCCCAATCCCTTCCCCTCCAGCTACTTGCTACAAATGGTAAATGGTGTAGAGCAAGATCTATGAAAGAGACAAAAGCATAATCTTTTAGTGTGTGCTAAATTAACTGAATTTTTATTTTATGTATTTATTCAATTTTCTATACCGTTCTCCCAGGGGAGCTCAGAACAGTTTACATGAATTTATTCAGGTACTCAAGCATTTTTCCCTATTTTTCCGGGCGGGCTCATAATCTATCTAATGTACCTAGGGCAATAGGGGGATTAAGTGACTTGCCCAGGGTCTCAAGGAGCAGTGTGGGTTTGAACCCACAACCTCAGGGGGCTGAGGCTGTAGCTTTAACCACTGCACCACTCTAGAAATCAAAATGTAGTAAAGGTGAGCCAAGTACAGGACAATCAAGCCATTGTGACATCATTGATGAGGTTGGCTCTTATTGGTGGAATGAGGCATTGTGATGTCACAAAACCAGCTCTGGTGATCAGAGGCTGAAGCTTTTCACACTATTTATTTAGTCTATTTTCTATAGTGTTCTCCCAGGGGAGCTCAGAATGGTTTACATGAATTTATTCAGGTACTCAAGCATTTTTCCCTATTTGTCCCGGTGGGCTCACAATCTATCTAATGTACCTGGGGCAATGGGGGTTGGGGATTAGGTGACTTGCCCAGGGTCACAAGGAACAGCATGGGTTTGAACCCACAACCTCAGGGTGCTGAGGCTGTAGCTTTAACGACTGCGTCACACTCTCTCCCCACCCCTAAAGGGGCGATTCTATAACTAGGCATCTCCAGTTAGGAGCCTGGAAGGCAAGTGGCAGGACCCTGTTCTATAAAGGAACCTATGCACATACAGTAGGTTCTGTTAACGAATACTAGTAAGCTGGGTCTCAAAGTGCCTATTAGGTACCACATGTAATAAAGTGCAAGTCTAGAAAATAATTAAATGTGGCAACAAGCTGCAGCAGCGGTGCATCCCACTTATCCAACACTCCTCCTCCTCCCGATCACCTCCATTGGACGTCCCCTGCATAAGCACCCTGATGTTCCAAGCAACCCCTGATCACCAGTAAAAACATCCCTTCTCCATTGCAAACCCCACCCCATCATAGAAACCCCACCTTGACTTCATAAACCCTGCCCTCCGGTGCTCTACCCTTCCCAGCCCCGATCTCCATCCCGTGCTACCTGGGACATCTCCTAGGTGATCCAGTGGTCCCTCTTTGCTGTTGCCCACGTTGGTGCTTCCTCCAAAATGACACCTGTGCCCCTAACGGGAGGAAATATTTTTTTTTTAAATCAACAAATAGTTAAGCTCTGGGACTCATTGCCAGAGGATGCAGTAACAGTAGTTTGCATAGATGGGTTTAAAAAAAGGTTTGGACAAGTTCCTGGAGGAAAAGTCCATAATCTGCTATTGAGACCGACATGGGGGAAGCCACAGTTTGCCGTGAGACGGGTAGTACTGAATGTTGCTATATTTGAGTTTTTGCCAGGTACTTATGACCTGGATTGGCCACTATTGGAAACAGGATACTGGTCTGACCCAGTATGGCTATTCTTATGTTCTCATGTATCCAGCTGGAGGATAGAAATTTAGTAGTTCTAGGACAGGGGTGCCCACACTTTTTTGACTCGTGAGCTACTTTTAAAATGACCAAGTCAAAATGATCTAGCAACAATAAAATTAAAAAAATACACAACGCACACTGTTCGCATAGAAATGTTAATTATCATTCCTATTCCGGGGGTTTTTCAAAGAGGTCAAAGCAGATGACTCTATGCACTGTCACCTAGTAACAACCATACAAAAATACCCACTCCCTCCCTTTTTACTAAACCACAATAGCATTTTTTAGCGCAGGGAGCTGCGCTGAATGCCCAGCACTGCTCTCGACGCTCATAGGCTCCCTGCGCTAAAAACCACTTTTGCGGTTTAGTAAAAGGGGACCATATTGTAAAATATAGACAGCAGATATAAATTCAGACACATTTTGATCACTAAATTTAAAATAAAATCATTTTTCCTACCTTGTCTGGTGATTTCATGAGTCTCTGGTTGCACTTTCTTCTTCTGACTGTGCATCCAATCTTTCTTTCAACCTGTATGCTTCCTCTCCTCCACACCTCATTCCCTCCCCCAACTTTTTCTTCCTCTCTCCCTGACCTTTCTTTCTTTCTCTCTTCATGCCCCCTTTCTTTTTTTCTGTTTCTCTTCTTTCCTTCTGTCTCCCTGCCTGCCCCCTTTCTTTCTTTCTCCCTGCCCTTCCCCAAGCCACTGCCACTGCCGCTGCCATCGGGGAACAGGACCCAAACGCCACCAATGATAACAGGCCCCGCCGCCGCCACCGCCACATGCTCTCTCTGCTTCGGGCCGATCAGTCTTCCTCTCCCCGACGTCAATTCTGCCATCGGAGAGGAAGTTCCGCCCAGCCAGGCAGCGATTGGCTGGCCCAAACTTCCTCTCCAACGGCAGAATTGACGTCGGGGAGAGGAAGATTGATCGGCCCGATAGATCGCCAAGGCAAAATGAGTCCTGGATGATCGACTCACTTTGCCTTGGCGAGCTACCGGTTGATCGCGATCGACCTATTGGGCACCCCTGTTCTAGGAGGTTACATCTTTATTTAGCTATTTTGATGGCTCTACTTTGAGTAAGTTCCTCCATAATACAACCATCATATGAAGCATTTAACAGTACATCCTGCTGTCATACTAATAGCTTTTATTGTAATCAGTGAAATAAATGTAACATCCAGAATAGGGTTACCAGACATCCGGGAAAACCCGGACATGTCCAGAGGACTGTCTGGGCTCCTGGACTGGCTTTCCAAAACCTGGGCCATTCAGCGGGCTCTCTGCGCTAAAAACTTCTAGCGCAGTTTAATAGAAGAGGGGTGATAGAAATAGGATGGCAGATAAAGGCCAAATGGCCCACCTAGTCTGCCCATCCACAGTAACCCTGGGAAACTCCTTCCCCACCCCACCCCCAAACACAGTGAAAATGCAGTTGTCACCTGGCTATCCAGAGCACGTTTTATTTCAAATAATATTCGGTGTCATCAGAAATCAATCCACTTTGATAAATAAATTGTGCGTGAATGTATTACACGCTGGCCTGCCACCACATGCATGTTCCAGCTGTCACAAGCAGGGATGTTGAACAGCCTAAATGTGACCTTTGTGCTTAAGCCGCTGGTACCTGGAGGCTAATATAGCTTATAAAAACACTCAAAGTACCCATCTACTTGCAGTTGAAAATCACTTTGCAAAATTATAGCACAGGAGGAACAAAGGAGCAAATTATTACAACACAAAAACAGTTTTTCAATAACTGCTGGAGGCAACCCTCTTAAGGATGAAAAAGCAACCCCGTTCATTTGTGTCATATAAGCTGCCTTTGTTAGAGCTTTAACTCTGTGCCTGAATCATAATTGCCACCATGCATTTTCAATCAGCAGAATTTAATCAAACACAACCAAGCTGAACCAGAAATATTCCCCTCCCTTTCTTGGCCATCGACTGATCTTGCCTTACGGCACAGCGTAGTCACATCAAGCACAGGCCAGAATGTTAAAGAGACATGTGCTGCCCTCAAACCTTGCCCCTTCAGTCACCTTTTGGACTCCCAAAACTCTGTAGTGCATCAGGGAGGGATGGGCCTGAACCCATCAAAAGCCTGTTCCTCGTAGTGCAGACTATTCCCCAACTCCAACCCACACGTGCAGTTTATCATCCAACCGATGGCTGCCTCCTAAGGGCAAAAGTCAGATTGTTTGCATGTTTTCTTTTTCTTTTACTAGGTACGACCCACAATTTTCAGAGCATGACAAGCAAAGCTGTTCAGTGAGAAGTGGCAGATGCTCAAAAGGCATTTATGCCTCTGTCCACAAGCTGTTCCACTCAGATCAACGGACATACACGATACCTATGCATTTATTTATTTATTTATTTAAAAAAAAAAGTCATAAACCGCTTAAAAACAAAGTGATGTACAAAATAACATACATATTATAAAGACAAACCAAATGTGCATTGAACAAAATTAATATTAACACATCAAGCTGGAGTTCTTAGCGTAATAAGACTGGGGCCTGGATTTTCATGTAGGGCTTCTATTCTTAGGTAAAAAAAACAAGTGTTTGTCCTTTGAGGACATGAAAAGCCTGTGCTTATCATATTTTTATGTCACAGGTACTATTGCTGGGTATGTTTCCTAATGGAATCAAATACATATTTTATAATACATATTTTGATGAGCTATTGATGTAGAAACGGCATAAAAACTGAGCAGAGGATCCAAGAAGGAGATGGATGAGAACATGCTGGGGGATATGGAGTTTTTTTTAAAAATGATTTCTCCACTAAACTCATGTTTGACTCTTTTTTTGCATCAGAGGTGTGTTAGTGTTTATTGATTAAAACCTTAACCTATATATATATATGTCTAAAGATGGAAAAGTTACATGAAAACATAGAAGTTTCTCCTAGTAAGTATTAACTTATTAGGAGAAACCAAAGGTCCTTCAAGTCCAGTATTCTGTACTCAACTGTAGCCAATTCAGGTCACAAGTACTTGGCAATATCCCAAAAGAGTAAAACAAATTTTATGCTGCTTATCCTAAGTATAAGCAGTGGATTTTCCCAGTCTACCTTGTTAATAATGGCTTATAGACTTTTTCTCCAGGAACTTGTCTATCTTTTTTTAAAACCCAGCTATGCTAAATGCTTTTACCACATTCTCAGGCAATGAATTCCAGAGCTTACGTTTCTGCTTGTTGCCTATAACTAGCAACTATCAAATACACGATGGAACACAGTTTTAAAGAGGTGCAATCATTAATGTTCAAAAACTTGGGGCCACAAATATTTACACTTGCTCAGCTTGGATAGCCTTTTTCTTTGACTGTATGACTTGCCAATTTCTATAGATAACAGCACAGACTTAGCAAAGCATTGTCTCATTTTGATTTATCAAAAAGTTATAACAAATTTATCCCACCATTTCTTTTCTGCTAAAAACATTTCACCGCCATTTTATTCTAGGAAAATACCTAAAGAAAAGGAAATTGTCAAACTCCGGTTCTTAAATACTGCATGCAGGTCCAATTTTCATGATGCACAAAATATCAAAATGAACTGTAAACCACAGATAGTGCTAATTCATTTCAATCCAACTAATTTGTAGCACTCACAGACTAGAAATGGGTATCCATTAGGGTGATTACCGTATATTCTTGAATATAAGTCGATCCAAATACAAGCTGAGACCCCCATTTTTCTCCCAAAAGGAGGAAAAATGGTTGTCTCGAATACAAATTGGGCGACTTAATATTCAAGTGCCCTGCCTGGATCTGCACCCAATGCCTCTCCCTCCCCTGTCAGACTCTGCACCCAGCCCCCTTCCACCCTCCTCTGTCAGGCTCTGCACCCAGCCCCCTCCCAGGCTCGCCACCCTGTCCCCCCTCCCTGCCCTGTCCATCGTACCTCCTCTGCTGCTGGAATCCCTGGTGGTCCAGAGGTGTAGCGGGCAGGAGTGAGCTCTCTGCACTCCTGCCCCGCTGCTAACCCAGTCGGTCGGTCGCTGCCGCGAGTTCCAGCTTCAGCCGCTGAGCGGTACCAAGCAGGAGTGCGCTTTGGTGCCGCTGCTTGGTGCTAAGCGGCTTTCTGAATGGCTCCCGCGAATTCTCGCTATGTTTAGTTTTAAGGGACAGCAGGACATCCAGGCAACAATGTCGGAGAAGCAAGCTAAGGCTCGGGCTTGGATTCCTGGTGCAAATGCTGATGTGCAGCTAATGGCAACTAGATGTATAGATGATCCTATTCTATAACACTGCACCTAAATTTTGGGAATGCCCCTGACCTGATCATGCCCCTCCCCAAACACGCCCCTTTCGCGTTGCACGCCAGACAATTTAGGCGCACGGTGTTATAGAACAGCAAATAGGCAGATCTGCCCGTCAGTCCTAATTAGAGTCAATTGACGTCACTAGCTAATTGTTAACAGTTCACTAATTAATTAGTTTGTGGGTGGGAAGAGAGAGGGTTAAGGCTGGGGGGAAATAAACAGGGCTGATTGAATTATATTTGAGATGGATCAGAGTGGGCTTGGGGTTTGGGAAATTCTTGGAGGGCAAGTGTGCTGAAGGAAGGATTCCTCTGAGGACACCTGAGGGGGAGGGAAGTAGGGGGAATTATTACTTTTGGACAGAGGGGGAGGGCTTAGAGGTAATGAGAGGAGAGAGATGGCTATATTCCAGTTCTTTTTTGTATGGAGTGGAAATTCATTGGAGAAAACATGATATTCACATTTATGAAAGGAGTAAGGGAGGGGTGAGTTGAATAGAATTAGGCTGGGAACATCATTAAAACCCAGAACCAGGCTCCAGATTTCACTGGGCTCAGTGTTATTGATTAATGAGAGTATTATATTAAATGTGGTTCATTGTTATCTTTTTGTTTTGGTTTAAAGTTGATTTTGATTAAAAAAATATATATATATATTTTAAGCATAACACACTCTCTACAGCATGTTAAAATATTTTTTTTAATATCACTTATTTCTTACAAGCACATTCAATGCAGTTGATCATACTGCCTAGAACTTTTTCGGTATGGCGGTATATAAGAATAAAATTATTATTATTATATTGATATGCTGCTTGAAAGCCAGGTTTTATTACACCAAAATATAACTGATATCTTTCCTACCTATGCAGCTGGTATTTTATCCATTTCTTCAGAGCAAACTTATTTTTCTTAACTATACATTACAATCCAGATTTTTAAAAAAAAACCCAAAACTCGAGCAAATTGTCACACTGATTAGCAGGTTAAATGAGATTACTTGAGAAGATTTTTAAAAAGAGAAAAAGAAACCATAAAGATTTAATTAAGGCCAAAAATTTGAACTCGTTTCATCTGTATCAAAATGAATCTAGCTCTGATCACTTTAAATTTTTTTTTTTTTTTTTTTTAACTGCAGATTGTGCTGGAATGTAAGGAATGTACTCTCTCTGGGTTTCATCAGGATAAAGAAGAGATGGTGATGAAGGCAAGAGGTGAGACAAGAGTTAGAACTGGCCAAGCTCTTCAAATATACCCCTTGAAAGGGGACAAAAGCTCCAAAAAGTTTGAGACTAGTGAAAAACTTGACTGAATATTTTCTTATTGAAAGGTCACAACTCCGTGATAGGAGTCTTTACGCTCTACTTTTCCTTCCTGCACACCTCAGTCTTTACGAGTGGCGCAAGTATCAATAAGCACTGTGGTTTCACAGTTCCCAACCCACAGCCGTCACCCTGCCTGCAGGAATCAAACTAGAAATCAACAAAACCTCCAAAATACTCAGGGTCATATTGCACTCAACCCTCTCCTACCCACTCAACCCTCTCCAGATCTCCAATATACGAAGAAAAATCTTCAACACTACAGCATGAGACAAGTCCAACTGATCAGGCCCTTCTTCCACAGAAAACTGAATAAATAGTGTGAAATGTTTCAGCATCTGATAATCAGAGCTGGTATTGTGACATCACAATTAGAGAATGACACGGGGAAAAAAATCTGTCCCCATCACAGGACCACTGTCCCCTTCACCGCCCCGTCCCCGCCATCCCCTTCACTGCCCCGTTCCTGCAGCATCCACCCTTCCCTCTCGCCACCTCACCGTCCTTCAGCGGCCTGAGAACCTCCCTCCCTCCCCCTTACCTTTGTGGCGTAAAGAAATTTAAGGGAAGGAAGGCGCGCAGTCACCGATCGTACGCGCAGCCCCTTCCCTCCCTCTGACCAAATCTATCTCCCTCCCTCCCCCTTACCTTCTAGGCACTTTAGAAAAGAAACTGATACCAGCGAAGCCTGCCTGTGCCGCCCTGCAGTCGCGTATGTGTGGGCGGAAGCTTCTCCTCTGACAATTGTCATTTTATAAACACAAATAAAACAGAGCAAGGTTCAACAAATCCCATCTACCCTCCCTTTCGCAAATATCCCCTTCACAATTGTGAAAACTGAACAAACCAAATTACTACAGAATGCTAAATAGAAAAAAATCAAGCTAACAGAATACTTTAGTCACACATGGCAAGAATAATGTTAGGGGAGTGCAACTGCCCCCTGGTCAGAGAGAGAGCCCTAAGCCAGCTGGCAGCTAAAGAAGCACTTTGCAGTCCCCAGTTATGTCTAATACCAGCTCTAGCAGGATACATATTTCAAATCTGAAATATTCTAATTACAAAATATAAAATAAATTTTTTTTTTTGTTGTTGTCTGATAATTTTATTCTTCAAATCACATTGGTCTCAGGCTTTGGTTTTAGGTTCCTTTTGTCTTCATCATGGCATGGCTGGCTCCTGAAGGTAAAATAGGCGTAAGAGGAGCTGGAGAGATGATGCCGAGTCTGACACGGGCGCAATTTTTTTTTTACCACGGGAGTAAGACTTTTCATCGCTCCCATGGGGCAGTAAAAGGTCTTGTCCCCATTCCCGCGGGGCGGTGAAAGGTCTTGTCCCCATTCCTGCGGTAAACCAGTTGCAAATGTCTCCATTCCTGCGGATTTACTGCGGTGACCCACGGTTTACCGCAGTAAACGGTCCCTGTGTCATTCTCTAATCACAATGCCTCATTCCACCAATGCCTAAGAGCCAACCTCATCAGTGATGTCACAATGGCTTGATGGTCCTTTACTTGGCTCACTTTTGCTACATTTTGATTTCTAGAGTGGCGCAGTGGTTAAAGCTACAGACTCAGCACCATGAGGTTGTGGGCTCAAACCCACGCTGAATTTTGTGACCCTGGGCAAGTTACCTAATCCCCCCCCCCCCCCATTGCTCCAGGTTCATTAGATAGATTGTGAGCCCGCCGGGACCGCCAGGGAAAAATACTTAAGTACTTGAATAAACTCATGTAAATCATTCTGAGCTCTCCTAGGAGAACAGTATAGAAAATAAAAAAATAAATGTGGAAATAATGGCCATAGCACAAAGGAATGACACACGTAAGAATGTGCTTAGGCCACTTTTTGCCTCAGTTTAGTAAAAGGGTTGCTTAGCCATTAAACACATTTCATTTAATATTTTAATTTGCATTTAAATATATACCTTACTAGCATAATTGCTAAAATATTGAAAGACCAATCCAAAATCCCTAAATGGAGAAAACAAAACAGTCCTTAGAACAAAATGCACTTGTGATAATGTATAGTGTACATTTACTGAGTAGAGAAAATATTATGCACTAAAGTATTGCACTTGTTTTCCCTGCAAGATTTAGGATTCCTTTTACTCCTGTGCTCTAAAGCAGTGTTCTTCAACCACCGGTCTGTGGACCGGTGCCGGTCCACAGAAATTTCCTGCCGCTCCACAAGGCCAGCACACGTGCATCAGGCCCAAAACAGTGTTCTTCAACCGCCGGTCCACGGTGCGATCGATGCGGCGTGATCTTCGAGCCAGCTCCCTCTTCCTAACTGATTCAGTGCACAAAGCCACGGGCAGCGGCTCCTACAGGCATAAGAACATAAGAAATGCCTCCGCTGGGTCAGACCTAAGGTCCATCGCGCCCAGCAGTCCGCTCACGCGGCGGCCCATCAGGTCCAGGACCTGTGCAGTAATCTTTTATCTATACCCCTCTATCCCCTTTTCCAGCAGGAAATTGTCCAATCCTTTCTTGAACCCCAGTACCACACTCTGCCCTATTACGCTCTCTGGAAGCGCATTGGCTAAGGCTCTTAACATTTGTATCTCCTCTTCCTATAGGCTAAGGCTCTTTGCACCTGCATTGTGATGTCATAGAGCTTTATGGTTATAGAAACCTAGAAACATGATGGCAGATAAAGGCCAAATGGTCCATCTGCAGCATCCACTATCTCCTCCTCTCCCATAAGAACATAAGCAATGCCTCCGCCGGGTCAGACCTGAGGTCCATCGCGCCCAGCAGTCCGCTCACGCGGCGGCCCATCAGGTCCAGGACCTGTGCAGTAATCTTTTATCTATACCCCTCTATCCCCTTTTCCAGCAGGAAATTGTCCAATCCTTTCTTAAACCCCCAGTACCGTTCGCTGCCCTATAACGTCCTCTGGAAGCGCATTCCAGGTGTCCACCACACGTTGGGTAAAGAAGAACTTCCTAGCATTTGTTTTGAATCTGTCCCCTTTCAACTTTTCCGAATGCCCTCTTGTGCCTGAACCAGAAGCCTTCTCGCTGACGTTGCAATGTCAGAGGGAAGGCTTCTAGATGAGGCACGGGACGTGCAAGGTGCAATTAGTACTATTATAGGGGCGGGGTCTGGGGTGGAGATTGGGTAGAGATGGGCGGGGTCTGGCCCACGACTTAGCCCCGTGTTCTTCAACCGCCGGTCCACGGACTGATGCCGGTCCACAGAATAATTCTTTTATTTCTGCCGGTCCATAGGTGTAAAAAGGTTGAAAATCACTGCTCTAAAGAATTTAGCACGCGCTAAATGCCATGCAGCACTTAACACACACTAGCCCTCCCTTTTATGAAGCCACGCTAGGGTTTTTTCTTATCACAGGCCATGGCGGTAAAAGCTCCGATGCTCATAGGAATTCCCACGCCTGGTGGTAAAAAAATCCCTAACGCAGCTTCATAAAAAGGACTTTAGTAAGGCTTCATTAGTAAAAGGACTTTTAAGAGCATTTGGGCAAGATATCCCACAAAATGATCGTATTTACTAAAGTACCGGGAGACAATTAAGGATTGGCTTGGAAAAAAAACAATAATACAAAATTGTATCTAATGATTCTTTAGATTTTAGATAGATCTGTTTCTATATGTTGATGGAGTTCTTTTCTATGCTATATTTTATTGTAAAACCAAAATCTATATTGTAGGCTATTCCAGACTGGACTCCAGCATACAGATAGAGGCGCTCCCAATTCGAGTGAAGTAACTATAAAGCTAAGTAAAACTTGATTGATGAATAATTTAAGATAAAAATATAAAAAATATATAATATAAACAATATATAAACAATACATAAATTACTGATCCTATGACGATTGGGTCCGGTGATTATTATCATTAGAACCTATGGGACATTCTAAACCCTCTGAGGATCGTTACGAATTTATGTTATTTCTTATGAGGATCGTTTGACTGGTGTTGAATTTGAAATAATTATTTTATTGTAAAGCACTATGAACAGTTGTATGCTATGGCGGTACATCTGATTTTAACAAACATAAATATAAAAGGACCCCTTAATTCACACATCTTCAGTAGTAATAGTTCAAGGCAAGTTACATTGAAGGGCAAATTCCATAAGAAGCGGTCAAAAGTTAGACGCCGTTCAGCTCGATTCAAAGCACAGTTGGGTGCCGTTTAATGAATCACGCTGAGCGTCACCTAATTTGGAGGTGCCCAATAAACGGGCCAGCTCTAGGCACAACTAAAAGTTAGGCACCTATCTGAGCCACGCCCACATCTAACGTGGGCAGCGCTTAATTTTTTTTTTTTTTAATATTTATTCATTTGTCACAACAAATAAAAATAGGAATACACACTAATATAGAACAAAAATCATTACATTTAAACCTTTCAATTCTAAGTCCACATTATTGGGACTCTAACATCACCCGAAAGATCACATACATAAAAGGTAATTTAAATGATAACTTCCGACAAGCAGGCAACATATCTATATTCCTTTCTTTATCACTTCTTATCAGCCTCTGCAATAATCTCAAGTAATTTATCTACTTTAGGTTTATCTTGTAGGAAATTTTCCAACTGAGATGGATCATTCTGCTTACTTTCAAAATAAACCTCTCACACCAGCCTTTATATCTTTATAAGAAACTCATCCCCCATTATTCTCCACGTACTCTGAGGTCAACAGACCAAAAACTTTTACAAATTCCTTCAATCAAAGAATTCTATTATACCCGGAAAACAAACTTTACAGTTGTCGCCCCAACGCTATGGAATGCATTACCACAACAACTTAGAGAAGAACAACATCTAGATAATTTCAAGACCAATTTGAAGACATTTTTATTTCGAGATGCTTTTGTCTGTTCTTAGTTCCACCTTTTTCTTCTTCCCTTTTTTTTTTTTTTTCCTAATCCTTTCTTTTTCTTCCCCTAATCTTTCGATCTCTTCCTACCTTTTTCCTCTCTATTTCACCCTTTTCCTTATCTTTTCTCTTCTTCATCTGATTGGTTCCAACTTATTTAACCAACCGCTTTAATAAAAGCGATCCTACCCAATGTTTTTCCCTATCCCCACTATTTCCCTCTCTTCTCCAAAATATGTAACTTCCCCCCCCTTTCCCTCATATCCTCACTTTCATGTTAGTCAAGTTATGTCTTTAATGTTCACCCACTACATTTTATATTTTAAATTTTTTCTTTTTCTTTTTTCCTCTGTATAAATTTTATTGTGAACCGGCCAGATACTTGGTGATGGTCGGTATATTAAAAAGTTAATAAACTTGAAACTTGATCAAGAAAAATGTACTTATTACTCTCATATGTAACCAAACATTTACAAGGAAATTTAAGGAAGAATAAAGCTCCTATTGCCAAGTTGTCTTGAGTTGTAGGAACTGTCTTTGCCTGAGGACATCTGGAAATACATTTAATTTCTGAACACAGAATAGAGCAGGGGTAGGCAATTCCGGTCCTCGAGAGCCGGAGCCAGGTCAGGTTTTCAGGATATCCACAATGAACATGTATGAGATGGTTTGAATGCACTGCCTCCTTAAGAAGATGCAAATCTATCTCATGCATATTTATTGTGGATATCCTGAAAACCTGACCTGGCCCCGGCTCTCGAAGACCGGAATTGCCTACCCCTGGAATAGAGCATGTTTGTTTATGAAGTAAAGTTTAAGAATAGCTTGATTTTCCATTTCAGATTTTAATGTTACTAGTAGCGTTGCTCTCTTTTTGCAATATAGGGCTCCTTTTACTAAGGTGCGCTAGCGTTTTTAGCGCACGCACAAGATTAGCGCGCGCTAGCCGAAAAATTACCGCCTGCTTAAAAGGAAGCGGTAGCGGCTAGCACACGGAGCATTTTAGCGTGCCTTTGTAAAAGGAGCCCAAAGTCTTTAGAACACTCCCAAAACTGAGAGATAGTCAGACTATCTGGTGATACCAATTGATCCACACCTCCCTCTTCAGCTACTACTTTCGTGTTTCTGGAAATGTAATATAGATTATCAGGAGAGAATCCATCCACCTGAGCATAGTGGAGAACGTCTTTCAAATACATTTTCAGTAACTCCAAAGGAGAAAGAAAATGAGATATGGGAAAATTCAAGAAGTGGAGGTTTATAGATCTCATGGCATTCTCAATTTTCTCCATCTGCATATGTATTACTGAATTATCTTTCCTATTAAATGTTAAGCATGCTTGAATCACAGAGACAGATGAGTCTACTTTATCAACTCTTTTTTCCATTAAGATTAATTGAGCTTCTTGCTCAGTTACTTTATTAGTAATTTCAGTTGAGAACTGACAAACTTTCACAACCGTCCCCTGAAAAGAATTTTCTGTTCTGTTTACTACTGTCCAAACATCCTGTAAGGTGATAGGTTTAACTGCAGAAGACTCATTAGTAGCAATTAGTGGCATTTGGAGAGTCCCAGATTTCTCCAACGATATTG
Organism: Geotrypetes seraphini; assembly: GCF_902459505.1. Taxonomy (NCBI): domain Eukaryota; kingdom Metazoa; phylum Chordata; class Amphibia; order Gymnophiona; family Dermophiidae; genus Geotrypetes; species Geotrypetes seraphini. Next base: position 47,878,681 of record NC_047095.1, read on the forward strand.
ATGTCGGGTCCATTTCAGTTAAATAGGGAGAAATTGATTCTTCTCCTTCTCTAGGAGTGGAATCTGTTTCTTCCAGTAATATTAAAATTGGTTGAGGTGGAGGTGATAGTTCACCAGAAGAGAGCGAAGCAGAGTGAGAGTAAAAATCAGTCTTACCTCCCAAAGATGTTACAGGAACAGGACATAGATGGTGATCCATCGGGCCCGTTCCTGTAGCTGATGGTATAACCTTCGCCTTTCTTTTTCCCATTTATTATTTCTCTCTTCTTTCGCTTGTTACTCCTTGTGGCTCCGAGGGGGCTCAAAAGGGGCAATTCCTGCCCCTTTAGCCATACCCCTTCAGTCACGTGACCGCAGGCTGGAAGATCTTTAAATCAGGAGAGAGGACCTCCCCTCCCGATGCTGACTGACGTCAGGTGGTGGTCAACGGGGGGTGTCTGCTTGCCGGTCTCTGCTCCTGTCGAGGTGGTTAAGCAGCCCTCCCATAACGCTTAATTTTTTGAAGGCCGCCTAAATTTTTAGAGGCGCCTTATTGCAGAATTGCTTTATCTAGATAGGCGCCTAAGTGTCAATTAGCGCTGATTAAAATGCTTAATTGAGCTTGCTAATGAATTTAGAGAGGTGCCTATCTAGATGGGCACCTCCAAAATAGGTGCCTACCCTTTCGGCGCCGGTTACAGAATCTGGGCCTGAGTTCCTGCAAGCTCTCAGCTTTAATTATCTCCTTCTCTTTTCCTCTTTGCCTGAGGCACAAATTCTGTTCAAATTCTCTTGTCTGTGTTATAAATCAATATTTGGTCTGGCCCCCACTTACCTAGTTTCCCAATTTAGCCTGGCAAGTTCTATTAGGCCCACACGAAGAACACATCTGTTCTCCTATCCGACAATAAAGGCCTGCCACTACAAAAGATTCCTGGACCAGAACCCTTGCCTTCCAGGCAGGCAAATGGAACGATTGGCTGAGTAACGTTATCACGCACTCCTCAACCTACTTCAATTTTAGAAAATTGGTAAAAACGAGTTTGTTCAATCAATTCGTAAACTAAGAATTTTTATAGCTCTGCTAATAAAACCAGTAACCTTAAGAACTATATAGCTTTCCACTTCTTCCATTATGTAGATTGTATTGACGACTTTGAATTGTGACCTCTTTGCTGATTGTCCAGCGCTTCTTGTTGTAAACCGCCTCGAACTTTCATGGCTTTGGCGGTATATAAGAATAAAATTATTATTATTATGTACTTTGACAGACTCTTCATGTTCTTAATGAATACCTCAAGGTATACCTGGTGTGTATATTTCATGTCACAGTAAAGTGCTTTTAGGCAGTAGTGCAGAGTCCCTTAGCCCACGTTTATATGCCAGAGTTTGGCGCAGGGAATCCTTCAAAATCGCAATTGATTTCCCTTGGCTGGTGTAGATGCAGTTTTGCTTGACACTGTAAGAATTGCTTTATGGCATTGTTCTCTACCCACTTTGAGGGCGTCACAAAGGAAAATATTGACCCTTCCAGAAATATACAGATAGCATTCAAGCTTTGATGTGCCTGGCCTTAGGGTTTGATATAATTAATTGGATTTGTTATCTCTTATGTGATGCGATTATGCAGGAAGTATACTTTGTAAATAAACAATCATGCCTTATAATCTGCGTTATACAAAGCGACTAAAAAATATCCAACATTAAGGAAACAACCTGTTTGTTGCTATCATGTAAGGGCTCCATTCTCACCAAAATATTCTCACAAGTCAAGCAAGCTGTGAGCTAAACCAGTACCGGCTAAGTGAGCGTGCGCTTCCTGGGGAATAGTTCAGTGACTTTATCTGTAGGAAAACACTGCGAAGAATGAAAGAACCGAAAAGCCCTTTGGTGTTAAAGCAAAACAGCTGGACCCTTATTAGAAGCAGCTATTCTAAAATAAATCAAGGGAGGACAAGCCCTGCAAGTCAGAGAAAGGGATTTAGTAGAAAATGAATCTGGGCACGACAGATCATGATTCAAAGGCTTTTATGAGAATCTGAAAGTGGAGACGTGATACACTAGTAGATAACCGTGAGAGGCAACATCTGAAAACGTTGCACTTACTCTCACGCGTGTGATGAAGGAAAAAAAAAAAATAAAAAAATCTCTTGTCCAAAGTTTAACAGTACGCGAATGGACAAATGATCTCTTCCTTTTATTGAGACAGGTGACGCAACGTGGGTAGGCCAAGGTTGTCGGAACGCTGATGCGAGATGGCAGGCTCCAGCCAGAGCTATCAACAGCTGAGATTCATCAGCCAGCCTCATCCCATTCAGTCGCGACTCGTATAATTGGAGAGTGTGAGCTTGAAGGGGATCATACTGTGAAGATCAATCCGTTCTTACGCTGTCTGGGCCAGTTCTGGAAGAGATGGCGATTAGAGAATGACAAAATTCATCACCGTTCTCGTCCCCACGGATAACCGCGGGAAATAATCCCATGTCATTTTCTAGTGTCTATTTCAACCTCAGTCCTTCTACACCAGCATTCTTCAAAGCAAAGCTTGCGGGTCAGTGGTTGTGCCCAATTATACTCTGATTCTTCCCTCTCTCCTTAAAGAATGACATGAAGATTGTTTACCGTGGGGACGGGAACGGTGATGAATTTTGTTCTCTAATGGCGATAGACGGGGCAGGCTTTCTGCATTCTCCTGCATGTTTAGATAAACTGAACGTTGTTTGCCGTTCATTCTCTTCTGCTTCCGTTTTCGGTAAGATTTTCAATGTTTTCAATGTTTATCCAGCTGAATATTTTTTGTTTCAGGGCTTTTTATAGGCAATGGCTCCCACACCTGGTCCCAGAAGCACACCAGCCAGTTGGGCCTCCACGGCATCCAAATCTCTCTCATGAATATTCATTGTGGATATCCTGAAAACCTGACTGGTTGGGATACCTCCAGGACCAGGTTTTGGAACTACTGGGTTAAAACATAAAATCAGAAGCCCTGCTCATAAATAATTACTTATGCCAAAGGATTTATTTAAGACACATTCTCAAAGTTCAGGCTACTCACCAACAAATTAAGTCAAGGATGGAATATAAACCGAAAGACTGGATTGGAAATTAAAATAATATATTAATAACATGTGAAAAAAAAAGATAACCTGTTGATATCTAGCCTGTGGCAGTTAATGCTTTTTGAAAATGTTGTGTGCCAGACTTGTGATGAAAGACAATGGAGTGGAGGAAAAATACTTGTGAAATGTTTTCTTCCGTTCAGTCGACATTAATCTACATATCTGAACCTACTCTACCATACAACAAACAGAGCACAAGTACATCTGATTTTTAATACATTTTTGCGAAAATATAATTGCCAGGGAAATAAATAAGCACGGTCATAGTGATGGCCAGGTGTGTACACAAAAACCAGCCACATATAACCTTCTAATAGGTTCAGTCCAATCGCTTTTTGAGTAGGCCATATAAGTTAAAAGTGGAACCACAGGCCCGTCTCATGATTCACAGAATTACTAATCACCTGCCGAAGGAAAGTGATCTGTCTTTTATGGCTTCCTCTGTGCAGTTCTACAGTAGGTCCAAGTACAAAAGCCCATTCATCCACACATTTCTCAGTGGCATACGACAAAGGCAGAAAGCAGAGTGGCGTAGGCTTATTGAGGCCTGGAGAAGGGGGAGGGGAGCAGGGGACAGCCACGTGTTTAATAACATGGGAACATAATCGCTACCTATGATGTATAATAGAGAGGAGAGGGCCCAAGATAGGGCCATTTATTAAGCAGAGGAAACTGTTTAACATTACCATTGAATAAATTTGGCATCAAAATGGATTTTTGTTAATTGCAGGGCTAGTATAGTGGTTCAGTATTCTAAGGACAAGTATGAATGGCTGGTAGCTGTCCAAAATGTATGTTCAACTTTTTAATGCTCCAGTCCAAGTCACATATCAAACCAGGGCAAGCAGTTCGTTTCCAGAACATAGACACACCTCCATTATAGTGGCCGAGAAAGGCTGAGCCAAAGAACTGACCCAACTGGATAACAAACATCTGGATCAGCATGTTTTCATAGTACAGTAATAGTAAAGCAAACTGCAAGTGCCCTTCCAAATCTACTTATACCTGAGGTTAGGCTCTCACCAAAGACTAAGGAATGTGTAATAATGCAGTGGTTAGAGCTACAGGCTTGGCACCCTGAGGTTGTGGATTCAAATCCCGCACTTCTCCTTGTGACCCTGGGCAAGTCACTTAATCCCCTTTGCCCCAGGTACATTAGATAGAGTGTGAGCCCACCGGGACAGTTAGGGGAAAAATGCTTGAGTACCTGAATAATTTGTAATCCGCATAGAATTGTAGGATATGCAGAATATAAATTATAAAAAGATGGTTATTTCAGTCCATGTATAATCCTTCTTTATACCCAGCAGTTTCCTCTGATTCCTTTTGGACTTTCAGCACAGCTGGAACCAGAGCCAGAATCCAATACCATCAGGGATTTTCCCCAATTTTTACTCATCACACTCCCACCATCTGGAGCAGCCTAGTCCAGCCTTGGGGGATTGTGGGCAGTAAAGCTCCCTCAAGCCTTATAGTCATGGGCCTACAGTAAATCCAACCACTAGGTGTCATCACTGCTGATTTCCCCAGGAACTGTGTTCATACAGCCTTTCCATCTACCCCAGCCCTAGCCGACCCATGGAGCGGAAGACCTGAGCTGGGGACAGAACCCTGGTTCCTCTGCGTGACAACACACGGCACTGCCACAGAACCACCAATGGCCAAACTAGCCCTAGGGCTGCAAGATCTGCAAAGGCTTTGCAATGATTCACTTCAAAAAGTACATACTTTTCACAGTGGCATAGTAAGGAGGGAGGGGGAGGACCATCCCGGATACCATCTTGATGGGGGCACTGGCACTTCTCCTCCTCTCCACCCCATGCCCTTCCCCTTCGGCGGCATGAGCAACTTCTCCAACCTACTGCTCGCTCCGGCCTTAGCTCTCCTTCTGAAGTCACTTCGTGGTTGCAGGACCAAGAAGCAACATCAGAGAGAGAGAGAGAGAGACAAGGCTGGTGCTGGTAGCAGGTTGGAGATGCTGCTTGCACAAGTGAAGTTAAAGAGGTATGGGGGAAGGCAAAGTGTGCAGACATGGGGGTGGGGTGGGGGAGCAGAGAAGAAGGTGGGGAGGCACCACTGCCCCAGGCGCCTCCCACCCTCACTAAGCCACTGACTTTTCCTCATATAAGTATGTTTGAAAATAGCAAAGTATGTATGTTGTCATTCCCATCCAACCTGCCCCCTGGAATGCCTCCCCACCCCAATCCATTGTTCTCTCTAAACTGAGCAGGTATCCTCCAACTGCATTGCTACCAGTAGGGACTGGTGTGTTTTCAACCACTAGGGACAGGCAGGTTCCCTGGAGTCCTGTAGAACTTGCCTATCCCTCACTATTGAAAATGAGATAGTGAAACAGCACCGCCTACTGGCAGGACTGTAGGTGGAGGACTCCCACGCAGCATAGAGGAAACAGTTCCCCCAACTACATGAAAAAGTACACACATCGTGGACCTACATACTAAACTAAACTAAACCTTAAGTTTATATACCGCATCCTCTCCATGGAAGTGGAGCTCGGCACGGTTTACAAGAACTTAAAATATAAGAAGAGAAAGGAAAAGGTATACATGAGCTTATATATAGAATGGAAGAGTAAGGGGGAAATAGAAAATTACATGTTAGAGAAGAGCCAAGTTTTCAGTTACTTGAGGAATAGTTGGAGAGAGCCCAGGTTCCGCAACGGAATAGTAATACATACATAGAAATTGCTCGGAAAATTGCTCTTCTTATTCATTTATTATTTGCATTTATACAATCCCCAAAATTGAACAGCTATCCCAATTCCAGAGTTTGCTTAATGAAATGGCACAACACTGGATATAACAGATAAAAGTGGCATGCACACTTTACCCTGATTCTATAAACGGCGCCTAGCGGCTTGGCACCACTTCTGCGCGGTTGTCATTCAACCTCTAGGCACCGTTTGCAGAATCGCGCCTAGCAGCTCCTAACTCAGTATGCATCATAATATTAAGCACTAGTATATTAGGCCAGGGTTTTCTTGGCCTAATTTACTGGCACCTAACATTGACGCCTACTAGGGTCTAAGGCAAACTCTAATCTAACCCTACTGTGTGAAAAAATATTTCCTCAGAGAATAGTTAAGCTCTGGAACGCGTCGCTAGGTGAAACATTCTAGCCAGTTCCCAAAAAGCTAGGGCAGGCTTGCTGCGCCGGCCCATAAGATCAAGGACCCAAAGGCAGAGTCCTGGTTTACCGCCACATCTACTCTGTAAAACTTGGCAAATGTGTGTAGAGAGGATCACGTTGCCACCCTGCAGATCTCCTCAGGGGAGACAGCTCTAGCTTCTGCCCATGACGAAGCCACACTCATGGGAGAATGCACCTTGATGGAATGCGACTGTTTCCCAGAAAGAATATAGGCTGACAAAATGGCTCATTCCACAAATGTTTCATAACTTCTGAGAAAGCCTCCAGCTCCTGGAGTGTAGAGAGTCACCCTTTGATGACTTAACTTTGAATTCCGTAGGCTGTAGAGGCTTCGCAGCCAGGCACACTGAACTAGTAACCGTGCCAAGCCCTGAAAATAAAGAAGGCTGCCCCACTGGGCTAGCCAAGAGTTTTGTCACCTGCTTATGGAAGAGGCTAAGCTTGGCACTGCCGCCTGTCCCGACTGTGTCACATGACACATGGTGCAAGGACACTCTTGAGGCACAAAATTTTCACAATCCTGGCAAGGATTCACAGTAGGAGATTCCATCCCAACAGGGTTTGAGACAAAACTGCAGTTTTGGAGAAGCAGGGAGCTTTAGAAAAAACGATAGCTAAAAATTCAAGATGGCTGCCGCTAAGAAATTCATGCCATTTCACATTAAACAAAGTGCAAAAATGGCGATTTTAGAATTTTTCAAGGGACATGCAGAAACCCTCAAAACTTTGATTTTCAAACCTCTCCCAATTCACCTCACAGGCTGTGACAGCCTTTACTTACTGTGACATGTGCTGAAGCCTGTCTCAGCTCTCTAAATTAGCTGGAATCAGAGAATTACTGTCTCATGCTGGGAATGCCTCTTCAGCATTGATCTTCGGGTTGCCAGTAAGGCCCTATGCCTGAATGCACCTCCACCCCTGCGGACCGACAGATTCGCTCAGGGACAAGTGAAGGTGAGAAGGCCCAGCTGGCACCCTGCGAGACACCGCTGAATCTCCTATGGATGCCCAACAGCCTGCGCTCAAACCTTTGTTCAGCAGTAGGAGAAAGATGGGGACGGCCCTAAACTCCTGTGAAATAAATGCAGGCTGGCTGACATGTACCACCAGGGATCGACCTGTTAGCTGCAGACCGAAGTCTGTGTGATCTTAATGCAAGCAGAGATGAATATATGCTCTGAGCACAAGAAACCTCGAAAACGGGACAAAAAAACAACAACAACTTAATAAAATAATAAAATGGGGAGAGCAGAACAAACACACTCTTGCTGGCACGTGTGCAGAAGGGAAAAACTGTAGGTGGAGCTAAGGAGCCAGGTGAAGTATGCAGAGGCACAGTGAAAAAATCCGGAGTGGATTCCTTCTGCAGATGGCACGCAGCCATGGGAACACAACCCATCTGTCTAGAACAGTGGTCTCAAACTCAAACCCTTTGCAGGGCCACATTTTGGATTTGTAGGTACTTGGGCCTCAGAAAAAATAGATAATGGCAATTTTGCATGAGATAAAACTCTTTATAAATCTTTCCTTTTGGCTAAGTCTTAATAATAATATAGTCATTTACAGCTAAAGAGACATATGATCAAGAAACTCTTTTATTTTACTTTTGTGATTATGATAAACGTGCTGAGGGCCTCAAAATAGTACCTGGCGGGCCACGAGTTTGAGACCACTGGTCTAGAATGTCTCACCTATTGCACTGGAAGTTACTTTTCCTCAACAAGGTTTTCCGTGTTGCTACACACTGAATAGAAACAGAAAAGTTGAGTGTCTTGCAGTTCCATTCTTGTCTTTGATCATTTATGTTTGATAATATGATTGCCATGTTAAAGGTTAATAAATAGAAATTCAAAAAAAAGAAGGGAAAAAGGGACTAAATACATTCTTGACAAGATTTTGAAGGCCTGGAGCCTTCTTCCTAAGGTTCAGGCCTTTGTAAGCTAGTATAAAAAAAAGTATGGTTAGTCCAATAAAAAAAGGTATCTTATTTACTTTTTAAATGTATTTTTGCCTTTACAACCTGGGCCTTTCCTGGCTCATTCAGTATCCTCCTCCCTTTAATACAACCTAAAAGAAGAACTTCCAACTTTGAAAGCAATTTTCTTCATGCTACAGGTGGCTCAGTACTGAGCTGTTCTCTGTCTCAAGCTGACATTGATGGGGGAGGGGGAGGAACCGTTGGGCTATGAAGGGGGCCCTTATACCCTTCTTATGGTAGGAACGCTGTCTTTATTTTAAACTGTCATTTTAGTCTTGGATGTCAGCTGAGTTGAAGTATCCTTTTTAACAAGCCTCCAAAATGTCTGGCAGGCTTGCGGTTTCAGTAAATGAATGCAAAGGTCATGTGTTTTACTCGTTATCTCAGCCATCACTCTGTCATTCCTGTGAAGGCCAAAATGTTTGAGCCGAAGTCCCTGAAGGAAAATAGGCAAATGCATGATAAATAAACAGATACTGGTGAACTACAGTCGGTTTGTGTTATTATCTAAGCTGTGTCACCTATGACAGTTAAAACAGTTTTTCCCTACAATCCAGTAGGCTGAAAGTTATTTAAGAAAAATAAAGAGAGAAATATCTCTCCAAATAATTTAGGGTGGCTATATTTCTATTACACATCAGTCATAACATGCATTTTCCTAACTCCCCCCCCCCCCTTTCACAAAATCGTGAAAGCGGTTTATAGCGCAGGCCGGTGCACCGAATGCTCTGCGCTGCTCCCAACTCTCATAGTGTTCTCACAAGTGTCGGGATCAGCACTACTTGCCCTTATATCAGTAGACTGGAATGTTGCTACTATTTGCATTTCCGCCAGGCACTTGTGATCTGGCTTGGTCACTGCTGAAAGCAGGACACAGGCATGGACGTCGGAACGGGGAGGCCACAGCCTCCCCAAGGATTGGCGGTTGCCGGTCAGTTATGGCTCTATTCCCCCCACCCACCTCATCCTGGCGCTGTACTTTTAAATCTTCGGGCAGCCACCGTGCAGTGTCAACGAGCAGGCCTGCCCCGGAACCCTTCATTCTACTTCCGGGGGCAGGCCTGCTCGTTGACGCCGCGTGGTGGCTGCTCAAAGGTTTAAAAGTGCAGTGCCGGAAGGAGGTCAGTGGGGGAGTCGGGAGCTGGTCATGCTGCAGGACTCCTCTGGGGCCTAGGGCAGAGCCCCCCTCCCCCAACAAAACAGCGTTCCGCTTGCCTTTGCTGGGCTAGTTGGTCTGACCCAGTATGGTTATTCTTATGTTCTTATGGACTTGACAATAACGTGCAGAAGGGAATTTGCAGAAACTGCAGGGACATGCTGGACACCCCCAAAAGTTACTGTACAGACCCACCGCATGGTAACTTTGGTTGTTGTACAAACACCTAGCACACTTTACTTAACAAGTCCAAGATGTTCACAAAAGGCACCCGAGGGATGTTGCCCGAAGGTGCAAACTTTAATTCGAAGGCAATCAATGGCATGAACTAGTATTTTAGTGAGCCTTTTTCCAACCCATTTCTCCACAAATGCTGAAAATTGGAATGAAATTAAATGGTGTTATTTATTTAAAATGGAAATGTTATTCTATCCCCTTCTTTTCCATATGGCCCCTTTCCTGCATATTAACTATGTTTATGCTATCTTCCTTCCTGCTCCAGTCTGCTTACTTTACACGATAGCCTCATCATATTATAGACGGGTGTTGACAAATGCTGCCACCAGCATGCCAAGAACTGCAGTCCCTGACACGACTGAATAATGCCATTTACTTTTTCAATTTTTTTGCTCAAGTGCAGCTCTGGATATAGAAATGGTAGAAGTGGGCAGCAGGACAAACTTGGAAAAATCTGACAACCACAGTTTATGCCTTTGAGCCCAAACTACTCTTAAAACATGTTCTGGGGACCATAAAGTACCCAACATGCAGCCTGCTGTAAAACCTTTTTCCATTTGTAATCTCATTTCACAGCAGGAGAACAGCAGGCCAGCTGTATTGTGAGATCACCAAGGCTGTCAAAGAAGCATGAGCGATGGATGCCAGTGATGCAGCCATATTCTTAAGGGCATTTTCAAAATGGCTGCCTTTTCAGAAGAACAACAACCCACAGTTTAATTGAGCTGCTACAAAAACCTGTTTGTCTGAAGACCACTTAGCCCATTGCTTGGGCTAGGCACCTTTTAAAATCTGGAGGGGCAAAAAAGCACAATTTTTATGGTAACCCCCCAAAAAAACAAATAAACAAAAGAAAGGATGCCAATACAATCTCTTCAAAAATACACATCTAATAATCCACCCAGCACTACACACCAATACCATCGAGCCCCAATCATACTCAAAAATTGGAGAAAAGGCCTCAGTGTCTAAGAGGGGTATCTTCAAAATTCAACTCCTACATAGACAAACCTGCCTCAATATACAAGCATTGAGGCAGGAAGACACATCTTCGGTCAGAAAAACTCTTAATAAGTGGAAAAAATTTCCTCTTCTAAATTCAATAGCAATTACATAAATATAAATATTGCCACACTTATCTGAAAAAGTAATCTTTGTAGTACTGGGCTGTAGAAGCAGGAAAATCCCGCAAAGTGGAGCATGAGCTAAGTGCAAAGCGGCCACTCACAGCCTGTTTTACAAAGCCGCATGGCAACAGCCCTTTAAATCTCTATGGGCTTCGGGGCCATTACCGCGCGGCTTTGTATAACAGGCCCTCAGTCTCCACCGCTTGCACACTGTTCACCACGATTTCCAACAGGGCCCCCTGTTTCGCAAAAAGCTTTGTCAGGGAAATGAGCGTTAATTATCCGGCTTCATCGCCTATCGTAAAAACATATTGGTACCATGTTCTGAAATGCTATGCATCCTGTTTAGACTTAATTCTAATTATTACCAAAAATACACAGGCCCTTGTGTTTTTTGGTGGAAAGTTTTCAAACACAAGCAGCGATTTTCAAGTGTACTCCTAGTGTGAATGGTAATTATCATTACCGCCATCATCGGCTATTTAATAAGAAATTCATATTAGAAAATGACATGGTGACAAAATTCATCACCGTTCCTGTCCCCGCGGATAACCGCGGTAAACCGTCTTCATGTCATTGTTTAAGGAGAGAGGGAAGAATCAGAGTATGAATGGCCACAACCACTGACCCACAATCTTTGCTTTGAAGAATGCTGGTGTAGAAGGACTGAGGTTGAAACAGACACTACAGAATGACAGTCTCTGGTATCCAGAGCAGATATTGTGATGTCATAATGCCTCATTCCACCAGTGCCTATGAGCCAATCACATCAGTGATGTCACAATGGCTTCATTATCCTTGGCTCACATAAGAATCAGAGTATGAATGGCCACAATCACTGAACCGCAAGCTTTGCTTTGAAGAATGCTGGTGTAGAAGGACTGAGGTTGAAATAGACACTAGAAAATGACATGGGATTATTTCCCGCGGTTATCCGCGGGGACGGGAACGGTGATGAATTTTGTCACCGTGTCATTCTCTAATTCATATGCTTTCCGTGTACTTGACTCTAACATTTCAAGCACCCATACCAAGGGAGTTGAATTAACACACCTTTGGCAATGGTGTCATTCACCAAGGCTTCAGCTGTTAAGGGACTAAACTATTCTGAAACATGCAAATTCAACCTGTCTGTTCATGCTATCGTGTGTTCTAAGGGTGCCCTGCACACATATTTGTCAGTGAAACCGTTTCAAACACATAAATATGACATGACAAGCTATAAAATAAGACACCACTTTTGATTTCCTTTGCAGAAGAAAGGAAATCTTTTACACTTTTATTTGACTTTGCTAAACCAGCGGTTATGTTCCAGGTAGTGCGGTTTTACTAGACTGTAAAGTTTTCCGCCTCGGATTTACAACTAACGGCCAGCTAGAGAACATTCCTGTGCCACACACCGACAGTTTTACACAAAGCTGAGGAAGAAAGTTGCTGACAAGCTGGTAACTCGATACAATGCTAGAGCTCATTCCTTAGCATTCTCCCAGCGCCAAATGGCCACAGAGATTCGTCTTCTATTCCATGGTTCCTTTTGGTTTATTTTCTTTTTCCTTTGTGACTTCATCCTACCTGACTCTACCCTGCGCAGTTCTTGCATTCCTCCTACTTTCCTGAGCGTTTCAGGGTGTCCCTGGTTGTCTAAGGCTGCCAGCTACACAATGGACCTTGAACTGGCTGCTATTAGAGTCCCCAAAATGTTTTGGTGGATAACAAATAACTAGGATAATCATTAGTTGTTGCAACTCTAAATGACAGCCTAGGATCTGTGATTCAGAAAAGAAACTTTTGACTGTTACATATTTTTTAAAAAAACAAACAGCCCAGTAGAGGAGTCAGAAAGGCTGGACTGGCCTATATAAAGTTTTCCTCAAGAAGCAGGTCCCATACAGAAACAGCAAGAGAACATAAGAATTGCCACTGCTGGGTCAGACCAGTGGTCCACTCCTGCGGCGGCCCTTAGGTCAAAGACTGGTGCCCTAACTGAGACTAGCCCTACCTGCGTAGGTTCCGGTTCAGCAGGAACTTGTCTAACTTTGTCTTGAATCCCTGAAGGGTGTTTTCCCCTATGACAAACTCTGGAAGAGCGTTCCAGTTTTCTACCACTCTCTGGGTGAAGAAGAACTTCCTTACGTTTGTACGGAATCTATCCCCTTTCAACTTTAGAGAGTGCCCTCTCGTTCTCCCTTCCTTGGAGAGGGTGAACAACCTGTCCTTATCTACTAAGTCTATTCCCTTCAGTACCTTGAATGTTTCGATCATGTCCCCTCTCAATCTCCTCTGCTTGAGGGAGAAGAGGCCCAGTTTCTCTAATCTTTCGCTGTACGGCAACTCCTCCAACCCTTTAACCATCTTAGTTGCTCTTCTCTGGACACCTTTCGAGTAGTACCGTGTCCTTCTTCATGTACGGCGACCAGTGCTGGATGCAGTACTCCAGGTGAGAGCGCACCATAGCCCGGTACAGCGGCATGATAACCTTCTCCGATCTGTTCGTGATCCCCTTCTTTATCATTCCTAGCATTCTGTTCGCCCTTTTGTTCTGTTCGTAGCAAAGACGAGTCGGGAAGGGCAAATGGGGAAGAAAAACTAGATCACAGAGCCTAGGATACATCTTTTAAATAAAAGTGAATTCTCAGTGGCTGTTCAAACCACAGTGTAAGCTTGAAATAGTCACTGGACAAGCTGTAAACTAGGCAATGATTCGTAAAAAGAGATTTTAGAACTAAATCTATAGAATCATGGTTATCAATGGACTATCGGATTAAATTTAAGATCGTGATGTTAGCGCATAGAACTCTATTTGAATTACAACCTTTGTATCTTTCCAACTTAGCGGTCCTTTTACAAAGGTGCGGTAGCCGATTTAGCGCGCGCGAAATGCTAATGCCTCCATAGGATATAATTAGCATTCGCTAAAACAGCTAGTTTTTGCACGGTTCTGCCATTCTGTCCTGTTTCAGTATCTCGCATCCTTTTGAATGCTTTTCTGTGCTTAAAATCTGGCACAGAAGTAACAGCTAATGTTCAATGCTATATACAGAATTCCCTCGGCTAGTGTAGCCTTCTCGGGGCTGCAAGACAACCATCAGTGTTCGCTCAGACCTTTCTGATCCTGTTTGGAATTAAAAGCATTGTAATATATTAATCCGCATTATGATATCACAATTGTCTAATAGTATTAAATGCACAGAATACCAGACGCTCCCTGGTATTAATGTGAAACACATAAAGCCGTCATTGTGACTTCTTGCTTTGGGTCAGTGTGTCTGCGGTAAAGATATTATGAACTTTCCTTGACCTTTCAAAGTGATACTTGAAACTGGCACAAATTTTTAGCTCTCCCGAGAGACTAAAGTGTCTCTTTTTTCCCCGACTTTGCATCGCTCCAAGAATAATAGTACTTGAATGAAAAAAGAGCACCGATACCAAACACAAAAACATACTAAGTACAGAAATGGTTAAAACCCCTTTTAACACAAATCATATATCAATATTCATTCTGTGAATTAAAAAAACCCCCACAATTAAAAGGCAGCTACAGGGTTCAATAAAACCCTTATTTCAATTGCTAGAGTTTGATGCATGAACTTGAATCCTTCACCCTTTATAGCTTATGTCAGGGGGGGTCCTTGCTAACATGCATTAAAGGAACAACATATGACATTTGCCTCTTACTGAAGTTAAACACCAAAATCCTGCATTATTTTACCATACACGTTAGTTTAAGGTACCACAGGCTACATAATAATGAGATGTACAGTATGCAAATGCATGCAAAACCTTATTATTATGTAAATTGGGTCTGAATTCAAGAGAGCCTGGGATAAACATAGAAACGTAGAAACATAGAAATAGACGGCAGATAAGGGCCCACGGCCCATCTAGTCTGCCCACCTTAATGTCCCTCCCCTACCTTTGCCCTGTGAATAGATCCCATGTGCCGATCCCATTTGGCCTTAAAATCAGGCACGCTGCTGGCCTCAATCACCTGTAGTGGAAGACTATTCCAGCGATCAACCACTCTTTCAGTGAAAAAGAATTTCCTGGTGTCACCTCGTAGTTTCCCGCCCCTGATTTTCAACGGATGCCCTCTTGTTGTCGTGGGACCCTTGAAAAAGAAGATATCTTCCTCCGCCTCGATGCGGCCCGTAAGATACTTGAACGTCTCGATCATGTCCCCCCTCTCTCTGCGCTCCTCGAGCGAGTATAGCTGTAATTTGTCAAGCCGTTTTTTCGTATGGATAGGCACGTGAGATCTCTCAGAGAGAGAAAGAGACAATGGTTACTGTGAATGGGCAGACTAGATGGGCCATTTGGCCTTTATCCGCCATCTTGTTTCTATGTGTTGAACTTTGCAGTATGTTTTACTTCATGAAAAATTACACCAGCTCAAAGCTGTAAGAAACTACTCCATGCAGTGAGGAAACAACCTGTTTGCCTACAACCTGGAGAGCTGTTTTGCCCCCTCTCTCCCCCCCCCCATCAGCTGACTGCCCAAGCCTTCTCAAGAGGAAATTCCCTGCCAGCATGGAAGACTCTACCTGCTCAAAGTCTGGTGACAGAATAACTAGGCAGCAGGAAAGACATGCCCTGCTTGGATACTAACGTTTAGTATAAAGATACAGCTCTAAAAATACTCCCTTCTAGAAAATTATAATAAGTTTGCAAAGTTGTGCACGATGGCAGGGTCTCTCAAACCGTGTGCCCTGGCACAGTGGTGTGTGCCCCAAAGAGATTATGGGTGTGCCATGAGAGGTTCCAGGATTTTGCTTTAGTTCAAGTGAAATGGCGTGGTGGCCGTTTTAGTCCACTTTCCAAGGTAATATTAAGAAACTAGTCTTTAAGCCCGTTACAGTAACGGGTGCTAGAGATTCCTCGGCTTCCTCCCCCCTCCCTTTCCCCTTCCCGTCAACCCCCTTGTTTCCCTTTGCACAGTCTAGGAAGTTCTTTTTTACCCAGAGGGTGGTGGACACATGGAACAAACTTCCGGAGGAGGTGATAAGCCAGAACACTGTACAGGGGTTCAAGGAAGGTTTGGATAGGTTCCTGGAGGATAAGGGGATAGAGGGGTACAGATAGAACTTGAGGTAGGTTATAGAAGTGGTCAGAAACCACTTCATAGGTCGCGGACCTGATGGGCCACCGCGGGAACGGACCGCTGGGCGGGATGGACCTCTGGTCTGACCCAGTGGAGGTAACTTCTTATGTTCTCTTATGTTCTTATGTCTCCCTGCTTCATCCGCTCCTTCTCCTGCGCGGGCCACCGGAGCAGCGAGGACTGGGCAGAGGGGGCTGCCAACCGGGGCCGGCGGAGAGGAGCTAGGCGGCTGGAGGAGTAGCAGCAGCCGCTGCCAATTGCAGCCTCCGTCCCGCCTTCGCCTCCCTGGATTTGCTAGAGCGGCCTGCAAGGTTCGCTACAGTGGCTGGCGAACCTCAGCAGGCCGCTTTGAAGAGGACCGGCAGTGGGAGGGAGGAGTCGCTGGCACACGCGCTAGCGCAGGCGCCGTGAGCACTGGCACAGAAGCACAGCTCACGCCACCAGGACTCATGGATTTTCGACAGCGCATGTGCGCTTAGCCTTTTATTATTATGGATGATAAAAAAAAAACCAACAAACAAACAAAGGAAGTAAGGCAATACCTTTTTTATTGGACTAACTCAATGCATTTTACGATGAGCTTCTGAAGGTAACCCTTCTTCAGATCAGAAATAATGTTGGGTATTATTAAGAAGGGTATCACAACCAGGACAAAGGAAGTCATCATGCCACTGTATCAAGCGATGGTGCGCCCGCACCTGGAGTACTGTGTCCAGTATTGGTCGCCGTACCTCAAGAAGGACATGGCGATGCTTGAGAGGGTCCAGAGAAGAGCGACGAAAATGATAAAAGGCATGGAAAACCTTTCATATGCAGACAGGTTAGAAAGGCTGGGGCTCTTCTCCCTGGAAAAGCGGAGACTCAGAGGAGACATGATAGTGACTTTCAAGATCATGAGAGGTATCGAGAAGGTAGACAGAAATAGATTCTTCAGACTAATGGGGCCCACAAGTACAAGGGGGCACTCGGAGAAGCTAAAAGGGGACAGGTTTAGAACCAATGCTAGGAAGTTCTTTTTCACTCAGAGGGTGGTGGACACATGGAACACACTGCCAGAGGCTGTGATAGGACAGAGTACACTCCAGGGTTTTAAAGAAGGATTAGATAAATTCCTGAAAGATAGGGGTATTGAGGGATACAGATAGAGGTAGAGATGGGATATAGAGAGAGTTTAGATAGAGACCAAGGGGATTTAAGGGTTCAGATGATCACCGTACAGGTCATGGGCCTGATGGGCCGCCGCGGGTGCGGACTGCTGGGCGCGATGGACCTCTGGTCTGACTCAGCAGAGGCAACTTCTTATGTTCTTATGTTCTTATGTTCTTATAAGCAAACGTTGACCATTGCATCAATGACTTTTCTGGTAAGAATAAAAAAAGGGGACTTTTAAGACAACCCAAGAATGAAAAACCTCTGAAATCAAAATGATAAAATATTTTGACACCTACCAGACAGGACTTAACAGAGATCTGGGCTTCCTTTCGCACTACAAAGACATTTAAAACTGCTCTGTCACCTCTCTGTCTCTTGCCCACCCGCTCACCCCTTCCTCTTCGTATCCCTGAAATGCTTTCATGTTTTCCTTATTTGTCAACATTTGTCAATATTTGTCAACATTTGTCAACATTTGTCAATATTTGTCAACATTTGCGTATTTCTGATCTGAAGAAGAAGGGTTACCTTCGAAAGCTCGTCATAAAATGCACCGAGTCCAATAAAAAAAATATTACATTCCTTCCTTTGTTTTTTGTTTCATTTCTTTATATTACTTTATTTTTTTTTTTTAAATTCCCTTCATAAGTATACACTAGAATAGATGACATGTAGACTATGTACGCAAGAGTCAGTCACTGTTATGAGTGTCTGTGTGAGTAAGGATCCAACCGCCAAAACAAGCATCATTCTTTGATGTAATGGGTTCTTGAAATCTAACGTCAAATAATTTTAGTTTTATTTTTATGCAGTAATTATCCTAACTTGAGCAACAAAGCAAAATCAAGGCTTTGTTACCGTTGGGATCGTCTTAGCTCTGGATTTCCAGTTCTGACAGAAATTGATGAAATGCAGGTTTGCTGTCAAAAACAAGCACATCCATTGCATTGATTAGCAATTCTATTTACTTTTTTACAATTACCCCAGACATATTTATTTATTCATTCAATTTTCTATACCGTTCTCCCAAGTGAGCTCAGAACAGTTTACATGAATTTATTCAGGTACTCAAGCATTTTCCCCGTCTGTCCTGGTGGGCTCGCAATCTATGCAATGTACCTGGGGCAATGGAGGAATTAATGACTTATCCAGGGTCACAAGGAGCAGCAGGGGTTTGAACCCACCACCTCAGGGTGCTGAGGCTGTAGTGTTAACAACTGTGCCACACACAAAAAGGGATTGAAAGACTCCTTTGTTATGCCTACATTATTTCACGTGGATGTTTTATATATATATATATATATATATATATATATATATATACCCTGTTTCCCCAAAAATAAGACCTATCCCAAAAATAAGCTTTAGCATGATTTTTAAAGATGCCCCTACCCCCAAAATAAGCCCTAGTTAAGATTGATCCACAAAGCCCCCCCCTCCCCCAAATGGCCCCAATACTCCCTGCCTCCATCCTTGACACACTAGTGCTGCCTGATTGGCTGAAAAAAATCAGACTCATCGATTCAGCAACCCCTACCCCTGTAGCTTTATGAGGCCTCAGAGCGGAGGTATGTCAGTCTCACGGTGAGAGGGTCAGTGGGGTTCTGCTGCACAATGGGATGGGAGGGAGGGATAGAAAGATGCCACACAGGAGAAAAAGCAAGATGGCGCTCGAGCAAGACGCGAGTTGAGAGCTCCCGTCGTGTTAGGGATTTTCTTCTTAAGCCACGCTTTTGATTTACCTGTTGTCATGCTTAAAAGACGGGGAAGGCCGAGGCTTGGGCAGATGAGGACAGAGCTGGCAGGAATTGGGCAGGGGCAGGAAAAGAACTTGCTGGGATGGGACGGGAAAATGAGTTCCCGCGGGGATGGGGGAAAATTTGTCCCCCTGTCAGTCTCTACTCCGATGCTCCTATGAGTGTCGGAGTATTTACCTCGCTGGCCCATGTTAGAAACTTCTACCGTAGCTTTGTAAAAGGAGCTCTTAGTTACTATATAACATTGCATATTTTACCAGAGGCTTGCGTTTGGCAAAGCTTTGTAAACTACAGGGAGAATTGTGCACATCCTGACCTGGACATCTCAATTACCACCTCCACATCCTTTCTAAGATTGGGCTCCACATCTGTTAAAACAAAAGTAATTTTCTTTAAAATAGACAATGATGCTACCTTATACAATCTTGCTTTGCCTGAATATTCCACGTTATTGTTCCTAAAATCCAGGTAAATCTGGTGTTCGACTTTTGCTGTCCACTTTTTTTTTTCTGATCAGCCAAAGTGTAAGTGATCTATGTAGTCACTTTGCAAGAATGTGTAAATAGTCATTAGATAATCTTTCAGACTTCTCCAAGGAAAATATTCCCAGCTGCTACAATTTTCTCCTAAGCACTCGGGAGCCTTTGGATGAATCTGGTTTACAGCCGGATACCTACTAAATATAAAGAAAATGATTCACTACCATTTGGAACGTAGACAGTTCCTACGAAAACTGTCAACTAGAGCAAATTAAAAAAAAAATAACCATGCCTTAATGTTTTAAAAAATCTGACTCAGAGGTCCTGTGTTTCTCTGGAAAACAGACATACCCCGTTATTCTAGGTTTTAGGCCAGCAAACATGCAGAGATATTCTGTTTCATTGCAATACTTATGGCTCTCATTATCCTCTTTCAGATGTGCAGAATCGCTCCCTAATGTCATCAGCCTATGAAGGGTGAGCGTAAGCGGTTCAGTATCCCTAGGATTCTATACGGGGCACCTAAATTTGGATGCGGATCCCAAATCTATGCGCAAACTAGTTTAGCTCTTGAGCGGTTAACGATCAATAATTGCAGTCAATTGGCTGGTCATTTGATTTACCTGCAGATCTGAGCTACGCTCTATTCCAGGGATCTCAAAGTCCCTCCTCGAGGGCCGCAATCCAGTTGGGTTTTCAGGATTTCCCCAATGAATATGCACTGAAAGCAGTGCATGCACACAGATCTCATGCATATTCATTGGGGAAAGCCTGAAAACCCGACTGGATTACGGCCCTCGAGGAGGGACTTTGAGATCCCTGCTCTATTCCATAAAATGCGTGCCTAAATTTTACAGCACAAACTCAAAAGGGGGAGGGGGTGGCCATAGTAAGGAGCATGGGTGGGTTAGGGGCATTCCCAGAAATTAGACACAATGTTACAGAATAGGGTCACGTGTGCGCTCAATGGCCATTAGTTGCGTGCCAGCATTTATACCAGGTTATAGCAGGAGTGTGGCGCCCAAAATTAGCTGCGAGATCCACATTAAACTAGTCTTCTATACACTGGCATAGTCTTCAGACACTGGCATAGTGAGGACGGGAGGCGTCCAGGCCAGTGGTGCCCCCCCCTCACCCCCTGCCACGCGTGCGCTCCTTCCCTTCCCCTGTTACCTGTTTAGCTTCCCCAGTGCGAGCAGCATCTCCAACTTGCTGCCCACTTCGGTGTCGGCTCTCTGTCTCGGACATCACTTCCTAGTCGAGATACCCGGAAATAACATCAGAGGGGGAGCGCCGAGGCCAGCGCAAGCAGCAGGTTGGAGCCACTGCTCGCGCCGGTGAGGAGCTATAGATACGTGGGGGGGGAGGGGAAGTGAAGGTATGCATGCAGCGGTAGATGAGTGGAAAGGAAGGGGGGGGCAGAGAGGAGGAGCGGTGTCGGCACACCTACTAAGACGGTGCCTGGGGCAAAGCAGTGTGGCCCCACCCCCCACCCCCTTACTATGCCTCTGCGTGCAGAGCACCTTTTACACAAGTTTACACGGATCTTTACAGAATCTAATTTTGGGCTCTATTTATGCAGTTTATCATGGTATCAGCAAATAGCAAGAAGCTAACATGCCTGCCCACACTTAGTTTTTAATCATGTGCTTGCTTTTGTTCTTTTTTGCTTTTAGTTCCCCTTGTCGCCTTGACAAAGATCTCGAAACGCGTTGGCGTTTGGGGAAATAGCTTGCAGCTGAATGCAAAAAAAGCTAAGTACATCCAATATGCTTAAGAAAAATAAGTTATAAGATTGAAAATAAGAATAAATATACATATAAGAAATTAAGCAAAAGATATATATATATAAAATAAGGTGGAGGAGGTACCTTGGGACAAATGAGGAATTTACCCATCCAAACTATGCTGTTTGGAGGGCTGTCTGATATTCCTTAGGTCCTCTATAAAACCTTTCAGCCGGTATAAATGAAATTCTGGCTACGGTATTTGGACTGAATCTGTTGCTGTGAGAGTTTGTTTTACGGTTTGAAATTAGGAAGTTTACTGTAAGATGGCTCAATTGCCCACACTCCAGTCATCACACTGCTTAAGCCGCTGGTCGTGCTTCATGTCCTTCGATTAACACTCATGTTTTAGAAGCTACGGACTACGACCACTTTATTGTACATGACTGGGTATTTTACAGCTGTTGACCCCTGATGCAGACAATCATGCTGAAACACGGCTGTTGTCTAGTCAACTGTAGGTTGTTTTGGGCACTCGTGGATGTCACAATAAAAACGTCCCCTTGTCTTTTTCTGCAGGGACCCTCTCTTGTTTCTCTTTGTTTTGGCACCTGTTTTGGTTGACTTTACTAAAACCAAGAAAGCACAGAAAACCTGAACATACTATGGCGGGAAAATATATTTTGTCAGAGTTGTTCAAGGGCATGTGCAGGTGATTATTTTTGGTGAAGTTCTCCGTGACTCATAAGGGACATTATTAAATGAAACTGATCTATTTTATGATCAAGACACGAGTTCCCAGCCTTTTTTTTTTTTGTATGTGGACCCCTTTTTTGTAATCTCCAAAGGTTTTGGGAACACCAGTGCCACTATTAGTTTCTCTTTCCCATCCCCTATGTACCCATCACTCTTTCTCTCTCCCAGCCCAATCTAATTAATCTCGCCCCTCCCTAGCCCATCCTCACCAGTCTTTCTTTTTTACCCTAGCCCAGGGGTGTCAAAGTCCCTCCTCGAGGGCCGCAATCCAGTCGGGTTTTCAGGATTTCCCCAATGAATATGCATGAGACCTATTTGCATGCACTGCTTTCATTGTGTGCTAATAGATCTCATGCATATTCATTGGGGAAATCCTGAAAACCCGACTGGATTGTGACCCTCGAGGAGGGACTTTGACACCCCTGCCCTAGCCTATCCTCATCAGTTTCTCTCCCTCCCTCAACCCATTCTCCCCCCTCCAATCTCTCTCTCTTTCACATCTCCATATTGCTGCAGCCACAACTAATCTGTAAGCCTGCACAGGTCTTCATTTTCCTCCTGGCTCTTGAACAGTGCAACCTCTGCTATCTACAGGCCCAAGTCATCACTGCCATTGATGATCCCACTGATCTCCTAGGTTTTATAGGTCTCCTACAGCCAAGCTGATGATCCTTGGAGCTGTGAAGCCTGATGAAGAGGTTATGGTTCTTTCCTGCAGATCCTCCATGATGGTCTTAGACCTTGACCACTAGGGATTTAGAAATCAAAGGGTTCAGAACTGCTCGTCTAGGACTTCTCAGACCTTCTGAGATGGGTTCCCCTCATTTAGAGACCTTTCCAAAACTATAACATGGGATCTTTAATTTGAAATTATGCCACTTTGTTCAACCTAATAACTATCCACGCTGGTGCATGTTTCCTTCATAATGAGTCAAAGCAAATCTACGCAGTTCAGTGCACAAACCAGGCACTGGGCATGGCTCATAACTGAAATGTCTCATTCTAGTTATCAATTATGGGGTAAAGAGAACATTTCTCACTTAATCCAAGGAAAAAAAAACCTGTACAAGTATCCTCTGCAATCAATTTACACATGAATTTATACAGCAACCAAGTTGGAGCTAAATATTTGCAAACAGAGTTTGGTTTCTCTTTCCAATCCATTTGCCAAAAGTCATAACTCAAGTCTTTGTGACAGTATGTATGGAACTTTTCTGGGAGGTTAAACTAAGGATATGACCTGGAAGTGAAACTGAAAGATGAGAGCACATGTATCAAGAGAGACGAAATATCTTAACATGCAAATAGTTTGTTTTTTTAAAATTGGGATGGGAACAAGAAATAAATGCCCTATATAAGCACATTTATAGAGTGTTTATGAAATACATTTAAACAGCTTTCAGAAGCTGAGCATATATTAAAAACGTAGACAGATTTCGTACAGAGTACGATATTGTTCAACACTTTTTAAAAAATGTATCTTTAATAAAATGTTTGAACATAAATAATGGGGGTAGGGAAGAGGGGAGGAGGGAATGGAGGAATGGGATTGGGAACGTTTTGAGGGTTTGAGATGGATAATATAGAAATATATTTTGGAGGAATAATAGAAATCTGTATGAAAATTAGTTTGGTGAATTTAATTGTTATGAGAATAATTGGGTATTATATTTCTGTATACCTGTTTAATTCCTTCAATAAAATGTTCCAAACTAAAAAATTTAATATATACCTGATACAGAAAAGCACTGTAGCATAATAAAGAAATGGGTGGGTGGGGAAATCAATAACGACAATCCTGTTATATAGACCATAAAAAGGAGAGAGAACCAAGGAAAAACCCCTGAAGCAGGGTACATAGGAACAAGAAGCAAAACAAAGGTAATCTCAAAATAATCCGGGGGATTTAGGAATGAATAGTCATTGTGCTATAGTCCACTTTTATTAAGCTGGAAGCCCAGACAGGCAAGAGGAAATGCCCACATCAAAAATACGATATTCAGAGTTCTTTTTTTAAATTATTATTATTTATTTATTTATCTTTTATTTTTATTTTATTTATTCATTTTTGAATTCTTACAACAAGTGAATTATAATCAATTATCATATGGCACTTGTATTTACAAACACATCCTCTTATAAAATAGAATAAATCCCCCCCTTTTGTCAATATTCCTATTTCCATATGATATACAATCCCCATCCCACCCCTATATATCTACTGCCAATCATTAGAATAATTATTAACCTGATCATTAGAATAATTAGTCAATGGTTCCCAAATTTTTTTAAAATTATGAAGATTCCCTTGTTGTAACGCTAACACCTTTTCCATTTTATATATATGACAAACTGAGTTCCACCAAAATGTATAATTTAATTTAGTATAATCCTTCCAATTTTGAGTAATTTGTTGCAAGGCGACCCCTGTCAATATTAATAATAACTTGTTATTATTTGCAGAAATCGGACTCTGAGTTCTCATTGCTGTACCAAATAATATAGTGTCACATGAGAGTCCTACATGGTTTTCTAATAATTTATTAATTTGGGGCCAAATTAGTTTCCAAAAAGCATTTATCTTTATTGAAACAGGTTTTTCTCCTATTGCTCTGATGATGGCTTGTCTTCATGAGGGTCTTATGTTTGTTGGGAACGTCTGTGAAACTACTATTGTCGCTATTATTATTGCTGGGGGGATGACGGGATTGAGGTTCCAGATTTACATTCCTGTCATTTTCACGGACATGTTGAAGTTTCTAGCGCTTATTCTATCACAGTTCTACCTTATTGCCATTAAGAGCTCTCCTCTGGCTGGACTACAACGCACCGTTGAAGGAAGGACAGCATTTTTAGAGAAGATGTCTAACTCAGAATAAGAGCCAAACAAAAAAAGAGAAGAAACTTGCCTCAATATTTGACAAACCAAACGGACAAAAATAAAAAAGGGAAGCGAGATGTCTATATCCACCGACAGTTATCGTTCTTGACAAAGTCCCAATATAATAGCTTGACTTGAGAATAATGTCTGAAACATTATTCTCAAATCAAGTTCTTAAATTGGGATTTTGATTGTCAAGAAATGTAACTGTTGCTGGATATAGACATCTCGCTTGCCTTTTTTTTTTGTCTGGTAACTCAGAATAAGGACAGCCAGGTTGGTATGTGGCTGGTGGTGCTATTATTTCGGAACAGGATAATAATAATAATTTTATTCTTATATACCGCCAAAGCCATATAAGTTCGAGGCGGTTTACAGCAAGAGGCGCTGGACAATCAGCGAAGAGGTTTCAATCAAAGTCAGCAATACAATCTTACATAATAAAGGTTCATAGGGTTACAGGATTGAATAGGCAGTGCTGAGTAGATTCTTAGTTAACAAATCGATTGAACAGACTTGTTTTTAATAGTTTTCTAAAACTGAAGTAGGATGAAGAGCGCGCAAAAACGTTACTAAGCCAGTCATTCCATTTGCCTGCCTGGAAGGCAAGAGTTCTGTCCAAGAATCTTTTGTAGTGGCAGGCTTTTATTGTCGGATAGGTGAACAGATGGTATTCTTCATGTGGGCCTAAGATAACTTGCCAGCTTGAAGTGGGAAATTAGGTAAGTGGGGGCCAGACCAAATACTGATTTATAACATAGACTAGCAAACTTAAACAGGATTCGCGCCTCTAAGGACAGCCAAAGGAGTCTTTGATAGTAGGGGCTTATGTGTTCCCATTTTTTCAGCCTAAAGATCAATCAAACTGCCGAATTTTGAATGACTCTGAGTCATAGAATGGTTTTTTTGAAGGAACCCAAGTAATAATAATAATAATAACTTTATTTTTGTATACCGCAATACCACAAAACAGTTCAGAGCGGTTTACAGGAGATAAGAACTGTATTTATGCAATGAAGGTACAGAGAATTAGTTATCAAATGTATGGTATAAACCAGTGGCCATTACAAAATGATCCGATGACTGTTGCACGGGGGTGTGTGCGAACAATAACCATGGAAGAGGGGGGGAAGGGTAGGGAGGGAGGCGAGGTTGAGATTAGTAGTTTGGTTGGGAGGGCGGGAGTTAGAGGAATTTATCAGAGGTATGATTTGAGAGATTTCCTGAAAGATAGGTAGGTTGGGGCAAGAGAGATGAGGGTGGTCAAGCAGTCATTCCGTTTGCTAGCTTGGAAAGAGAGGGTTTTGTCCAAGAATCTTTTGTAGATGCATCCTTTTGGGGAGGGATAGGCAAACAGGTGGACATTGTGTGTTCGGTTAGAGCCTGGGAAGACGAAGTGGTGTGACAGGTATATCGGGGCTGAGCCAGATAGGGTTTTGAAGCAGAGGCAGGCGAATTTGAAGATGTCCCTTGCTGTTGCAATAATCGAGCAAGCTCAGGATGGAAGATTGAATCAGTAGGCGGAAGAATGGTGCATCAAAGTATTTTCTGATGGTTCTGAGTTTCCATAGAACCGAAAAGCATTTTTTAACTAGTAAGTTTGTGTGTGCATTTAGAGTGAGGTGGCGGTCCAAGGTGACTCCCAGGATTTTAATGGAGTGGTCAATAGGGAAGTCCTGACCATTCAAGGATGAGTCGACTTACAGCCGGTTCTAAAATCCATGAGAAATGGCCGCACCCGTGCAAGAGATGTCCAGTAAGAACATCCATTTTAAGGACTGAAATGTCTACATTGTGAATGGGACAAAACAAGGGCCATAGACATCATTGTGGCAGCACAGGAACGTCCATGTTCTAAAATGATCACACATAGGGTTGCCAAACATCCGGATTTCCCCAGACATGTCCTTCTTTTGAGGACATGTCCAGGGTTCCGGACGGCTTTTCAAAACTCAGCACTTTCTCCCGGTTTTGAAAAGCTTTTCTTCGGGCAGGAGGGCATCCACGCAAGCATGGATACAACGCAATGACATCATGCATCGAATCCACGCATAAGCGGATGCCCTCAGGCAGCAGGGGGCAGGGCTGAGGCGGGATTGGAGGCAGGGCTGGGGCGGAACCAGGGTGTGGTTGGGGGGTGTGACAGGGTGGGTGGAACTGGGGGTCCGGATTTTCCAAACGGAAAATCTAGTAACCCTAATCACACAGATATTCGTAGCAGCAGGGTGTCCTAATGACTAGAGCACTGGGCTGCAAACCAAGGGACCTAAGTTGAAATTGCACTTCAGCTCTTTGTGAACTTCTGTTTTTTAGACTGTGAACTTTCCAGGGACAGAAACATTCCTGCTGTACGTGAATGTACACCACTTCAATAGAAACATAAAAACAAGATGGCAGATAATGGACAAATAGCCCATCCACAGCATCCACTATCTCTTCCTCTCCCTAAGTTCCCATGTGCTTGTCCCACGCTTTCTTGAATTCAGGCACAATTTTTGGGTCTACCACCTGTACCTGGAGCCTATTCCACGCATCTACCACCCTTTCTGTAAAAAAGTATTTCCTTAGATTACTCCTTAGATTACTCTTAACTTCATCCTCTCATTCCAGAGCTTCCTTTCAATTGAAAGAGACTCGCCTCATGCACATTTATGCCACATAGGTATTTAAACATCTCTAGAAACAATACTAACAATAACAATCTTAAATATATTACTGCAGCAAAAAAATTGTTGCAAAAATGTTATAAGCCAAGTGGTGGAACTATCCTTTGAGAAACCATTTAAGTAAAGTGGAGAAAAAAGCCTCAACTAATTTTATATGCAGATGGCAACCTAATGATTTTTTTAGCCATTCATACTCTGTATCATAGGCAAAAAAACTCCACTACTTCTCTAAATGAAATCTTTCAAAATAGGAAAATATTTCACCACTGTGCACAGGGAATAGGAAAAAGAACCTTCAGGATGGAATTCCCTGAAGCAGCCATTCGTTGGTGAAACAAGTGCCTTGTTGGATCTGGGCATCGGTTCCTTGTCTTCACTTCAATGCCGGAAATGTGACTGCAGTAAGATCGTTGCGTCTTTGGATCACGATCCTGGCTTACTTCAACAGCTGTGAAGATAAGTGTTACCTTCCTGAAGGTTCTTTTTCCTGTGCACAGTGGTGAAATATTTTCCTATTTTGAAAGATTTCATTTAGAGAAGTAGTGGAGTTTTTTTTGCCTATGATACAGAGTAAGAACGGCTAAAAAAAAACTCATTGGGTTGCCATCTGCATATAAAATTAGTTGAGGCTTTTTTCTCCACTTTACTTAAATGGTTTCTCAAAGGATAGTTCCACCACTTGGCTTATAACATTTTTGCAACAATTTTTTTTACTGCAGTAATATATTTAAACATCTCTATCATATCTCCCAGCTTGAGATCTTTAAGTCTGTCCCTCACATGCCTTATGAGGAAGATCACGTACCATTTTAGTAGCCTTCCTCTGGACTGACTCCATCCACTTTATATCTTTTAGAAAGTGCAATCTCCAGAATTGTACACAATATTCTAAATGAGGTCTCACCATACAGGGGCATCAATACCTCCTTTTTCCTACTGGTCGTACCTCTCCTTATCCACCCTAGCATTCTTCTAGCTTTCGCTGTTGCCTTTTCAACCTGTTTGGCCACCTTAAGATCATCATATACTGTCACACCCAAGTCCCGTTCCTCTTTCATGCACAAAAGTTCTTCACTCCCTAAACTGTACCGTTCCCTCGGGTTTTTGCAGCACAAATGCATGACCTTGCATCTCTTAGCATTAAATCTTAGCTGCTAAATTTTACACCATTCTTCAAGCTTCGCTAGGTCCTTCCTTGTATTATTCACTCCATCAGGGGTGTCTAGTCTAATGCAGATTTTGGTATCATCCGCAAAGAGGCAAATCTTACCCGACAGCCCTTCAGCGATATTATTTACAAAAATGTTAAAAGACCAGGCCCGAGAACCGAACTTTGAGGCAAACCACTGGTAACATCCCTTTCCTCAGAGCGATCTCCATTGACCACTACCATCTGTTGCCTTCAGAGGGTATTCAGGCTTGCAGGTAGTATACAGAAAATTAATGTAAAACTTTTTTTTAATAGTATCATGAATGTCCATAGTTCCTGATGCTGTCATAGAGTCTGGTGTCCCTTGCCAGTTTCACACTTACGGGTGGAAGGGGGCAGCAGCCACTGTGGGTTTAAGAGGGTGAATTCCCTTAATGCCTCCAGTGGAGAACTGTTCAACTGGAGCAACTCTGTGTAACCGAGTACCAGGTCTAAATATTAATTTTCATCTTTATGGACACAGATGTTCCTTCCCCTTCTGAAATCGGAGTAGGACATCTATATTTTATCTCCTCCCTAGACCCGCCCAAAACAAGTTCACTAGCTGTCTCTTTTACGAAGCCGCACAGCAACGGCCCCAAAGCCCTTTAAATCTCTATGGGCTTCAGGGCCATTAGCGCAGCAGAGCCATTAGCGCGGCTTCGTAAAAGAGGCCCTAGATGTCGGCTGGCATAAGTCCTTCTGCCAAAGTTGGGTGCCAGAACCCACTCTAAGCACTGTTCTATAAAGGGCTCTCAGCCCTGGGTTTTCCCCCAGAGCCTAAATTGACCAGGATAGTGTAATTACCGCCATCTCTCATCTCTGATATTTCTGGCTAGAATTTTGTAAAAGGCAGTTTTACAACAATTGCAAGATTTCTAGATTCTAACAGTCTATTAGATCTAGCACAATATGGTTTCCGTCTAAAGCACTCTCTGGAAACTTTATTAGTTTCCATTGTTGACTCTGTTAGGGCAGGTTTTGATTGCAGTCAGGAGTACTTAATGGCAATGGTAGGAGGTAGGAGTGGCTCAGCACCCTGAGGCTGTGAGTTCAATCCCAGTCTGCTCCTTCTGACTCTGGGCAAGGATAGAGATCTTGTCTCTTTTAAAAAACTTTTAAAAACTTTTTTATTCAATGATGCCTTTATTGATTAATTAATATTCTTTTTTTTTTTTTTCTCCTCTTCTTTTCTTCTTCCCCCTCCCTTTGTTTTTTCCCTAATTTATGTTTTTTTTTCCTCCATTAAGAGAAAAATTTGTAACTTTTCCCCCCCTTTCCCTCTTTTCATGTTTGTTTTTAACATTATATATAGGGATCTTTTCTGTTTTATGTAATTATTTAACAAACATTTATTAAGCTGTTATTAATGTACTACTAATATGACTATGTGTTCCCTTATAATCTGTTTTTTAACTGTACATCGCTTAGAATGTTTTAAATAGGCGATTCATCAAAAAAAATAAAAATAAAGTGAACTTGAACTTAACCCTCCGTTGCCCCAGGAAGATTGAGAGCCTGTTGGGACAGATAGGGAAAATACCTAACAGTACCTGATTACTGTTCAATATATTGTAAACCACTTTGGGTGAATCTCTTCATGAAAAGGCAATAAATAAATACGACTGCTGCTTTTGACACAGTTCATCATGACATTTTGGTGAATAGGCTGAGAAGCCTTGGGAAGGGTTTAAATCTTTTTTTTTTTTTAACTAATCATTTTCAAATACATTTTGGAAATGATTACTCAGCATGCTTTCCTATTTCACAGGTATTCCACGGGGTTCTACTTATCTGCAGTCTTATTTAATCTCTAATGATTCCCATTTGTCATGTACAGTACTATCTTGTTTGGAATTGCAGTTTGGGACATATGCAGACGATACCCAAATTAAGATTTAGAACTCTATTAAAAACACATCTTTTCAACCAGGCTTTTTCTATTCAGTGTACGATATGGTTAGGATTTACTAACATTGTAGCCTGCAATTTTCTTTTTAATTTTTCTTTTTAATAGTTTTTAATTTTTTTTATTTTCCATTTTGGAACATAGTTATTTTTACTGTATGTTTTATAAATGATGTGAATTCTTTAAACTGCCTGAATATGTGCCTTCAGATAGTTAAATGTTGGATGTGATCAAACTTGATCTTACTACTATTCGGATCCTATTTTTGTGAAACAATATTGAACCCTTGATAGTCCCTTTCCTTATATGGAAGATCTGACCTCCTAGGGGCATCATTTTGCAGGCAGCGTAGGACAGGCAGGAATGACTGAGCATCACTCCTGAATGAAGAACCCCTCTAGACCCCAGAGGATGTGACTTTGAACTTCAGAAGGCTTAAGTGAGGAGGGAGCAAAGTCTGGGGGGGGAGGGGCCTTGAGCTAGTGGCCTGAGAGCATCAGGTTGAGACTTTGTGGTCCGATGGAAAAGCTGGGGTTATTTTACTATGGTTCTGGGGCTCTAATCAAGTTTCAAGTTTATTGATTTTTAATATACCGACCATCAGCGGGTATCTAGCCGGTTTACAATAATATGCTAAAATAGAAATAAAAGCAATACTTGTAAAAAGTAATATTTATAGAAAGGGAGGGAAGTGTATATTGAAGACATAGACAAGATGAACTTGAAAGTGAGGATTAAAGAGGAGGAAAGGGGTAAAGTTACATTATTAGAGAGTGAAAAATAGAAAAAAAAATGGAGTTGAAAGGAAATGGAGGGAAAAAGGATAAAACAGTGGGCAGTAGGAATGGGATCGCTTCTTAAAAGCGGTTGGTGGATTTGAAGATGAGAAGGTTCAAGTGCAGTTAAATGCATCTTGAAATAAGAACGTGACTTGCAGTGTATCATTGCAATCCAGGTTAGGATATTTGCATAGTAATGAGATACAAAACATACATTTGCATATTTTGCATCTCATTTCTACCTAATCTATGTCGACTTATTTATCACCATGGTATGTTAGGTCAGGCAGTGTTAGGGCCTTTTAAGTCACATTAAGGCTCAACACTTGATGAATTCCCCCCTAAGTACGATTCTATAAAGATCGCCAATCTTTCCAGTGCCCATTTTTGAGTATCATTTATAGAACATGGCCCATGATATTTTATTTAATTTTTTTTTTAAACCCTCTTTATTAACTGCAAGGAAAACATAATTTATAAATCCAAATAAATAAGAGTTCAGATGAAGACGTGCTACAATTCCAAAGTTTATATTTCCCAAAACAAGCTTTCATGAAAAGCTTTTTGGAAGGAAATCTTCTTCAGTACAGCAGTGGGGCCAAGTCAGGTACATCCTAAACCAGGGGTGGGCAACTCCGGTCCTCGAGGGCCGGAATCCAGTCGGGTTTTCAGGATTTCCACAATGCATATGCATGAGATCTATTTGCATGCACTGCTTTCAATGCATAGTCATTGGGGAAATCCTGAAAACCCGACTGGATTCCGGCCCTCGAGGACCGGAGTTGCCCACCCCTGTCCTAAACAGATGTAAAACTAATTTGCACCAATGCAGGAAATTTTTTTTTTAAATGGTATTACAGAAGCATCTCCAACTCAACTCAGGCCTGTTCAAACTGGTATTTTTTCTTCACAACTGTTAACATACTCTAATACGGTTTATATTGAGTAACATTCAGATAATTCCACAGTGTAGATTGTCTTATTTATCCTTTATTTTTCACTCCTATTTACCGTACTTAACGGTCTGTCCCAATTAGTGGACTAGCTAGAGAGAATAATGCTGCATTTCCTCTCTTTCATGAAGATGATGAAATTGTAATTTTGGGTTTTCCTGATTATACTCGCTATTTCCTTTCTGGGTGTTTCTATAAAAAAAGAAAAAAATGACATTTCCTCCAGCAGAGAAATCCATTTTAAACAAAGCCCAACAAATGAAGAGGGGGTAGGGCAGCAGAGAAGTGTGGGGGATGGGAGTGGAGGGCAGTTTTATGTTCTGAAAATTGACCGCCAACATTCAGAATGAGTTAACCAGTCGGCAAGGGCCACCAACTGGTTAACTTGTGTCTCGGTGGCTAATTGGTCATTTTCAGCAGGAAATAACTGGCCGTCCCATCTGAAAATTATTGGTTAGCGTAGAAATGCTAGCTGGCGATCCTGGGTTGTTTCAGGGCAGGTTCAATATAGGCCCCAATTTTCAGTGCTAACCGGCCAAGACAGGACCACATAAATAGCAGCCCTGTCTTTATGCACTAGCAGATGGCTGGTTAACGCTGAAAATCAGCTGTTCAATTGATATTCAATGCCATTTGCCAGAAATGGGGTCAGCACCAGCGGCAAACTTTAAGCACACTGCCCGCTGCTGACTAAATATTGGTGACCTGTGACAAAAGAACACCTGTTTCTAATAAATACACTGAACTCTTGTTACTTATTCCTCATGCTCATTTGGGGGTAATGGAAGTTTCTATTTAGTCTGTGCAGAAAATGATAAAACACAGATCTGTCAAGCTCGAGAATGATCAGATCGTGCCCATTTTCTTTTTTTTTTTTTTAATTTCTTTATTCTTTTTCAAACTTACATCAAGTGCACAAAAAGAACAACATGAAATACTATCATATAACACTTCAACATCATACATTATATTCTTAATATGTAAATTAATTAAAAACCCTCCCCCCTCCCATCTTTCTATACAATCATTAAAACTATCATATTCCTTCAAAATTTCAATTTTGCTACATCTTATCTTCCAATCTCCCCACCCCCCCTATGTATATTATCAAAGAAAAATGATGCCTATTCACTACAAAAATCAACCATCGGTCTCCATATCTTTAAAATTTTTTTATAACTTCCTTTCTGTATTGCAATTGCTCTTTCCATCTTGTAAATATGACACAGGGAATTCCACCAAAATGTATAATTGAGATTACTATAATTTTTCCAGTTGTTAGTAATATGTTGCATAGCACACCCTCACAAATGTATAGTATGAATTAAAGAGTGAATAAACCACAATACACTTATGGTGAGTGAGACCTGGGGTGTCAGATATGACCAGTTTAAGCAAGAACGCTTCCACGGTCTGTCAATTCTTCATACATCCCCATTCATCATAATAATATGCTTTTTATAGAAAAATTTTTTTAAAATTGTTTTTTCTTTGTCATATTATATCAGTGCTACTATCTAAGGTTTTAAAGAACTTATCTTTAAAAGGCTGTATCTTCAATCCATTATAGGTAATGAAGGAACATATCGTATATTCCAGTGTTCCATGCAATTCAATACTCCCCTCTGCCAACGCGTTTCGCAGAGCTTTATCAAGGCTAGGGGCACTAAAAAACATAAACAATAAACCCATTAGGAGATAGAAAGAAATACACCCAATACATTCTAAATAAACGTGTACTGTACACTATAAGGAGCACTAACCTGCATAATTGAAAGAATCCTAAACGTATTGACAAGCGGCAACTGTAAAATGGCCACGGCGTCTTTTTTCACTCACTATTAAAGGAGCCACCCCTGACGTCATACCAACAAGTTAATAGTTGAGGTCAACCTGCGCTAACCAATCCGAAGTTTCATTTAATCCTTCCGGAGCCATGGAGTTCAGCATGAATTTTTACCAGCGGGGTTATCCCCATGATGTTGTAAAACGGGCATATGTTCGGGCTAAATATGCCCACCGTGAGTGGTTGTTGCAGGAAAAGAATGATCTTCCTGGGACTGATAAAACTATCACTTTTATTCAAAAATACTCCACTCTAGCTCCAAAAATAACTCACATTATCAAGAAACATTGGCATGTTGCTAAACTTGCCGTTCCCTCTTTGGCTGAGCATCCCATTTGCTCTTACAGAAGGCAAAAAAACATTGGGGATCATGTTTGTCATAACATTATTAGAAATCCGACTCCAAAAATAGTGGGGTGCCATCTTCCATGCGGTCAATGTCAGTGGTGTCCCTTTACTATTTCTGGGGAGACATGGACTCACCCGACAACGGGGGTTACTTACCGCTCTAGATCCATTACTAACTGTAATTCCAGCCGGGTGATTTATTGTATTCAATGTCCATGTCCTAAACTGTATGTGGGTCGCACCCTTAGATCGATTAAACTAAGACTGACTGAACATAAATCGCGTGTCCATACTCGCAATGAATCCTCTCCATTAGTGCGACATTGGAAATTATGTGGTCACACTTTAAATGATCTTCAATGGAGAGTGTTAGACATGATTACTGTAGGGTGGGAGGGAGGAAATGTTGAAAAAAATCTCAACCTAAAAGAACTAAGATGGATGTTCATGCTGAACTCCATGGCTCCGGAAGGATTAAATGAAACTTCGGATTGGTTAGCGCAGGTTGACCTCAACTATTAACTTGTTGGTATGACGTCAGGGGTGGCTACTTTAATAGTGAGTGAAAAAAGACGCCGCGGCCATTTTACAGTTGCCGCTTGTCAATACGTTTAGGATTCTTTCAATTATGCAGGTTAGTGCTCCTTATAGTGTACAGTACACGTTTATTTAGAATGTATTGGGTGTATTTCTTTCTATCTCCTAATGGGTTTATTGTTTATGTTTTTTAGTGCCCCTAGCCTTGATAAAGCTCTGCGAAACGCGTTGGCAGAGGGGAGTATTGAATTGCATGGAACACTGGAATATACGATATGTTCCTTCATTACCTATAATGGATTGAAGATACAGCCTTTTAAAGATAAGTTCTTTAAAACCTTAGATAGTAGCACTGATATAATATGACAAAGAAAAAACAATTTTAAAAAAATTTTTCTATAAAAAGCATATTATTATGATGAATGGGGATGTATGAAGAATTGACAGACCGTGGAAGCGTTCTTGCTTAAACTGGTCATATCTGACACCCCAGGTCTCACTCACCATAAGTGCATAGCACACCCGTCATTATCATCAAAAGCTTATTGTTATGTGCTGATAATTGACTTTTTTTCCTCATAGACATACCGAACAGAACAGCATCATATGATATTTCCACATGATTTTCCAATAAGCAATTTATTTGAGACCAAATT
The DNA here is from genome assembly GCF_902459505.1 of Geotrypetes seraphini. Lineage (NCBI taxonomy): Eukaryota > Metazoa > Chordata > Amphibia > Gymnophiona > Dermophiidae > Geotrypetes > Geotrypetes seraphini. Next base: position 47,914,181 of record NC_047095.1, read on the forward strand.
GAATTCCAAAAATTCCTAATGCAAGGGCAATAAAAAATTAGATGATCCAATGTCCCCACTTCTAGATTACAGTGCCAGCATCTATTAGATTTAGAGCTATCCAACTTTTGTAAACGAACTGGGGTCCAAAAAGCTCTATGTAATAAAAAGAACCAAGTTTGTCTCATAGATGCTGACACTGTACATCTCATTCTCCAAGACCAAAGTGGAAAAACACACGAGTTGCAAAGCAAAAGCTGACCGCCCCTTGAGGTCTTTCCTATCTTGCATAACGCTATATCTTACCTGTACATTCAGGAGCAACCCTGGAGACCTACCAACTTTATTTATTCTTTACAAAAAAAGAGCAGGAAACTTCATTTACGAGGCAGGCATCCTTGGAGAAAACCGTGTGAGCTTGCTGGTGGCTTTTAAGATTAGCAGCGGTTACAGACCAGCGCACTTTGCATATTTATTTACACCTCAGACAATAATGTGCTCACTGTTTGTGAAGGTCCATTAAAAGTAAATGGTCTGGACTCACTTAAGGTCTCAAATCTTCTGGTACATCTAATTTATTACTGTCCTTTCTTTCAGCTCTTACCTAAACAGCTCTGACAGCTTGTTTATTGAGAGTTCTGCAGACTGTCTAACGCTGCAAAGTGCGGTGATGATGGAATCGCATGGGGCTTGTAGCCACAGTTTGCGCTTTTCACGACCGCAGAAGGGTTCCTAGCCGTGCACTAGAATTCTCTCACACGCTCTCTTTCCTTTTTCTACTCATTTGGAACGTTCCACCTGCCCATCCAAAGAACTTGGACATGACGTCCAAAGATCTTACGCATTTTTCCAGGGTCCGAAATGTTCTCTGAGGGTGAGAATGATAGCTGTGAAGTTTGCTATAACCTTGCAACAAACTCCCTGTGGGGGTTTGAAAATGACCCCCCCCCCTCTCTATATATAACAAACACATTAGGCATCATACAAAAAAGCGTAAAATTCTATGTACAAATATCACTATCACATCAAATATTAAAATGCTAGAAATCTTAGGTTTAAAAACCTGATGATCCCTTTAAGAGTTTGATGTCTGGGTGTCAACCATTAAGATCATTGTGTTCTGAGGGCTCGGCATTGCTGAAAATGAATGCCAGGACTTTTACATGTGCAGGAGTTAAGTTGTGGAACCAAATTCGAAAATGTAGAGACAGGAACTCATTCAGGAAAATGTTTAAAAAACAACTATTTGTAGATGCATTTCTTTGAGCAATCGATCCTACGTAAAAATTGAATCTGTCTATTTGGTTCTTTCTTTGTTCCGACTTTTTAATATTTTATGTACGCAACTCTTTGTAAACCGTTTTGGAAAAAAACAGTTAAATTAAAGAGATTGTAACTCAGGGGTCACTAACAATCCTGGTGTAGACTTCAATCATATCTCCCCTCAGCCGTCTCTTTTAGGAGTCTTCAGCATGGAAAAGAGACGGCTGAGGGGAGCTATGATTGAAGTCTACAAAATCCTGAGTGGAGTAGAACGGATCGATTTTTCACTCTGTCAAAGACTAGGGGACACTCGAAGTTACAGGGAAATACTTTTAAAACCAATTGGAGGAACTTTTTTTCACTCAGAGAATAGTTAAGCTCTGGAATGCGTTGCCAGAGGATATGGTAAGAGCGAAGAGCATAGCTGGTTTTAAGAAAGGCTTAGACAAGTTCCTGGAGGAAAAGTCCATAGTCTGTTATTGAGAAAGACATGGGGGAAGCCACTGCTTGCCCTGTATCGGTAGCATAGAATATTGCTACTCCCTAAATTTTGGCCAGGTACTAGTGACCTGGATTGGTCACTGTGAGAACGGGCTACTGGGCTTGATGGACCATGGGTCTGACCCAGTAAGGCTATTCTTATGTTCTTATGGTGTAGTAAGGGGGGGCGGTCCATACCAGGCACTGTCTTGGTGGGGACGCTGGCACCTTTCCTCCTCTCCACCCCCTGCCGTGTGAGTACCTTCACTCCCCCCCCCCCCCCACTGTACCTCTACCTCTTTGCTGGCATGAGCAACAACTCCAACCTCCTGCTTGTGCCAGCATTGGATCTCCCGCTGACGTCACTTCCGGGGCCCGCCCCTAGGAAGTGATGTCAGAGGGAGAGACGATGCCGACACGGGCAGCGGGTTGGAGTTGCAGCTCACGCCAGGGAAGTTAAAAGAGGTGCAGGGGAGGGAAGGGGTGCGTGCATGTGGCAGAGGGATGGAGAAGGAGCAGGGGAGGGGTACAACTGCCCCGGGCACTTCTTGCCCTCGCTATGCCACTGCCTGTAGGTAAGGTTTCAGATCACTTTCCTATTCCTCAAATGCCATTATTTCTATTAGGTATTCAGTACACCCCCATTACCTTTTATCTAGGAGCTATTATCGATTCACAGTTGCCATTTTTAGAGCATAGTTCATCTGTCGTTAAGTGTAGGTTTGCCAGTTTAAGGAGGTTAGCTGCAGTTCGTAAGGTATTAACATAGAAACATGATGGCAGATACAAAGGTCAAATGGCCCATCTAGTCTGTCCATCTGCAGCATCCAGTATCTCCTCTCTCCCTATTGGCTAAGGCTCTTTACACCTGCATTGTGATGTCATAGAGCTTTATGATTATAGAAACATAGAAACATGATGGCAAATAAAGGCCAAATGGCCCATCTAGTCTGTCCATCTGCAGCATCTACTATCTCTTTCTCTCCCTATTGGTTAAGGCTCTTTACACCTGCATTGTGATGTCATAGAGCTTTATGGTTATAGAAACATGATGGCAGATAAAGGCCAAATGGTTCATATGCAGCATCTGTAGTAAAATCTGGCAACCCTACGTGTGACCATTAACACCCCACGATCGCCAGCTAGCATTTCTATGCTAAATAGTAATTTTCAGAAGGAACAACCAGTTATCTCCTGCTGAAAATGACCAACTAGCTACTGAGACACATCTACATGTGTAGAGAGCGGCTTTTACATGCAATAGTGGTTTCAAAAATACTCAGAACTGCACTGGTTTAAGTGCTATGTTGCAGATCAGTTTTTGTCATGTTTGGTAACTATTTAGGTAACTGGATATTAGCACTGACAATTAAAACGCTGTGCTGGGATGTTTGGCTGATAGAGTAACATCAGCATTAAATCTTGAGCTGCACACACCATAAAACCATGGTAAACAATAAGATGCAGCAATGTCCCAACTGAGCTTTGCTGGTTTAATAAGGTTTGCTGTGCAAGTACCTTATATGGCCACTTGGAGATCTTCTTCACAACTGGAATCTATGAGAGGCGGATAAATTTTAATTTAATTACTTATATATCGCCTTCCTTGTCCAATCCATCATCCTCTCCAAACTAGACTACTGCAATGCCATCTACTTAAGCCTATCAAAAAAAAAGTCTTCAAAGACTCCAGCTAATCCAGAATACTGCAGCCAAGTTGATCTTTGCAAAACGCAAGTCTGACCATGTCTCCCCACTCCTAGCCAAACTTCACTGGCTCCCAGTGATTTCCAGAATCCATTTCAAATGCTCCTGCCTGGCTTTTAAGATCATTCACGGCATCCTTCCTCCCTTAATCCCACTATCCTATAACTCCTCGAGTCCTGACTCTACCAGACCCGCCCAAAGGTATAAACTATCCTTCCCCTCTCTACACGGTATTCGCTATGCAGGCAAATTGGGAAAATCCCTTCTCTTTGGAACGACCTTACTACCCCGCTGAGGAACCTGGGCTCCCTCCAATTATTCCGCAAGCAACTGAAAACCTGGCTTTTCACTAAAATGTAATTCTATCTCCCCTTACTCTTCTCTTCTATATATAAGTTCATGTAAACCTTTTTTTTCCTTCTCTTCCTATATTTTAAGTTCTTGTAAATCGTGCCGAGCTCCACATCCGTGGAGATGATGCGGTATATAAACTTATGGTTTAGTTTAGTTTAGTTCTATTCAAAGCAGTTTAGCTATTGTTTTTATTCAAATGCAAAAGCATGGATACAAACTGCCAACCAATGACACTAATAAGAAAAATCCCCCCTCCCCCAGTTCGATATCCTTTCCAATAGAAAGTATCAGTACAAGACACCACCAAACTAGCCCCTCCTTTTACTAAACCGCGATGGTGGTTATTAGCGCAGGGAGCTGCGCTGAATGCTCCGTGATGCTCCCGCTGCTCATAGAGTTCCTATGAGTTTTGGGAGAAGCGCGGTTCCCTGCGCTAATAACCACTATCGTGGTTTAGTATGCTATCGCGGTAAGTTTGCAGACAGTTCTACTCACTATTTCTAAAAAAAAAAAGATTTAGTAGAATTAGAAAAGGTTCACAGAAGGATAAAGGAACTGCCTCAAATGAGGAAAGGCTAAAGAGGATAGTTTGGAAAAGAGACAGCTGAAGGGAGATATAATTGAGGCCTACAAAATCCTGAGTGGTATAGAATGGGTAAAAGTGAATCGATTTTTTTACACTTTCAAAATTTTTTACAATTTCAAAATTAGTGTAGCTGGCTTTAAGTAAGGGTTGGATAAGTTCATGGAGAAAAAGTCCAGAGTCTGATACTGAGACCGATATAGGGGAAACCACTCCTTGCCCTGGGATAAGTAGCATAGAATATTGCTACAATTTGGGATTTTGCCAAGTAGATGTGACCTGGATTGGCCACTGTGGAAACATACTGGTCAGACCAATGGTCCATCTAGCCTAGTATACATTGGTCTGACCAGTATGGCAATTCTTATGTTCTTATTTTATGGTCCTGAGTGAATGACCATTAGAGGGAATGTTTTATTACTTTTTTGCTTCGGTAGAGGCAGGAAGGATAAAAATGATCTATAACATATACCTTTCTTTTAAACAACTGGCACAGATTGACAAGTGCTACTTTAGGAAAACCACTACATTGAGTGTAAGTCTAAGTGGATGCAAATTACGATGGTGCTAGTTTCAAAAAAGCAGCCTGCGAGTAAGAAAATCCACAAGCCCCTGATACTTTTCTCAGAGCTATAAGATGTGGTCAATGGCAGCAATCACTACATTCAGTGAGAGAGAAATATTATAAATCTATCTCTCTAGGGTTGCCACAGAGTTTTCCATATGGCAAATATAGCATTGAAATGACTTCCCAGTCAAAAACCAATTTTTTTTTTTCTTTTCTTTGTTTCCATATGAAAACCACCCAAAAATTCACAACCTCAGCAACTTCCTGTTGGCATTGACATCTTCCAGGCAATTGAGCATACAAAGGAAAGGGAAATGTTTACTATATATACATACAAGGGCGAATCAAAAAGGAAAGGCAATTGTTAAATTACACAATAACCAGAACAGACCTAGCAAAATGCCACATATAGTTCGTCCTCGCACGGTGCAGCGCTCGGCCTTTAATCGTGTGGCAGCCGTGAGGTCAGAAGCCTGGATGCTCCATTGCAAGATTGCATCATCAAAGAAAAGCGTGCAGTAGAGCGCTTTCTTTGGACAGAGGGAGTGAAGCCTGTGGAAATTCACCGTCGGATATTGACTCAGATTGACAAAGCACCGTGAATCAGTGAAAGGTTTATGAGTGGGTAAAAAAGGTTTAAAGTGGGATGAACAGGTGTAACCGTTCTGGTCGCCCATCAACATTGTGCACAGAAGAGCACATTGACAGGGCAGATGCCTTGATTGGAGAAGATCGATGGATAACGGTGTCTCAATTGGCTGCAAATTTGGATATCAGCTATGGATCTATATTTTGCCATAATGCTTGATGACTTGGGATACACGAAAGTCTGCGCACGAAGGGTTCCCACACAGCTTACTGATCTGCTCAAGCAACAGCGTGTGGAGGTGATCCAGCTCCTTAGATGGTATGAAGAAGATCGGGGTACTCTAGAGAGAATTTTCACTGGCAACAAGACACGAGTGCATCACTACGACCCAGAGAGCAAAAGACAAAGCAAGATGAAGAAAAGGAAGCGGTGCTCACTTTGCTTTGGAAGCAGCCAACAAACTTCTCTGCAGGATTGCAGAAGCCAGTCTGGGATAATTTGTCCCCTGGAGCCCAAAGTGTTCTTTTGAATTTTTGACACTGGAGTGCTTGGGGGGGGGGGGGGAGAGTGGGAAGGGATTGAGGTGGGGGGTGGCTGTTGGGCTGTTTTCCAGTATGTTTCATTTAGTCTCCATGAAGAAACCACGCGGTAGACTATCATCTTGAGTTCTGGTTTATGGTTGTACTTTTTTTCGAGTGTTGTGTCTTTTTATTATATACCATTTTCTAAATAAAAACTATTAAAAAAAAAAAATTGCACATAACATCTTATTTCTATATTGTGATTTATCAACTGCCTTTATGAAGAGATTCACCCAAGGAAGTGTTCAACAGGAACAGCTTTCCAAACATTACAATTTTGTTAACATGATTAAAAACAGTAAAATAACAGAAATAAGCATGAATACAATCAATTGCTTGTATTAGTTACTCTGATTTTATTATGTATGATGTTATTATTTTGTTGCATGCTGAGTACCTAATTATGTAAACCGCTATGAACTGCTGGTTAGGCGGTATATAAAAATAAATTTTTATTATTATTATTATCAATGAGGTAAATTTGGAGACTGCAAGCTCTAACCACTGTGATATAGGCAGTATATCAAGTTTCAAGTTTCCTAAAATTTGATATACCGCTTATAAATTATCTATGCGATGTACATGATTATAAAACTAAAATTATAAAATGAAAAGGTAATCACAATAACCGAGACAGACTAACACGTATATAAGAAAAAAGGGGCAAGAAGTACAATATTCAATAGGAAACAGACATCAAAAGGGAAACGCAAAAGGGAGGGTATTCAAATCCTGTGAGATAGTAATAATAACAATAATAACTTTATTTTTATATACCGCAATACCACAAACAGTTCAGAGCGTTTTACAGAGGAAGAGACTATATATAGACAGTGATATTACAAAAAACTTTCAAAATTACATTAACATGGTAAGATTAATCAATTTTTCCTGGAAGTAAAGGCATAAAACGATATTAGCAATTTAAAGCATCTTTGAACAGAAAAGTTTTTAAGCTCGATTTAAATTTTGTAAGCACGGAATCTTTACGAAGGTACAAGGGCATACTGTTCCATAAAGATGGGCAGTGACAGAAAAAAATTGACTTCCTGGTCGTATCGTATATTATGTGTTGAGGTGATGGGATCGCTGATAAATTATGGAGTAAGATATCTATCGATAAATCCAGGGGGTTGTGTCATTCTGGTTTTAAAGGTTAGGAGTAGAATTTTATCAAAACGAAATGGAACTCTATAGGATGAATGTTCCATCATCCAAGGCAGTTCAGCAATCTGACGTTCATCTGGATGTCACAAATTTCCTCAGATATTTTGGACTAAACCAAAGATTAGTGCGCGCTAAATGCTAAGATGCCCTTAGGAGTATAATGGATGTTTTAGCATTTAGCGCACCTTAATAAAAGAACTCCTTACTAAGCTGCGATAGAGGTTTCTACCGCAGCCCGGAGCACTAAATGCTCTGACACTCATAGGAATTCTATGACGTTTGTGGTGTGGTGGAGTCAAGATTAGTGCGAATTTTGCCGATCTTGTCGGAGGAGAGTGACTCATTGTTGAGGTTGGTGTTTAGGAGTTGGTTGTCTCCTTAGGATGATGTGAAGAACCACTTTGTCAACGTGAATAGGCTTCTTGTAGACTTTAGTAGTTGTTGAGAATAGTAACATAGTAACATAGTAGATGACGGCAGATAAAGACCCAAATGGTCCATCCAGTCTGCCCAACCTGATTCAATTTAAATTTTTTTTAAAAAATTTTTTTCTTCTTAGCTATTTCTGGGCAAGAATCCAAAGCTTTACCCGGTACTGTGCTTGGGTTCCAACTGCCGAAATCTCTGTTAAGACTTACTCCAGCCCATCTACACCCTCCCAGCCATTGAAGCCCTCCCCTGCCCATCCTCCACCAAACGGCCATACACAGACACAGACCATGCAAGTCTGCCCAGTAACTGGCCTAGTTCAATATTTAATATTATTTTCTGATTCTAAATCTTCTGTGTTCATCCCACGCTTCTTTGAACTCAGTCACAGTTTTACTCTCCACCACCTCTCTCGGGAGCACATTCCAGGCATCAACTACCCTCTCCGTAAAGTAGAATTTCCTAACATTGCCCCTGAATCTATGAATGCAACTTATTAGTATCCTTGCAAAAAAGGGTATAGGTGCGGTTTTCATTAAGACTTTTTGCACTGTATATTAATTAAAAAAAAAAAAAAATCTGAAATAGCAGAAAACAAGAAAGTTTAATCTTTTTCAAAAGATTTGATAGGTAGTGCATGACCGCAGACTGATGGATAATTTGTTCCATAAAGTAGTAAACAGGAAATGGCAAGAATGGAAGACTTGGCTCCTTGACTGAACGCCTTTAAACGATGCAAAAGACAGCTTATAAAGCAGTTAGAATATCTACGGTCACTTTGTCGTGGCAGAGCTAAAGTCAATGGAACAACCGAGTCATCTAATTGTGCATAAAGGTACATTTGAACTTGACTCTTCACTGAATAGGAAGCCAATGTAGTGATCTCAAGAGGGGCGTGACCTGTTCAAATTTATTTGTTGTTAAAAAAAAAAAAAAATCAGCCGAGCTGCAGTATTCTATTTCAGTTGTAGATGTTTTAAATTACCTTTACTAATATTACCAAGAAACTGAATTAATACAGTCAACTGAACCATTGTGGCAATATGATGTTGATAAAATAATGCTCGTACCGACTTCAGGTGATGTTAGCTTAGAAATATTTTCAAACTAGATCGGTTGCCGAAAAGATAATGTAGAATCTAGTATAATACCCAATATTCTTGATGACTTTCAATAGACAAAATTTCTCCAGAGTCTAAAAAATATTATTAGGAAGTTTCGGGCAATCAGGCCCTAACCACAACAATTTCATCTTCAAAGGGTTTAACATCATCATGGTCAAAGTTGACCACTATAACAATCTGGAAATACAAGGACAAATATTAGAGGCAAAGTTGTTTAAATCTGGACTAACTTCTTGTAGTACAAAAATATCATCTGCATATGTGAAAGAAATTCACCTGGACTTAATGAGAGAACACTTAATGATGTCACGCAAACACTGAAAAGAATGGGGGGCAGGGGAGATCCCTGAGGCACTTTTTTCACTCCGCCCACAGCTGCTGGAGTGAGACGACATTTACCACGGTGCAAAATCAGTTTCTCTTTCAAACGAGCCTCTGGTTTATCCACGCATTTTGTGTGCATCCATATCTGCTTTCATTTTTAACAAACTCTTAGGACCCCCCTGAGGAAGATGTTTCAGTCGAAACGCGGACTATGTCAGGTCCTCAACTGATAAAGCAAATGTGGACTTGAATTGTTCAAAACATACGCGAACCCGAACTGTTTAAAAAACATTTGAACTGCTATTGTTTCAATTGATTGAATAAAGCAGCTGCATCAAGTACATCGACTCTGCAGTGGCTTTTTGTTTTCTGGCGATCCCTGGGGCACACCAGGCTGTGGATGTTCTTCCACCAGTTTGTACCACACAGGATTTCAAAAGACAGAAAACCCCCAAACCAGTGCCCAGTTAACTCAGAACATACAGTTAGGTCAACCCTTTTGCTGTCCTAACTTTATCCACTTAGCCGATTAGAGGATTGGATATCACAGCTAATCAGCTGGGTTGCGGCTCTGTCCGAACGCCAGGATTGGCTTGAGCCAGAAGCGCGCCCCATGTAACATAGTAGATGACGGCAGATAAAGACCCGAATGGTCCATCCAGTCTGCCCAATCTGATTCAATTTAAATTTTTTTAAAAAATTTTTCTTCTTAGCTATTTCTGGGCAAGGAATCCAAAGCTCTACCCGGTACTGTGCTTGGGTTCCAACTGCCGAAATCTCCGTTAAAACCTACTCCAGCCCATCTACACCCTCCCAGTCACTGAAGCCCTCCCCAGCCCATCCTCCACCAAATGGCCATACACAGATACAGACCGTGCAAGTCTGCCCAGTACTGGCCTTAGTTCAATATTTAATATTATTTTCTGATTCTAAATCCTCTGTGTTCATCCCACTCTTCTTTGAACTCAGTCACCGTTTTACTCTCCACCACCTGTCTCGGGAGCGCATTCCAGGCATCCACCAGCCTCTCCGTAAAGTAGAATTTCCTAACATTGCCTTTGAATCTACCACCCCTCAACCTCAAATTATGTCCTCTGGTTTTACCATTTTCCTTTCTCTGGAAAAGATTATGTTCTACATTAATACCCTTCAAGTATTTGAACGTCTGAATCATATCTCCCCTGTCTCTCCTTTTCTCTAGGGTATACATATTCAGGGCTTCCAGTCTCTCCTCATACGTCTTCTGGCGCAAGCTTCCTATCATTTTCGTTGCCCTCCTCTGTGACATACCCCCTAGAACTCCTATCCTGCCTACTGCGTCACACCCAAGCAGAGAGGGCAGTGGACACAATTTTGGAGCCCCCACCTCCTTTGCGTCCTGTGTGGCCGCACTGCCCGCATAGAAGTCGCTAAAGCCCTGCCTAATTCCACCCCAGATCACCTGTAATCTAGCATGTTATGGAATGGCCAATTAGTGGAGAAATTTAGCTGCACTGCCCTGCTAAGTGATGCTGAATATCGGCGGCAGGCCAGCTCAGTGCGGTTTAGCCAGGCAGGAGCCTCTCCGGGATGCTTAAATCTTTTTGAATCCTGGGTCCTTATTTGACTACTGCATCTGGGCCAGCATCTCTCGAACTATTTTAGCTCTGGCACACAAGGGCTCCTTTTACGAAGGTGCGCTAGGGCTTTAACGCGCGGAATAGCGCGTGCTACATTGCCTGCGCGCGCTAAACTTCGACACCAGCATCAAGCTGGCGTTAGTTCTAGAAGCGCAGCGTGCGGTGTAGCGCGCGGTAATTTCCTGCGTACACTAAAAACGCTAGCGCTCCTTAGTAAAAGGAGTCCTTTATAGAGCAAATGCTTTTCACAGCCCATTAGTAATGAAATTATAAAATTGCATAACCAACAAAAAATAAAATGTGAGAGTTCGTTAAGACATGTATGGATAATTGTAACAACGGTGAAACTAAAGTAGATAGAATAGGATTGCTAATCAATGCGATGGATGTGCTTGTTTTTGAGTGCAAATTAATTCAAAACGTGGCTCGACAGTTGACAAGCCAACATGCGTTTCATCATCCACCATCTGCAGTCGTTCTCTTTCTTTCGATTTAATTTCTGTCAGAGCTGAAAATCCAAGTTCGCAAAGAGAAGACGATCCCAACGGTAAGAAAGCCTTGATTTGCTTTGTTGCTCAAGTTAGGATGACTACTGCAAAAAAAATAAGACTAAAATTATTTGAAGTTAGTTTTCAAGGACCAATCGCATCAAAGAATGATGGCTTGTCCGGGAGGTTGCATCCTTATGCACGCAGACGCTCATAACATTGATAGACTCTTGCTTACGCAACGTACACGTCATCTGTTCTAGTGTATACTTCCGAAGGGAATTTTTAAAAACAAGGTAAAATTCTTGAATCTCTCCTGGCACACCTGGAATTTCTTCGGTGCATACCACTTCTTCTTTCCCCACTTAAGTCCAACTATTCTGTACCTTTTTAATCTTTTGTAAACCGCATAGAACTTCACGGTATTGCGGTATATAAACTGTTATTATTATTATTACTGTGCTGTGGCATACAGATTGAGAGACACTGATCTAGGCAGTTCCCCTGATGGACAGTTTCATGTCATGAACATTGTTAATTTGGGGGAATCCTCAGAGTGGTCAAATTCAAGGTATCACAACCTGAGCAGAGCCCAGCTTTTCTCCAGGACCAGTTCAACCGTTAGTGCTCTGCAGCGCTTCAGAAAGAAACCGAGAGCCACTTCAAGGGGTGGCAGCCTGACAGCACACTGCTGGCAATCAAGTCTGCGAAATAGCTCCATAAGGGGGAGAGGGGTCCAGGCAGAGGGCTAATAGAATTAGGCCCTAATCACAGCTGGGTAAACAAAGAGATAAACTGACTCGCTTAAGGTCAAGCAGAGAAAATGTGGAGTACAGCAGATTTGAGATTTCTTTCTGAAACTTCTCCAGCTGGAACTACGAGATCAAGCTTTGTCTGCACGAAGGGCTAATTACGGTACACCAACCTGAGCATGCTGAACAACGATTTAGGCACTGAAACAGGCTCGTAAAATTACCCAGGGGTGTATGGGCACGCAGAAGCACAGTGCCCAATGTTACGCATTAGAGGGTAAGGGCTCCTTTTACTAAGGTGCGCTAAGCTTTTTAGCGCGCTAACCACGCGCTAAACGCTAAGGCATGCACGCATAGATTTAGAGTATGTTAAACATGCGCTAAAACGCTTAGCGCACCTTAGTAACACAGGGGGGTAAGACTTATTCAAGTTTCAAGTTTAATGGTTTTTTTATTAATCGCTTAATCATACTTCTAAGCGATGAACAGTTTAAAATTACATATTGATGGGAAACAATACAATACAAAACAAAATTTATATACTGACAAGGGATTGAAATTTAACTTAACATACTCAAACCATCGGCACAATGTGCTGCAGCGGCGAAGAAAGCGAACAGGATGTTGGGCATAATTAAGTTCAAGTTTATTTGTTCTTGATGAATCGCCTATTTAAATTGCTAGGCGATGTACAATAAAATAACATGTAATAATAGATGAAACAAGTACAATATTAATGGTGACATAAAAAACAAATTTGTTAGTTAAAATTTAACACATTTAACAAACTGGGTGCAAACATAAGTTTAAAATAATTTGTGGGTAAAACATACAGGACCTGTGCGGTACGAGGGGGAATAGTTACAATTTTTGATAGAAGAGAAGAAAAAAAACATAAAAGGAAAAAACAAAAGGTGGGTTATAATAGCTGTTGTTTTAAAAAAGAAGGGGATTACGAGTAGAACGGAAGAGGTCATAATGCCACTTTATAGAACTATGGTCCGACCGCACTTAGAATACTGTGTCCAACCCGGGTCTCCATACCTTAAAAAAGATATAACTCTGCTGGAAAAGGTGCAAAGGCGAGCCACGAAACTTATCAAAGGAATGGAAAATTTGACCTACCACGATCGACTCAGGAAGCTGGGGCTGTTTACCCTTGAGAAGAGAAGACTAAGAGGGGATTTGATAGAGACTTTTAAAATATTAAAAGGATTTGATAAAATAGACCAAAAAGAAGCATTACTTAAATATTCTGATGTGACACGGACAAGAGGACATAGACTGAAACTGAGTGGCAGCAGGTTTAGAACAAATGTCAGGAAATTCTGTTTCACATAGCGCGTGGTGGAAGCTTGGAATACACTCCCGGAGGAGGTTGTGGAGGAGACTACTGTTCTGGGATTCAAACGCAAGTTGGATGCACACCTTCTTGCAGATCATATTGAGGGATACGGTAAATCCGGGTCTCCAAAAAGGAGTACCTAAATGGGCCGCCGCGTGTGCGGATCACCGGACTAGATGGACCTCGGTCTGATCCGGTGAGGGCGTTTCTTATGTTCTTAACATTGGGTAAATAGGGAAATGAAATACAAATCAATACAGTAAAGTAGAAACAATAAAGGGAAAGATACAGAACATATTCCTTAAACCAATAAGGCTTTAAGACCTTTTTAAAACTTTTATAAGTACAATGCTGGCTAAGCTGATCTGGTAGGGTTTGCCAAGGTTTAGCTGCTTGATAGGCCCATGTAGAATTAAACATTCTTTTTTTTTTTTGAAAATCATTTTTATTGGGAGACAACAAGAGAAACAAGCAGAACACAGTAGAAAAATAAGCTAACAATGGCAATCAGAAAAATAGAATAAGAGGCAGCACCAAGAAAAGAATATGCATCATGACACTGCAGAACTGGCCGAGAAACAAAGGCTGCCAATCTCTCATGTCGACTCCATCATTTTCATTAGAATTAAACATTCTAGTATATTCTATGCCCTTATTTTCAGGAAATCGAGCGGGAGATTTGTGTCTCAAATGAAAAATTCCTTTTCTTTTTTTGAATAACGTGACAATGGAGGCATATAATCGGGTATTAACGCTTGACGTATTTTAAAACAATATACAAAAAAAAAAAGTTGAAGCTGAATCGTAGCGTCTACGTATACACGTGTAATTCTCAACATTCCACTGAAGCGCTGTTCTATAAACCCGAGTAAACTTACACAGTGGGTATTTGCAGGACCTGAGCTCGGGCACCACATAGGTGGGTTGGGATTCACACTGACAAACGTAACTTAAAATGCTGTACTACCACTACTTATCATTTCTATAGCGCTCAAAAGCGTGCCCAGCGTTGTACATTCAACATGCAACAGACAGTCCCTGCTTAGAAGAGCTTACAAATTAATTAGGACAGACAGGACATACAAGAGGGGCTGGGGACTTTCTTGCAGAGAACGATAGATGGACATAGGTAATTTTATGGTGCTTGGGAGTCAGGAGTTGAAAGCAGCTTGGATTTGAATACCGCTAGAGACAGCGCCTGACATAATGACTTGGAGAGGCATTTTTTTAAAAAACAAATAAAGCCCCCATCTAAGTCCAACTGGGATGTTTCTAGCTGAACGTCTAAAGTTGGAGGAACAAAAATGGCTACTGTTGAATGAAAAACTGCTGGACATCCATATATACCGTATTTTCACGCATATAACGCGCGCGTTATACACGATTTTACAAACCGTGCATAACCTTACGCGTTATACGCGTGAGCGCGTTGTACAAATTTTTTTTTACATAGTTCCCCCCCCCCGACGTCTGATTCACCCCCCCGCAGGACCGCTCGCACCCCCACAGCCTCCCGACCCCCCCCCCCCCATCATGTAGACGCTCCTACCGGTGTCCTGCTGTTTCCTCTTGGCGGTCCCGGCCCTTCTGTGAGCCCTGCGCCTGCCCCCCTGATGGGGGGGGGGGTCGGGAGGCTGTGGGGGTGCGAGCGGTCCTTCAGAGTGGGGGTGCGGGTGCAGGTGGGAATGCGTGCGAGCGGTCCTTCAGGGTGGGGGTGCGGGTGGGAGTGCGTGCGAGTGATCCTTCGGGGTGGGGGTGCGAGCGGTCCTGCGGCGGGGGGGTGAATCGGACGTCGGGGGGGCATCAGGCTTTCAGGGTGGGGACAAGACTTCAAGGGGGAGAGGAGAGTCGGGGCGGGTGAAAGGAGAGTCGGGGTGGCAAGAGGAGAGTAGGGGCGGGTGAAAAGAGAGTCGGGCGGCGACGGGAGAGTCGGGGCAGCATGCGCGGTATACGGGTGTGTGCGGTATACAAAATTTTTTTACATATTTTCGGTTTCCCGTGCGCTATACCCGTGTGCGCGTTTTACACAGGTGCGCATTATCTACGTGAAAATATGGTATATATATATATATATTTTTTTTTTTAAATCGTCTACTTAGACATCTTGGTCACTAGGATGTCTAACTTTATACCCCATTTTCTATCAGAAAAACATCCAGGTTGGAAATGTCCTAATCCTGACCATTTGGACGTGGGTGGGGCCAGCATAGGAACGGACTGGCCACACAGACCATCCCAACAGAACAACAGTTCCCCTTAGAGGGCACTGCTGTGAACTTCACATAAAGGGAGCTAGCTGTATATCTCACCATAACCCCCTTATAATTTATGCTGAGCCCCCCCAGTACCCTGCTGTGTACCACCCCAATAGCACTTATTGCTGCACGTGGCACCTATATGGCAGTATAGTAGGGTTTGGGTGGGCTCACACGCTCTAATATAAATGTAGCGGTTAGAGTAGCTTACGGGCCTGGGTCCTCCTCTTTATGGTTCACTAGCCCCACCCACCAGGCTACTTAAGACACCGGTGTGCAGCTGTCGTAGGCTTCCCCTATACCAGACGCTGCTAATTTAGAGATAGGTATGAGAAGATGGCGGGGAGGGTCCCTCTTACCCTCGCTACACCACTGATTATATGCATCATAGCATCTGTGGTTGGTGTAACTGCAGATGCTTGACTTTTAAATATGTATAAAGTAGCTATGCTAGAACAGGGGTCATTGGAACTGAACTCTCCCGATTCAGATTCAATTTATCAGGTAGGTACTGGTCATCACTGACCTGCAGACTACCCCAGGGAGCTATATCATCACCTATTTTGTCTAATATTTACCTCATGTCACTAGCCCAGCTGATCTCCTCCCTCTCCCACTTGCTCCAGCCCGTGGCTGCCGCCTCTGCCCCGTTCTCCCCGCGCATGCTCAGGTTTTGTGTGCATACGCGAAACCGAGTCTGTATGGCAGGGGAGAGGCCAGCATGACGCTAGCACTTGGACCGCTTTTTTTCTCTAACCCTACACAAGGAAGGACGCCGTAAATTAGCACCTCCATGAACCCTTGAGAAAGCCTTTTGGGCGAAACGGGTCCTGTCGGGGCATGCTAGAGACACTGCATTAAAACGATAAGTAAAATATAAATTTTTTTCTCTACCACTTTTTATTTCTGGATGAAATGATACAGAAGTATTTTGACTAGTTACTTTACATCAAGGGGGCAATGAGAAGAGCCTTTTCCAAAGCTTGAGGATCCTCACCAGCCGTAACAACGGCGTGAGAATTATGGGTGGGCCTGAGCCTAAATTGGTTGGGCCCACCTATGGCTACTTCACTGGAAAGTTTCAAGTGACATGATCACATTATAGCATTTCTGCAAAACGTTCGCTGGCTACTAGTACAATACATGTAGGATCTCTAATAAGGTAAGGGCAGGAGGTTGGTGAGCAAACTCATGGGGGAAGGGTCACTGGAGTGGGCAGACTTGATGGGCTTTGGCCCTTTTCTGCCGTCATTTTTCTATGTTTCTATGTTTCTACAGGGCAAAATTTTGAAAAAAATTCTGTCTCTGGTCTTCATTTCTCTTAAAGGAAATGGCTCAGAGTATTTGAAGAACAGAATATACTTCCAAGGTTTCTAAGATCCTCCTCACCAGGCCGCTCAGTGGTATAAATTATTAACTGGACTTATTAAGAAAAAAACCAAATACAGGTCTGAGAGACATTTGGAGCATTGAGATTAAGCATCTCAATGGCCACGAATTTGGTCTTGGAGGATGAGATGTACAGTGTCGGCATCCATGAGACAAACTTGTTTTTTTCTGTTACATAGAGCTTTATGGACCCCTGTTTGTTTACAAAAATTGGATAGCTCTAAGTCTAATGAATGTTGGCACTGTCATCTCGAAGCAGGGACTTTAGATCATTTATTATTCTATTGTCCATTCATTATGAATTTTTGGAAATCAATTTGGGACCAAATTAACTGTAGATAACCCTGTGGCATTATCATATGATACTGTGCTGTTTGGTATGGCAATGAGAGCAAAAAGTCAGATATCTACAAATAATAACAAATTATTACTTATAATGACTGGGGTTGTCATTCAACAAATTACATATAATTGGAAAAATTGGAATAGACTAAATTATAATTTTTGGTGGAACTCCTTATGTCATATTTATAAAATGGAGAGACTTATTGCAATACAACAGGGTTGTTTCAAGAAATTTCAAGATATTTGGGAGCCATTAACAAAGTATTGTAATGATTAGAAAAATCTTGTTTCCCTTAAATTTACAAGTTCAATTATGGGGTGGGAGGGAGGGTATTTTTATTGTTACATGTTGTATAAGTATTGATTATATGATAGATAAGGGTGGGGAGGGGGGGAGATAAGAGAATATTATATGTATCATTGTTGATTAGTAAGTGATATATTTATGGTCATTTGTATGGATATGTTATCACACTTATTATAAGTTTAAAAATGAATAAAGATTAAAAAAAAAAAAAAAAAAATCCTCCTGATGGGTATCTTTAACCACATCCACCAGAGCGCCTTAAACACACTCCCAGAAAGTCTTCACCTACCGAAAAACTATATTCAGGAAGCAGGTGTAATCCGGGTTCTTCTTCCACGTCTTTAATGGAAGAGTTAACTATCTAGTTAGTCACATGGATAACGTCTAACTTCAATTGCGCAAACCACAGCAGGACTTATCTGCCAGACATCACTGATAGTTTTACTGATTTTGCCACAAACAGCCTAACAACATAAAAACAGGGGAAGCAGATTAGATAAAGTAAATCGTTAAAGGGCTTCCATATTTTATCATAAGTTCTGAGAGCATAAGAACAGCCTTACTGGGTCAGAACAATGGTCCATCAAGCCCAGTAGCCCGTTCTCACGGTGGCCAATCCAGCCTTTGTATGATGTCCCTTTGTTGTACCCTGTATTTTTCAACACTTGTATTTTAATATGATATGTACCACCTTGAAGTCTGATTTGGCGGTATAATAAGATTTTAATAAACTTGAAACTTGTCCCTATGTACCTGGTCAAAACCCAAAGAGTAGCAACATTCCAGCATCTCAAAGAATAGCAAGATTCCGGAACCCCAATGAGAGCAACATTCCAGAGATGAGATTGTGATGTCATAATGCCTCACTCTGCAGTGCCTCAAAGCCAACCTCATCAGTGATGTTATAATGGCTCAATTGTCCTATTCTTGGCTCACATGAGAATACAAGAATAGCCATACTGGGACAGAGCAATGGTTCATCAAGCCCAGTAGCCCGTTCTCACGGTGGCCAATCCAAGTCACTAGTACCTGGCCAAAACCCAAGAAGCAGCAACATTTCACGCTACCAATCCAGGGCAAGCAGTAGCTTCCCCCATGTCTGTCTCGATAACAGACTATGGACTTTTCCTCTAGGAAATTGTCCAGACCCTTCTTAAAACCAGCTACGCTATCTTCTCTTACCACAACCTCTAGCAATGCGTTCCAGAGCTTAACTATTCTCTGAGTGAATTTTTTTTTCCTCCTATTGGTTTTAAAAGCATTTCCCTGTAACCGCATTTCTCTGTCACTGCATGTTTAAGCAAATGAGATTCTACCAGCTGACATACTCTAACAGTAAAAAGGCTTTCCAATTCATAAGAATCATCTTGAGCGCCAGAGCAAGTACAATGTCTAATAAACGTTTACAATATTTGGAGAAGTCATGCATCGGAGCAAGAGATTGCCAGATAACTATACTGTAAATCAAAGTATCTTGCAACTGTAATGTGGAAATCAAGCTTTCCCATACTTTTTTCCAATAATCCTGAATTACAGGGCAGTAAAAAACAAACAAACAAAAAACCGGCGATGGGACTAAATCGCGCGAGACAATGGCGCGCCGACAACTGAGCGCAAGGTTGACGACGCGCCGAAGAAAAGCACTATTTTAAAGGGCTCCGACGAAGGGTGTGGGGGGAACCCCCCCACTTTACTTAACAGACATTGCGCTGGCGTTGTGGGGGTTTTGGGGTGTTGTAACCCCCTCACATTATACTTAAAACTGAACTTTTTCCCTAAAAAACAGGCCAAAAGTTTGGTTTCAAGTATAATGAGGGGGTTACAACCCCCCAAACCCCCCACAACGCCAGCACGATGTCTGTTAAGTAAAATAGGGGGGTTCCCCACCAACACCCCCCGTCGGAGCCCTTTAAAATAGTGCTTTTCTTCGGCACGCCGTCAACCTTGCGCTCAGTTGTCGGCGCGCCGTTGTCTCACGCGATTTTGTCTATGAACCCAAAAAACCATATGTGTCATCTTTCCCACTTCTGTCTCACAAAACCAATACATCTGGTAGAGCCTAACTTTGCTAGTTTATACGGAGCGCATACAGCCCTTTGTGCTATGAAATATAGAGTTTGTGTCAATGAAGCCATTCAAATGGTGGATGGCTTTACATAAAAATCAGAACCAGTGAAGATGTGCGGTGACATGTCTTAGTACAATGAAAACTGGTTTGAAATACTGAGATTTTCACCCTCTGGTAGTCCATACAAAACTATTGTGAGAAAAACTGGGCAGGCAGTGGAGGAGTGGCCTGGTGATTAAAGCAGCTGCCTCAGCACACTGAGGTAATGAGTTGGTTCCTCAATGCAGCTCCTTGTGACTCTGGGCACTACCCCAGGTACAAAATAAGCACCTGTCCAAAATACGTACACCACTTTGATTGTAACCACACAGAAAGGCAGTAAATCAAGTCCTTTACCTGTTACAATCAAGCTATTGTGATATCATTGATAAGGTTGACTCTTATTGGTGGAATGAGGCATTATGACATCACAATGTCAACTCTGGTTACCAGAGACAACTCTTCGTACTAAGGGGAGAAGTTAGCAACATAGGCCACTGGGAGTGGAAGAGTGGTCCAGTGGTTAGATCGGCTACCTCAGCATCCTGAGGTTGTGAGTTCAATTCCCACTGCAGCTCCTTGTGACTCTGGGCAAGTCACTTAACGTTTCACTGCCCCAGGTACAAAATAAGCATCTGTCTAAAATATGTAAATCACTTTGATTGTAACCACACAGAAAGTCAGTAAATCAAGTCCTTTACCTGTTACAATCAAGCTATTGTGACATCATTGATAAGGTTGACTCTTATTGGTGGAATGAGGTATTAAGCACCTGTCTAAAATATGTAAACCACTTTGATTATAGCCACACAGAAAAAGTAGTGTGTCAAGTCCCTCTCTTTACCCCATTAATCAGCCACTGGCTATGCCTGGAATAGATTAACTGACAGAAAGCATGGCATGGCCTTATTTTAGAAACAAGATAGGTGTGCTCACCTTCCATCTTTTCAATGACATGTATCATTATTGTGTAATTAAATCAGCATTCCATCCTAACCAGATTTCTTTTCTGCCGATTCGGTGTCCAGTTCAGGAACTAAGAATGCCTGACATGGTGCAGTGATCTCCATAGACAACATAAACCTGGAATTAAAGGTGACTTCCAGAACAATAATCAAAACAACCCGGCCACAAAAAGAAACTGGAGATGAAAATGTATATTTGTGTAATTAGGTAGCTGATCCCCTTCTGAGCTCTAAACTGAACATATATTCAGTTCTGTTGATCATATAGGGTTAGTGTTATGTTTTGCTTATTCTGTTCACTGTTCCTGCTAAATTTTAATCCTTTAATATTTTTATGAGCTATGATCTGATGAAGACATATGCTAGGCAAGTTCATTATTTGTTCAGTTCTCTATACCATTCTCCTAGGGAAGCTCAGAACAGTTTTACATGAATTTAATCAGGGACTCAATCATTTTTCCCCTCTCTGTCCTGCTGGGCTCATAATCTATCTCGGGGGTGCCCACACTTTTTTGACTCGCGAGCTACTTTTAAAATGACCAAGTCAAAATGATCTACCAACAATAAAATTTTAAAAAAACACAACGCATACTGTACGCATAGAATTGTTAATTATCATTCCTATTCCGGGGGTTTTTCCAAAGAGGTCAAAGCAGATGACTCTATGCACTGTCACCTCAGTAACAACCATACAGAAATAGACAAATACCCACCCCCCTCCCTTTTTACTAAACCACAATAGCATTTTTTTAGCGCAGGGAGCTGCGCTGAATGCCTAGCGCTGCTCTCGATGCTCATGGGCTCCCTGCGCTAAAAACCACTATTGCGGTTTAGTAAAAGGGGACCATATTGTAAAATATAGACAGCAGATATAAATTCAGACACATTTTGATCACTAAATTTAAAATAAAATCATTTTTCCTACCTTGTCTGTGATTTCATGAGTCTCTGGTTGCACTTTCTTCTTCTGACTGTGCATCAAATCTTTCTTTCAGCCTGTATGCTTCCTCTCCTCCAAACCTCATTCCCTCCCCCAACTTTTTCTTCCTCTCTCCCTGCCCTTTCTTTCTTTCTCTCTTCATACCCCTTTTCTTTTTTTTCCTGTTTCTCTTCTTTCCTTCTGTCTCCCTGCAAGCGCCCCTTTCTTTCTTTCTCCCTGCCCTTCCCAAGCCACTGCCCTGCCGCTGCCATCGGGGAACAGGACCCAAACGCCACCAATGGATAACAGGCCCCAAAGCCGCCGCCGCACCATGCTTTCTCTGCTTCGGGCCGATCAATCTTCCTCTCCCCGACGTCAATTCTGCCGTCGGAGAGGAAGTTCCGCCCAGCCAGGCAGCGATTGGCTGGCCCGAACTTCCTCTCCGATGGCAGAATTGACGTCGGGGAGAGGAAGATTGATCGGCCCGATAGATCGCCAAGGCAAAGGGAGTCCTGGATGATCGACTCTCTTTGCCTTGGCGAGCTACCGGTCGATCTCGATCGACCTGTTGGGCACCCCTGATTTATCTAATGTACCTGGGGCAATGGGGGTAGGGGATTAAGTAACTTGCCCAGGGTCACAAAGAACAGCTTGGGTTTGAACCCACAACCTCAGGGTGCTAAGGCTGTAGCTTTAATCACTACGCCACACACTACGCTGAAGCAATGGGAACGTCAAACACTGTCACAGCTGTTCTTCTGTCTAAATCCTTTGCTTCTACCGATCATGGTCTGCTCCATCATCCTGGGTAGAATATACATAGGGGGGCTTGATATTCAGCTGCTGGGAGGCAGCCCAGATAACTCCTGCGTTCAGCGCTGACTGCAGATAGTCCATGCTGGGCCGTTTCCGGTAGGCTTACCAGATTTTCCCGAAGGAAAATCCGGACCCACGGCCATGCCCCCAGGCCTGCCCCGTTTTGCCCCCCCAGCCGGCATGTGGACATGCACGGATGCCCCCCTCCCAACGCGATTTTGACAGGAAGCTTTTCAAAACCCGGACAAAAGTGCCGGGTTTTGAAAAGCCGTCCAGACCCCCCGGACATGTCCTCGAAAAGGAGGATGTCCGAGGAAATCCGGACTTCTGGTAAACCCTAGTTTCCAGTGACCAGCATTGAATACCTAGGGGTTCTTGGGTCATTAAAAAGTTAACTAGCTAAGTCAATATTCAGCGTTGACCGGTTATGTTTATAGTGGCCTAAGCTAGGCTATTTATGCAGTCCAATTTAGCTGCTAAACTTTAGCCACTCAGGCTCAAATTCTAAATTAGTCACCAGTAGAGCCCTATCAACACCTAATTTAATTGGTAAAAGTCAATTAAAACAGTTTTAAAATCTGTTTAAAAAATGAAGGCACCTCTGAAATCCTAATCAAACTGTATCTCGTAATTTCGGGACCTTTCACCTAATATGTCCCCTCTGAAAATCCTTAAACTGTATATTGTAATTTACGCTGTATTTTTTGTAATTCGCGACCTCTCTCAAACAGGTCCTCTCGGAAATTTCTTAGCAAACTGTATATTTTATTTTTTCGCTTTCTTAAAGTTTCTGTACTCTGTATTTCCTCTGACTATCTGCATATTGTAACTCGCTGAATGTCCAGCTCTCTTGACTGTAAACCGCCTAGAAGTCGCAAGATTGTGGCGGTATAGAAGAATAAAGTTATTATTATTATTATTTATTGCATCTACGACGCCTAACGCCACTGTAGGCGTGGCTCATGCTGGAAGTGGAAGTAGGCATCACAAAACGCCTCCGTAGCCACGATTCATGTGAAACATAGGCACCAGACGTGTAGGCCTTTAAAGCCCTGGTCTACATTTCTAACACTTACCTTTCACGAAGCCGCAATTCTAAAAAGAACCCCATTACAGGATCGACATGCAGTCGGTGGCCATTTTTTTAGGCAGCTGACCATTTTAGGCTTATAGAATCCGACCCTCGGTGCTGAAAATTGGCAGTTATTGTGCGATACAGCTGGTTAACATTTATCCGCTGCTGGAATTCATGGCAGCCATTTTTGTGGTGGAGATGACATAGGCAGAACTGACTGGGGATTGTTTCTACCTCAAATAGCCACTAGACCACAAGGAACTCTCAGGTAGGCCCAAGGGGGGCTACGGGGGCTATCTTTTTTCATGGGAGAGGGAGGAGGGATAGAGAAGAGGGGGTGGAGGCTGTTGCTGTTTGGGAGGGAGGAGCGGAGGTTGCCACAGTTTGAGGGAAGGGCTAGTTTATGTATCGGATACAGTTTTGGGCAAAACTGAACAGCATATTTTGGTCAAAAATCAGAAAAAAATTGTTTCACTCATCCTGTAATATAGTATCTAAATCTATTCTTAACATTTTGTTGATAGCCGAAAAACGATGGTGTGACTGTATTTGGAAAGTAGCTGAAATACTTAAAAGAGTTAAATTTAGAAATTGCTCTCTTATCTGTCAGGGCAGTGCATTGGTTGTTAAAGGTTAAAACATCAATGGTTGAATGTTAATTGTCATACAAAGATTGTCAGCTTTTTCTTTTGATTAATGATTGCCCTGTGGCCTGGGTCGTCCTTTGAAATGATTTTAAGTCACAGTTGTGTTGAAGAACAAAGGGATGAATCTGGCCTCTGGGACTGGAATCTAAAGGCTCCGGCAAAATCTTCAGATGAGAAGAAAGGACTAAAGAATAACTTAAAAGAACAACTAATAATCCTTGACTCATTAACACCTGTTTCATATATAGTATTACATACATATTTCATATACATAAACTAATTTTTATATTTTTCTAAATTGTGTATTTCATTTCAGTATATTGATTCGTCAGTATTTTGTTGATCCAATGTTTACTCTTAACCTTTGACTTTTCACAACCGGTCAGAAGTCATTTCAGAGAACAGAGGAAGAAAGACTTGGTATTTCAGTGGGAACTCTCTGGGTCTATGTTTTACGGTTTCAGCAAAGTCTAAGAGTGGAACTTTGGGCCTGGTATTCAGCTGGTAATGATTTGTATTTTGCTGACCACTCCTGGTGTTAAACCCAGACCCTCAATGCCAGGCCATGTCCGGCAACTTCCAGGTTTGCAAAGCCGGATAACACAGAGCTGGTTAAGGGCGATATTCATCACTTAACCAGTTATGGGTTAACCCAGGGGTGTCAAAGTCCCTCCTCGAGGGCCGCAATCCAGTTAGGTTTTCAGGATTTCCCCAATGAATATGCATGAGATCTATTAGCATACAATGAAAGCAGTGCATGCAAATAGATCTCATGCACATTCATTGGGGAAATCCTGAAAACCCGACTGGATTGCGGCCCTTGAGGAGGAACTCCGATACCCCTGGGTTAACCCAATAAAACATTTTGGAATAAAAAGATTGAATTTTACTGTTTATAGTTTGTATTTTCATCTTTTCTCTTTCTTTAATGAGTCATAAGAATATAACATAAGAATAGCGATATCGGATCAGACCAATAGTCCATCTATCCCATTGTCCTATTTCTACAGTGGCCAATCCAGGTCCCAAAAAGTACCTGGCAGAAACCCAAATAGTAGCATCATTCCATGCTACCAACCCCAGGGCAAATAGTAGCTTCCCCCATGTCCATCTCAAAAACAGACTGTGGAATTTTCTTCCAGGAACTTGTCCAAACCTTTTTTAAAACCAGCTACATTAATTGCTGTTACCACATCCTCTGACAACTTGTTCCAGGCCTTAACTATACTCTGAGAGAAAAAATATTTCCTGGTATTGGGTTTAAAAGTATTTCCCTGTAACTTCATCGAGTGGCCCTTAGTCTTATATAATTACTGATGGAGTAAAACATTGGTTCACTTGTACCCGCTCTACACCACTCAGTATTTTGTAGACTTCAATCATTTCTCCTGTCAGCTGTCTCTTTTCCAATCTGAAGGGCCCTAAACCCTTTATCCTTTCCTTAGACAAGAAAAGTTTCATCCCATATATCATTTTAGTGGCTCTTCTATGAACTTTATCTAATTCCGCTATATCTTTTTTGAGATACAGCAACCCCCAATGCCACACTCATGCCCTCCCTTCCCACCCCTGTACCTCTTCAAATCTTCGCCAACGCAAGCAGCTTCTCTGGTCTGTTGCTCGCACTAGAGTTGGGCTTTCCCTCTGGCCCCACAACCCGGAAGTGAATTCAGAGGGAGCCAGGCCGGTGCGAGCAGCAGGTTAGAGTAGTTCGTTGCACTGGCAAAGGTACAAGGGGTGGGAAAGGGAGGGTGCAATTGTGGTGGTGGGGGGGGGGAGTGGAGAGGTGCCGGCACCCCCACCAAGTTGGCGCCCAGGATGGGTCCCCCCTGCCCCCCTTACTATGCCACTATGTTCACTTAACATTTTCTAGACCAGACATAGGCAACTCCGGTCCGCAAGGGCCGGAATCCAATCGGGTTTTCAGGATTTCCCCGATGAATATGCATTGAAAGCAGTGCATGCAAAGAGATCTCATGCATATTCATCGGGGAAATCCTGAAAACCCAGTTGGATTCTGTCGCTCAAGGACCAGAGTTGCCCATGTCTGTTCTAGACATTATTTTGAAGAAATTAGAATTAAACAGGTTGGGTTTAGAAGCTAAAATATTTTACAAAATGGTTAATTAATTAAGGTGTGTTTTGTCCAAATTTATCTGCAAATACAGACCGACTCAATTGGGTTTTCAGAATTTCCCCGATGAATATGCATTGAAAGCAGTGCATGCAAAGAGATCTCATGCATATTCATTGGGGAAATCCTGAAAACCCAGTTGGATTCTGGCACTCGAGGGCCAGAATCCAATCGGGTTTTCAGGATTTCCCCGATGAATATGCATTGAAAGCAGTGCATGCAAAAAGATCTCATGCATATTCATTGGGGAAATCCTGAAAACCCGATTGGATTCTGTCGCTCAAGGACCAGAGTTGCCCATGTCTGTTCTAGACATTATTTTGAAGAAATTAGAATTAAACAGGTTGAGGAGCTAAAATATTTTACAAAACGGTTAATTAATTAGGGTGTGTTTTGTCCAAATTTATCTGCAAATACAGACCGACTCAGTTTAATAGCTTTTTACAGAAATCCAAGGATTAATCTCAAATGAAGGGCACAGAGTTTAGCCAAAATAAAACTGCCACTTTATTAAAATTACCATAATATCGTCATGAAGGCATTTATGGCAGAAGAGTAACTTTTCACAAGGAACAAATCAACTGGTCAGCTGTTACAACTTTAAATAATTCACTAATCTACCACATTCATAGTACTTAAATCACATCAGCAACGCAGCAAATTGAATACTCCATCAACCTGACAAATAATTAACTGAATAAAAATCATAACCATAAAAAAGTTAATTTTAGAGTTCATACCAGGGAGTTTTAACGCTGCCAGCAGGTGTCCTCCAGCTGCATTGCTACCACTAGGGGGTGGAATATTTTCAGTCGCTAAGGACAGGTATGTTCCCTGGAGTCCTGCAGAACTTGCCTGTCCCTCACAATTGAAAAATGTGACAGTAAAACAGCACCCTCTATTGGTGAGACTGTGGGTGGAGGACTCCTGCTCAGCTTAGAGGGAACAGGTTCTCTCTAGTGTTGCTTTGTTTTAAACATTTTACGGTCCCATTAATGTGCAACTATAATTCCCCCTCCCCTCCCCCCTTCTAACTTCAGTGAAATTACTTACCACAGAAGAACAGGAAGCATCTCTCCTGACTATAACTAAGGCCCGGAGTCTCTAAACAGCGCCATTGTCGGCGGCCATCTTAAAAAGTGGCTGCCAATTAAGCGTCAATCAAGCGACGACGCCGGTTAAGACAATCACGCCTCCGGCAAAAGTAGATGCTGGAAATGCAGGCCAGGGTTTTCAAAGCCTATATTTTCGTGGCCTGCTTTTGACGTGAATCATGCCTCCGGAGGCGCTTACTGGTGCCTAACACCACTTCCGGCGTTTGCCACACCTACAGCGGCGTTAGGCGCCTTTAGGCACCTACGGAGGTGCAATTCTGGCACTGTTTGTTTAGGCTTCGGTAGGCGCCTTGAAATTTTATTTTAAGTTCTGCTTGAAACAGCGTTTCTCTCTTAACTTAGGTGCCGGGAGGGCGCCTACCGGCGCGTAAGTTAAAGCGCCATTTTTAGAATTTTCCTCCAAGTGTTTTAAGTTTTAAACTTCCTGTTCAAACAGCACATATTCAATCATACACACGCACAGAGGCTCAGTAAGGGGGATGCGTGGGGGCGGTCCTTCCTAGGCGTGATCTTTCTAAGGGCGAGGCACTCCTCCTCCTCTCCCCGCTCCTCTCCTTGTCGTGCTCGCCCCTTACCTTCCCCCGTACTTTTTTTTTTTTTTTTTAACTTTCCCGGTGCAAGGTTGCTGCCCATGTCGGCACTGGCGCTCTCTCTCTGATGTCACATCCGGGACCCGCGCCTAGGAAGTGACATCAAAGGGCAAGCCGACACTGACGTGGGCATGCTGCTCACGCCGGAGAAGTTAAGGGAAGGGGACGCAGGGGGCGGGGCAAGGAAGAGAGCGGGGGATGGGCGCAACCGCCCCAAGCACCACTTACCCTTAATACGCCACTGCACACACACGTGCGCATAAACTGCAAAATACACATTACTGTGAAAAGAATCTCATCGTATAATGGCGTTATTTTAAATACGATGGATCCTGGATGAAGATAAATAACTTATTTTGCTGTTATCTAGACCTTTTTAATATCTACCTACAGCCTTGCAGACGACATCACCATTCTCCTTCCTTTCGAACAACCAGCGCCCTTCATGGCAGACACAATACATGAAACAGTAGCAATATAGATGAAAGAACACAAACTAAAACTAAATCCTGACAAAACAAATTTCATCCTCCTCGAAAATAGTAAAACCCCAAACATAACAATAAACTCAATCTCATAACCCACTTTAAAACTCCTGGGAGTGCTGATAGACAGGCGCTGTACCATGCAGCCACAAATCAACAAAACAATTTTTAAAAAAAAATAATTCGCAGTCATGAGAAACCTAAGGCAAGTTCGAAATTTCTTTGACAGAAAACAGTTCCAACTCATGGTACAATCCCTAGTCCTAGGTCTAATGGACTACTGCAACATACTATATCTCCCTTGCCCAGCAACCATGATAAAACAACTACAAACAGTACAAAACACAGCCCTAAGACTTATCTACTCGCTGAAGAAATACGATCACAACACAGAGACATACCACGACTCACACTGGCTCCCAATACAAGCGAGAGTACTCTTCAAATTCTACTGCCTACTTTTTAAAGCCATAAACGGAGATAGCCCAGCCTACTGGAACAACCGACTAATTCAATCCACCACAACCAGACACAGGAGAGCCCACACACCATTCACTCACCCTCCAACCAATAACGTCAAATGAAAAAAAAACTGTACGACAACCTCCTAGCCACTCGAGCAGCAAAACTGGACCACCAACTCTCCAACTCACTGATCTCGACCACAGACTACAAAACCTTCAAAAAAGAAACAAAAACCATACTATTCAAAAAAATACATACTAGCAAACTAACACAGCTAGATCTATCTCAAGCATCACCTGCAATACTCTTCAATCCTTAGCAACTTAGAAAATGTCCAGACTACTCCTTATGTACCTCTAAATGTCCTGATAATTCATATGTAATCCACCTTGAACCGCAAGGTAATGGCGGAAT
Source organism: Geotrypetes seraphini (assembly GCF_902459505.1). Taxonomy (NCBI): domain Eukaryota; kingdom Metazoa; phylum Chordata; class Amphibia; order Gymnophiona; family Dermophiidae; genus Geotrypetes; species Geotrypetes seraphini. The sequence goes on from NC_047095.1 coordinate 47,943,561, forward strand.
AGAAATAACTAATGTAATGTACTGTATTGTAATCTTAACCGTTTGCACTGCACAGAGCACTTCTCAAGCAAAATAAAGGAGGTTTTTTTTAATGCCCATGAGGTATCACTTAGCCTTGCCCTAAAGCCGTTATTACGGGTGCCTTCTGAGGCTTTTTCCTCCTTTCAAGTTTGATTGGCTAGAGCAGATGCAAACGACAGGGTTTACGCATTTAAATTGTGGAAGAGTTGTTTAGTAAAAAAAATTAAAAAAAGCTAGTTCTATATAGGTCACTTAAACTTATAGTAGCTGCTAAAATCCTGAATGTACAGAGTTCGATATCAGTAATTAGTGCAAGCTGGCATTGTAGCACCTAGCTTTAGACAGGATCACTTAGGCCAGTGGTTCCCAAACCTGTCCTGGGGGACCCCAGCCAGTCATGTTTTCAAGATATCCTTAATGAATATGCATGAGAGAGATTTGCATATAATGGAAGTGACAGGTATGCAAATCTCTCTCATGCATATTCATTAGGGATATCTTGAAAACCTGACTGGCCGGGGGTCCCCCAGGACAGGTTTAGGAACCACTGACTTAGGCCATGTTACGCCTAAATACTGCTAATTATGTGCGTAACTGACAGGACCTCTTTTACTAAAGCTTAGCGAGCGTTGTCAGAATTAATGTGCATTCAATGCTAAGAAGTCCATTTTATATCTAGGGGCAACTTGCTAAGCTTTAGGTCTCCTTTTACTAAGCTGCGATAGCGTCTTTAGCACGCACAGAATTTTAGCGCGCTAAACCCGTGCTACGCAGCTAGAACCAACGCCAGCTCAATGCTGGCGTTAGCGTCTAGCGCACGCAGCAATTTAGCACACGCTAAGCGCGGGCTAAAACCGCTAGCGCAGCTTTATAAAAGGAGCCCTTAGTCAGAAGGTCCCTTAGTGTGCAATTGCTTGGCATGCCCCCGACCCACTCATGCCCCTCCCTTGCAGCTATGAGGCGCTGTTGAAAAAATAGGGGCATAATTCAGCTACGCTTGTAGCTTACAAATGAGTGCTAATTAGACCTTCCTAATGCCAACTATTGGTACTTATCATCGTTAAGTACCAATTCAGTTGCCAATTACACAATTCAGTTGCGCGCATAACTGAACCTATTCTATAACTAGGCACAACTGCAAATTGAAACTTAATACTGAAAAGACTAAACTCTTCTTGGCAAGTCCCAACGATAAAATAACAAGTACATTGCTTCATCTTAATGGTCATGACTACCCGATTATTAAAACTATCAAAATTTTGGGAGTCACACTAGACCGCAACTTAACATTGATGGAACATACTAACTTAGTGGGGAAAAAAAATTTTTGCATTGTGGAAATTAAGGATCATTAAAAAAATATTTTGACTCTTTACCGTTCGGGCTACTGGTGCAGGCATTAATTTTATCCATTTTGGATTATTGTAACATCATTTACTTGGGAGCTCCCAAGAAAATACTAATGAAATTGAGGATAATTCAGAATACGGCTGTCCGAATGATTTTTGGTTAAAAAAAGAATGATTATATCAGTCCAAACTATCGTTTACTTCATTGGCTGCCGTTGGAGACAAGAGTATTATTTAAATTTTCCTGTATCTGCTTTAAGCTGATATCGGGATTGTCTCCAGCTTACCTTTTTCCTCATTTTGTGTTGTGTAGACCATTAAGGGAAACTAGAAGTTCTCACTTATTTGCTTATCCAAAAATTAATGGTTGTAGATATAAGACCTTCTTAGACAGGACCTTAGCGTTTAAAGCAGGTAAACTGCAATCTTGGCTAGGAAAATGTATTCACCAAGCTATGTCTTACTGCTCTTTTCGGAAATTAATTAAGACCACTTTGTTCAATAAATGCATTACCTAATAAGGGTTTTATTACTTGAAACTGTATTTTTACTGAATGTTTGCATTTTTACTGTATCACTTTATTTCGCTGATTGTCCAGCTCTTTTGTAGTATAAACCGCCTAGAACTTTTGCTTATGGCGATATAAAAGAATAAAGTTATTATTATTATTACTACCTAACTGCGCCACAAGCCATTTATAGAACTAGAGGGAATGGGTTCAGGAAAGCAAGCCGGTAAAGATGGCGCTAGGCACAGTAGGCATGCTGGGAACTCTGCTATGGCGTGAGAGAGGCATGATGGGAATTGGTGGCATGATGCTGCCAAGAATGGGCAAACTACTTAAGGTGACTTCAGGCATAGTAGCAGGCTTGACGACGCACCACGATGCAATAAAAGGCATGGCGGGGTTTAAATAGTGGTGTCCAGTGGCGTAGTGAGGTAAGAGGCATCTGGGGCGATGGTGCCTCCCCCGCACCCTCCTCCCTGCTCTTTCCACACCAACCCCCTGCACCCTCCTTTCTTCCCCCATGCCACACTTGTGCCCTCCCTTCTCACCCCCCACCCCATACCTCTTAAAATCTTTGCCAGCAGGAGCATGGCCTACTGCTCACACTAGCATTGGATTTCCTTCTGACATCACTTCCTGGCCCTGTGACCTGGAAGTGATTTCAAAGGGAGCCAGGTCAATGTGAGCAGCAGCCTAGACCAGGGGTGTCAAAGTCCCTCCTCAAGGGCCGCAATCCAATCGGGTTTTCAGGAGTTCCCCAATAAAATTCATGAGATCTATTTGCATGCATTGTTTTTATTGTATGCTAATAGATCTCATGCATATTCATTGGGGAAATCCTAAAAACCCGACTGGATTGCGGCCCTTGAGGATAAAAATACGGGTGGGGGGAAGGGAGGGTGTGATCATGGCATGGAGGGGGTGCAGAAAGGTACCGGCGCCCCCATCAATACGGCATCCGGGGCAGTCCGCCCTCCTGACCCCTATACTACGCCACTGGTGGTGTCCATTCTCCATCAGTTTAAAAACTGTTTTGGATTCCACCCCATAGCTGTTCTGTCTCTTTGAACATACCAAGCCCTAAAGAGCAAGTCAGACAACTCCAGGAACTGATCTGCTTTCTTTGGCAGCCATAAAAACATATATTTGGCAACTGAAAGCTTGTGCATAAAAATCCAATGTTATTAAATTAAATTTCTATTACCAACAACAACAAACTTGATCAGTCTTGGTATGAAAATGGAAATAACCGTGATAAAAGAAAAGTCTGTTTGGTTTTCTCTCTGCTGGCATTAAATTTCTCATTTATTGTAAAGGGGGGAAACGTCTCTCTTGCCATGTCAATCTTTTTGGTTGTTTGGCTTGTTAAGCTCTGATGAGGGACTGACCAGGCACACAAACCCCTCAGGTTTCAGAAGAAAGCAAGAATTTTTTCCCTGAAGTAATTTGCCAGACATCTTATTGGTTTTGACAGTGCAAGTCAAAAGGTCTCACTCTCACTCTTTAATTTGTCGAACTGTTAGGCAAGCCGTTCATCTTGCTCTTTGAAGACAACGTATGCAGATGGTTTGTAATTAATTCTGAACTTGGAACAAACAGTTTCAGAAAGAAAAAAAAAAAAAAAAATCCAAAAACGTGGATGCCCTCAACCTTCTTCTGTGATTCTTCAAGAAAAACACAGGTGTTCCTTCTGGACTGCAGGAAGAGGAAATACCACACTGATTAAAATGTGAACCTCACTAGCCAAGACAGAACAGAGTTCACTTTTTTTTTTACACTCACTGAATGGAAAGATGAAACTTATAACTGGTCCCTCGGTTGCCGCAGGCACCCAGAAAGCCTCTAATGCTAGCCAGCAAAATCCCAAACAGTACAAGAATTAACTTCGCCCCCACCCCCCCAGGAAGGAACCACTAGGAACATACAGAAATAATAACCAAAGCATGCCCGATCTTTGTGCCCTCATTTCTTCATTTGCATTTTGCCCCATTTTTGCACAAGGAAGAGATTTTCAAATGAAACCAAACCCAAACAACTTCTACAGGTTTCTGATAAGACAACATTTCGGCTCTTGACAACTGTTCTGGCAAGTAATTAAAAGCTGGGCATTTTTCTTTCGACGAGCGCTGACCAGTTCGCATTTTTCGCGAAGCTTTTCTCTACTTTGCCACAATCCCGCGAGCATACAATAACCAAAGGTTTCCAACTAATTCTGTCATTCTTTGTATGTCAGCAAGGGCTCATGTTCAGATTGTCTTCCTTCTGCTGACCGTGTCCTTTTCAAGTCACACAAATGAGAGGTGATTAAGAATTCCACATCCTGGGGTGCGTAATTAAAAGGCGACCATGTTCACACAATTATTTCGTTGGTCAGAAACATGTACATCTTGGGAACTACTTCTTTTTCTTTTTTTCCTTTCCAAACAAGGCACGCGACCTGAATAAATCAGTCCAAGCTACTCCTAAGGTTACCATACATCTTCCTTTTAGACTTCTTCAGATATGTCTTCCAGGTTTTTAAATTTTTAGGAAAATATCCTCTTTTTCTTCTATATGTCTATGACCGACACACCTACCAGGATGGTCTCAGGACTCAAGGATCTCCCGTATGAGGAACGAATGGGTAAGTTGTAGCTGTACTCACTCGAGGAACGCAGAGAGAGGGGAGACATGATCGAGACGTTCAAATATGTCACGGACCATATCGAGGTGGAAGAGGATCTCTTTTTCCTTAAAGGACCCTCGGCAACAAGAGGGCATCCGTTGAAAATCAGGGGTGGGAAATTTCATGGCGACACCAGAAAATATTTCTTCACCGAAAGGGTGGTTGACCGCTGGAATAATCTTCCACAACAGGTAATTGAGGCCAGCAGCGTGCCAGATTTTAAGAAAAGATGGGATTGGCATGTGGGATTTCATCATGGAGGTAGTTAGGGGGTGGGTCAGACTAGATGGGCCGTGGCCCTTTTCTGCCATCATTTTCTATCTTTCTATGTTTCTACCCACATAATGAGAGAAACCATCTCTGCTCTATTAGACAATCTGGACATACAGGGGTTCTAAAGAGAGAAAAAGGCATTGCTGATCTGCTCTGTCTCCTTGCAGGTTGAATCTGTCAAAGAGAGCTTGTTCATGCAGCGCAATTGTAAGCATATGTCATGCAAAGACTTTCACACATACCTCAGAAGCCAGCCAAAGTAGTTGAGGGATATCCACTCTTTTGATAAGTATGCATGGGCTCGGGCACAGTCCAAACTCAAATTCGGAAGTACAGTATTTGAAAAGTACATTATTGTCTTCTGTACTGCAAGTCATTACATTACATTAAAGATTTCTATTCCACAATTGCCTTGCGGTTCAAGGGTGTCAGGTCAAAAGCGCGCTGGGACAAAGGCGCACGCAGACAATTGAGCGCAGTGCGGAGGCACGCGCCGCAGAAAATTACAGTTTTTACGGCTCCAACGGGGGGGGCATGGGGGGGAACCCCCCTACTTTACTTAATAGAGATTGTGCCGCGTTGTGGGGGGTGTGGGGGGTTGTAACCCCCCACATTTTACTGAAAACTTCACTTTTTCCCTGTTTTTAGGGAAAAAGTTAAGTTTACAGTAAAATGTGGAGGGTTACAACCCCCCAAACCCCCCCACAACGCCGGCGCGATCTCTACTAAGTAAACTGGGGGGGCTCCCCAACAAAACCCCCGTCGGAGCCCCTAAAAACTGTAATTTTCTTTGGCGCGCGCCTCCGTCATGCGCTCAGTTGTCGGCGCGCGCCTTTGTCTTTCGCGGGGTTGTCTATGAACCGGTTCAAGGCACATTACAAAAGAATTGCAAAAAACATATTACAAGAAAAAGATAAGTCAGTGTTTGAAGTGTGTTGATTAATTAAAACAAATCATCATATGGTCTCAAACATACCAATAGTGAAGCTTTTGAAAGAATATACCAACTATTTCTGGGTTTGGTTTTGTATTAATTAGGATCTTCAAATACAACTCAAAACCAGCTTAATCCTTCATTGAGCCATAGTTTTTTCATCAGCAATTGACTTAGTGCTTCAAATTTATTCTTATTACTTTGCCCTTCATTAAGGGCTCCTTTGACTAAGGTGCGCTAGGGCTTTAATGCGCGCTACATTGCCGCGCGAGCTAGACCTTAACGCCAGCATTGAGCTGGCGTTAGTTCTAGAAGCGTAGTGCGCGGTGCAGCGTGCGGTAATTTCCAACGTGCGCTAAAAACGCTAGCGCACCTTAGTAAAAGGAGCCCTAAGATATATCATTTTAAATCTTGATAACTTAACTTATAGGTGTCTGGATCTCAGCAACACCCCTCCCGACATGAATTCATGCAGTTGATAATGAAAAATTGGAAAAGTTGGGGCAACTTAAATTATAGTTTCTGGTGGGAGTCCTTATGTCGGATTTCTAAGTTTGAAAACATTCATTCTATGCATAGGGGATACCAGAGCAAATTCAAGGAAATTTGGGGCCCGTTAACAAAATATTGTAAGTTATGAATTTTTAAAGTTCAAAAGTTTTTTATTAAGTTTCCAAAACACAATACAAAAAAGAAAATAGAAATATGAAGTACAAAGTTATGAATTTTTAATATTATCTCCCTTTGATTCATGAAAGATTGATATACACATCCAGGAGGGGAGGGGGGAGGATTAGTGTGGGAGGTGGGATTTAATTTCCATGTATTTTTAGTATTTTTCTTATTAAATTTATTGTTAACCGTGTCGAGCTTCCAATGGTTGAAGACCTGGTATATAAGGCTAAGGGCTCCTTTTACAAAGCCGCGCTAGCGGGTTTAATGCGCGCGACTTTTCATCACGCGCTAACCCCTGCGCTGGCTGAAAAACTACCGCCTGCTAAAGAGGAGGCGGGTAGCGTGGCCGGCGGTTTAGTGCGCGCTATTACACGTGTTAAATCACTAGCGCAGCTTCGTAAAAGGAGCCCAAAGTTAGTTTAGTTTAGTATAGAAAGATATACAGTTTTTAAAAAATGTTTTGTACTGTATTTTATAATCCGCCTAGTTGTAAACAGTATATAAATAAAAATAAAAATAATGAGATAGACAGATAGATAGATAGACAGATAGATAGACAGACAGACAGACAGACAGACAGACAGACAGATAGATAGACAGATAGATAGATAGACAGACAGATAGATAGATAGATAGACAGACAGATAGATAGATAGATAGATAGACAGACAGATAGATAGATAGACAGACAGACAGACAGACAGATAGATAGACAGACAGACAGACAGACAGACAGACAGACAGATAGACAGACAGACAGACAGACAGATAGACAGACAGACAGACAGACAGACAGATAGATAGACAGATAGACAGACAGATAGACAGACAGACAGACAGACAGACAGACAGATAGATAGATAGATAGACAGATAGATAGACAGATAGATAGACAGATAGATAGACAGATAGATAGATAGACAGATAGATAGACAGATAGATAGATAGATAGATAGATAGATAGATAGATAGATAGATAGAGAGACACACGAGGGTGTTTCAAAAAGTAAAAGCAAATTGAATATTTTGAGATAAATAATTCAATTTGAGATACAAATTATATGTCATTTTTCTACATAATCACTCTTCTTTTTGGCATACTTCTCACACCATTGTACCAACTTCTTTATTCCATTGGGGGAAAAAAAACAAACGATTTTGGTTGTGCCTTCAGCCAGGAATGCACCACTTCTTTGACCTCATCGCTTCCAAATTTTCACCCTCTCAAAGTGTCCTTCAAGGGTCCCAAAACACATAATAAATCAGAGGGAGCAAGATCAGGGCTGTATGGAGGATGCTGTAAGATCGGAAATTTCAATTTCTGAATGGTGTCCAGAGTTGCAGTGGCCATGTGAGGGCGTGCATTATCGTGAAGGAGAAGAACAGCTTTAGACAAAAGTCCTCTGTGATGGCTCTGTATTTTTAGCTCAGCTCCTCCTCCAACATTGCACTGCATTAGGCACTATTCACTCTTTTACCCTTTTCCTGATAGTGCTCCAAATTTGGTCCTTTGATATATCAGAAGAGAGTGAACAGGACTTTTGCAGCAGAGGGTTGAGACTTGAACTTCTCCTTGACTGGAGATGATGCGTGATGACTTTGTGAAGACAGCTTCTTGCTTTCAGGCTCATAGTGATGCAACCAGGTTTTGTCCCCTGTAATGATATGTGCCACAAAGCCTTCTCCATTGTTATATTGTGCCAAAAAGGCTACAGAAGTCTGCACATGAGCAGATAGCATAGCTGGTTTTAAGAAAGGTTTGGACAAGTTCCTGGAGGAAAAGTCCAGAGTCTGTTATTGAGAAAGACAAGGGGGAAGCCACTACTTGCCCTGTATTGGTAGCATGGAATATTGATACACCTTGGGTTTTGGCCAGGTACTAGTGGCCTGGATTGGCTGCCATGAGAACAGGCTACTGGGTTTGATGGACCACTGGTCTGACCCAGTAAAGCTATTCTTATGTTCTTATCTTGTGCTCATCAGTCAGCATCCTAGGCACCCATCGTGCAGAGAACCTGCGACACTTGAGAACTTCTGCGACAATGGTAATTGTGGATTCGATACTGACATCCAATTCCCTGGCCAGAATTTCTAAAGAAATGTGCCCGTTTTCATAAATAATGGCATTAGAACAACCCACCATGTCATCAGTGACGGCTGTGCTGGGATGACCGGAGGAACGTTCCTCATCAGGGATTGATGTTCGTCCATTTTTAAACACATCTACCCACTCGCACACTCTTCTTTCGCCATGTTGTTGCAGTATTCTTTTATGAATCTCATGAGGTTTCACACCCTCCAACCACAAAAATCTGGCAACTATTCGCTGCTCCTCTACCTTGCAAACAGCTAAGGGTGCCCTACCGATTAAGCATGCCATGCCATCTATTGGGCAGTGTCAACGCTTCCTCGAAGAATGCATCTTCCCTGCACGGGAGTTTGAAATGCCAGGGGTGCTCGTTTTATAAAATACTGTCAATATATTACATTACATTGCATTAGTGATTTCTATTCCGCCTGTGCCTTGCGGTTCTAAGCGGATTACAAATTAGAAGATTATCTGGACATTTCCAGGAGAATTACAAAAACAAAGAAGCAAGTATATTACTGGTTACAGTAGAGAATAACAACACATTCAGGTTACAGAAGAGAATTACATAACGTTGAAGGAAGCAGTTTTCTGGTTACGGATGGTGGCTGCTTATTTGGGTTTCTGAATATATATTGGTGATAAGGTTTGAAAAATTGATTAGGTGTTACTATAGGGGTGGTATTCACGAGGGAATCTGCATGTGTGAATAGGAAGGAGGTTAGAATGATGGGAAGTGTTTTTTGAATAGAAGTATTTTGATTTCTTTTCGGAACACTTTAATGTCTGTTGTTTTGGATCAGCAGCTTGGAGATGGTAGGGTCAATTTTCGCTGCCTGTGTCGCTAGAAGGTTGTCGTATAGTTTCTTGCGTCGAGTACCATTGAGAGGAGGGTAGGCGAATAGGCACCGAGTTCTCCTTATTCTGGGTGAGAGGTTACGGTATAGGCGGTTGTTTAGGTAACTGGGTGCGGCACCATGGGTTACTTTAAATATTAGACAGTAGAGTTTGAATATGAATAGTTTTCAGGTCTGTAGTACAATGTAACTACAAATTACAGCTTGTGCAACGTCCTTCCCGCTACGGAAACATGTCTGTTCAAGAGTTTTTATAAAAGAAACTTGACGGCGGATAAAGGTCAAATGGCCCATCCCGTCTGCCCATCTGCAGAACCCACTAAGAGATCCCATGTGCCTGCCCCATGCTCTCTTGAATTCAGAGAGACAGTCATGATCTCCACCACTTCTACCGCGCATCTGGTCTGAAGTCTTCCAGTAGGCAGTGAAAATGAGTGAACCAGAGGGGCTTTGCCATCTATCTGCTCAATATTTCTAAGATCTTATTGTATTTTACAATTTATATTTTACTTCCAAGTATCTCACCTGTGAATCTGAGGGAGGACAGTGCTGGGAAACAGATGTTATACAATTACCAGAGGTACCAGTTACATCATTTATGATTTGTTTCTATCAAGGTTTTCTTCCCAGCTGCTGATGGAACATTAAAATCTGATTTATAGATGCATAAAGAAAGCAGAGGCAGCTGCAATTCAGTCAGACCCATTCTCTGTTTATGCTATTAACCTTACTTTTCAGGGATTTACAATAAACTGAATCAGTTTTATATTGTACCACCAACCAATGTATAGATGTACATGTTTGGAAAATGTTTACAGTAAGAGATCATCTTACAGATGCCTCATGTCTAAAGAGCAGGTTACATACACCTGATTTCTTAACAGGAAACCTTAGGCCCCACAGGAACTTGATTAAGTTCTAGGTTGGCCATCTGGTCGACATAAGCTATGGAGACTCCGGGACTGCCAGCTGGGAGATGGACAGAATGACGTGGAAGCAAAGGCAGTCCAGAGAACTCCTACAGAAAACATCCTTAAATATTCACAAGTATTTTCTTGCACATTTTAGGAAACATAGGGACCCTTTGACTAGAATTTAGTGCACACTAGCAAACACTGGTGCAGTTTAGACGCTGCACATCCTGCTTCATACCTATCCAGTGGCATAGCTAGGGACGTTGGTGCCTGGCATCACCGCGCCATGTGCCCCCCCCCCTGTCCCTCACCATTTGAGCACCTCCCCCCACCCCAACCTGCTGTATTGTATAAAGGTATCTAAGGCACCTCTGGGTCTTTATAAAATATTAGGGGCAAAGAGGTATAAATGTCTGCATGTGAAGGGCAAAATGCAAAAAGCACCAAAGGCCATCAAGTATGGGTTAATCAGGGGTAGTTTATTGTTGGGCCCAAAACAGACCATGTTTCAGGGTCAAATGTCTGCAACAGGGGTCAACCGCCAATTTGGAGACACAAATTTCAGCAGTCTCTTTTTTGCACTGTTTTTTTCTGATCCTTTATCCTATTCAGCTGGAAATAATTGATGCCGTACTCTTCATGTAGCCTAACGTAACTACAATGTAGGAAAAATGGGGGGGGGGGGTAGAAATCGGTGCAACGATCCCTGTGAGTTAAAAACTAGCGGCAAGGGCACTGGGAACATGGCGGTTGTATTATTACTCTCAAGGTGCCTTTAATAGACTTAGACATAAGTCATTTTATGATTATACCCTCGTCTTTTATTGAAAGAGCCAGAACTAGAAAGCGCATTGTCATGCCAGGCTGTTTGTTTTTTAATGCCATATGGTTGGCTTCCAGACAAATGTAATTGGTACATTTAAGCTAGCAATAATAATCAAATCTGAGACGGAATCCTGTTTTTCTTGTATGCCACCATGGGACTCACAATTATGTACATGTCAAGAAAAATCGTACCTTACAGGCTATTACACCCTAGCAATTTCATCATTACGTTGTCAAAATCTGTCCACAGTGCAGGAATCCTCATACAAAAGAGCAGGTTCTTATGCCCCAGTTTAATCAGCAATTCTACTCAGAAATTTCTTCTTTTTTTTTTTCATATTCCAGGACCTAGTCTTAATTTGTCTCTGCTTTTCTCTACCTATAACAATCTTGCTC